>NW_024062672.1:1220000-2440000 GCF_006381635.1 Hibiscus syriacus
AAATTACATGTAAAAACCCAGAAATAAGCATATATATAATAATTTCATGTACGTGAGCACCTTCTTTTAGAGATGGAATCATGAAAACCAGCTTCGAAAAACGCATCGACTTCATCCCTGTTGAGGGTCTCGAAGAAGTGGAATTCAGACAGCTTCCGCTTACAAGAAACAAGTGTTTTCCTAGGTTTTCTTGGCGCTCCCGGGCATGAGAAAACTGCCGGGATCTTGTTTTCCTCCGAGGTCGGCGTCGAACACTCGCTGCTACTTTCGCCTTGATTATTCTTGATTTCTTGATTGGAAGATTGAATGTTTAGTTTGGTTAAATTTGTTTTCGCCAAATCTTGGAGTGATCCAAGATCTTCAGACATTATTGTTTAGATTAAATAAAAGGAAAAAAAAACAGAAAGGGAGAAGAAGAAGAAGAAGAAGACTTGTAATGGAAGGTAAGAGAAAGGGTGAGGAAGAACGAGGGTGGGATCGTTTTATATGATTATCTAAAGACCTTTTTATTTATTTATTTTCAGTATCAAATGGATTTTCATATTGTTGAAGCTGGCTTGGGTGGGTTGCTTTCTTAGCCTTTTTTTACATCTCTCTCTCTTTTAGCTTTTTGCTTGTGTAGCTATGGAGTCGAGAGGAAGATTTCCTTTCTCTTATATATTTTCAAAAGAGAAAATCGCCTCAGTGACCAAAAATGCCTTATAATATACGATTTTAACCAACTTTTTTTGGATTTGCCAAAATGACCAACAAAATCGCAACGCGAAATAAAAATCGCAACGCGATCCCCAGAATCGCAAATCAGTTTCCAAAATCGCAACGCGATTCTTGACAATCGCAATGCGATAGTACAAATTCGCATTGCGATGTTCCAGAATCGCAACGCGAATATGAAAATCGCAACGCGAACACATAAATCGCAACGCGTATCCGTAAATCGCAACGTGTATCTGTAAATCGCAACGCGTATCCGTAAATCGCAATGCGTATCCGTATATCGCAACGCGTATCCGTAAATCGCAACGACAATACGTAAAATCGCAACGCGTATCCGTAAATCGCAACGCGATTTTTAAAGCGCCATTATAATCGCTACGCGTATTTTATTTTCAAATTACAAAAACGAATATTAAGACAAAATCCCGTAATCGCAACTCATAACCTAAAACCTAAAATCACAACTCAGTCCCATCTCCATCTCTCACTCTCTACGGCGAAATCCGTCCCCATCTCCGAAGATTTCCGTCCCCATCTCCGGCGAAATCCCTCACAACCATTCACGGTCAGAAATCCCTCACAATATTCAGAAATGGAAAATCAACCTCCGAGGGTTAGTTTTTTTAATTGTTTTTATTTTGAAATTTTTGCATTATTGTAGGTTTTTCATATTGAAACTGATGATAAGTTTACTGGTCATTTCAATAATAGATTAACCATTTCACTTAGATTTCATTTCGCGTTACGATTCTCTCGTTGTGATTTTCATTTCGCGTTGCTATTCTCTCGTTGCGATTTTCAAGTTAGTATTTGTCTTTGTCTTTGTTCTGTCTTTTGGTTGAAGTAATGCAATCCATTCAAGTTTCAATTTGCAGAAGAGTCGCAACGAGATAAATAAAAATCGCAACGTGAAAATGACTATCTGCAACGAGAAAAATGAAAATCGCAACGAGAGAATCGCAACGCGAAATGAAAATCGCAACGAGAGAATCGCAACGCGAAACCAAAATCGCATTGCGATTTTCATTTCGCGTTGCGATTCTCTCGTTGCGATTTTCATTTCGCGTTGCGATTCTCTCGTTGCGATTTTCATTTCTCTCGTTGCGACAGTCATTCTCTCGTTGCGATTTTCATTTCAACCAAAAGACAAAACAGTGTTGCAAATTTTAGTTTCAAGAATAAACTACTACTTTTTATGTTTATTGTTTTTGGTATATCTTCACAGTGTAGTTTTTGGTATATCTAACTTGGTATGTTTATTGTTTTTGTAGAAATTTTTTTCGGCTTCATTGACATTAAGGAATAAAGTTAGCCTAGCCACTACAATTGCTTCGAAGCTTTCACCTGCACAAAGACAATTGTTTGAGGAAACCTGCTTCGGGCCATGGCTGAGAGTACAGCATCCGGGTGGAGATGCTAATTTGACCCATTTGTGGCTTCAGACCATGACATCAAATCTACCCGACAGTATACAACGTGGTGAGGAAGAGATATGGTTTCATTTTCCACCAGCGTATACTTGTTTTGGGCGGAAGGAGTTCTGCTTAATCACTGGTCTACGATTCGGACACGATGATGTAGGCCGGTACACTCGTCATATCGCCCGCCCATCATGGTTATCCCGGGTTTTTCCGGATGAGTCAATGGAGAAGCCGAACCTACACGTCGACGACCTGAAGAAATTGTTTAATAAGAAAGCTGGTTTCACTCGGATGGATGACGTCGATGTTGTCCGAGTATGCCTTCTACTACTTGTGTATGCCGGCTTTTTAGGCAGAGAGGCCAGACAACCTATTCCTCGGGAGCTAATAATATTGGTAGAGGACCTGAATGCATGGAATCTGTTTCCGTGGGGTTCGTATATATGGAAAGCTACCTGGACTAAGTTGTCTACTGCCTTTGATGACCGCAAAAGTTTGCGTGGCGATGGGTCGAAATACACTTTGTCAGGCTTTGTTTGGGCCTTTAAGGTAAGAATTTCTATATAATGTTTCTAAAATTATAATTAATTATTTAACAATTACTAATTTTGTTATTATTTGTTTGTAGATTTGGATATTCGAGGCTTTCCCCAGCATGCGTACATATGCAATAAAAACGTCAAATGATATTCCCAGGGCTATTTCCTGGAAGAGGAAAAATCTGTTGGATTGAGAAGACTTAATACCATATGCGACAATAAATAATGTAAGTTAACACAAATACTTTCATATAATATATAAACAAGTTATTAATAGTAGACGTTTAACTTTGTTTGAGTTTTTATATTGTTAGGAGGCCAACATTCCATTACAAAGACTGACACCCACGGAGGAAGAGCTTGCCACTGATTGGTGGCAAGCTAGTCAGAGTTTTTTTGATGGCACGGATGATGAGCAGCATCCACTTCCTCCAATTCGAGAGCCATCACCTCACCCAGAGCCATCACCCGATCGACCCGACTATACACCTCTAGAACGAGAGCCATCACCTATCCCGTCACATCATCGAGCCTCTTCTCCACCATCACCTCATGATAGGCGACCGGTAAAGAGGCCACGACATTTATCTCCTTGTTCTCCACCTCCACGGGATGAGTTACGTGATGAGGTCAATGCCTTGCGTGAGGAGATCAGTACTCTACGCGATAACGATGGTGCATGGCATGTGGAGGTGTCAACTTTACGTGGTGAGGTTGCCGCTCTACGTGAGATGATAGTATCGTTGCAGAATGAGGTTCATACTCTACGCAACGAGGTAAGTTTAAGATTTTCCATATTTAACTTAATGATAAATTTACTCGTAATTTCACTTAGATTAGCCATTTCACTTAGATTGCTTAGTAAATTTATTCGGTTGCTGCCAATTCTGCTAAACTGTGTATTCTTTAACACTGTGAAATAGTATTTGTCTTTGTTTTGTCTTTTGGTTGAAAGTAAATTTGTTCGGTTGCTGCCAATTCTGCTAAACTGTGTATTCTTTAACACTGTGAAATAGTATTTGTCTTTGTTTTGTCTTTTGGTTGAAAGTAAATTTGTTCGGTTGCTGCCAATTATGCTAAACTGTGTATTCTTTAACACTGTGAAATAGTATTTGTCTTTGTTTTGTCTTTTGGTTGAAAGTAAATTTGTTCGGTTGCTGCCAATTCTGCTAAACTGTGTATTCTTTAACACTGTGAAATAGTATTTGTCTTTGTTTTGTCTTTTGGTTGAAAGTAAATTTGTTCGGTTGCTGCCAATTCTGCTAAACTAATACCCTGAAGTCAGTATTTGTCTTTGTTTTGTCTATTGGTTGAAGTAATGCAATCCATTCAAGTTTCAATTTGCAGAAGAAGAAATAGTTTACTTTCGCAACACGAAACTTAAAATCGCAACGAGAGAATCGCAACGCGAAATGAAAATCGCAACGCGAAACCAAAATCGCATTGCGATTTTCATTTCGCGTTGCGATTCTCTCGTTGCGATTTTCATTTCGCATTGCGATTCTGTCATTGCGATTTTCATTTCGCGTTGCGATTTTGGTTTCGCGTTGCGATTTTGGTTTCTCGTTGCGATTCTCATTTCGCGTTGCGATTTTAAGTTTCGTGTTGCGAAAGTAAACTATTTCTTCTTCTGCAAATTGAAACTTGAATGGATTGCATTACTTCAACCAATAGACAAAACAAAGACAAATATTAACTTCAGGGTATTAGTTTGAAACATATTTTTCTTTGTTATCTGATGCATTTTGTGAACTATGATAGAATAATGACTTGGGTGAATACAATGCAAGTTTGAAACATATTTGTCTTTGTTTTCACTGTTTAAATATCATGTTTGTTTATTTACTGATTTTTGTATTTAATTATTTAGCGGCCCGATAGAGTGGATGCTTTACGTCGGGTTATGCTTGCACGACGGAGTTCACGCATCAGACAGCGTGCACGTGCTATTAAGTCTCCGTACACCCCAATAGTGCGAAGACACCGCAAGAAGAAGCCCGACTCGCCTGTCATCCCTCAAGAGTCCACTCCTATCGTTGAATAGGCCCCCCTATCATTCCTCGAGAGTCCCCTCCCACCGTTCAAGAGGCCACTGTCATCATTGAAGAGGTCCCTCCCACCATTCAAGAGCCCGATTCACATGGCGTCATATGTAGGCTTCTTGAGAAACCCTCTGACGTGCCGGACATGATGGATTCAAGTTGGCTCTCGTATGAGTTACCGGCCAGTACCATACCGGTATCTGAAGAGGAGAGGAAACAACTACCGGACACAATTCTGGATAACACCCTTTGGGCTAAGACCGCAGTTGATTTTTATCTACATGAGCGGAGCCAGGGGTGTTTCACTGACATATGCAAGCTCACCGATGATATCTATTTGTTGCTTGATCGGTCTTGGTGGGGCGTATTATTAGGGGTCGAAGACAATGGCTATTTCGATGGGGGGGGTAAGTCTTATATTTTTCTTATATTTCAATTTGATTAATTTTTTTTAAAATTTATGTAAGTCACTAATATATGTCTTTTTTTGTAAAACAACATATCGATGCGTGGGTGACACGTCTTCTAATAATAAGAAAACTTAAGAAAAATAAAAATATACGATATACAATTATGCCGACGTCTTTTAACACCGTTCACTTGAAGAATGCACGAGATGAATCATTTGATTTGGGCAATGGACAAGCTAGACTTTATCCTGCATGGTGGGAGGTCGATAAGGTTAGTATTTATTTTAGATTGAGTTTAAAGGTTTTATGAAATAAGTGCGCAAATGAATGAATTATTACTTATGATTGCAGGTGTTTATCCCTGTTTTGGAACGTAAACATTGGATTCTCGTCGAGCTTCAGCTCCCATCCCTTAAGACAATAGTGTATGACAGCATGATAAATTACATATCATTGGCTGATTTAAGAGATATTATTAAGGGATGGAGCTCTCATTTGGCTAAATTCTTGGATGTGATCAATTATTGGACTCGTTCTGGAAACAAGAAGCCAAAGAAGCTCAATATTACAGTTATTAGAGACGAGACCGCGCCACAACAAACGGGAGGAGCCAGAGGAGATTGTGGTCCTCTCGTATGCTTGGCGTTGGAGCGTTTGACGACGGGAAGCACCAAGTATCTACCTCCCACCGATAGAGATAGAGCTGCAGTAGGCTTGTGGTTTCGGCATTATATGGCTAAATCGATATATACGAGACGCTGTCTACCTGCATCCGCGTTATAAAAATGTCCATAAACAATTGGTAAGTTTATAGACTTTTGGTTTGAAAATGTTTGGTTAAGTACCTAGAATTCAATAATTTGTTGTTTGTAGGTTTTAGATGTGTAGAAAGTGTTGTTTGAGCAAATGTTTGGTTTCTGCAGGTTAATCTCAGAAGTGAACTGCGTGAAAATGATGTATGGCTGCAAAAGTTGATTCAATAGTTTAATTGATTGTTTTTTGATTGTTTAATTGATTTGTAAAAGTTGATTCAATAGTAGATGATTGGAAATAAGAATTATTGCTTATTTTTTGATTGTTTAATTGATTTGTAAAAGATGATTTGTAAAAGTTGATTTGTGTAATTGATGCGAACATAATTCTTATTTGTTCTTGTTTAATTGATTGAAATGTAATGGTTGATTTTGTTGATTTCAATCTGCATTATGTTGAAGGCAAAAATGACTATCGCAATGCGAAATGAAAATCGCAATGCGAAATGAAAATCGCAACGAGAGAATCGCAATGCGGAAATGAAAATCGCAATTCGGAAATGAAAATCGCAACGAGAGAATCGCAATGCGATTTTCATTTCGCATTGCGATTTTCATTTCCGCATTGCGATTCTCTTGTTGCGATTTTCATTTCGCATTGCGATTTTCATTTCGCATTGCGATTCTCTCGTTGCGATTTTCATTTCGCTTTGCGATTTTCATTTCCGCATTGCGATTCTCTCGTTGTGATTTTCATTTCGCATTGCGATTTTCATTTCGCATTGCGATTTTCATTTCCGCATTGCGATTTTCATGTTGGGATTTTCATTTCGCATTGCGATTCTCTCGTTGCGATTGTAATTTCCGTGTTGCGATAGTCAAATGCATGCCTAATAAGTGATAACAACTGAATAACAAGAGTTGGTTAAGTCAAAATGGTTGGCCTGAGTCATTAATTCAACTGAAAATGTTAAAAGTTCACACATAAAATCCACATAATACAACGTTTGCATTTAAAAATCACCTAAGTTAACAGTCCCAAAAGGTGAAGCCAATTGTGATTGGGATTTTAAAGATGATTGCCTTTTGCTTGACACCATATGAGCTTTGGATTTTGATGAGGATCCATATTTTGGTAGAGGAAAAGATGATTTTGATGGCACTGGTGATCCACATGTCAACCTTGTATGACCACTTTCCTTGCACCGACTACATGTCGATCTCTTCTTCTCTTCACCCTTAGACGGTATACGATCGTGACTTTTTGGTCGGCCAGGTAGCCTTCTGTCCATGGCTGGTGGCAAAACTGTTTGTAAGTCATCTGGTATGTCCCACTCAGAAGGATGTGGAATAGGGTAGACAATCTCGGCATAAGTCTGTCGATAAACTTCTGTAGTGTAGCAATCCATAGCGTATGCGCTTGAATCATCTTGGTTTAAATGAAGAGCAACTTTTATAACATGGCCACACGGATAACCAGATGTTTGCCATTTCATACAACTACACGTCTTTGCATTTAGATCGACTAGCCCATTTAAGTTATTATCCAGTACTTGAAACAAAGTGTTTGAACATGGTTCAACTCTCCATGACGTTGACTTCACAACACGTTTCGTTATCTTTTTTTCAGTCCATGGTGTAACACGATGTTACAATGTTCCTGTAAATTTAAATAAACAATACTTAGTAAAATATATAAATATGATAAGTTACGAATTCAAAGAAATAATACCTGCATGGTTTCTTTTCTTGTAGTACCACTGTTGAATAGAGGCTCGAAAAAACTCCATTAACATAGTAATGGGTAATTTCCGGGAATGACGACTTAGAGCGTTGATTGATTCTGCACTATTAGACGTCATGAAACCATATCTTGCTCCAAGTTGATGTACTCTTGACCATCTTTCAAACCCGACATCTTCTAGTGTTTGAGCACACTGAGGCAAAACACGTCTTAAACAATTTATATGCTTATTGAAATCCACTTCCCGATAAGCTTTTACAGCCTTCCAGTATGTCCATTTGTGCTTTTTTATACCAGCAGACCTTGATTTTAGATTTCTATACAAATGAACACCACAAAGTCCATGAAAAGCATCTGGGAAACACCTTCTAACAACGTTGTCAATTGAGTTTGCCCTATCGGATATGATTGTCAGATTGCTAATAGGACCTATGCAATCCCTAAGATGCCCCATAAACCATGTCCATGAATCAGAGGTTTCAGATTTACCAACCCCGTAAGCTATTGGCAATATCCCATTGTTAGCATCCATGGCTACTGCTAATAAGTTTACTCCAAGGTATCGACCTTTCAAATGTGCTCCGTCAACTATAATAACTGGGCGCATGCAAGTAATAAACGAACGAATCTACAAAATAATATACACAAGAAATATAATCATTTAAATGTGAAATGCCTGTAACTAACAAAAATGAGTCAACAAAATTATATTGATTTACTAACCGTAGCACCAATGGCGATAAACAGCAACTCAAAGTGTCCATCTCTATCTGTTTTGATATGAGTTACCGACCCAGGATTTTTCAGCTTTAAATTGTGACAATAAGCTGGCAGTTGGGCAAACGATGCTTCTGGCGACCCCCTCAACATTTCCAAGGCATAACATTTGGCTCTCCAAGCTTGAGAATATGATATACTAATCTTGAACCGAGCATTCATGTCAGTCATAATTTCATGTCCCCGATATACCCTGCCATTCAAAAACATTAACTCAGCCAGAAAACCACCCAACACCTTTTTGTTTGCCTGTCTATTGTGAGAAAAAACTTGGGTTCTTGAACATGTATGTTTATCAATAAAAGTCCTAACTTGAAACATTTCGCAATCTTTTATTCTCTTTGCAATCATACGCCACGTACAGTTTTTTTCAATCATACACCTTGTTTCGAAACGATCTTTGCTTGATTTGTTAACTTTTAGTTGATAGCCATCTTCCACACATTTCGTATACAAAGCTATCTTCAAGTCTTCCTTTGTATCAAAACAATCATCTTTCTTGATACGAATAACTTTTGTGTAACAATCAACTGCTTTCTTTACCAACTCTTCTTCCGGTATCTGAAGTAATTCTGGCATATTCCAGTTATACGCCCGTGGCATTTTCTTTTCTTCGGGGACTTTTTCTTCTTCTTTTTCTTCTTCAGGATTATATGAATTACAGAATGGATGTTCAACATGTTCATTCACAGTCGTAACTTCCTCCTCATTATCATCAACAATACATTCTTCGGCAACGGCTGTTTCATCATCAAAATTCGGGTATTGACCAATATCAAAATCATTACACGCAGGGTCTGTTTCTTCTTCTGAAACATCATCAAAATCCGTGTATTGACCAATATCAAAGTCCGGATATTGACCAAGACCAAATTTCGAATACTGACTAGTACTCACAATTTTTTCTGTTGGCTCATCATCGTCTAACTGGTCAATACGAAAACCGGAATTTGGTGCTGAAAGTTGATTGGGATTTGGATTAGAGAAAGGTTGTGGGTTTTGAGAAAAACTTAGTTGATTACTACCCGCTACTGACCCAACAATACTACTTCTAGGTTCAACAACATACAATGTAACATCATCTTGTGAAACACTAATGTAAGCAATGAATCGTTCAACATCTTCATTGTCGGTTAACAAATAAACTTTACCATTTCTCTGATAAGATAGCCTAAATCCACTTAGGGGCTCTAAATTCAATTTATTTGAAACACGTAGCATTAGAGTTTCATAAGTTAACTTTTGTAAAGACAATTTTAGTTGAAGATTCATGGGTAAAGGCATATATTGTAAAACACCATGAACATTATCCCATGACCCTCCAAAACACAAATCTATCCAAACATGATCAACATTAGATGATTTCATGGTTGTAAATTAATTTACTAAACAGACGAGCTGCGAAACTAAAACCTGTTGCCGGATTGGGAAGGATGTCGTTGGATATAGGAACGGATGTCGCCGGAGAGAGTGATAGATGGAGATGGAATGAATTGCGATTTAGGGATTTAGTTTATGATTTGCTGCTGTTGCGTAGTTATATACCCAAAATTTCAGTGTTGTGATTTACAGATTCTCGTTGCGATTTACGGATTATCGTTGCGATTTACAGATTCTCGTTGCGATTTACGGATTATCGTTGCGATTTACGGATACGCGTTGCGATATACGGATACGCATTGCGATTTACGGATACGCGTTGCTATTTACGGATACACGTTGCGGTTTACGGATACGCGTTGCGATTTATGTGTTCGCGTTGCGATTTTCATATTCGCGTTGCGATTCTTGAAAATCGCAATGCGAATTTGTACTATCGCATTGCGATTTTCAAGAATCGCGTTGCGATTTTGGAAACTGATTTGCGATTCTGGGGATCGCGTTGCGATTTTTATTTCGCGTTGCGATTTTGTTGGTCATTTTGGCAAATCCAAAAAAAATTGGTTAAAATCGTATATTATAAGGTATTTTTGGTCACTGAGGCGATTTTCTCTTTTCAAAAAGAAAATAGAATCAGACCTCAGTAATTAAAAACCTATTTTATGTTAGCGTTCTGATTTTTCTAAAGAAAAATAATTAAAAACCTAATCAAGTTTCAATTTATTTCTATAAGAAAAGTTTTGGATGAATAAATTATGTTTTTCACCAAAATTTTATGGGTTAGACATAAACATGTTCTATATTTATAAAATTATTCATTATTTTTTTTATTTGTTCGGGGTGAGTATAAAATAGTATATGTTCGTATCATTTGATAATTGAAAGTTTATACATTCATGCAGACGTCGTGTTTAAACTCGAGATCTCAAAAGATAACAATAATATATTAACCACCGAAGTCATTTGGTTAAATTTATAAAAAAAATTTGTTAGTTTTGTAATTATTCTTGTATTAATATACTTTGTTTTGCTTTAGGGGATTCCAATTCTAACCTGAGGAACGTAAAACTTACGTCCAAGACAAAAGGTTGTAAATATTCTGTCTCACCCACGCCCTGTCACGGATCGTGTAAATCACACTCTCCAACTTTCTTCTTCTTCTTCTTTTTAATCTTACATTATTTCCTTTTAGGAAAATTCTAGCATCAATTAGACGAATATATCATTAACGATGAATATTATTAGTTTAATTTATAAAAATTTAAAATTTTAAAGTGTTCAACGTATAAATTCTAAAGTGTTCAATATATAATTATAAATTAGTTAAAAAATTAATGGTAATTTATTTGAAATAAAGAATAAATTATACCAGTGAGTACCTAACTATTATTCCTTTTCATTTTGACCATCATTTTTTTAAATTTTATCAATCATGTCACTTAACTATTTAAATGCATTCAATTAAGCCACACTCCATTAATATTTAACGGAGAAGCTGATGTGACAATTAAAATATTTGATATAATTACACATTTGGTCACTGATGCTTATATATTCTATCAATTTGGTCCTAATTTTAATAAATTAAAATAAACTTAACCTTCAAATCAAATGGTGCCATGTGTCTGCCAAGTGTAATGACATGTGTCACCATTCGATTGGATGATTAAATTTATTTTAATTTATTTTTAATTAAAATAAACCATGAATTTTTTTAATAACTTATTCTAAAAATTATGAATAATTTAAATTTAAGTCTATTACTAAAAAAAAGTAATAGAGTTTTAAACATATTTTATGTCACAAAGATAAGTAATAATACTCTTAAATCATTAAATTATTATAGAAAATAGATACTTTTTTTCTATCTTAGATTGGTGATTCTTCTCAATAAGATAATCTTTTATATGAATGATATATAGACAATACACATTCTGATCAACTTAGTTTAATTCTAAATGTTTTGTTATGAAGCAATAATGTCCACTTGACGGTTTGTCCAATTTAGATATTCACAACCAAGAAGAAAAGTTGGAATATTAGTCTAAGTTTATCATTGAATTCATTCGATATGATAATATTCATTCTGAGGATGTCCAATGATAAAGTTTCGAAACAATAAACCACTTCACTTCTAAATGAATATTTAACTTTCAGTACAAACTAAGTAGTCTCTGTGGTAAAGAAATTATTACTATTTTTTGAGGACTCAGGTTCTATATGGTTGAACCAATTACCATCTGATTGGTGAGAAAATATATTAAATTAAAAATATTTTAAAATAAATTGAATCATCTAATTGGATGGTAACACATGTCATTACACTTGGCAGACACATGGCACCATTTGATTTGAGAGTTAAGTTTATTTTAATTTATTAAAAATCGGACAAAATTGTTAGAATATATAAGTAACATTGATCAATTGTGTAATTATACCAAATATTTTAACTGTCATATCAGATTCTCCGTTAAATATTAACGGCAAGTGGGTTAATTGAATGCATTTAAATAGTTGAGTGACCTGATTGACAAAATTTCAAAAATGGTAGTCAAAATGAAAATGGACAATCGTTAGGTGGTCATTAGAATATTTTACTCCTTATTTTAAATAATCTACATTTAAATTTTTAACTAATTTATAATTATACATTGAGTACTTTAGAATTTTAAATTTTATAAATTAAATTAATGGTGTTCATTGTTAATGGTGCTCATCGGTGGTCGTCGAGCGTGATAAACTCATCATTTCTTTTATCTTTTAAATAAAATATGTAGATTATATGATAATATATGTTTAGATTTTTCTTAATTATTGATAAGTGTAACATCCCAAACACCGGGTTAGTGACCAAATTGTAAAATTTTAGAATTTAGTGACCAAATTAGATAAATTGAAAAGTTTAGGGACTTAAGTAGAATATCTTTGTGTAGGGCTGAATTGCAAAGAAGGATGAATGGAAGGGTAAAATGATCATTTGACTAGTAAGTGAATTAAAAATTGATTGTGGTTATTTTATAACCACGCGGAGCTTGTGGGAGGAAAAAACAAAGAATTCCGAAGAACTCTCTATCTCTCTTCCTCCTTCAACCGTGAACCACATTTGACAAAGTGAGTTTCATATCAGTTGTGTAACATCCCAAATCATGGTCAGTGACTAAATTGCAAATTTTGAAAGTTTCGTATTCAATTTAGAAATGAAATTTAAAAGCTTGGGATTTAAGTAAAGAATTTTAATATTGGATTAAATAACAAAGATGGATGAACTAAAGGGGAAAAATGGTCTTTTCATGGGAAAGATTTTTATCTTCCCTTTTTGAGTATTATAAACGTGGGAAATATGAGAGAGTTCCAGACTTCTCTTCTTCATTCTCTTCTTTTCCACCGTGAAGCCATAAGCAAAGGTAAGTTTCTTCATTTGTTGATTATTTGTTCAACTAAAGGTTTGGTTATGATTATTGGATGATAATTAAGCTTAAGGAAAGCTTAAATCATCTTAAAAACAAAGGATGGTGGAATTAGGAGAGATTAAAGATTTTGAGTTTTTGAATGAAATCTTGAAATAAAGTTAATAAGTTGAATTTTAAGTTGAATTTGACTTGTCAATAGTTGAATTAAGAGATTTGGAGTGATAGAAAGGAATTTAGAACATGTTGAAATTTGAGTAGAATTCTTGAATTTCATTAAGAGGAGAGGATTTTGAGAATTAAGATGGATTAAATGAGTACAAATGGGCTTAAGTATGTGTGTTTGAGTTTAGTATATAGAAGAGGTTGAAATATGAAGTGTTTAAGATGAAATGAAGTAAATTTCGTGCTGAGAATATGATTTCTGGGCAAGGGGAATCGGTACCCATTCAAGGGAATCGGTACCCATTCAATGGGGAATCGATACCCCCCTCAAATGAACCAGAAATTCTAGAATCTCATAGGGGAACCGATTCCCCCACAGGAGGGAACCGATTCCCCCTAAAGGAAAATTGTGAATATGGGTTTAATAAGTTCGTTTAAGTTGCTAGTATCCAATTACAAGGTGTAGGTATCTAATAATTGCCTTAAAATGTACATTTATGTAGATTCTGAGCATAAGGCAATTCTGGAACATTTGGCAAGTAAGATCGATCAGGGGAAAGATTAGAGATCGAGATTGACTAATGAGACCAGAAGAGTGCATATTCAATAGTATATGGTGTGTGATGGGAATAAGACTTGCGATGAGTCTATTTCCTGAAGTGTTACATATGAATTCATGATTAAAGGCATGAGTTGAATATGAGTGTATGTATGTTTGATTATCTGAATTGATATGTTTTGTATGTGCCATGTGGTTTATGTAAAAACACGATTAAGTGTTATTAAGAGAATATAAAATAGGTTATGAAATTATAGGAATATAGAAGATAAGTCGAGAGATGTAGGGAAATAGAAATAGATGTAGGGAAATAGAAATATATGTTTATAAAGAGTCATAGGAGAACAAATATAAGTAATATGATAATGAAATATAGGACTATGTGAATACATGGTTATGAGATAAAATATATAATAATAGGAAAATATGATGAAAGTGAGTTTATGAGAAGTGATATGAACTAGGTAAACATGGGTAACAATATATGCATAATGGAAACATGAGTTGGACAAGTACATAGTGGTATGATTTATTATGAGAATTAGTATAATGGAGCAATATGAAAAGATTATAATGAATATATGAAATTGAATTAAGTAAAGAGATTAAATTAGTACCTAAATAAAAATACTATTAAATGATATATGTTTAGAAATACGACATAATTTATAATCTAAGGGAATACAAAGAAATGGAGCATAAGGTAGATAATATGATATCAGTTATTATATATCTATATGATATATGTCATCAGGTAATATGAAAGGACTCTGAAAATTGATATAAGCTATATGAAAGTGTTCTAGGTGTTTCTATGTGTTCTATGAAGCATATATGATCATATGTGAACAAGATATGATATGTATGTTTATATGAATATCTGAGAAATGATCTAAGCTATATGATATGATATATGTGATTATATGCACTTTGGGATATATGTTATATGATATGGATCTATGTAACTACGTGAGAAAGTATATAAGCTATGTGACATGTAAATGTGACTCATATGAAAATGTTCTATGAGTAATTGAACTATGTGTTATGTGAAATGATAAGTATAAAAGAAAATGCCCATGTTATGTGTCTTGATCCTTGGCATATGTATATGATTCTTAAGGAATGATATGTGGTCCTTCGGGACATATATGTATTCTTTGGAACATGTGTGAAGTCTGGTGAGACACATACTTGATCCCTAGTATATGTATATGATTCTTAAGGAATGATATGTGGTCCTTATAGACATTATTATATGGCACTACGGTGCAATTCTACGCGGCACTCTGGTGCAATTCTACGTGGCACTTCGGTGCAATTCTACGTGGCACTTCGGTGCAATTATACGAGCTGTGGTGACAGCATAGTACACAACCTCTATAGACTCACATATCTATAGTTCTCACATGTGTACATGGGCTTTGAAAAGAGAACATAATTTGATATAATGATATGTGTATTTCTCTTGACATGGTAGAAGTGCATATATGTCATGGTGATATGAGATGCTATGCGTTTATGTATTATATGATTATAGAAATTAGTAACGTATTGTGGCATATTAAAATATATATAAATATATTTATATTCATTATATGCTCATATGACGGAATTGAAGTAATGACAAGGGAATTAGTAAGGATAAACAGGTTGGTGATATGAGAACAATGTATGTGATATATGTATATGATGTGTGATATGAATTGCATGATATGATATATGTGTGTGATAAGGGTTATGGTATCTGTTACATAATATACATGAATATATGTTGATATATATGTAAATGAGTTGTATAATTTGATAGCATAAAACAGTCATGCATGATTAGTGGGTATGAATTCCATTAGATGTGTTTTCTTTATGCCTCACTAAGTCATCGACTTAGCGTGTGAGTGTTTCACACGTAGGTTTCGGAAAGCTAGAAGAAAAGTGAAGAGGAGCAAGACCGGTCAGTTACTTCTTACCGAAGATCAGAAAAGATGTCTTGAATTAGATGTATTTTATATATTGAAAATAGTTGGCATGTAATTAATATTTTGAATTGTATATACTCTGATTGGTTTTGCAAAAACATTTAAGCTCTGAATAGTTCTAGAAATCTTTTGAGCAAGTTATATGTATAAAAGTTTTAAATTACTCACTATTTTATACAAGTAAACGTTTTGAAAAGTCAATGTGACACCTCGGACTCGTATCCGGGTCGGGTACGGGTTGGGGTGTTACAAGTTGTTTATTTATTGAAATTAAGCTTGGTTTAGGTTCTTTAGGTAATACTTAAGCTTAAGGAAAACTTAAGTTCTCTTAAACCTAAAAGATAAGGAAGTTATGGAGGATTTAATATAAGAGGTTGTTAAGTGAAATTATGGAAAAGAGTTAGTAAATGAGTTTTGAGATTAAATTTAACTTGTCATCAGTTAGAATAAGAAGTATAAAGTGTTAGAAATGAATTAGAACATGTTGGAAATTTAGTAAGATTCTTGGTCTCAAGATATATAATGAGATTTTGAAGAGGATGATGTGTTATATGGATATAAGATGATTTGAGCAAGTGTAGTCAAGTTTAATGGCATGAAAGGAGTTCAAATTGGAAAGTTTAAGTAGGTATTGGTAAATATTCGGGTTAAAAGAGTGAATTATGGGTAAGGGGTATCGGTATTGTTCATCCAGTACAGATACTTCAAAGAGAAATGAATGATATTTGGGGTAAGGGTATCGATACTGTTTGAACAATATCGATACCATAAGCTAAAAGTTGATAATTTATTCAAGGGGTATCGATATCGAAGGGATAATATTGATACCAATAGTATCGATACCATTATGCAAGTACCGATACCATTTTTAGAAGGGAATTCCAGAACCGAGAAAGGGTATCGATACCAAAGCACATTATCGATACCACAGTAAAGGAAGTATTGGTACTATACCTTGGGTACCGATACTACTCAAAGTAAAAATGTGAACTAAGTGCTTCTTTTAGCTTAGATTATTAAGGATCAAATTATAATGCTTAGAATTCTGATAATCATATCAAATGTATAATTGTGTAGATATCGAATATAAGTAAGTTTCGGAAAAGTCAAAGAGTTAAGATCGATCGATCGATCGAGAGAAAACGACTTATAGGAGTTGATTGGACTAAGTGAGGCTAAGGTGAGTGCATACTATATTATATATAGTATTTTATGGAAATAAGACTTGTGATAAGTCTATTTCCTATGTTGATTTCATGAGTATATAGTTATAAGCATGTTGATATCATGATATTATGAGTACATGAATAAGTGATATATGTTTATATGGTATGATATATATGTTACATGATCTATGTGAACATAAGAGAACAAAAAACAAGCTATATGATATAATATAAGTAGTTATATGCCCATATGATATATGATATGAGACAAAACCTATGTGATTACATGATAAATGATATGAGTTATATGAGTATATGTATATATGATGATTTGGTTGACTATGGGAACATATGAAATATATAAATATTAAAGCCCATGTTATGTGATATGAGAGTATTGAGTATAATTGGCATATCAAGGGTTCTACGATGTCCTTCGGGACATATATGTGGTCCTTCGGGATAATTCTACGAGGTCTTTCAAGACAATTTTATATGGCACTCAGTGCAAATTTATACGAGTTGTGGTGACAACATTTGTGCACAACCTCAATGCACTCACATACCTTAAGTTCTCAGTAATGTACAAGGGCACATAAAACATATAAAAAGAATTAACCTTCTTATAATATAACATGTTATTATTTATTAAATGCATGATCATATATGTTATTGTTGAGTAGTTATATGATGATTGTGATTACATGTTGAAATGATTGGATTGCATGTTCATGACTTAAGTATTGCATTATTCTACTATATGCCTCACTATGCCTGTTACTTAGCGTGTGAGTGTTTCACACGTAGATACCAAGAAGCAGGAAGATCACAGTTAGGATCTATCAAGGCAACATATCTTTTACAGAAGATCAGATCATAAGTGATTCAAACAGTATGCCATTTTGTTATATGAATTATGTTGGCATGTAATGAAAATTTCAATCACATATGCTCTGATCGATTTTGTAAATATTTTTTTATTATATCTATGTAAATTATTTCACTTTTATTTTAATGAAAGTTTAAAATTTCAACAATTTTGTAAAAGTAAACATTTTAAAAAGTCAATGTGATACCTCAGATTTGTATCCGGGTCGGGTACAGGTTGTAGGTGTTACATTTAATGGTATCAGAGCTATGGTTTAGCCGATTCTAGACATAAACCGAATTCCAGAGTTCTTTAAAAGTATACATGCCAATAAAATAGTGAGAACTTCTAATATGATAGAGTAATGACTATGTTATTTTGCTAATAGAGTTATATGGTTATCTCTTATTAGATTTTTAAACACGAGAGCTCCCGAAGTGAAGTGGGAGATGATAGACTAGAAGGAAGTAGTAATTCACCTGCCCTGGCCAGGCAAGGTGAAGAACATACACCTTCGGGAGTGTCTGTACAAGATCAAGATGTATTCTTCAGGACGTTGGACGCTATCCTGACGCGTTTCCAACCTCATGCTCCCTCAACTCATAGAATGAATATTGCGAAGGAGTTGAAAGGATTAGGAGCTCTTGAATTTAAAGGTGAAGTAGAGGAATGTCCTATTGCGGCGGACCTCTGGTTGAATGATGCAAAGAAAATGCTAGATGGACTCCACTGTTCTGAGATGGAGAAGCTGGATGGAGTGGTCTCATTGCTCCGTGGGCAAGCTAGAATATGGTGGACGAATGTCGCCATGAGAATGATAAGTGACCAAGTGACATGATCCTTGTTTTTTGAAGAATTCAAACACAAGTATATTGGAAAACAGTTTGTAAAGTAGATGAAGTAAGAGTTTTTGAGTCTGAAGCAGTTGAATCACATTGTCTATGAATACGAGTGTAAGTTTAATAAGTTAACTCGTTTTGCTGCTGAACTTGTTCCGACTGAGAAGGATGCATGCGAATGGTTTGTTGAGGGCTTACGTCTGAGATTGAAAGAAATATTCATTGTATTGAATCTATCATCATTCTAGGAAGTGGTTAATCATGCTAAAGATCTAGAGACAGCTATGAATGAGAGGTTTGGAGAACAAAAAGCTCAAATGTCCAAGAGAACAGGTGCTTCCTCGAGTTCTGAACCATCAAATAGGGGCATAGATTCTGGTTTTCGATCTCAGGCGAGGTTTGATTCAGTTGAATTATCTGCTAGTGGATCAAATCAGATGAGAGCCAGACAGACTCAATCTGTAGGGTTTGAAATTGGGAGATCTAATCAAGGTCAAGTCAGATAGTGCTAGCTTTGTGGAAAAAGCCATACCGGAGTATATCGAATAATCTCCGGAGCTTGTTTTCGTTACGGGGACACCAGACATTTTATTCGGGATTGTCTAATGATGGCTGGAGAGCCTGCATAGTCAGAGCGATCTGTTTCAACATCCCAGAGAGGATGAGGTAAAGGTAGAGGAATGAATCGATCTGAGTCCTTTACTCAACAGGAAGTACGCTCAACTGCTCGAGTATTTAACATAAAGACGAGCGAAAAACATGATGATCTGGAGATAATTGCATGTACTTTCCAATTGTATGATAAATGTATGTTAGTACTGATTGATCCGGGTTCCACTTATTCATACGTTAGTAGTAAATTGGTGAGAGAGTTGAGAATTCAACTAGAAGCAACCAGTAGTGATGTGATAGTGACAAACCCATTAGGGCACAATGCTCGGGTAAATCGAGTGTATCGAGGGTGTCCCATAAGGATTTAGGGAATTGAATTAACTGCTAATATGATGTAATTACCATTTGAGGAATTTGAAGTGATATTGGGAATGAACTGGTTATATCATTATCATGCCAATGTTGATTGTAGATTGAAAAGAGTAAGTCTGATTAGTTCTGATGGAGTAGAAGTGATTGTGATTAGTGAAAGATAAGATCCGTTAGCAAACGTAATATCAATAATGCCAGCAAAGAAGTTATTGTTACAAGGATGTCAAGTTTTTATTGCTAATGTGATAGATACCAGAGCCAAGGAGAAAGTGATTGAAGAGATCCCCATAGTAAGAGAGTTCCTCGATGTATTTCCTGCGGAGTTGCCAGGATTACCTCTAGATAGAGAAGTGGAATTTCAAATTGAAGTAATGCCTGGAATAGCACCGATTGCAATGGCACATTACCGAATGACACCAAAAGAGTTGAGTGAATTAAAGTTTCAGTTACAAGAATTATTGGACAAAAGATTTATCAGACCAAGTCTGTCACATTGGGGAGCTCCGATATTATTTGTAAAGAAGAATGATGGTTCAATGCGTCTCTGAATAGATTATAAAGAACAAGTATCCTCTCCCTAGAATCGATGATTTGTTTGATCAGTTGATAAGGGCTTCAGTTTTCTCTAAGATTGATTTGCGGTCTTGATATCATCAGTTGAAGATTCAGGAGAAAGATATTCTGAAAACAGCTTTTAGAATGATATATGGTCACTATGAGTTCATTGTTATGCCGTTTGGGGGTAACAAATACACCTACTACTTTTATGAATCTTATGAATAGAATGTTTTAACCTTATCTGGACCAGTTTGTAGTTGTTTTCATTGATGACATATTGGTGTATTCGAAGTCTAATAAAGAGCATAGTGCACATCTGAGGATAGTTTTGCAAACTCTACATGATAAGAAATTATATGCCAAACTGTCTAAGTGAAAGTTTTGTTAAATAAAGTGACATTTCTAGAACTTGTGATTTCTGCAGAGGGAATTCGGGTTGATCCTCAAAAGATAAAAGCTATTGTAAAATGGGAAGTTCCAAAGAATGTGTCTGAAGTTCAGAGATTTCTAGAGCTTGTAGGTTATTATCGAAGGTTCGTTAAGAACTTTTCGGTGATAACTTTGCCTTTAACCAAGTTGATGAGGAAAAATGTAACGTTTTCTTGGACTCTTGAGTGTCAAAAGAGTTTTGAAGCATTAAAGAGAATTTTGACAGAAGCTCCAGTGTTGGTCTAACCCAAATCTGGTAAGAACTATGTGGTTTACAGTGATGCATCCCATAATGGCTTGGGATGTATATTGATACAAGAAGGGAGAGTGGTAGCTTATGCCTCTAGACAATTGAAACCACATGAGAAGAACTATCTGACACATGATTTGGAATTGGCTGCAGTAGTGTTCGCTCTCAAGATTTGGCATCACTATTTATATGGGAAACGTTGTTATCTCTATACGTATTATAAGAGCTTAAAATATCTAATGACTCAGAAAGAATTAAATTTGAGGTAGAGAAGATGGGTTAGATTTGGCTGCAGAACTGAAGCTTCGACTAAGATGATTAGATCGAATCAAAGAATTGCAAAACAAAGATGAAAAGTGTTTGAAGATATTGGAGCAAGTAAAGAATGAAGAAAATAAAGATTTTGAGATTAAACCTGATGGGAATTTATATTATCGAGGGAGACTAGTAATTCCAGATGATGAGGAATTGAAGAATGATTTGTTGACAGAAGTTCACTGTAGTCCGTTGACAATGCACCCTGGTGGAAACAAGATGTATATGGATCTCAAGAGTTGGTATTGGTGGTCGGGAATGAAAAGAAGTATCACATATAGGGCTGTAAATGAAACGAGACAAATCACGAGATATTTGAGATCAACTCAATCAAGGCTCAATAAATACTCAAATCGAATGGATTATACTCGAGCTCGAGTACTTAACGAGCCGAAATGAGCTACTCAATATTCGACTCGAAAAGCTCGTGAACAGCTCGAAAATATAATATATTAAGATTTTATTTTTTTAAAAAATAAATTATTAATAATATTAATATTTATGTATTGATTTTTTTAAAATACTGTAAGATTTCATGTATTTAAGGTTCATGTTCGAGTTTGAGTTTGAGGCTTCAATCGAGTTAAGTTTAAGATTTGTTTTTCATTTCGAGCCTTTTCGAGCTGCTCACGAGCTTCAGTTCAGGATTTCGAGTTCGAGTCGAGCTTGAAAATTTTAAGCTCGCGAGTTTTCGAGTCAAGTCAAGCTCCATTTCAAAGTTTTTGAGTCGAGTCGAACTCATCAATACTCGAGCTCGACTCGACTCGTTTACACCCCTAATAACATAATTTGTGTCTAAATGTTTGACATGCCAACAAGTCAAAGTCGAGCATCAAGTTCCTTTAGGATTGTTGCAACCACTCTCCATTCCTCAGTGGAAGTAGGAGAATGTGACAATGGATTTTGTAACAGGGTTTCAGATGACTCTAAATAAAAGATATTAGATTTGGATAATAGTTGATCGATTAACCAAGTCAGCACATTTCATTCCGGTTCGATCTGATTTCTCTATGGAAAAGAATGTTGAGTTGTACATTAGAGAGATTATTCGATTGTATGGCGTGCCTATTTCGTTATTTTCTGAATAAGATCCTCGATTCACATCGAGATTTTGGAAATCTTTACATGGAGCGTTGGGAACTCGACTAAACTTTAGCACAACCTTTCACCCTCAAACGGATGGACAGTCCGAGCAGACTATCCAAATTCTAGAATACATGTTATGATCTTGTGTAATAGAGTTCAAAGGATCTTGGGAGAAGTATTTTCCACTTGCTGAATTTGCTTACAACAATAGCTACCAATCAAGTATCAAGATGACTCCCTATGAGGCTTTATATGGGAGAAAGTGTCGTACTCCCTTGAATTGGTACAAACTTAAAGATTGGGAAGTTCTTGGTCCAGAATTGATCAAGGAAGTAGAGGAGAAAATTCAAGTAATTCAGAATAATCTCAAAGTGGCATCCAATAGACAGAAGTCGTATGCTGATCTTAAGAGAAAATAGATTGAATTTCAAGTTGGAGATAAAGTATTCATAAAAGTGTCTCATTGGAAGAAGGTGTTAAGGTTTGGACGAAAAGGAAAAGTTAGTCTTCGGTTTATTAGACCATATGAGATTATTAAAAGAGTGAGACCAGTAGCGTATCAGTTAGCCTTGGCACCGGAAATGGAAGAGATTCATATTGTTTTTCTTGTTTCCATACTTCGGAGATATATATATGATCCCTCTCATATCGTTACACCAGAAAAAATAGAAGTTCAAACTGATCTGACCTATGAGGAGGAACAAGTGCAAATTTTGGCACAAGAAGTGAAGCAATTAAGAAATAAAATGATTCCGTCGGTCAAGGTGTTATGGAGGAATCACAAAGTAGAGGAGTCAACGTGGGAACATGAAGAGGATATGCGTAATCAGTACACCCATCTCTTTGTGTAGTGAAAGTTCGTGGACAAATTTTCTTAAGGGGAAAGATTTGTAATATCCCAAACACCGAGTTAGTGACCAAATTGTAAAATTTTAGAATTTAGTGACCAAATTAGATAAATTGAAAAGTTTAGGGACTTAAGTAAAATATCTTTGTGTAGTGCTGAATTGCAAAGAAGGATGAATGGAAGGGTAAAATAATCATTTGACAAGTAAGTGAATTAAAAATTGATTATGGTTATTTTATAACCACGTGGAGCTTGTGGGAGGGAAAAACAAAGAATTCTAGAGAACTCTTTACCATTCTTCCTCATTTCACAAAGTGAGTTTCATATCAGTTGTTTATTTATTGAAATTAAGCTTGGTTTAGGTTCTTTAGGTAATACTTAAGCTTAAAGAAAACTTAAGTTCTCTTAAAACTAAAAGATGAGGAAGTTATGGAGGATTTAATATAAGAGGTTGTTAAGTGAAATTGTGGAAATGAGTCAGTAAATGAGTTTTGAGATTAATTTTGACTTATCATCAGTTAGAATAAGAAGTATAAAGTGTTAAAAATGAATTAGAACATGTTGGAAATTTAGTAAGATTCTTGGTGTCAAGATATATGATGAGATTTTGAAGAGGATGAGGTGTTATATGGATATAAGATGATTTGAGTATGTGTGTCAAGTTTAATGGCATGAAAGGAGTTCAAAATGGAAGGTTTAAGTAGATATTGGTAAATTGTTGGGTTAAATGAGTGAATTCTGGGTAAGGGGTATCATTACTTTTCATCCAGTATTGATACTTCAAAGAGAAATGGATGATATTTGGGGTAAGGGTATTGATACTGTATGAACAGTATCGACACCATAAGCTAAAAGTCGATAATTTATTCAAGGGGTATCGATACCGAAGGGGTAGTATCTATATCAATAGTACTGATACCATTATGCAAGTACCGATATCATTTTTGGAACGGAATTCCTGAACCAGGAAAGGGTATCAATACCAAAGCACAATATCGATACCACAATAAAGGAAGTATCGGTACTGTACCTTGAGTAGCGATACTACTCAAAGTAAAAATGTGAACTAAGTGCTTCTTTTGGCTTATATTATTAAAGATCGAATTATAATGCTTAGAATTATGATATTCATATCAAATGTATAATTGTGTAGATATCGAACATAAGCAAGTTCTGGAACAATCGAAGAGTTAAGATCGATCGATCGCGAGAAAATGAGTTATAGGAATTGATTGGACTAAGTGAGGCTAAGGTGAGTGCATACTATATTATAAATAGTTTTTTATGGAAATAAGACTTGCGATAAGTCTATTTCCTATGTTGATTTCATGAGTATATAGTTATAAGCATGTTGATGTAATGATTATTATGAGTACATGCATAAGTGATATATGTTTATATGGTATGATACATATGTTATGTGATCTATGTGAACATAAGAGAACAAAACATAAGCTATATGATATAATATAAGTAGTTATAAGCTATATGAAACATATAAATGTTAAATCTCATGTTATGTGATATGATAGTTGTGGGTATAATTGGCATGTCAAGAGTCGAGGGTTCTACAAGGTCATTCAGGACATATATGTGGTCCTTCGAAACAATTCTACGAGGTCCTTCAGGACAATTTTATATGGCACTCAGTGCAAATTTATACGAGCTGTGGTGACATCATTTGTGCACAACCTCAATGCACTCACATACCTTAAGTTCTCAGTAATATACATGGGCACATAAAAGATATAAAAAGAATTAACCTTCTTATAAGATGACATGTTATTATTTATTAAATGCATGATCATATATGTTATTGTTGAGTAGTTATATGATGATTGTTATTACATGTTGAAATGATTGGATTGCATGTTCATGACATAAGTATTGCATTATTGTATTATATGCCTCATTAAGTCCGTGACTTAGCGTGTGAGTGTTTCACACGTAGGTACCAAGAAGCAGGAAGATCAGAGTTAAGATCTATCAAGGAAACATATCTTTTACAAAAGATCAAATCAGAAGTGATTCAAACAGTATGTCATTTTGTTATATGAATTATGTTGGCATGCAATGAAAGTTTCAATCACATATCTCTGATTGATTTTGTAAATATTTTTTATTATATCTATGTAAATTATTTCACTTTTATTTTAATGAAAATTTAAATTTTCAACAATTTTGTAAGAGTAAATGTTTTGAAAAGTCAATGTGACACCTCATATTCATATCCGGGTTGGGTACGGGTTGGGGGTGTCGCAATAAGGCACACATATATGCAAATATAGCTACTTGAATCCAAAAATCTATAGAAAGAACAATTCTCCTTTTTATTATTGGGGCCACTTAAATATTATCTCTAAAATCCTAAAATTTCATTTTCTTTATAAGAAGACTAAGTATAAATTATATAGGGATGAAACTTAAAAATAATATCAACTAAAGATTTATTATAAATTATGAGAAAGGTACATAAATTATAATTTTTTAATAGTCTGAAATAATTATAAGATAATATTCGTTTAAAATCTTTTTTAGTCGTTAGAAATATATATCCTACAAATACAATTATTCGATTATGAGATTTCTAAGAATAACAATACTCCCTTTTACCATGGGTTTAAACAAAATTGATTTAGGTATATATAGCGAGCTTCTTCTTGCTTGAATTATTATAAAAGAAGATATATATTGACGTTCCGATTTAATTTTGCAGGCTGGCTTTCTGCAAATTTGAAAGGTGGAAATCTAAACCCTTGAAAGAAATGATAACAGTAACAGTATTGATTAATCCACCTTACTCCTTTAAAACTCTTAATCATCCGTAAAAGAGAACATAGGAAACAGATAGATCTAAAACAAGTAGTGATAATTTGCCCTTAATTTTCACCATTTTCCCACTCTCTCTCTTGTCTATGTGTTTAGCATAGGATACCATTTTAGATCAACCAGATCTCTTCCGTTCACTATTTTAATGGGAACATTAATAGGATTTGGTTTCACCAAATACCAACTCATTTTCACCAAAGATAATGAATCTTTCCACGTGAAAATCTGTCTGTTTCTTCCCCCTCTCTCTCTCATCTGCATGTTTTTCATCACTTAAATTCCTTTGCTTTTTGTCTTTCTAAAAAGGCGAATTAAACCCTTGATTAATCCAATCATAACCCGCTTTTAAAGCTGCTTACCAACTCCTCTTTTTAATAATTTATGTTTGTTTTTGTAATTTGTGCAATAAATCTGTTTTACGTACCCAGACTTCTGGGGAAAATATTTTACGTGGAACCCTAATGAATATGATGCGAAAGTCAATGATAAAACCAGACAACAATGTTCCAAATCTTCCAGCTTTATTCCTTGTGTCAAAGGTGGTTGTTTTATATAATAAGCTTTTTCTTTCTTCCACAATACAGTATTATATCAGATATCGGATAAGAAGATTTCACAAGAAGCCTGGCTTTAAGGTTCCTTCTTTTGTAATCTTTGTTTTTAATTAGAATATAAAAATAATAAATAAATTATGGGAGAGTAGAAAAAGGAAAAAGATATATGCAGGGATGTGGAAAATATGGTTGAAAACGTATATGGTAAGAAATGATTATAATACAATGTCTTTAGGATTTTCTTAATTTATAAAAAATGTATGTATATATCGAATATACAATTGCTTGAATCTAAGTGTTTTATAAAAAATAATATTCTCTTTTACCATTAAAGTCACTTGATAAGTTGATGGCGTTGAATTTATAAAAAAAATGGTAAAAATCGTATAAAATAATGTATAATTAGCAGTCAATATGCCGATGTATACGTATGGCAAAATGTAATATTATTACAAAAACTATTAAAATAATAAATTTTGAATTGTCTTTTCTCTTTTTGATATTGCTAAAAATATTTGTCTAAGAATTTGTAATTAAAAAAATATTCATCTATTAATCTTCAATTCGATTCTTCAAACAAGGCCTCAATTCTTTTGAAAAAAAAAAGTTTTAAAATATAATCGATGAAACTTAGAGATTTTTCTTTTAAAAAAAAAAATAATATATATATATATATATGTTTAAGGTGTCAACTCACCGTAATATATAATTTATATACAATAAATTTGGAATAAATTAAAGGAAATTTGATGAATATAAAATTTTTATTGGTATGATTATACGATTTTTAGAGAAATCAATATAATTTTCATATATTATTTTATAAAAAATGTTTAAAATCTTTTATGATGGAATTTGACAAGCATGAATCCATGCTAGTGTAGAAGACATACATTGAAAGAGTTTTAATTGGTTATCAAAGTCTTTAGATGGCTTTGATTGTGAATATAAATTCAACTGTCATGAGGACATTAGGTATGATTTTAATTCTCTTATACATTTTTTCTAACTCATCAAAATTGCTAAATTTATATGCTTTTTCCCGATTTTTTAAAAATCAATTATGTGAAAATATATATTTTTTGAAGTATGGAAAACTTTGGTACTAATATATGTTTGAAATTATATATGTCGGAAAATCGATTGACGTGTAGATCGCAATCAAAATAAGCTCAAAGAGAAAAAAGAAGATAAAGCCCGAGAGTGAAGTGATCGTAGTAATAAAACATAGTGAGGCAACAAGTGAGTACAACTAACTTTTTATTAAAATAATACGAGGAAAACTTGCGATGAGTCAACCTTTATTGATTTGAAATAAAAAAGGTTTTCAAATAATATTTTGAATTGATATTTTATTATGATTTTATTTATTTCATAGTGAATGATTATTTTTTAGTATGAGGAGAATTATGGTGTCTTATCTTCCCAGACTCATCATGTTGCCCCAGCACACAACCCGAAAGGGCATCGAACATGGCTGAGCACAGAATGTCTTCATCTCATATGAAGGAATAACTCGAAAAAGTGTTAAACGGTGGGGGAATTCAAATAAATCCTGCTAGAGTATCTGCAAAACATCCTGCTCAATTGAATGAAAGCTCTGAATTCAATGAATATGAAATTCCTGATTTTAACATGCTAAATGAAGTTGATAAGGCCAAGATTTAGTTAGCCAAGCAATACGAGGAGTTTTACAAGAAACTGGAGGAAAAAGTGAAGGCAATAGAATCGACTGAAGTAAATGGCATGTATGCTCGAGAATTGAGTCTTGTGACAGATTTGATTTTGCCCTATAAGTTTAAGGCCCTTGAGTTTGAAAAGTATGATTGTACTAGTTGTCCACTTTCTCATCTGACCATGTATTATAAGAAAATTGTTGGGTTTCTAAAGGATGAAAAGTTGCTTATCTACTGTTTCCAAGATAGTATCACTGATTCTGCAGCCAGATGATACACTTAGCTGAGTCGTATCAACATTATATCGTGGAAAGATTTATCCAGAGTGTTTCTCGAGTAATAAAAACATGTTAACGATATGATTCTTGATCAAGTGGCTCTAATGAACATGAAAAAGAAGCCTAACAAGACTTTTCGCCAGTAGGCCCATAGGTGGAGTGATATGGCTGCCCAAGTCCAACCACCTTTGATTGATAAGGAAACTATAATTATATTCCTTCACACTCTAAAAGGCCCATTCTTGGATCGTATGTTAGGGAGTGCTTCCAAAAGTTTTGCTAACATGGTAATTTTTAGAGAATTAATAGAGGTCGTCATCAAAAGTGGCAAAATAGACGAGGGTGAGAAAAGAAAATTCAAAAAGAAAGAGAATGAAGTGAACACTACGAGTACTTACAATACGGGTTATGTTAAGAATGTGATGATTAATCAACCAATGGTTACTATAATATAGTTCAATTCTAATAAGAATGAGTATTGAGGAAAAATAAGAGAATTCGAAAGAGTGACATTCACACTGATACCAACACCATATTCTGAGATTTACGTCACGCTTCTAAAGGCAGACTTGGTGCTCCTTTATCATATCAAACCACTTCAGCCACCTTATCCCTAATGGTATGATGCGAACTCTCGTTGCAAGTACCACACTGATGTTATGGGGCATTCGATCAAAAATTATTTTTCCTTCAAGAAGATTGTGTAGAATTTGATCGATATGAAGATGATAGAATTCAACTCTACCCTAGATATGGTAAAAACCCATTGCCAAATCATAGGGGTCGAGGAGAGAATGCCATCCATGAGGAGAATGGTAAGAGACTGAAAAAATGTGTGTATGAAATTAAATCCCCATTGAGTTGGGTTTTCAATAAGTTGACAGAGGTTGGGTTGATCAATCAGGGTTTAATGTGTAATCACATTGAAAATGAATTTTTTATGAGTTCCACTAGGAGGCAGGGTATGAGATTCAACTTTTTCCTGAGTTTAGAAGTTTGATCCACTTAATGATGTATAACAAGGAGATTGAGATATTTGAGAAGGTTGAGAAGATGAAATAAATAGATGTATGTACATCCGAGTATAGAATAAGGAAACCTGTGTTGATCAATGTGAGGACAAAGACAGTGAGTCCAGTCTTAGTAACTCCTAAAGTAATAAGCAATACTCCTACAGTAACTCCTAAATATATTATTCTCCCCCCGAAACGTCGAAGGAGGCTAAAAAGTAGGCCCAAGGCACCACTACCTCAAAAGATTTTTGAGGAAGAACTTCCTCCAAAGATTAATGAACCAGTGACTGAGGCACAAGCTCAATAGTTCTTAAAATTTCTAAAACATAGTGAGTACACTATCGTCGAGCAATTTCACAAACAACAAGAAAAAAAAACTCCATATTAGACTTGATAATGAATTCAAAGGTGCACCAAGACGCTTTATTAAAAATGCTCAATCAAACTTTTGTGCCAAATGATATATCTGTGAACAAGCTTGATCGTATAGTGGGGCACATCACTGCAGATAATTACATCACTTTTACTGATGATGAGATTTTGGAATGAGGAATGGGATCCGTGAAGGCTTTACATATTACTACTACTGTAATAGGCATGTTTTACTTGGAGTATTGATTGATAACGGAACGACAATTAACGTTATGCCTCTGGCAACTTTGCAGAGAATATCAATAGATGATTCTCATATAAAGGCTTATCAAAATGTCATTCGGGCCTTTGATGGAACTCAGAGAAGATTGATGTTTCATTATGATTGGGCCTGCAATATATAATGTGAAGTTTGTCGTGATGGATATAAATTCGACATATAATTATTTGTTAAGCAGACCTTGGATTTATTCCGCTAGGCAGTTCCTTCATTGTTACATCAAAGATTAAAATTTGTCATTGATGGGAAGTTATCAGTATTGGAGCTGAGCAAGACATTGTCTCTTTAGTAACCACTAACGTACCTTATATTGAGACAAACGATAATGCTTTAGAATGTTCATTAAGGGCCTTGAAATTTATGAATGTGACATTCATCACTGAAGGGGCCAATTTTCCTTGTCCTCGATTGCTTAATTGCGTAAAGATGTCTGTACACGAGACTCTGGGCAGGAGAGCAAAGATTGAAAATGTAACATCCCAAATTACGGGTTAATGATTAAATTGTAAAATTTCAAATTTTGGTGATTGAAGCAGAATAGTTAAATAATTTAATGATTTATTTGGGAATATTTCCTGAAAGTTGTTGGTAATTATCCAAAGAATTAAAGAACAAAATGGTCAATTGACAAGGAAATATATTTTTCTCCTTTAATAGGAGATAAAAATTGGGGAGAGTAAGATGAAAACATTTCATCTTCTTCTTCTCCAACCGTGGAAGCTAGGAAAATGTGAGATTTCTATTTTGTTAATTATTTGTTGAATTAAAGGTTGGGTTTTGATCATTAGATGATAACTACGCTTAAGGAAAGCTTAAGTTATCTTAAAATCAAAAGATAAAGGAGTTAGAGAAGATTAAAGATTTAGAGTTTTTGAGTGAAATCTTGAAATAGAGTTGATAAGTTGAATTTGAAGTTAAATTTGACTTGTCATCAGCTTAATTAAGAGATATGAAGTGATAGAATTGAAATTAGAACATGTTGAAAATTTGGTATGATTCTTAATTTTAAGAATCATAATGAGATATGGAAGATAAAGATGGTTTAAATAGATATAAATTAGTTTAAGTATGTATATTTAGGTTAAGAATAGAAAAGTGGATGAAACATGAAGAATTGAAGTGGAAATAGTGAATTTTCGTGCAATGAACAATGATTTATGGGCTTGAAGGAAAATTCCAGATTGTGCAAAAGGAACAGATACCCTCTGGGGGTATCGATTCCCCCTAATGGAAAAATGGAATTTTGGTTCAATAAACTAGCTTAAGTTATTAACATCAAGTTTAAGGTTTAGGCTTCTGATAATTGTTTTGAAAATTATATTTATGTAGATATAGAGCCTAAACGAGTTCCGGAACAATCAAAGAATTATGATCGAATCAAAGCAAGGCTAAGGTGAGTGCAATTTAATTGTACGTATGTTATTGAACATACATTGGCTTGCGATGAGCCAGTGGCGGAGTTTCTATGGTAAGAAGTGACTCCTAAAATGTTATATAGTTGATGAAATTCTTATATGTGCATGAGTACATGAAAATAGGTATATGTTATTATATGTTATTTGTTATATGGAATAAATTACAGGATTCATGTATTGGTTATATGAAAGGATATATGTTTTTAGTTATATGAATTGTATTACATGAATTATATGATGTTAAGTGTATTTCTTTATGAAATGATATATGATAGGTATAAATGATAAGTATATGATGATATAATAAAAGGTATTAATGATAATAATAGGATAATGATAAGGAAGAAGATAATCATATATGCATGTGTGGATTTGATATATGAATAGAAATATGATGGTATATGTGCATGTATGCATTTTGATATATAAAATGTTTTATGGTTTTTATTACATGTTTTTATGCCTCACTAAGTCATCGACTTAGCGTGTGATTGTTTCACGCGTAGGTTTTAAGAAGAGAAAGATTGATAAAAGTTATGCAAGACAGGTCGGTTCCTTCTTTCCAAAGATCAGATCAGAAAAGAAATTAATAGTATGCATTTTGTAATAATTATAGTGGTTGGCATATAAATAAAGTTTTGAATATGATATATTCTAAATGGTTAGTAAAATCATATGATTAAGTTTTGTAATGTTTCAAATGTATATATGTAAATGGAAATTTTATACAGATAAAAACTTAGATTTTTTTATGAATTTATACGTATTTTTACGAAAGTACTATAGCAGTACTATAGTAGTACTGTAGCAGGTGAATCAGTTCCCCTTAAGCAATCTGGAAAAATTTTAACATACGGTATTGTTTACGGTATTGTTCATAGTACTGTTTATTACTGTTCATACGGTATTGTTCACTATTCATACCATATTTTACTGTTCATAAAATGTATATTTTCTTAAATAGGTTATAACAAACATGATTCAACAATATATTATCGTAATTTCTTAATATAAGTTCAAATGTTTTGTTATTTTGCAATAATAAAGGTTTTTAAAGTCAATGTGACATCTCAAACTCGTATTCGAGTCGGATATGGGTTGGGGTGTTACAGATTTTTTTTTTTGAAAGAACCTATAAGGAATTTTGCGTCCCAAATCTATTGTCATGAAGATTGACTATTTCGGGCTTGGATTTAAACCTAATTTTTCAGCAACGTCTAAAGGAAATGAAAAGAAAATCATATGCAAAAATAGCTCGACTGAGAGGAGAAGATATTCCTTGGGAGCACATATTTTACCCTGACAAAAAATATATTTTCGTCTCTGGAGGAATGTATGATACTGAAAAGCAACTGGTTAGTACAATTCGGGAGGGGGAACATTTGAAAGATCAAGAAATGTTTGAAGAGTCCATCGAAGGGTTGTTTATCAACATGATTGGAGAAAATATCAAGCCTGGAAGATTTCTAGATGGAATTCTCCCATGTTTCCCAGGCGAGAAGCTCAACAACTAGACTGCATAAGACCTCTCTGTAGTTTCTAGGATTAACCCAGAGTAATGTTCGAAACTAACCTTTGTGCTTGTGCATATTAGCATTAAGGGGTATTTTGTATGGGAAACTATGTTGATTTCACTCATTTCTTTTCTAATAAAAGATGTTTTCATTCAATTTCTCAAATGGAAATTAGTTTTTTCTTGTATTTTCAATCATTTCATTTTATTTATTTTGCTTGTTTCGTTTCTCTTCCAAAGTATATATTTGTTCCATATTTCCTTCCATCTGTCCCAATATTAATAGAACTAATTTTTTTGAAGCTAATCTTAAGATTGATCTAAAGCGGCTTGTTGAAAACATTTTGATATTTCGATATAACAAATTAAGTTAAATGAATTTTAAGATTTTACAAATGATTTTCTAAAGTATATTCGATTCAATTAATCGAATATCAAATTATTACTCCAAGTCTTTTAAGATCAATTTCAAACCTTACTAATTGTGTTTTATACTTAAACTATTTTTAAACAAATTTTCACAAAGTATTTTGAACCAAAATCAAGCCTAAAATTAATTTTTCAGAGTGATGCACCGATGCACCAATCCATGCATCGATGCACCATAAAATATTTTGAAACATCGAATGCATTTGATGCATCGATGCACCAGCCATTCATCGATGCACTCTGGATATTTTGAAACATTGAATGCACTTGATGCATCGATGCACTCTTAGTGCACCGATGCACGAAGGGTCCAACGGTCAAAATATTTGAATTTTACACTGATGCATCGATGCACCATGGGTATGCATCGATGCACTGATGCTCCCAACTGAATTTATTAATTGTTTTCACACTTAAACGACTATATTGACTCCACTAATCATCCCCAATGTTCAGAAGTGATTCAATTTGTATTTAAACAAGCTTAGAAGCCACTGATCAAGAACAAGAAACATCAAGCAACTAGAATCAAGAGAGAATCAAAGAGAAAGCATCAAACCTCAAGTTTGAGCATTTCAAGCCTATTTTTCATTCAATATTCATTTTTCTTTCAAGGACACTTATTGTGCTCAATTATATTTATTCTTGAGTGTTCTTTCTTTGTTCTAGAATTGTGCAAACATATTTGCCTTGTGAGATTTTTCTTGTAAGTTTGCAAATTTGTAATATTCTCTTTGAGAAAAGAGTGTTCTCAAGAATTGGGGTATATTCTTGAGGGTATTGTAAGGTTATCTCTTTAGCCTCAAAAGAAAGAACAAATTAGTGAATTTGTTGGAAAATCCTTAGTGTGGATAGCTAAGGTAGTGGACGTAGACTTTGGTTAATAAAGTCGAATCACTCTAAATCGTTGTGTAAATCTTTTCAATTTTCTGCAAAAGCTTCCACCAAAATTTTAATTGCCAATTCACCCCTCTCTTGGTCGATTCCATCGATCGATTAACTCAATAATCGGTATCAGAGCCTAACTTATTTGAAGGTTTAATCACCTCTTGGGTCGATTCGGGAAGAGTTATATCGATAATCAAAGTCATCAATGGCCTCCGCTTCAAACTTCTACTCCGGTCTTGATTCGATGCCCGTCAACAAGTCTCCTTTCTTCAATGGGGCTAACTATGCCTATTGGAAAAATAGTATGATGTACTTCATTCAAGCAAGTGACATGGGAGCATGGAATGTCGTAGAAGAAGGATACATCTAGCCTCTCACTCATCCAAGATTGTGGAGTGAAGGAGAGACAAAAATGTTCCAGCTCAACTCCAAAGCCATCCATATCATATTTTGTGCTCTTGGACCAGATGAATACGGAAGAGTTTCATCTTGTACAACCGCCAAAGAAATATGGGACAAACTTCAAGTCACTCATGAAGGTACCGATGAGGTAAAGAAATCTAAAATTAGTATTCTAACGCATAACTATGAAAATTTCAGGATGAAACCAAATGAAGATATCAAAGCTATGATGGATAGATTCTCAACGATTGTCAATGGTCTCAAATCATATGGAGAGATCATTTCAAATGAAAAGCTTATGAGGAAGATAGTTTACTCCCTTCCAAAATCATTGCAATCAAAGAATACGGCAATCATCGAGTCTAAGGACCTAACGTCTTTAACTCTTGAAGAACTAATCGGTTCCCTCCTCACTCATGAAATGATGCTTGAAGATGAGGTGGACCTTGATAAGATTGACGAGACACCAAAGGAGAAGGAGAAGAAGAAAAATATTGGAGTTGCTCTCAAATCCACAAAAGATGAGAGTGATCCTAATGAAGATAACGATGATGAGGAAATGGCATTGTTTGCCAAACGATTCAGAAAAATGATGAGACCTTACCAAGGAAGAAAATTCAAACGAAGTGAAGGCCTAAAAATTGAACCAAAAGAAAAGGACTCGATCATTTTCTATGAATGCAAAAAACCGGGGCATGTCAAATATGATTACCCACAATTGAAGAGAAAGGGTCAATCAAAGAATAAGCACAAGGCTCATGTGGCTACATGGAGCGATGAAGAAGGTTCCGATGAAGAGGAACAAGAAGTAGCAAACTTGTGCTTGATGGCATTTGGGGAAGATTCTAAGGTAATATCTAACTCATCTGATTTTGATGATTTATCCTATGATGAGTTATTAGAGGAATATAATGGGTTGGCTTTGGATTATGATAAATTGTTTTTAAAATATAAAAATGATGTTTCAAAATTGAAAAATGAAAATAAACTCATATCCAAAACCAACAACGATCTTGAAAGTAAAATCAAATATTTGCAAATCAAACTAGAAGAGTTTGAAAAGAAAATTTTGGATTTACAAAATTTACTTTCAAAGGTCAATGATGATCATCAAAAGAAAATTGATGATCTTAAAGCTTCTTTTGATAAAGTTGGAACAAAACGTTTTGAAAATGGAGAAAATTCAAAATTCAACTTTGTTAGAAAAAAATTTAAAAACTACAATCATAGAGGTCCCCAAAGAACCTCTAATGGAAAAATCATTAGAAGTATATGGGTTCCTAAAGAGCTCATTACTACTAAAGATAAAGATATCCTACACAAATGGATACCTAAGGGGACTAGGATTTTGGAAACTAATGAATATGGACCCAAAAGAATTTGGGTACCAAAAAATTAGAAATTAATCTATGTTTGTAGGAAAAGGAGCATTGATACAAGGCACGGGAAACAAATCCAAATTCATGGTACCTTGATAGTGGATGCTCAAGACACATGACCGGAGACAAAAGCCGGTTTATTGAGCTTAACGCCAAAAATAGAGGAGAAGTGACTTTTGGTGATGATTCAAAAGGTCACATTGAAGGTATTGGTACTATTGGTAATACCTCTTCCATACAAATTAAGAATGTTTTATATGTGAATGGATTAAAGCATAATCTATTGAGTATTAGTCAATTTTGTGATAAGGGATTCAATGTCATGTTTGATATTAATGGTTGTAAAGTCATTGACATTGCATCTAATCGGGTTATGCTTGTTGGTCATAGAATAGGAAACATATACATGGTGCATTTAGATTCTATTAATATGACTAATTTTTGCCTAGTTGCTAAGGATGAGCATGATAGTTGGTTATGGCATAGGAGACTAGGACATGCTAGCATGAGTGTTTTGCAACGGTTAGTTCAAGGAGAATTGGTTCGAGGGCTGCCTAAACTAAAATTTGATAATGATAAAATCTGTGATGCTTGTGCTAAAGGAAAACAAAAGCGAGTTTCTTTTAAATCCATTAATGATGTATCAACTAGTAGAGTATTACAATTGATCCATATAGATCTTTTTGGGCCAACTAGAACTACTAGCTTGGGTGGAAAACAATATGCATTTGTCTTGGTAGATGATTATTCTAGATATACTTGGTTCTATTTTTAAGTACTAAAGATGAAGCATTAGAACATTTCATCACATTTTCAAAAATAATCCAAAATGAAAGAGGTTACTCTATAACTAGTGTTAGGAGTGATCATGGCACTGAATTTGAAAATCTTGGATTTATTGAGTTTTGTAATTCTAATGGTATCAGCCATAATTTTTCAGCACCTAGAACCCCTCAACAAAATGGAGTTGTTGAGAGGAAAAATCGAACTTTAGAAGAAATGGCTAGAACCATGCTTTGTGAAAATAATTTGCCAAAATATTTTTGGACAGAAGCCACAAATACCGCTTGTTATGTTATAAATCGAGTAATGATTAGGCCAATTTTAAAAAAAAAACTCCATATGAAATTTTCAAAAATAAAAAGCCTAACATTAGCTATTTTCATCCTTTTGGATGTAAATGTTTTGTTTTGAACAACGGTAAAGAAAACCTTGGCAAATTTGATGCTAAAAGTGATGAATGAATTTTTCTGGGTTATTCCATAAATTCTAAAGCTTATCGAGTATTTAATAAAAGAACTTTAGTTGTAGAAGAGTCTATACATGTTGTTTTCGATGATAATCCCCTTTCGAGGAAGGATTCTTGTGTGAATGATGATGTAGGTATTATAAATATAAATGACGTTAGATACGACGTTGGAGAATCATCATCAAAGGAAGAAACGAAAGATGAGGAAACTCATGATCCTCTTGAGAATCCAACCATTGAAGAAAGGGAAGTATCTTATCCAAGAGAGTACAACTATGTCAAGAATGGTGAGATTATAGGTCATCCATCAAAAGGGGTAACAACTCGATCTTCTCTTAGAAATATTTTAATTTTGTTGCATTTATTTCATGCATAGAGCTTAAGAATATTAAAGAAGCATTAAATGATGAAAATTGGATTATGACTATGCAAGAAGAATTAAATCAATTTGAGAGAAGTAAAGTATGGACATTAGTTGAAAGGCCTAGTAATAAATCTACTGTAGGTACTAGATGGGTATTTAGGAATAAGCTTGATGAGAGTGGTAATATAGTGAGAAACAAGGCTAGACTTGTTGCTCAAGGGTATACTCAAGAAGAGGGCATAGACTATGATGAAACATACGCTCCCGTAGCTAGGATAGAAGCAATTAGAATGTTATTAGCATTTGCATGTTTTCATGAATTTAAATTATATCAAATGGATGTTAAAAGTGCATTTTTAAATGGTTTTATAAAAGAAGAAGTGTATGTGGAACAACCTCCAGCTTTTTAAGATTCAAAATTTCCGGATCATGTTCTTAAATTGACAAAATCACTTTATGGTTTAAAACAAGCTCCTAGAGCTTGGTATGAAAGATTGTCAAACTTTTTAATTGAAAAGGTTTTTCAAAAGGGAAGGTTGACACTACATTGCTTTTAAAGCATAAAGGTAAAGATTTATTAGTAGTTCAAATTTATGTTGATGATATAATATTTGGTTCTACTAATGATGTTCTTTGCCAAGAATTTTCTATGCTAATGCAAAGTGAGTTTGAGATGAGCATGATGGGGGAGCTCTAATTTTTCTTGGGACTCCAAATCAAGCAAAGAAAAGATGGTATCTTCATCAATCAAGCTAAGTACGTCAAAGATATGCTCAAGAAGTTTGGACTGGAAAATGGCGAACCTCATGACACTCCAATGAGCTCTTCAACAAAGCTTGACTTAGATGAAGTAGGTAAATGTGTAGATGTTAAATTATATAGGTCAATGATTGGCTCTTTGCTTTATCTAACTACAAGTAGACCGGACATTATGTTTAGTGTTTGCTTATGTGCTAGATTTCAATCATGTCCTAATGAATCACATTTACTAGCTGTTAAGAGAATCTTTAGATACCTTAAGGACACTCCTAGTTTAGGACTTTGGTATCCTAGAGATTCTAGCTTTAGCTTGCATGCCTTTTCTGATGCGGATTATGGAGGATGCAAATTAGATAGGAAAAGCACCTTTGGTACTTACCAATTCCTTGGAAATATGTTGATTTCTTGGTTTTCAAAGAAACAAAATTGTGTTGCATTATCTACCACTGAAGCGGAATACATTTCAGTCGTTATTTGTTGCACACAAGTTTTATGGATGAAACAACAACTTTTTGATTATGGAATTGAAGTAGGTACCATTCCTATCAAGTGTGACAATACTAGTGCTATTTGTCTCACTAAAAATCCCATCCAACACTCTAGAACTAAGCACATTGAAATAAGACATCACTTCATTAGAGACCATGTCACTAAGGAAGATGTAGTTCTAGAATTTATTGATACTTTGCATCAATTACCGGATATCTTTACAAAACCTTTAGACAAGGAAAGATTTTGGACACTTAGGAGAGAATTAGGTTTAACTGATCTATCTTCACTTAGTATTTAAAATAATTTTAGCACTTTTAAGAATAAATAAAAAATGCTTATAATGGTAATTTGTTATTGCATTCTTTGCTATTAGTTAGGGGGAGTTTATGTTATTTGGTGAAAATTAATTTTATGTTCAAATATTGTTTAAAGATTAATTTGATTGATTGAACATGATTAATTTTCAATATATGAGTTGCCAATACCACTAGAGCTAATTAATTTAGCATTTTAAGTGTTTAAAACGGATTTTTGACATTTTTGTGCTTCATGCATCGATACACTTAACAGTGCATCGATGCATCCCTTTGAATGTGCATCGATTCATCATGATGATGCACCGATGCACGTCTTGAATGTGCATCGATGCACGGGGTTATGCATCGATGCATATGTCGGGTTTTTAGATAAAACCCCTATTTTTCTTAATCTTCTCAAAACCTAACTCTAAAACACTCACGACGTTCACCTCTTTCTCTCTCTAAAATCTCCTTTTGCTTAAAATCAACAAAATATTGTTGGAATCCTCGAGTTTTTCAACTCCCAATCCTGCATTTATCATCAAATCGTGCAAAACAACATCAATTCCTCTCAAATCCAAAATTTTCAAGGTAATATTTCAAAAACCCTATTTTATTGATTTTTGATCTTAGGACTAGTTTTAATTAGTTCTAGGATGAACATTATATCGGGCATTGATAGTTTGATGATTACAAACTAGTTTTTACAACTAATTTCATCAAAAACTCATAAATTTTAAATAAATTTGTAAATTTTTGAAATAATAAAAAAATCAAAAATCTGAAATAAATTTTTTTATTTAATGATATTGTTTTTATAAAAACTATACATATTATGATTTTACAAATATTATTTTATATTTTTCAAAACCTTTCCTATTAGGATTCAGTTTAGAGAACCTTGAATTATTGAGGACTCAATTGAGTTTTGGGATTAATTATTGTGCATACATGTGTTTCAATTTGCAAGTTATATTCCGTTTTTCGATTCCTAAACAATGTCTAATCCCAAACGCCCTAGGACTTCATCAAGTCGTTCTCGTTTAAACCAACCTCCTAATCTCGTTCCTCTTCCACCTTCAACTCTATTAGGATCTTTTTTTAACATGACTGAGCATCGTATAGACGAATTGTACTCTAGGTACAGAAATTCTTTCCAAACTTATAGAATTCGCGAAGAGCGTATTTCTTCGCTTCAAACCAAGGTTGACATTGACTTCGAATACCTTTCGACTCTTAAAGCTTGGAAGTTTGATAAATTATTTTAGCTTAAACCTATCGTCTATCAACAATTGGTCCGCATTTTCTATTCCAATGCGGTGTGTATTCAAAATGAAACTCAATGTAGAACTATAGCCATTAGATCCTATCTTTTAGGCCAATATATTAATATTGACCCCGAGACTATAGCTTTCCGATTTGTGTTAGATGATAGTGGTGTATATAATGAGAATGAAAATGTGGAATATCCCTATGTTCTAAACTCCAGTGTTAGTACCCTACGATCTCATCATGATCATTTTCTCCATTTGATGATCTCTTAGTGGTTTAGACCATCCGGAGGTAGGTACTCCACACTTCGTGCTAGGGATTTATGGTGGATGTATTGTATTAAAAACAAAATCAAAATAAATATGCCCCACATTATTTTCAGTCAACTAGTGGACATCGTAAACATTGTTCCTTCAAAACATGTTGAAACATTGATTTATGGATGTCTTTATCAAACTTGGTCTAGAAGTCTCTCTCGACAATCCTATCCCACTCCAAAATCAAATCAATCTTACATCCTTGAAGAAAGCGGATTGGAAACAAGACGAGGTAACCGGTCAATGGGTTTTTAGACCTGGAAAACAAACTCTGGGAGCTAGTTCCTCACGAGCTGCTCCTAGCTCCTCTCGTGTTCTTCCTCCTCCTCCGGCTCTGGCTTCTGACGATGATCCTGAATTTCAACAACTTATGCAATACATCGATGATCACGTACCTGATGACGAGCCTGCACCAGAACCAGCTCCACAAGAAGATCAAATGCCTCCATATTTTCGTTCGTTTTTGGAGACATTTGATTTACGGTATGCGTCCATGGATTCGCGTTTCACATTCATTGAGTCTCAGCTCTCTACCTTGGGAGCTCGACAACAAGACATGAATGATCGTTTGGATGCACTCACGCTTGAGATGAGAGCTCGTTACCCTCCACCTCCTCCCGATCCTTCGATGGATGAATAGACTTATCTTGATTGTTTTTGGGTTTAAACTAGAATTTAAATTGTTAAAACATTTTGGATTGTCTTTCTTTGATTGTTGGATGTTTGTTTGATGGATATTTAAACTTTTATTTCATATATATTTTGGTTTGTTTCAATATATGCATCATTTATTTTTTAGTTGAAATATGACCAATTTACCATTTCACATTTTATTATGAATATTGATTATGAACACTAATGGCTAACCTCTCTTTTGATCTTTGATCTTAGCAGCTTAAGCGTTATTCAATTCTAATGTTTAATCAATTGGCTATGTTTTTCAAAGCCTTAAGTTTTTTAGTCTTTTTGATTTAACAAAAAGGGGGAGAAGTGTTAAGTGTTAAAAGTTTTTAAAAAGGGATAAATGTTATAGTAAGGGGGAGTAATTTGGAGTAATTTCAAAATTGATTTCAAAACTTATTTTTCAAAGAAAATCTTAAAATTACTCAAGAGTTTTGTTATATCAAAAAGGGGGAGATTGTTGAAAACATTTTGATATTTCTATATAACAAATTAAGTTAAATGAATTTTAAGATTTTACAAATGATTTTCTAAAGTATATTCGATTCAATTAATCGAATATCAAATTATTACTCCAAGTCTTTTAAGATCAATTTCAAACCTTACTAAATGTGTAAAATCGTGTTTTATACTTAAACTATTTTTAAACAAATTTTTACAAAGTATTTTGAACCAAAATCAAGCCTAAAATTAATTTTTCAGAGTGATGCACCGATGCACCAATCCATGCATCGATGCACCATGAATTATTTTGAAACATCGAATGCATTTGATGCATCGATGCACCAGCCATGCATCGATGCACTCTGGCTATTTTGAAACATCGAATGCACTTGATGCATCGATGCACTCTTAGTGCACCGATGCATTAAGGGTCCAACGGTCAAAATATTTGAATTTTACACTGATGCACCGATGCACCATGGGTATGCATCGATGCATTGACGCTCCTAACTGAATTTATTAATTGTTTTCACACTTAAACGGCTATATTGACTCCACTAATCATCCCCAACGTTTAGAAGTGATTCAAGATGTATTTAAACAAGCTTAGAAGCCACTGATCAAGAACAAGAAACATCAAGCAACTAGAATCAAGAGAGAATCAAAGAGAAAGCATCAAACCTCAAGTTTGAGCATTTCAAGCCTATTTTCATTCAATATTCATTTTGCTTTCAAGAACACTTATTGTGCTCAATTGTATTTATTCTTGAGTGTTCTTTCTTTGTTCTAGAATTGTGCAAACATATTTGCCTTGTGGAGGTTTTTCTTGTAAGGTTGCAAATTTGTAATCTTCTCTTTGAGAAAATAGTGTTCTTAAGAATTGGGGTATATTCTTGAGGGTGTTGTAAGGTTATCTCTTTGGCCTCAAAAGAAAGAACAAATTAGTGAATTTTTTGGAAAATCCTTAGTGTGGATTGTTAAGGTAGTGGACGTAAACTTTGGTTGATAAAGTCGAACCACTCTAAATCGCTGTGAAAATCTTTTCAATTTTCTGCAAAAGCTTCCACCAAAATTTTAATTGTCAATTCACCCCCTCTTGGCCGATTCCATCGATCGATTAACTCAACACGGCTTTTATGTTTAGAAGAGATTAACTAGTGTGAAAATGAGGTAGAATGTGAAGCACCTACCGAATTAGTAAGACTGGTGGAAAATAAAGATAATAAATCATGTCTCATAAAGAAGAAATTGAGACTGCTAATTTAGGGACTGATGAAGATAATAGAGAAGTAAAGATTGGCACTACTATGTCATAAAAAATGAAACAAGATTCGATAGAGTTGCTACAAAAATTTAGGGACATATTCGCCTGGTCTTATCAAGATATGCCAGGGTTGAATACAAATATGGTGATGCATCGACGTCCGATAAAGCCCGAGTGCAAGCCAGTTCAGCAAAAACTTAGAAGAACGAGGCAAAATATGTTATAGAAGTTTAAGGAAGAAGTGAGAAAACAAATTGACGTTGAATTCCTCCAGGTAGCCAAATATCCCATGTGGGTAGCTAATATAGTCCATGTATCGAAGAAAGATGGGAAAGTGCACATGTGTATGGATTATAGAGATCTGAAAAAAGTGAGTCCCAAATATAATTTTCTTTTGTCGCATATTGATACGTTGGTGGACAATACTGCGGGACATTCATGATTCTCATTCATGGATGGTTTCTTGGGGTACAATCAAATCAAGATAAATCCAGAAGATATGGAGAAAACAACATTCGTTACCATGTGGGGAACGTTTTGTTACAAGGTAATGCCATTTGAGCTCAAAAATGCCGGTGCAATATCGGAGGGCTATTGTGACCCTTTTCCACGATATGATGACCAAAATATTGAGGTGTACGTGGATGATATGATCGTTAAATCTCAAACAGAAGAAGAACAAATTCAAAATTTGAGGAAATTATTTCAGAGGTTGAGAAATTATCAATTGAGGCTCAACCCTACAAAATGTACTTTTGGAGTAACGTCATACAAGTTTTTAGGCTTCGTGGTCAGTAAAAAGGGGATTGAAATCGACCCAAATAAAATAAAAGCAATTCAAAATCTCCCGTCTCCTCGTACTAAAAAAAAGTGAGATTTCTTAGGAAGGTTAAACTATATTTCTCGATTTATATCTCAATTGACTAATAAGTACAATCCAGTTTTCAAGTTGCTTCAGAAGAATAATCATGGGTTTTGGAATCATGAGTGCTAAGAAATTTTAGAAGTAATCAAGAAATATTTGTCAAATGCTCCAATCCTAGTGGCGCCAGTTTCGAGTACACCATTGATTCTCTAATTGTCAGTATTTGAGAATTCAATGGGTTATGTGATGAGGCAACATGATGAGTCTGAGAAGATAAAACAAAAAAATGAATTTTTCGAGTAGAATTTTACTCACCCCTATGTAAGTTTGCTACCGCCACTCATGTTGGAATGGAATGAAAATTTTAAGACTCTGAATTTTGAATACAAACAAGGCATTTAATGAAGGTGCTATATTTTAGGAGACCATCGATATGGCCACGTCAGCAATCTATGGCATGAGATAAGAGCACATCTAGACCGTCGATTGAGATTTGATTTAAGGATTGAGAATAAAATTCTAGAAGCATCTCTACCCTCACAATATCAGCGCGTGGCCATCATAGTCGGAGACAGGAGATGGAGGAGGCATGTTACAAATAGGGTGAATGAAGGTCACACGTAAAACACTAGGGTTTTAGTGTTTGGTGGGTTTTTTGGAATAATTAATACACGGGTCATCAAAGAATAACGTATTTGTATCTTTGGATCTTATTTTTTTATTTCAATTTGGTCACTACATGTATATTGATTGTTTCTCTAAATTTTCAATTAATGCAATTCAGTTCTGTTTTGAATTCCATTTGTTGTAATTTTTATTAAACGTGTTTAATTATTATATATGGCTGATAATTTTTAAATTCTTTATTTTTAGTCATCAATTAAATCTTTAAACAGATACTTTAGATTTTAATTTCTTTTAGATTAGTTACTAATTAAAATTAGCTAATGAAACCCTTAAACTTTTAGACATTTAGATATAGTCACTCTTAAGAACTTGACTTTTAGGTCCTTTAGATTTTAGATTTTTTTAATTTAGTTATTAATTTTAATTTAAGTTTAGAATTAAACTTTAGGTTTAGAACTTTATTAATTAGATCATTAGATTAAATTAATTAGATTAGATTGAAGACCTTAAGATTAGGCTCTCTAATATTAAAACATAAGAAATAATTCTCTAAACACAACTAGAGAGTTGCTTTCTTCCTTAATTAAAATTAAATAATAATAATATTTTCTCTAAAAATCTTTTAAAAATATTTTGAGGATTAAGGAATTATAAATTCACATTCCTAAATTTCTAATAATAGGGACAATAGTACAATTGACGGTACCGATTTCGGGCGATGTTGGGTGCTAATCCTTCCCCGAGCGTAATTGACTCTCGGACCCAAAATCTCTTAAAACGCAAACCACTCACGTCTTTTTTAATTTTTTATTATTAAAATTATTTAAAAGGACGATTTCTTGGGTTTTAGCCTGCCTAATCCTAAAGGTTGATGATGACTAACATTTTCAAAACATTATTAATTTCCGTCAAACACACAACTCTCAAATCCTCGCCGAGCGGAAAAAGTCATCATGACAGTGTGAATTATATATTATAGACTTCTAAATTTTAAAATTTAGAACTTTTATATAGTTTTTTTTAAAAATAATATTATTTTAAAAAATTAAAAAAAATTATGAACTGAGTACACGTGACCTGAAAATACGGGTACCAGGGTTTTACGAGTGTAATGGGTTGGGACACGAGATGACATTTTGGTACCCGAAAGATTCCAAGTAGCTGAAGATATGGATACCTGTTTTGAACACCCCTAATATTATAAAAAAAAATTGAATAGATACTACCTTATAAACACATGATATTATAAAAAAAATACTAGGAAACCTAAACAAGTATATTTTAGTTTCCTCTCATATTGATTCGTGTTCTAATCCTACAAGGTCTTATAAGACATTTATATATAACCTTTGTTATGTGTATCAAATCTATAAACTTATTAGATCCAATCCAACTACTCTCCAATTTTTTTATTCTTTAGTATTCATATATTATGTGTTCAATTACGAAATTCAAGTTTCTTGAACGTATGACTACTATTTCAGTACTTGAAATATTAATCTTTTCTATTAGAATTGTTGAATTCATAATTGTTTGATAATTCTAATGTTATGTGTATACATTGTCCTGTTTGGATGAACCCAACTTGTGTCTTTTTATTGACTTGACTTGAGTCTCTCTCGATGTTAATGCTATCAAGAAAATCGGATTTTAGATATTTTACTTTACGTTTATGTTTTGCTTCAACGAACATTTTTCATTATTATAAAGGTGAAAATAAATTAGTTGTTTGAAGTTTTGTCAATAATTATAGTTAATTTATCATAAAATATTAAAAATATCTTTACATTAATGATCAAATTCAAAAAAAATAAGAGATCAACAATCTTTAGAATTTATAGTTAAAATTTCTTAGTTAACACCTCCTTATTTTTTTAGGTTATGAATTAGTCATTAGGAGTAAATTTTCTTTTTATCTTTTCTAGATAATTATTGTTTAAAGAAAAAATAAAAATTAAAACGGAAAATATCACTTTTAGCTAAACTCTCATCATATTAAATTTCTAATGCTCTACTTACAATCTTTCTTTTGCAATTTCAATTTCAATTTCGTTTTCAAATCTAAAACCCCGCAATCATGTTAACTCTGATTGCTTATAAAATATTTTTATTAAATTAATTACAATGTAATATATGTTATAAATACTTTTAATTATTTGATAATGAACACTCAATCACACCCCTACTATAATTACTAGTGATCGAACTCGAAACTTTTAGAAATAATAATAATTCCTTTAATCGCTGAAGTAATTTGGCTTGTGCTTATAAAACACAATTATTCTTAATCATTGTGAATACAACACTACTCACTGCTATCTATATAATATTATTTTGGGTAAATTATTATATTGATATCTAAATCTTACTCTCTCCTATTTCACTCATTGTACTTTAAATCTTTTCAATTTCCTCATTGAACTTAATACATTGGGGGTTTTTTTGTCACTTGGCCGTTAAATAATTCACGACGTTAAAAAGAGCTCTTATATAGATGCAAAACATCATTTTGGTGAAATTTTTGTTTTTTTAAAAGGGTATCGTTTTTAATACCGTTAACTATTTAATGACGAAGTGAACAAAATAGGAGAGAGAGTAAAGTTCAATGACAAAAAACCCTAATTTATTAAGTTCAGTGATGAAATTTTTAATTTACCCTATTATTTTTTGTTGGATCGACACCCACCAATAAGAATTACTTTAAGGGTCTGTTTGATAGACTATAATTGGTTTTTTAGAAAATAATTTTTGTAAAATAGATTACCTGAAAATTATTTTACGTAAAATGAATTACCTAAAACTGTTTTACGTTTTCTGAAAAACAGTTTTCAGAAACTATTTTACGGTGTTTCGATGATATTGTGTAAACCATTTTCACTAATTATTTGATTCACTATGATTAATTTTATAGAAATTGATTTAAAGAAAATGAATAAAGTTCGGTTCAATTAGTATTTGAAAAGATCGATTTGATTAAAGATTAAAGAAAAAAAGTTTGGTTAATTCAATTAATGATAATTCAATTTGATAGTGGCTGAACCAAATGTTTGAACACGCTTAATTTTAATTATTAGTATTTTATTAACATAATACTAAATTATTATGTTAATATTAAATATATAAATTAATATTACTCATTATTAATAATTTAATAATATTATATTTTTAAAAATAGTAGATAATATTAATTATATTAATAATTTATTATATATTACTAAACTAAAAATATAATATCATATATTATTATAAAATATATGAGTATATATTAATATAATATTAAAAATATAATATTATTAAAATTATATTATATGAGTATTGAATATTTTAATAATTATTATTTCTATTAAAATGATATAAAAATGTTAAACTAATATTAAATAAATAAAATAATATTTTTTTAGTGCTTATACTTTTGAAAAGTTAAGAAAATGTTTTACGGAAATCGGATGAAAAATATATTACATAAAATACAAAGGAACTATAAAAATTAATTATATTAGGAAAATTAATTACAACTATCAAACACAAAAAAATGTTTTCCGTAAAATCAATTACAACTATCAAACACAGGAAAAATATTTATCATTAAATAATTAAACGACATTATAACATGACAACTTACATCAAAATGTTATTTTGAATTCTTAAAAAAATAAAATTTAGGTTAAAACGACATCGTTTTGATTAAAATACGACTATATCAGACGGAGTGACAAAAAAATCAATCTATAAAATAGTGAGTAAATTAAAAATACAACAAGTAAAATAAAAAAGAGAGTAAAATTCAGTTGTAGTTTACCCAAAATAGAATAATTCAAGTATTTTTTTAATGGTAAAAGAGAAAACAATCTAACTAATGTTTAGACTTGAGATATGGAGGTCCAAGGATACCTCTTTTCAACAAAGGAAGCATGACAGTAGGAGCGATATGAAGAACAGCAATAGCAATCTGAGAGTGGTCAGCAAGTTTAGCAAGCATATCAGTAGGTTTGTTAGCATCCCGCAGCACCCAATTAAAGCTGATCAACCAATGCTTTCCTATCATATTGCTGATAGAACGAACAAGGGGAATCGAGCTTGAAGACGCAAGGGGGACTTGAATGAGTTTAAGAGCCTCCATGCCGTTAGATTGAATCTGCAAAGCAAATTGAAGACTTGTGTGGAGCGCCCAGAGCTCGGCACAAAGAGGTTGAACAAAGCCAACAGTTTTTTTAAACCCCATAACCCAGTTACCTCTATTATCCCGAAGAAGATAAGCGATGTAAGCAATTCCAGTGGAGGGTGAAACACCGCCATCAACATTCAAGCAAAAGTCATGCAAAGTTGGAGGCGACCATTGAATTAGCCTCGTGGGAGTGTCAGTTGGAAGCAATTCCAGTGGAGGGTGAAACACCACCATCAACATTCAAGTATTTAAATATACTCCACATACTGTTGAAACTAACATTTAACTAAAAGATTTAATTAACACGATAATGATATTTTGAGAAGATTAATCTAGCAATTGGAAACTTTAAATAAAGAAACCGTCTAGCTGTTTCAAACAAAGTTAATTTTAATGGAACATTTGATTGAAAGAAAACAAATATAATGGAAACAAGCTAGTTATTTGGCACTCTTACACGACCAGTTTAATATATATACAGTTCACCTTATTTGTTGTACTATTTTTCAAATGCTTACATATCAAGAGGCCCGAACACATTTGGATCATCTGACTGTGCATCCCCTAAAAACGACTCCATATTTCCTCTTGTTTGCTGCTCTCTGGTTATCGGGAAGTTCCAAAACGAATCGGATTTCTCGAAGAATATGTAGAACACAACCGCTGATGCTAAAAATAGTCCTAAAAGCAGTAAATAGATCTGCCACTCTGCACACGAAAGACAAAAATAAGATTGTCATCCTCGTATTCATTTATATTGTTCACGTTTATTCCGGGATTATGTTACTTCGACTTTTCATGTTTCTTTTCAGTACCATCATATGATATATGCACCCGAGTTGGAGTATCATAGTTTGAGAGGGAAAGGAAGAGAGGAATACCTTTCCAGTCTGCAGGAACGTTTAGTTTTGTCACCATTGCTCCCCACTGATTAGAAGTTGTAAGAACAACCCTACAACTGCAACAACAATGGGAAATCAAACCCGGGTTATAAAATTCCGGGGAACCATCTGCCAAACTAGTACTTGTTTCCCTTAAACTTACTTTCGATTAGGACAGAACTCTAGCGATGTAATGGGTGTACCCAGGTGAAGCCTCTTGCTCCAATGGCTGATCTCCATTTTCTTTACTTCAACTACACAAATGTCTCCATCTTTGCTTCCACTAGGATAAAGACAGTTGAGAGTATTCATTAAAACAACATATACGTTGACGAGTATTATAAATGTAATTAATTCTACAAAACTTTCCCAAACATAATAAACCAGTGCTTGGAATGTGCATACATCCAGGCTTATGATACTCAGACTCGGATGTCGGTGTCAGGTATGTTCTAAGTTTTCTCGTGTACTTGGAGGATCCTTAAAGGGGTATATCTCCGTACCCATGTCAAACACAAGTACTTTAAGAACAATGAAGAACCTACTCGGTTCTCTTTATGTGAACCTTGACAAGTTAACATGGATAACCTGTATATTGAGCATCGACACACATATGTAGGTGTACACCCACACATACACACCACACACTTTCAGCTATAAATATAACCATAGAAATAGAGCTCTTAAATACACAAAGCTGTTTCCAGCACAGAATTCTACAGCGACAAAAACATGAATTGGGAATAGATTTGAAAATAAATCAAATTAAACCAAACCAGAAGAAAAGATGTGCATTAAATGATCTCAAACATGAACCATATTCGAAAGGCAAATCTGAATGCTTACAGAGCAAGATATTTTCCATCCAGGCTAACAGACATTACAGAAGCAGGTTTTCCGAGTAATCTTTTATGCCCAATTTTATTCCAGGTGCTTATGTCATAAACTGCAGTAAGTGCTTTAATTCCTGTCATAAGAAAGCATAAAAGTTTCATAAAAATGAAATAATAACAGAAGATAAATTGTTTACTACAAAACTGGAACATGCATACCTCTTTGAACAGTGCAAAACAAAAATGGTTTTGTGCCATCCTTGGAAAACCGGCATAATTCGATCTTTTCATCCTACAGATGAAGCATACCAAAAAAAAAGAAGTCAGAAAGACTAAAACTTGCAGCATTCAATGAAACTGATTGGTTAAAGAAATGGTACCGAGTTGCGAGTTAAAGTCATTAAAGGAACACCATCTTCTGTCTTCCATATTCTTGCAGAACCATCAGTTGATGTTGAAGCTAAGAACTCCGAATCAAGGCTAGAATGTGACAAACAAATCAGATCAAATACCAAAGTAAGGTTGGAAAAAAAAGATACGATATAATTCATGTTTATACCCAATACCGTAGATGCACATAAAGATATTCAGTCCATTTTTTAATGATTATAAGATAATTGATAAGCAAAGAAGTCTTATAACAGCCCATCTTGTCAATAACATTTCTAGATTGCATACAATTATTTGCATTTTTAAAAGGGGGTAAGATATAACTTTGAATAAAAATAATAATAAAAGGCCAAAAAAAAGACTTTCTGCACAATTACATACAAATAGGCTCAATTCCTACCTAAAATCCATGTCCCGAAAGGATTTATGAGCTCTTACTTCATCTACAATGATGCGTAGGGTTGGCCATTCCAAGATTCTAAGATGTCCATCCTATTGTACATAAGATAAGAGTTACCAAAATGGACACAAAAAATAAAAAATAAAAACTGACAAAATCTTGATTAAATTCCAGAGAACTGCTTACCACCCCACCAGTGGCAAATCTAGAACCATCAACACTGAAAGCAAGGCATTTTTGAGGACCAGCATCTAGGAGAGGAGGTAACTCTTTGGTGGACAGCTGTAAATGTGTTTCTTGACCATGCAACTCAAACAACCTGCGTATATAAGAGATGCCCCATTCTATAAGAACATTATGCCCGAGAATTATAGGATAGTGGCTAAGCTAAGTAAATGTTAGCTCATTGCTTCTCAGGTCACAATGTATGAAATCATGTATAACTATATAAATAAATAGACGATAGCCACCACTAGAAGAAGAGCAATTATTCAACCCCTCTTCTAAATGACACTCTCAAGTTAAAACAGAGAAAACATCACACTTTTCTAATCCAAACTGCTCCAAAGCAAAAAAGAAACCTTTTGCAAGCCACATCTTGACTATCCTCAAGATCGAAAAATTCCAAGCTCACTCATGTCTCTCCATGCTCTTACTTAAACTACTAAAATCAAAGTAAAGAAATGCAAAGCAGAAGTTACTCGAAACATACAAGATGTCATAGATTTAATCAGAAAATTCCTGTAATGATATTGCAAATCACACAACTTGTCAACCTCAGATTTGGTTCCAATATCATAAACAGATTAAACAAATTTCTTAAAACTCAACAACAGTGACACCCTAATGTCATTAGAAGCATTCAATAATAATCAATATAAAAACAAAATGGATTATTCAAAAGATTCCAATCTATTGAATTAAACAGATAAAAAAATAAGAGAGAGAGAGAGAACTTACTTGCAGCCTCCATTAGAGGTAGAGCAAACAAAACAATCTCCACTTGGGTGCACAGCAATGGTTATTGGATCACCAGCATTTTCCTCGAGGTCGTGCCTAGCCTGATATAACAAATATAAATATATAGAGATCAAGTCCAAAATGAATAATCTATGTTGTAGTTATAGAAAAAATAATATCTCCCTGTAGTGTTCCTCTTTTCTTAAGTAAGCCTGTTTTATTATACTAAAATAATTTAGGTTCAAGGGATAAAATTAAAGGCCAAGCACTTATTTTTGGTGCAATAAAAGTATAGGCTTACTCAAGTAAAATAAAATTATACAACAATCAAGACATTCAAGTAGATTTAATGAACAAAACAAGAAGAAGAAACCATAAAATTGTTTCTTTAGCTAATAAAAAAACCAATGAAAAACCCTAAAACCCTACTTTACCATGTACCAAAACCAAAAGCGGAAACCCCAATTCATAATTTAAAAGAAGAAACTTTAGTTTTTTGTACAAACCCAGAGAATCTGTTATAACGAAAAACAAGCTTACCAATGGAGATGAAGAGAGAGACGTGGCCTTGGGATCAAAAGAGAAAATCTCAATAGCTGAAGAAGAAGAAGAAGAATGACAGGTCGTTGTCCGACCCAACACGACCAAATTGAGATTTTCGGGCCGCCGAATCCATGACCCGCACGTGACGGACCCACCGGCTTCTCCTTCCATTGGTGAAAAGAGAAGAAAAAGCTAAGAATTAATTCAACAATGAGATCTTCTTCTTCTTCTTCTTTATGAAACTAGAGGAATTATAATGAAACAAGGAGTCTTATTAAAATAGAGGAATTACAATGTTAACAAAGCGTGTCTGGTTTCTTTTGGGGAAAAACAAAGTCAACTCCGGTTTTGGATATTCGCATCATCCAATATGATTCCGCGGAAACGGTGAACAATGTTTTTTTTTAAATCCAATTTTAATTTAGTTAATATCACTATTAAATATATTCAAATAAAAATGGTTATGATAAAGGTTGATGTGGTTTGTCTTATGAAATCTAGAATTAGGAGAGTGAATATAAATGGGTGTATTTCTAAGTTTGTTATGGATTGGAGTTGTTGTTTTAATCATAATGTTGTTGATAATGGGAGAATATGACTCTTTTGCATAAAGGATCTTAGTTTTAGGGTGGTGTAGGAAGATGATTTATCCATGTCTATTAGTGGGGATAACGGGAGTTGCATAGTGGTCATCACTGCAGTTTATGGAAGTAATATTAGGGTGGTTAGGAATAGTCTTTAGAGGTAAATAAGGGATTTAAAAGAGTATGTTGGGGACTCTCCATGGTTGGTAGGTGGAGATTTCAAAATCTTCACTTGTGCTGAGGAAAGCTTAGACCTAAAGGAAGTTAGCCCTTACGAATCTGTTGATATGGTTGAGTTTAAGGAGTGTCTGGCCGAGGTTGAGCCCATGGATCATCCTTACTTTGGTCCTCTTTACACTTGGTCTAATAAGCATGAGGAGACATTCTTAGCTAGGAAGCTTGATAGGTTTATGGTTAATGCTCAATGGTTGGTTGCTAATCCTGAGTCTTTTGTTGAATTTTTTGCTCAAAGAGTCTCAGATCATTATTTTAGGGTTGTATAGACTCACAGGGTGAATCGGGCTAATAGGCCTAAGCTTTTTAAGTTCTTCAACCGTTGGACCTCTCATGTTGAGTTTATGGAGATTGTTAGAGGCTCTTGGCATGAGGAGATGAGGGGTGATTCCATAGAGAGGCTTTTTGGTAAATTGAAAAAGTTGAAGGTCAAGTTGAAAGAACTTAATAGGAATCACTTTGATGATATTTCTGGTAGATTGTCTAATAAGAGAGTGCAGTTAGAGTAGCTGCAACTTTATAATCTTACTCATGTAGATAGGAATATTGAGGAGGAGAAGTTGCTTTAGGTTGAGCTTAGGGAATTAGAGGCTGCTGAGGCTTCCTTTCATAAGCAAAAAGACAAGGTTCACTGGCTTAAGGAGGGGATAATAGTACTAGGTTCTTTCATTCCACTGTTATGGGAAAGAAGAAGAAGAATACAATTAGGATGTTATATGATAAAGATAAAAATAGGCTGGAGGATTTTGATAATATGTCAGCTGATGTTAAGGTGTTTCAGGTTGAGAAAATTGCATACCTTTTTGATTCAAGTTGGATTCTGATGTTGAAGGAGAGTTGATGAGAGAGGTTATTGATAAGGAGATTAAGAAAACCCTCTTTAAATAGGGCAATGAAAAGAGTCATGAGCCAGATGGGTATATTGCTTGGTTTTTTAAATATTATTGGGAGGTAGTTGGTTGTGATTTTTTACTGCTGTTAGACAATTCTTACTGGGACTGACCTCATGCATGCTTTCAATGCAACTGCTATTTTCCTAGTTCCCAAATCCCCCAATGCTTGTAGGGATTTTAGGCCTATTTCTTATTGTTCAATCTTTTATAAAGACAACAACAAAGTTCCTGGTGAAGAGACTGGCTAGGTATTTCCCAGGGATGATTTCCTCAAGTTAGTCAGCCTTTATCAAATGAATGAGTATTGTGGACAATACTTTGTTAGCTCAGGAGTTGGTGAAGGGCTACTCAAAGAAGAACTTTTCCCCTAGGCGTGCCATCAAGGTTGATTTGCAAGAGGCCTTTGACTTAGTGAATGAAGAGTTTTTGAGTAATGTTTTGGCTGCTTTGAGATTGCCTGATGGGTTTAGAATATGGATAGAGGCTTATGTTAAAGCTTAAAGGTTCTCAGTGGTGTTTAATGGAAACTTAGTGGGGTATTTTAGTAGGAAGAGAGGTATGAGGTAAGGGGACCCACTGTCACCCTATTTGTTTATCATTGTGATGAATGTGTTATCTAGGTTGTTGGATACTGCTACTAAGAAGTGGATATTTAAATATCATCCCAAGTGCAAGAGAATCTCTTTAACCCATTTATGTTTTGTTGGAGACTTGATCATCTTTTGCAAGGGCTTAGTGGATTCAGTGGTGAGAGTGAAGAATCTCTTGAAGGTGTTCTATAGGATATCTAGATTGAAGTTGAATGTTGATAAAATTGAAATCGTTATGTGTGGTATAGATTATGAGGTCCTAAGCAATATTAAAAATGCTACTAGGTTCAATGAGGGTAAACTTCATGTTAGGTACCTTGGTATACCTTTAGTGACTAGGAAGCTCACATAAAAAGATTGTATGCCTCTGTTGGAGAAAGTTAGGGGTAAGCTTGCAGTCTGGTCTCATAAGAAGTTGAGTTATGGTGGGAGGTTGCAGCTTATCAAAGCTGTGATGTTTAACATTTCCAACTATTGGTGCAGACAGTAGGTTCTTCCTAAAGCTATGATCAGAAGAATTGAACAATTGTGCACGAGGTTCTTTAGGAAAGGAAGTGATACTCCTGCTAAGGGAGCAAGGGTTAGCTAGGGGCAGATTTACAGATTGAAGTCTAATGAGGGCCTGAGATTAAATGATTTATCTTGCTTGAATAAATCATACGATTTGATACTCATTAAAAATATCCTTGCGGACGAGGGCTCTCTATGGATGGCTTGGATTAAGGATTATGCTTTGAAAGGCCAAGATTATTGGTCTGCTGATTGTAAATCGAGCCACAGATCAGTTTTGAAGAAGCTGATCAAATTAAGAGGGGAGACTGTGGTTTTGTTTGCTGGAAGAGTGGACTGGATGAAGATGAGTTGCAGGTGGATTTGGGAGAGTATAAGGGACAAGAAGGAGAAAATTAATTGACAGAAGAAAATCTGGTTTGCCTGGCATGTACATAAATTTTCAATTGTGTCCTAGATGGTCATTTTTTATAGGATGCCTGCGAAAGATAAGCTTACTCATATGGGCATTATGGTGGACAGAGACTGTGCAATGTGTGGCTTGGATGAGGAATATATGGATCATATTTTTGGTATTTGCCCTTGTTCTTTTCGTGTGTGGAATGTTGTAATTCAACCTTGTAGGCTGAGGGGTTGGGATGAGAGCTTGAACTGGGTGATTTGTAACTTGAAAGGTCATTCTCTATTTGTATGCATCTTGAAGATTTCTTAGACAAACTTATTGTATTGTATATGGGAAGAGTGTAATTGAATTTTTTTTAGGGGAGTTGAGAGGCCCTCAAAAGTTGTAACATCCTCAATATCGGGTTAGTGACTAGATTGAAAAATTTCAGAAATTGGTAATTAAATTAGGATAATTGAATAATTCAATGATTTATTGGAATATATGATGAAGGTTATTTAGTAATTATGGAATGAATTAAAGGGTAAAATGGCTAATTGACAAGTAAGATTTTTATTTTTCCTTTATAAGAAAAGGGAACCACGTGGAAAGGGAGAGATTTCTCCAGAGTTCTCTTCTTCTCCTTTCTTCTTCTTCACGTGGAAGCCAAGAGCAAAGGTAAGTTTGATTTAGCTGTTGATTTCTTGAATTTTTAAGTTGATTTGAGTCTTTGGGGGTTATATAAGCTTAAGGAAAGCTTATATAAGTTTAAAACACCAAGAAGAGAGAATTAGAAAGGAATTTATATTAAGAGTTTATAAATGAACTTTTATTATAGAAAGGTTTTTGAAATTCTAAGGATGAATTTGACTTATCAAGGGTCTAATTAAGAAGTTAGAAGCAATAGAATTGAATTTGAAACATGATGAAAATTTAGTGTAATTCTTGAATTACATATGGAAAATACGATTTTGATGTTAAAGAGGTGATTAATGAATAGAAATGAGTTTGAATATGTGTATGTGAGTTAAGAATATAAAAGGGGATGAAATATGAAGAGTTGAGCTAAAAAGAAAGTGAATTTCGTGCTCTAACTGGAATTTCTGGGTTATGTGCATCGATGCACATTTAATGTGTACCGATGCACTCTCAAATAAATGAACATCGAATGCAATGAGTGCATTGGTGCATAGGGAGTGCATCGATACACCCCTCAAAATGGAAATATCGAATGTAATTTGTGTATCGATGCACGGGGTAATGTATCGATGCACGGGGTAGTGCATCGATGCACATGTTAAGGGATGCATCGATACAGTGTAAAATGTATCGATGCACTTCAAGGGGAAATAGAAATAGACATTTCTTTTGGTCTAAGAAATGATAGATTAGAGTATATCAATGGGATACTGATATGTATCAACGTATGATTATGTAGATATTGAATATGAACAAGTTCCGGAACGATTATCAAGTTAAGATTCGATCGAAAGAAATGAAATCATAAAAAGGGGATCGGAACTTAGTGAGGCCAAGGTGAGTGCATACTAGTGATCTGTAGTGTTTAATGGAAATGAGACTTGCAATGAGTCTATTTCCTAAAGTAATATGCATGAAGTCATGAACATGATTATGTGTTTGTTATGATTATATGTGCTATAGGTGATTATATGTATTACATTAATTGTATGTATGCATGATTAAAGATATTGATATGCTTTGTATATGCTATATGATTTGTGTAAAACATTATTATGTAATAATGGAAGAACATGAAATAAGTTATATGATAAAGACATAAAGAATAAAATGAACACGTGACATAAGCTACAAGTTAATGAATCATTGATATATATTTATATGTGAATATAAGATAACTAAGTATAAGTCATATTATATGGTATAAGTGATTACACGAGAAAGATTAAGAGACTCTATGAGGATAGTATAAATTTGAGAGCATAAACATAAGTAATGATACATAAGTTATATAGGGAATAATTATGTACTTAAAGGAAACTACGGTTTATGAGTTATAAAGTGGAGAATTACAAAACTTTATGAAAAAGTATTATAGAAGTCATGGAAATTAAACTAAATAAATAGATAAAACTAGTATATAGATGAATTATGTGAGTGAAAGGAGAAGTGAGATAAGATAAGTAGAAACTATGTATAGGATAGAATGAGACTATTTGAACTTGTAGTATAAACTTTATAAAGGAAGACTTAGGTAAACTCAGTATATGATACAATTATAGAGAATTACTATACAATTATATTAAAGAGTATATATGAGTATATAAGTAAGTTTATAGGTTAATGATAGGACATATAATATTATATAAATGTATGATAATATGGAAAGTGAACTAAGTTTAATGATGTTGAACCCTATGAGTAGAAGTTATGTGATTATAAGTAACATGATTACATGATCACAAGATATGATACATGACATGAGATATGTGAAAGAGAAAGCATGTCATATGAATTATTATATGACTATGTGATTATATGAAAAAGAATACAATTACACGTGATAAGCTCTGTGATATGTGAATCATATGAAAATGTTCTACGCGTAAGTGAACCATGTATTTATATGTATATGTGATATGTGACTTATATGAAAATGAGCTATGTAAAAGAACTATGTGACTATGTGTATATGTGAATGTATGCTAACATAAATATTAATGCCCATGTTATGTGACATGAGAGCTAGAGGTATAGTTGGCATGCCAAGAGTCGAGGGTCTACGCAGTCCTTCGGGACATATATGTATTCTTTGGAAGATGTGTGAGGTCTTTTGAGACACATACTTGATCCTTGGCATATGTATATGATTCTTAAGGAATTTTCTTCGTGGTCCTTAGGGACAACCTTATATGGCACTTTGGTGCATTTCTACGCGGTATTATGGTGTAATTCTACGTGGCACTTCGGTGCATTTATACGAGTTGTGGTGACATCATTAGTGCACAATTTCTACAGACTCACATATTTATAGTTCTCACATGTGTACATGGATATTTGTGAAAACAATGTATGTAATATATGTATATGATGTGTGATATGAATTGTATGACATGATATATGTGTGATATGGGTTATTGCATCTGTTATATGATATACATGAATATATGTTGATGTATATGTGAATAAGTATAAATGACTTATATGATGATATCAGAATTTGTTATAAGATATAGAATATGAACGTAATAAATCATATGAACAAGAAATAAGAGATATGAAGTATAATAGTATAAGAGTATGATAAAAATATAAATGATGATATGTATGTGTACAAGTATGTAATTGTTATATGGAAAAAGTATATGAGTTGTATGATTTAATAGTATAAAACAATCATGCATGATTAGTGGATATGAATTTCATTAGATATGTTTTTTTATGCCTCACTAAGTCATCGACTTAGCATGTGAGTGTTTCACACGCAGGTTACAGAAAGTGAATATAGAAGCTGAGAAGAGCAAGACAGGTCAACATCTTTCTTACAAAGTTCAGATCAGAAAAGAAATGTTTAATATGTATTTTATTCTTTTAGATGTAGTTGGCATGTCATTAAACAATTTGAATTGTATATGCTCTGATAAGTGTGAAAACTTTTATTTTGAAATAATAGGAAGTTTTATTTAACGGGAATTTTTCATTATTTTGAACAAGTAAAGGTTTAAAAGTTGACGTGACACCTCAGACTCAGATCCGGGTCGGATACGAGTTGGGGTGTTACAAAAGTGGTATATGGAAAGATTAAAGATGTTGTGGGCTCTAGGCTGCAAGGATGCTACAACAATATGGAGGATAGGGTGAACCTGTAACTTTGTGCGAATTGGGGATTAGTGTAAATGGCCTTGGGTGGTTGTTTTGTTTTGGTTTGACGTTGTGCTTAGGCTTTGTTATTTTTTGTTTATTGCTTGAGCTTTTGGTTTTGTTGTACTATTGCAGTCTGGTGTATTGTTGCAGCTGTAGTTGCATCCTTTTTGGATTTGGAATGAAAATTACTTATCTTTGAAAAAAATATTTTTTAAAATTTTATGCGCAGTTTTGGATTTAAAGTTGCTAGAACGATGCTTAATATCTACTTCACTTCTAACTACAATTTTGTCTTTAATTTTTAAAAGACAAACTACATCATTAGTCATTAGACTTTTATTATCTTTTTGATTTGGCTATTGCATTGTAAAATATTTAATTATAGTATTTAATTCTTGAATTGCTTTTTAATCACTCTATCATTAAACTTTTAATATCATTGTGACATGATGTTATCTTCTTCATTTTCGTAGAAAAAACTAATCTATTTCAACCATCATCATTCTTCGACCACTGATCACTGTTCATAAAAAAATATTTCCAAAATATTTATACTTCTCTTTTTTTCTCTTAGATTGATTTTCTTTTATTTTCACTTAAAATCAATAAAAATACATTAAAAAGTTGATCTTTAATGCTCAAACTCCACTAATGGTCGTCATATAAGATTAATTTCAAGATATTATCAATCTTCTCGTATAGTACTCCTCTCGTTCAAATTTTTATACAAATATCATAAATTTCTTAAAATTGATAAAATCTCAAATCCTCACAATAAATTTTTATATCGAATTTTAATAAAATTTTATAGAAATATAAATAAATAGAACGATAAAAGATGATGAGATAAATTTATTGGTGTATATGATAGTTGTATCGATAGCCAGAGAATAGTAATTTTCAATGGGGTTTGAAAATGAGGAAAAAATCTTTAATGAAGAAGATGAAATATAACAAAAAAACATATAAATAAAAATGCATTGAAAAAAGAGATACATTTTTTTTGGTTTTATATATCTACACACATTAGCATAAAAATGCCATGTCATCTAGCAGTTTTATTTTTAAGGATCCAATTATTTAAAATAAAAAAAAATCGAAAAAGTTAATGACATAACTGAAGTTTAGTTATCCAAACGAGAGACCGCCTAAAATTTAGTGACTAATATGTAATATTTCAAAAAACTTGTACGCTTGAGTAGAAGAAAGGATAAATGGATAATATGCAGCCCAATAAAAACAGGCCGGAATTGCGTCCAGTACGTGGATAATTGGGCAAACATCGATCTGCAAAATTTATTATAAAGTAAAGCTAAAAAGTAGATACGTTTCTCCAAAACCCTAAACTATCTCTCCCGTCTTTCTGCTCTCTCTGGAACCCAAAACAATAAGATCGGCGAGACATTATGGCGAACGGCGATCGTACCGTTTTGCAATTCAGCACGCAGTCGACGGCGAACTTTTCGGCGGAAGTTCACCCTCTCGTCATCTTTAACATCTGCGACTGCTACGTCAGGCGTCCCGACCAAGCCGAGCGCGTAATCGGTACGCTCCTTGGCTCCGTCCTTTCTGATGGCACCGTCGATATACGTAACTCCTATGCCGTTCCTCACACTGAATCCGCCGACCAGGTGCCCTATTTTTTATGTTAAAAATTCTGTATTTTAAATTTTTTTCAGATTTGTTTGTTTTTATTGAGATCTGTCTAGGTTATAGTTAAATTTGGACTCCTTTTCTGTTTATTAGCTAAAATTTTTAGAGCAATGTGTTGAAATAATTGATTAAAAATAGATTTATGGTACCCATATCAGGGTTTTCTAAATGAATTGAGCTGGTTTTTTCTTTTCTTTTGTTTTTTCCTTTTCAAATTCTTAGTACTTTATAATGTTGGCTGTATAAAGATTGATGATGGACTTTGCACGAAAATATAAATTAGGTTGCATTCAAATAATTTCATGAATATAACTTATATTGCAATAAAACAATTATTTCGTTTTATTCAAATAATTTCATAAATATAACTTATATTGCATTGTTTTGTTTTGGAGTTGTTGGAGATTATCTGTTCTGTTTATTTTTGTTTGTAATTGCTGATTATTATACTAGATTCCAAATAAGAACACAAATTGTAATATTGAATTAGTAATTAGTCTTAATATTTTGACTGATGTAGGTGAAATATTTTACAGTCACTGCTTTGATGTTTTGTTCCTATTCACGATTTTATGAAATATTTTTTAGGTTTTTTAAATTGATTTTATATTTTTTGTTTATTGCTGCAGGTTGCGTTAGATATTGAATACCATCATAATTTGTTAGTCTCCCACCAAAAAGTGAACCCAAAAGAAGTCATTGTTGGATGGTGATTCTCAACCCCCTACGGTCCTACCTATTTTTGTTATTTTGCTAAGGAAAGATAAATGAGGTAATTGTTTATGTCCAAGTAGTTTTAGGTGTCATGAAAAAATGAAACCATTCGTATTAAAAGTATCTTTTCAAGGCAAAATCAACCAACTGAAGATGTGGAAAAAGATTCCCGAAATAGTGGTTGCTGGAAATTATTTTCTCAAGTAGGGTCCTTTCTACAATACGCCGGAGAAGACGCCAGAATCACAGGGCCTCTCCAAGGAAGATGCCCGAATTACAGGGTGTCTTCTACACTGCTTGAGATTGAAAGATGCCGTGTTGGCCGGGCCTTTCGAGAAGACGCCATGTTGTCCGGCCATCTTCCAGAAACACGGTAGATTTTTCTCTAGTTGAGAGAATAAAGAGAATAAAAAATTGATGGCAACACTGAATATTTTTTCGCCAGTGCCCTATCTGGGCATTTTTGCTGTATCTTCAATATGTTTTCCCTCATTGCCAATTGCCCACCGAATGCGAGTTTGTATATATCTCTAATAATTCCAACTAGGCCATTAATTTGTCCAACTTTTTCCAGGTATTCTACTGGTCTTGGAGTTACAGGCCGTAGTGCGTTGATCCATGATTTTTATTCTAGGGAAGTTCCTAACCCTGTTCATCTGACAGTGGATACAGGATTTAGGAATGGAGAGGGTACTATAAAGGCCTATGTTTCTGTCAATTTAGCTCTTGGAGACAGACAACTTGCTTCTCAATTTCAAGAAATTCCTCTTAATCTACGCATGGTTGAGGCTGAGCTACTTGGATGTATGTGTCATTTGAACTGTCTTTCGATGCTAACTTGTTTCTGCTATGAATTTATGAAATTGTCTACGCTCTCTGTACCTCTGTTTGTGTGCATAAACAAATGTCAAAGAATAGGAATGTTTATTGTTTGTTACTTTGCAGATATATCCTGCATGAGTTTTTGTTCTTTCTTTATCCTCGACTGCATGTGAAACCTTGATGTTACTTAATTTAATTGAATAACTTTGTTGTAAAATCAGTTGACATCCTGAAGACAACATCGGTTGATAAACTGCCAACTGATTTGGAAGGAATGGAAGTCACAATGCAGAGACTTTTGGCTTTAATAGATGATATCTACAAATATGTTGATGATGTTGTGGTACGTAAGTTAGCTCCATTATATTTATTTTGGTCACAAGTCCCAACTGCTGCCTTTAATAATTTTGATTTCCATTCTCAGGAAGGGCGTGTTGCAGCAGATAATAGCATCGGCAGATTTATATCAGATACGGTAGCAGCTTTACCTAAACTATCGCCTCCAGCTTTTGATAAGCTTGTTAATGATAGTCTTCAGGTATATGATTAATTTCTAAATATCATAACAACTGTGGCTTGGTTAAATCTCCCAACTTTTATGGTTTTAGCTGGGATCCTATTATTGAAACGTTTGGTGATATCATTTATGGAACTAACTCTCGAGGATTGTGTCGTGCAGGATCAGTTGCTGTTATTATATTTGTCGAGCATTACTAGGACACAACTTGCACTTGCAGAAAAGTTGAACACAGCTGCTCAGATCCTCTGATTTTGGTCTGATCCGATACATTCCCCTTTTGTAGGTTAACTGTACTGTGTTGATTGCCACAATTCTTCACAGCATATTTAGTTCTTCTCGTGTAACTATTTACTCTTGAAGTAACTATTTACTCTTGAATGAAATCTCTTTAATATGTTTTTTTATTTATTTTCCTTTCAGAATTATTAATTTTTCTTTTCTGTTTAATCTTGCCGTATATATATATATATATATATATATTACATGATATGACAATCAGACGGGTTCAATTTGAAAACTGAAAGCATGGAAGCGTTTCAGAAACTGGTTCAATCAAAGGTTTTTTTTTTTTTGGCCACTGGCTTGATGAGTCAAATTCTGAGTGCAAACATTTTCAATCTTTCGTCATTTCATTGAAAGAAGTGTAAGAATATGTACGAAATGATGGAATATTAGTTGATTTTCTATGAGAAAAAAATCATTTCAATTAACTTGAGAACTTATTCTTTCCTTAAATTCAAGAGATGGAATTCCCTGTAAAATTTCAAAGGATTATGATTTCTTCATGAAATTTACAAATTTGTTAAACCTCGTACTAACTAAACATTACGTTTAACTTTAAATATAATTGAATTGATCGAGGTTAAGTTGGATTCACTCCCCGAAGTTTAAGGACTCGCGCGATCTACGTGTTTCATGCATATACTTTTTTACATAATCATCCAATTACATTAAAATCTCATTTGAAACAATTAAAAGATGTAAAAATATATATTTCTAAAGGAAAAAAAAGGGTTCAAATCATATTTGATTTAGTTAATGGTTTGAATTTTCCGACATAATAACCGATGCTTAATTTTGATTTGATCAATGGTTCAAATTGTTCCTCATGCTCGATTCAATAGTTATAAATTCAAATGTTATTTGAATCAAACTTGAATAAGTTATAACATAAATATGGGGTAAGAAAACCATCCCCAAACACCCTTTGTTAGTACTGTCTTCAGTAGGAACCAGAAATCAACATTCCTGCTATTAACATCCCAAGTTTATGATAAGTAAAGCATTAGGAAAAGAGAGGCATTAAAGATAAGCCTGGCAAGGAAGGAAAGAAGGGATAAGCATAACAGGTCTCGTAGTAGTTTATATGTATACATACACTATCAATAAGTTGAAGGTGACAAACAAGTTTGGATGACATAGTCAATAAAGGTGCTCATCGAGAAGCCAATCAAGTTGTTAAGTGCTTGACTCGTACTCGTTCAAAATTTTTACTGCTCAACTCATTGATCATTAAACTTATTAAATTTTACTCAACTCATGCTCAATAAAAAAACTTGTTGCTCAACTTAACTCGTTGATTGTTAAATTCACTAGAAATTTTATCTTTTTAACTATAGGTAAAATCTAATAATACTATATAGAACTTATTATAAACATTTTAAACAAAAAAATTATCAAAACAATGAATGAAGTAATTTCAAAATTTACTCTCTAAAATAACAATCCACAAATACACTAAACTAATATATTAAAACTAAAATAACAATCCACAAATACATCAAACTAACATATTAAAAAATTCTTCGAAAAAGAAAAAAAGATTCAACGATACATAATCAACCCTAAAAATAAGAAAATCAACATCTCTTCACTTCATCCATTGTTGCTTGCATTCACCAAACTTCTAAAAATTTATATAAAAAAAAATCAACGAACTGCTCGCAAACTTATCGAGTCGAATCAGACATTACTTAACTCATTAAAGTCTCAAGTCAAGCTCGAGTCATGCGTTAATCGAGTTTTGATCGAGTCAAGTTTGAACAACTCACGAGCTGCTCAACTCATTAAACACTCCCTAATAGTCAACAACTCGTTTCTCTAGGGCACCATACTGCGACCACCAATCATTCAAAGATTTTAACAAGCATGGAAATATCGTGCCATCCTTAACATCCCGGAATTAATCCCGAATGATTTTCCCCCAAAACTTACACCTGTAATCTTCTTCAACAAGATAGTATATCATAAAACACAAAAAGTTCACCCTTTTTTCTCTTCCTGCATGCTAAACTTAGTTTCATGGAGGATCCACAGGACAGCAGGACACCACACATAACTATCATCCCTACTACAAGAACTTCTTCACTACATCGCTGAACAGCAAAAGGAATCTCAAATACCATTACTAGGCGTTAAATACTTGGAGCAAAAGGGCTTGCACACTCTGGATTCGGCTTGCAAATTCTACGCAGCACACACAAGGATAAATAATGCTTTAATAAACAAACAATAGAATCTGGAAGAGCACACACAGCAAGTTATATATAGGCCATATATAGCAGCCAAAGGGGAAAAAAACCTTCACAAAGCATTCAGTATACTAGGATTAGATAAAGCAAGCATTCTATTTCTACGGTAATCTTGAGCATCAAAATCACAAAATCAAAGTCACGTTCTACGGTAATCTTAGAGCATCAAAGGCATACAAGTTAGATAAAGCAAGCATTTCCGAACCACCCTAGCTGAAAATGATTTAAACCAGTGTTAATCCAAAGTTCAATTACCTTCCATCACATTCAGCAAAACAGAAGAAAGCATTCAGTGAAAACAGAAAGGGAAAAAACTGAATGAAAAACTAGCAATTTATTATCGTAGCAGAAGACACTAGCACATAACAAACATCAAGAGTTATTCCTAACCCACTCCTTATCGGATCATTTTAAACGACCCAGACATGAAAAACACAAACCGATCATCAGAAGATCACAGATTATTTACATAATATATATATATTATATAAATCATCGTCATCGTTATCATATTCATCGCAATTCAAAACCAATCAATAATCCGGATGACGATAATCACTATAATCATCCCTCCCCCTTGATGACACGTCGTGCTCCACTCTTTGACCAATCTTTTCTTCTTCGAATCTCACTCCTCCTTCTAACGTCAGGCCACCTAAAGACGCCGCAGCCGCTCCAACAGCTAATCCAGTCCCGAGCCTAGAGACTCCTCTAGGTCTATAATCATTCGGAGAGTAATCTAACGGAGCTGATGGACCGCCGTAGCTGTAAGATCGCTCCAAGAAAGGACGCGGAGGCATAGGCGGCAGCGGAGATGGATAGTAGTGGCTGGAGAAATTAGGAGGATAAGCATCCGCGATGGAGGAGTACGGCGGCGTTTGCGGAAGAGACACGTAGGGCGAAGCAGGGTATCTTGGCGGATGGGGTGGTGGAGGGGTATTTGTGTAATAATAGCTGGAAGGGGCATAATGGTAATCAGGCGGTGGAGGAAGGGGACGTTCGCGGATCCCGAGTTTCACCCGAATCTTGCCTTGCGGACGACCCGAGGGTCGGAGGAGAGAAAAGGTCCGAATCTTCAAACGGTCATCCGGTTTGGATAATTCTTTGAGTTCGAGCCGGAGAGTGCCGACTAACGGCTTCGGGGTTTCCGATGGCTCGGAGTGGAAAATCTCGAGGGTTAAAACGGTGTCTTGGAGAGAGACGGTAAGAGGAAGGGTGAACCGCTCGTTCCATACCGGTTGGGTTGATCCGGAATCATCCGAGCGGGTAGACAGACGGCGGTCTGGATCGACCCAAAAGACAGCGTAGGGTTTGAGATCGCCGTTTCGCCAGTTGACGTTTTTTAGATGCTTGGCGGAGACAACGGTGAGATTGAGATCTAGTGCTGACGCTGGAGGCGGTCGATAGGAAGCGGCCATGGAGGTTTGCGACAGTTCGCGGTTGATAATATGCTAACATTCGCCGGATAAAAAGGGATTTTCCTTTAATTTCTTTTTTTAGAACTTTGAGAGTGGGGAACTGAGTGGAGATGATTTGCTTGGCAAGGGAGGTGGAGAAAAGCAAGGAAAATGAAATGACGGCTTTAGCCTCCGTGACGTGTGTGTCTGGCTCTGGGATTTTAAATTGGCGAAATATGATTGGTTCATTAAGGTCAAAAGTCAATTGCTTTATATATCTTTTCTTTTGGATTGGTCTGACCCGGAAAGCATAAACTCTGTGGGGCAACCAAAATTTGTGTTTTTTGAAGATCCCAACAGCCCAATATCATATCTGATCCATTTTCCATAATCAAAACGACAGTGGGGGCATAATTTTAAGAATTTAATTTTATTATATACTAATACAAAAAAATTTATATTTATAAAAAATATTAAATAAAAGATGATAAATAAAATGTTTAAATGTCCGAAACATGATACTTTTTTTTTATAAAAAAAGAAAAGAAAAATATTCTAGTTCTTTTCTAATTAAATTGATATCTTATATTGTAAGAAAAAATTGCTTCATGCAACTGTCACAAGCAACTCTTGGAAACGACACCCTAGTCTGACGTTGTGTTCACTTCGAAATCATAGTAGAAGTTAGGGGTCGAGAATCCTGTTGGAAATTGATCTGCAAACTCGAAATCCCTCCGCGCATTAGACTTTGACTAGTTTGCGCGTAAGTTTATTAATTAATAAAGAGTGTGTTGGTCGTCCACATTTATAATTTGGGGGAAGAAGACATTGATCATGTACTTCGACATTGCCCAAAGGTTCGATCTTGGCTGATTAAAAGGGATAAACTCTTGGAATTTGTGTATTGTCGGTACCATTGATGGATTGGTTGCCGAACAACTTGCGGAAGCAAAGAAGCTTTATGGTGCAAGAATCGTATGATTTTATTTCCCATTATATGTTGGAATTTTTGGAAACAACGTAAGTTTCTTATTTTTGACGGAAATTATTTTAAACTTGATGATATAATTAGTCGAAGCTTGAGATTGCTGCAGGGAACTATAGTTTCTCGTGAAATCATACAACCAACTATGAACTCATCATTGAAACTCTCTAAATGGAAGCTGTCATCGGAAGGATGGATCAAGGTAAATGCAGTTGATTCCGTTCGTTGTCAAGACTTGACGACTGTTGCAGGGGCCAAGGGCTTTACGATGCGAGCAAGGAAGGTGGATATTTAGATTTGTTAAGAGTCTTGGAAATTGCTTTGTTTTGTCAGTAGAGCTTTGGGCGATACATGAGGCACTAAAACATGCATGGAGGTTGGACTTTCATAAGGTGATTGTAGGAACTGATAACACTTTGACATTTCACATGTTATCATCGTTGAATATAGCTGCTCGAGGAACTGTCCTTGTTCATCATATTGGAGCTCTCATTAAACAAGAGTGGGAGGTTCGAATTACGTTTATAAGAAGGGAGACGAATTTGGTGACTGATATGCTTGTAGGTTTGACTCGTGGACGTCTTGGAATCCACACCTAGTTCATTTGAATGTTCTATTTTTAGCAAAAAAAAAGTAATATATTATATTGAATATAATTTATTTAAAACATTTATATGATTATTATGATTATCAGAACGATTAATGACAAACGAATATGATTAAAAACAAACAAATAAATAAAATTTTACGTAAAAAAACTCAAAAATAAAAAATCACGCATAAAGGAGAAGAAAAGTTGAAGAATTACAAGATTTGTTACAACAGTTACAACTCTTATCATAAAATCTTATTCTCCGCTTTATATTTATAGGGATAGGAAACAAAAGTAAGGGTGTAAATAAACTAAGCTTGAATGAACAAGATTATGTTGGAGTTTGTTTGTTCATTTTTGAAGATGTTCATGGTTGGTTCGTGTTCCCTTAAATTTTTAGTATCATGTTCGTGTTCATTTTTTTTTATTTTTGAAGGTAATCATGTTCGTTTATTTATTGTTCACAAATATGTTCGTTTAATGTTCATGAGTTCATGAACGTGTTCATTTAGTATTCGTTTAACATTCGTTTAGTGTCTTTTTATATCTTTAATTTTTAGTTTTATCATTTCATTAGTGAGCCAAAGAAAAATGGTAAATTTACTCCACTAGTACTTAAACTCTTTAAAATTCACAGTTTAAATTTAAATTTTATCATGTGTTCAATTTAGTCACTACCTTCACCAATATTTAAAAGAGAAAATAACCTCAGTGACCAAAAATCTCATATAATATACGATTTTAACCAACTTTTTCCGAATTTGCCAAAATGACCAACAAAATCGCAATGCGATCGCTAATTCGCAACGCGATCTCCATTATCGCAAATCAGTTTCCAGATTCGCAACGCGATTATGACTATCGCAATGCGATTTTCCAATTTCACGTTGCGATTTTCCCAATTCGCAATGCGAATAAGTAAATCGCAACGCGAATTTGGAAAATCGCAATGCGATACTGACTATCGCAACGCGATAATACAAAATCGCAACGCGATACTGACTTTCGCAACGCGATACTAACTTTCGCAACGCGATACTGACTTTCGCAACGTGATTCTGACTTTCGCAACGCGATTCTGACTTTCGCAACGAGATTCTGACTATCGCAACGAGATAATACAGAATCGCAATGCGATTTTCAAAGTTCGCAACAGGTTTTAGTTTCGCAACACAAATTTTTTGGGTATATATCTACGCAGCAGCAACAACTCATAACCTAAATCCCTAAATCGCAACTCATTCCATCTCCATCTATCACTCTCTCCGGCGACATCCGTTCCTATATCCGTTCCTACATCCTTCCCCATCCGGCAACAGGTCTTAGTTTCGCAGCTCGTTTGCTTAGTAAATTAATTTACAACCATAAAATCATCTAATGTTGATCATGTTTGGATAGATTTGTGTTTTGGAGGGTCATGGGAGAATGTTCATGGTGTTTTACAATATATGCCTTTACCCATGAATCTTCAACTAAAACTGTCATTAAAAAAGTTAACTTATGAAACTCTAATGTTATGTGTTTCAAAGAAATTGAATTTAGAGCCCCTAAGTGGATTTAGGCTATCTTATCAGAGAAATGGTAAAGTTTATTTGTTAACCGATAATGAAGATGTTGAATGATTCATTGCTTACATTAGTGTTTCAAGTGATGATGTTACATTGTATGTTGTTGAACCTAGAAGTAGTATTGTTGGGTCAGTAGCGGGTAGTAATCAACTAAGTTTTTCTCAAAATCCACAACCTTTCTCTAATCTAAATCCCAATCAACTTTCAGCACCAAATTCCGGTTTTCGTATTGACCAATTAGACGATGATGAGCCAACAGAAAAAATTGTGAGTACTAGTCAGTATTCGAAATTTGATCTTGGTCAATACCTGGACTTTGATATTAGTCAATACTCGGATTTTGATGATGTTTCAGAAGAAGAAACAGACCCTGTGTGTAATGATTTTGATATTGGTCAATACCCGAATTTTGATGATGAAACAGCCGTTGCTGAGGAAGATGTTGTTGATGATAATGAGGAGGAAGTTACGACTGTGAATGAACATGTTGAACATCCATTCTGTAATTCATATAATCCTGAAGAAGAAAAAGAAGAAGAAAAAGTCCCCGAAGAAAAGAAAATGCCACGGGAGTATAACTGGAATATGCCAGAATTACTTCAGATACCGGAAGAAGAGTTGGTAAAGAAAACAGTTGATTGTTACACAAAAGTTATTCGTACCAAGAAAGATGATTGTTTTGATACAAAGGAATACTTGAAGATAGCTTTGTATACGAAATGTGTGGAAGATGGCTATAAACTAAAAGTTAACAAATCAAGCAAAGATCATTTCGAAACAAGGTGTATGATTGACAAAAACTGTACGTGGCGTATGATTGCAAAGAGGATAAAAGATTGCGAAATGTTTCAAGTTAGGAATTTTATTGATAAACATACATGTTCAAGAACCCAAGTTTTTCCTCACCATAGACAGACAAACAAAAAGGTGTTGGGTGGTTTTCTGGCTGAGTTAATGTTTTTGAATGGCAGGGTATATCAGGGACATGAAATTATGACTGACATGAATGCTCGGTTCAAGATTAGTATATCATATTCTCAAGCTTGGAGAGCCAAATGTTATGCCTTGGAATTGTTGAGGGGGTCGCCAGAAGCATCGTTTGCCCAACTGCCGGCTTATTGTCACAATTTAAAGCTGAAAAATCCTGGGTCGGTAACTCATATCAAAACAGATAGAGATGGACGCTTTGAGTTGCTGTTTATCGCCATTGGTGCTGCGGTTAGTAAATCAATATAATTCTGTTGACTCATTTTTGTTAGTTACATGCATTTCACATTTAAATGATTATATTTCTTGTGTGTATTATTTTGTAGATTCGTTCGTTTATTACTTGCATGCGCCCAGTTATTACAGTTGACGGAGCACATTTGAAAGGTCGATACCTTGGAGTAAACTTATTAGCAGTAGCCATGGATGCTAACAATGGGATATTGCCAATAGCTTACGGGGTTGGCAAATCTGAAACCTCTGATTCATAGACATGGTTTATGGGGCATCTTAGGGATTGCATAGGTCCTATTAGCAATCTGACAATCATATCCGATAGGGCAAACTCAATTGACAACGCTGTTAGAAGGTGTTTCCCAGATGCTTTTTATGGACTTTGTGGTGTTCATTTGTATAGAAATCTAAAATCAAGGTATGCTGGTATAAAAAAGCACAAATGGACATACTGGAAGACTGTAAAAGCTTATCGGGAAGTGGATTTCAATAAGCATATAAACTGTTTAAGACGTGTTTTGCCTCAGTGTTCTCAAACACTAGAAGATGTCGGGTTTGAAAGATGGTCAAGAGTACATCAACTTGGAGCAAGATATGGTTTCATGACGTCTAATAGTGCAGAATCAATCAACGCTCTAAGTCGTCATTCCCGAAAATTACCCATTACTATGTTAATGGAGTTTTTTCGAGCCTCTATTCAACAGTGGTACTACAAGAAAAGAAACCATGCAGGTATTATTTCTTTGAATTCGTAACTTATCATATATTTTACTAAGTATTATTTATTTAAATTTACAGGAACATTGGAACATCGTGTTACACCATGGACTGAAAAAAAGATAACGAAACGTGTTGTGAAGTCAACGTCATGGAGAGTTGAACCATGTTCAAACACTTTGTTTGAAGTACTGGATAATAACTTAAATGGGCTTGTCGATCTAAATGCAAGGACGTGTAGTTGTATGAAATGGCAAACATCTGGTTATCAGTGTGGCCATGTTATAAAAGTTGCTCTTCATCTAAACCAAGATGATTCAAGCACATACGCTATGGATTGCTACACTACAGAAGTATATCGACAGACTTATGCCGAGATTGTCTACCATATTCCACATCCTTCTGAGTGGGACATACCAGATGACTTACAAACAGTTTTGCCACCAGCCATGGACAGAAGGCTACATGGCCGACCAAAAAGTCACGATCGTATACCGTCTAAGGGTGAAGAGAAGAAGAGATCGACATGTAGTCGGTGCAAGGAAAGTGGTCATACAAGGTTGACATGTGGTTCACCAGTGCCATCATAATCATCTTTTCCTCTACCAAAATATGGATCCTCATCAAAATCCAAAGCTCATATGGTGTCAAGCAAAAGGCAATCAAAATCGCAATCATCTTCAAAATCCCAATCACAACCGGTTTCACCTTTTGGGACTGTTAACTTAGGTGATTTTTAAATGCAAACGTTGTATTATGTGTATTTTATGTGTGCACGTTTAACATTTTCAGTTAGGCATGTATTAGTAACTTGAGTTTGAACATTGCTATGATCTGTTCAGTTGTTATCACTTATTAGACATTCATTTGACTATCACAACGGGGAAATCGCAACGCGAAAATGACTATCGCAACGCGAAAATGGCTATCGCAACGCGAAAATGGCTATCGCAACGAGAAAATCGCAATGCGAAATGAAAATCGCATTGCGATTTTCTCGTTGCGATTTTCATTTCGCATTGCGATTCTCTCGTTGCGATAGTCAGTTTCGTGTTGCGATAGTCTGTTTTGCCTTCAACATAATGCAGATTGAAAATCAACAAATCAACTATTACATTTCAATCAATTAAACAAGCACAAATAAGAATTATGTACACATCAATTAAACAAATCAACATTTACAAATTATTTTTTACAAATCAATTAAACAATCTAAAAATAATAATAATTCTTATTTCTTCATCAATTATTGAATCAATGAATCAACTTTCGCACCCGTACATCCATTTCACGCAGCTCACTTAAGGATTAACCTGCAGAAACCAAACATTTGCTCAAACAAGACTTCCTACACATCTAAAACCTACAAATAGCAAATTATTGAATTCTAGGTACTTAACCAAACATTTTCAAACCAAAAAGAGTATATATGTTAACAAAACTTGCATTTGACTTACCAATTAACAATGGATACTTTCATAACGCGGATGCAAGTAGGCAGCGTCTCGAATATATCACTCTAGCCATATAATGCCGAAACCACAAGCCTACTGCAGCTCTATCTCTATCGGTGGGAGGTAGAAACTCTGTGCTTCCCGTTGTCAAACGCGCCAAGCACATGCATACGAGAGGACCACAATCCCCTCTGGCTCCCGGCGATTGTTGTGGCGCGGTCTCGTCTCTGAAAACTGTGACATTGAACTTCTTTGGCTTCTTGTGTCCAGAATGAGTCCAATAATTAATCCCATCCAAGAACTTAGCCAAATGAGAGATCCATCCCTTGATAATATCTCTCAAATCAGACAGTGATATGTAATTTATCATGCTGTCATATACTATTATCTTCAGGGATGGGAGCTGAAGTTGGACGAGAAGCCAATGACGACGTTCCAAAACAGGGATAAACACATACAATCATAAGTAATAATTCATTTATTTGCGCACTTATTTATGAACACCTTTAAAAAATTTAAAAAATAAACACTAACCTTATCGACCTCCTACCATGCAGGATAAAGTTTAGCTTGTCCATTGCCCAACGAAAATGATTCATCTCGTTGATTCTTCAAGTGAACTGCGTGAAAAGCCACCGGCATTATTGTATATCGCGAATTTTTTTTATTTTTCCTAAGCTTCCTTATTATTAGAAGACGTGACACCCACGCATCGATATGTTGTTATACAAAAAAAGACATATATTAGTGAATTACATTAATTTTTAAAAAAATTAATCAAAATCATATATAAGACAAATATAAGACTTACCTCCCCATCGAAATAGCCACTGTCTTCAACCCCTAATAACACACCCCACCAAGACTGATTAAGCAACAAATACATCTCATCGTTAAGTTTGCTTATGTCAGTGTAACACCCTTGGCTCCGCTCATGTAGATAAAAATCAACTGCGGTCTTAGCCCAAAGGGTATTATCCAGAATTGTTTCCGGTAGTTGTCTCCTCTCCACTTCAGATACTGGAAGGGTACTAGCCGGTAACTCATATGAGAGCCAACTCTCATCCATCATGTCCGACAACGGTTGGGGTTTCTCAATAATTCGATATATTACCCCATGTGAATCGGGCTCTGGAATGGTGGGAGGGACCTCTTCAACGATGACAGTAGCCTCTTGAACGGTGGTGGGGGGACTCTTGAGGGATGATAGGGGCCTCTTGAACGATTGGAGGGGATTCTTGAGGGATGACAGGTGAGTCGGGCTTCTTCTTGCGGAGTCTTCGCACCATTGGGGTGAACGGAGATGTAATAGCACGTGCACGCTGTCTGATGCGTGAACTCCGTCGTGCAAGGAAAACCTGACATAAAGCATCCACCTTATCGGGCCGCTAAAAAAAATTAATACATAAATCAGTAAATAAACAGACATGATATTAAACAAAGACAAATATGTTTCAAACTTGAATTGTATTCACCCAAGTCATTATTCTATCATAGTTCACAAAATGCATCATATAACATTCCAGAAGTAAGCACTTATATAAACATTAAAAAGGATAACATATATAAACATTCCAGAAGAAGAATAGTTTACTTTCGCAACACGAAACTTACTTTCGCAACACGAAAATGACTATCGCAACGCGGAAATGGCTATCGCAACGCGAAATGAAAATCGCAACGACAAAATCGCAATGCGAAATGAAAATCGCAACGCGAAACACAAATCGCATTGCGATTTTCATTTCGCGTTGCGATTTTCATTTCGCATTGCGATTTTGTCGTTGCGATTTTCATTTCGCACTACGATAGCCATTTCCGCGTTGCGATAGTCATTTTTGTGTTGCGAAAGTAAACTATTCTTCTTCTGCAAATTGAAACTTGAATGGATTGCATTACTTCAACCAAAAGACAAAAAAAAACCAAAAACAAATACTAACAAAAATAGTTTAGCAGTATTGGCAGCAACCGAATGAATTTATTAAGCAATCTAAGTGAAATGGTTAATCTAAGTGAAATTACGAGTAAATTTATCATCAAGTTAAATATGAAAAATCTTAAACTTACCTCGTTGCGTAGAGTATGAACCTCATTCTACAATGATGCTACCATCTCACGTAGAGCGGCTACCTCACTGCGTAAAGTAGACACATCAACACGCCATGCACCATCGTCTTTGCGTAAAGTACCGACCTCCTCACGCAAGACATTGACCTCATCACGTAACTCCCCTAACTCATCCCTTGGAGGTGGAGAACAGGGAGATAAACGTCGTGGCATCTTTGACGGTCGCCTATCTTGCGGTGATGGTGGAGAAGAGGCTCGATGATGTGACAGAATAGGTGATGACTGTCGTTGTGGAGGTGTATAGTCGGGTCGATCAGGTGATGGCTCTGGGTGAGGTGATAGCTCTGGGTGAGGTGATGGCTCCCGAAGTGGAGGCTGCTCATCATCCGTGCCATCAAAAAAACGCTTACTAGCTTGCCACCAATCAGTGGCAAGCTCAGCTTCCGTGGGTGTCAGCCTCTGTAATGGAGTGTTGGCCTCCTAACAATATAAAAGCTCAAACAAAGTTAAACGTGTACTAGTAATAACTTGTTTATAAACATATGGTAGTATTTATGTTAACTTACATTATTTATTGTCGTATACCGTAGTAAATCTTCCCATTGCAAGGTTCGTTTCCTCTTTCAGGAAATAGCCCTAGGAATATCATTTGAAGTTTTTATTGCATATGTCTTCATGGCGGGAAAGGCCTCAAATATCCAAATCTACAAACAATATAATAACAAACATTAGTAATTGTTAATAATTACTTATAATTTTGGAAACATTATATAAAAATTCTTACCTTAAAGGCCCAAATAAAGCCTGTCAAAGTGTATTTGGAACCATCGCCATGCAAACTTTTTTGATCATCCAAGGCAGACGATAACTTATTCCATGTAGCTTTCCATAAATACGAGCCCCACGGAAACAGGTTCCACGCATTTAGGTCTTCTACCAATTTGATTAGATCATTCGGAATAGGTTGTCTGGCCTCTCTGCCTAAAAAGCCGGCATGCAAAAGTATTAGAAGGCATACTCGGACAACATCGACGTCATCCATCCGAGTAAAACCATCTTTCTTATTCAATAATCTTATCAGGTCTTCCACATGTAGATTCGGCCTCTCCAGCTCAGGAAAAACCCGGGATAACCATGATGGGCGGGTAATGTGTCTAGTGTACCGACCTACATCATCGTGTCCGAAGCGTAGACCGGTGATTAAGCAAAACTCCTCCCGCCCAAAACAAATATACGCCGGTGGAAAATCAAACCATATCTCTTCATCACAACGTTGTATAGTATCTGGTAGATCGCTAGTCATGGTTTGAAGAAACAGGTGTGTCAACATCGCATCTCCACCGGGATGTTGTACTTTCAGCCATGGCCCGAAGCAAGTATCCTCAAACATTTTTCTTTGTGCAGGTGAAAGCTTCGACGCAATTGTTTTGGCAAGGCTGACTTTATTTCTTAAGGTCAATTGAGCCGAATAAAAGTTCTACAAAAACAATAAACATACTAAGTTAGATATACCAAAAACAATAATAAACATAAAGAGTAGTAGTTTATTCTTCAAACTTAAATTTGCAACACTGTGAATTTCGTATTTGTCTTTATTTTTTTGGTTGAAGTAATGCAATTCATTCAAGTTTCAATTTGCAGAAGAAGAATAGTTTCTGAAAATGAAAATCGCAACACGAAAATGACTATCGCAACGAGAGAATCGCAACGCGAAACTAAAATCGCGTTGCGATTTTGTCGTTGCGATTTTCATTTCGTGTTGCGATTCTCGGTTGATTTAATAAGCAATCTAAGTGAAATGGTTAATCTATTATTGAAATTACCAGTAAACTTATCATCAATTTCAATATGAAAAACCTAATAATAATGCAAAAAATTTCAAAAAGAAAATAATTAAAAAAACTAACCATCGGTGGTTGATTTGGTTGATTTTCCATTTCTGATTGTGAGGGTGGCTCTGAGAGATGGAGATAGACGGATTTCGCCGGAGATGGGGACGGATTTCGTCGGAGATGGGTGAGAGAGTGAGAGATGGAGATGGGACTGAGTTGTGATTTTAGGTTTTAGGTTATGAGTTACGATTACGGGATATACTGTGGACGGTTCAGTGTTCTAATATATTAATATTCGTGTTTGAAATTTGAAAATAAAATACGCGTTGCGATACTAATGGCGCTTTGAAAATCGCATTGCGATTATGTATTATCTCGTTGCGAAAGTCAGTATCGCGTTGCGAAAGTAAGTATCGCGTTGCGAAAGTCAGTATCGCGTTGCGATTTTGTATTATCGCGTTGCGATAGTCAGTATCGCATTGCGATTTTCCCAATTCGCGTTGCGATTTACTTATTCGCATTGCGAATTGGGAAAATCGCAACGCGAAATTGGAAAATCACATTGCGATAGTCATAATCGCGTTGCGAATCTTGAAACTGATTTGCGATAATGGAGATCGCGTTGCGAATTAGCGATCGCATTGCGATTTTGTTGGTCATTTTGGCAAATCCGGAAAAAGTTGGTTAAAAATCGTATATTATATGTGATTTTTGGTCACTAAAGGAAAAGAATAACCAGGTAAACGAGCTTGTTCATGAATATAAGTAAATGAGTTGATGAACAAGCTCATAAATGAGTTTATTCGTGAACATAAACGAACCGAATGCACCTTTGTTCGTGTTCGTTCGTTTATTAAATGAACATAATTTTTTTTGTTCATACTCGTTTATTTAGCTTCACAAATGAACGTTATAAGGATAGTACACCAGTGGCGGATCCAGAAATTTATAAATGGGGGTCCAAAATTTTAATTTTCTTTACTTAAAAATAATGGGGGTGCAAATTTTTTTTATGTTTTCCATTTTTCTTTAACATATTATACTAAATTTTATTTTCCCCCCTAAATAATGGGGATGCACTTGACCCCTATGGGGCTTTGTGCATCCGCCCCTGTAGTACACGAACAATATATCGAACACTCTATTCATTTACATACCTAAAAAAAAACTTACATAAGAAAAATATTATTCTAACTGAATTTGCTTTCTTAATCAACATAAAAGCGAAAGAAGAATCAAATTATGAAACAAATTATACTGCTCTGTACCACCATAGCTTCATGACATGATTCAAGAAGAAATTAAGTCACAACTCTAACGATGAGAAGTAGAGAATATTAGAAAATATAAATTTTGATTTGAATATACATTTAATTCTTTGTAAAAAAATATACATTTAATTCAATTTACACCGTTAATAAATTAAATATCCATAATAAATACATAAATAAAAAAAACGCTAGTGATCACGTGATGAAACGTATACGTTTTTGTATGTTAGCAGAAGATCACTTATAAACCTTTACTTCACTTATAAACCTTTACTTGGAGCAACACCGTCATCTTCCCTCCATTCTGTAATTATCAGCAACGCCGTTCCAAAACATTTCCACTGAAATCTCCACAAAATGCAGGGAAAGAAGGCGGAGGAGGGAACCAAAAATGCAAAGAAGGTCAATCTTTTCGATCACAATTCCCTCAAACACATGCTCGACGAATCGGTCTCGGAGGTAAAAAAAGAAAAAGAAAAGAAAAATCGATCAAAATAACACTTTGATCCATTAATTTTCACAATTTACTGCTCGATTTTGAATATTTAGTCCTGTTTTTATTTTGGAATCTGAATAGATTGTTACGAGCCGTGGATATGTGGAAGATGCGAGGATGAGCAATGTCAGATTATTCATTGGAACGGTTATAATTGTAATCGCTCTATTTGCTGAATTTTACAAAAAGAAGTTTCCTGGAAACCGTGATTTCCTCATCGGTTGCATTGTATTATATCCTTTTTCTTGTCACTGATTTATGATTGATTTTTATTCTAAAACTTGTTATTTTCTTTTATTTTAATGGCAACAAAGAGTATTTTTTAAGAATATTTAGGATAAATTTGAATTTAATTTATTGGAATAATTTTTAATTGAAGATTTGTGATGATAAAGGAGATATAATCTAATTTAGGTTGTGTTTGGTAGTTAATGTTGTTATTTAATAGAAGCAGATAGTAACACAGAAATTTACTTACTGAAATGAGTAAACGTAATGCATATCTATCCATATTTGATCCGTATGAAAGTGAAACTAGAAATATTGTTGTTAAAAAATAAATTTTAATTTAGTTATGTGAAACTAGATTAGCTTTTCTAACCAAATGAACTTTTTATTTCATGTTTCCAGGTGTAAAGCAACAACTAGACGTAGTCTTAGTTCGCCAAATATATTCTTTTGGTTTCTTAGATTTCATCTTGCTTTTCTTGGCAACCTGATAGTGTGTAATCTTTTACGTTACTTTCATGTTTGTTTGATCCTTGACACTGGCAAGTATATAGTTTTCAATGTAATACTTCAGCTGATCAGCTACACAAACGAAAAAAATGCAATTATATCGACTTATCCTCCCGCTGTAAGTTCCTTTGCTTTCTAATTGAACATTTTCTTATATCTTACTGGCATGATGGTGTATTCTTGGGTTTACAACTTGATGAGAAACATTGTCATCTACTATGGGTCCAAGATTATAATGGGAAGTTGTAAAGTATTCGCTACATAAATGAAATTAAAGGATTGCGTTGCGTCTATGATGAGCTCAGATCTGATGCTTTTATACCTCATCTTTATATTTGCACAATGTTACCAATTTTTGGTGTACTGCCAATGCTTTATAAGAAAATGTAATAATAACTAGCATCCAATAGATACATGGATTCTTAGCGTTGCTCAAGGTAGTTATAACTTGTATTTCTTGTACAAACTAAACATAAACAAACACCCATCATTGCCCTTTGAGTGTGCTGGTGTAAAAGCCTCGCATGTGTTATTTTCTACATCTAAGCTCTGATTTCATGTTTGCAGGGATCTGTCACCAGCACCGGATTGGTGGTCTCTTCGAAGTTACCGAGATTCTCTGATCTTTATACGCTTAATATAAAGAGTGGAGATCCCAGGTCAATATCTGCAGGCAAACCAGTAGAGTTTTCTAAAAGTGTTACCCAGTGGTATCTCTCCCTTCTCCTTTACATTGCTCTTTACCATCTGGGTTTTTTAGCCATGTTACTCGGACTTTTCATATTTTTCAAGTATCAATGTCGGACCCATATATGCAAAAACTCTGCCAGTTTCTGGCGCACTCAAGACAAGTAAAATATGCAATCCTTTTTGACATTTATAACCTGTTGAGATATTGCAGGTTCACCAAGGATGGAGTACTGGTGGAGGGCCTATTCTGGAAAGATGTTGAAGCACTAATTGATGATTATCTAGGAGAACCGAAGAAAAAGAAGTGATCGAAGCAGAATGGTTTACGTTGCTAGGCCACTTCGTTAAAACTGTGAATTCTGGCACTGTTGTGGGTTTGATATAGATTTTCATTATAATTATTGTTCTTTTCAATATTTTGGTAACTTTGCCTGAAAGATTAGGCCCGCGATTTACATGCTTAGTCCTTAAAGGAGAAAAGGTGTTCGCTTGGAATTAATTCAACCACTACACTACGAGTTATGTTGACGGCCTATTAAAACTTCACATTGATAGATAAAAATCTAGAATGGTCCCTTCCTTATAAGTCACCCCTATAATGTCAAATCTCTAGAATTCTTTGAGTATTCGAAATTTTACAATCTTTTAAAATTTTATATCCTTAAGTTAATTACCCTACTTAATATAACCGTTGACAGGTCTATGTGTTCTATCAATTAAGTCTACTTCAAGCCAAATCTATTTACTCTATCAACTTATAAATAATCATCACCACTTTAGATATGACACTGACACTAAAGATAAGTTTATAAATCACTCTGTAAAGTTAGGGAAAATGAGCTCTTGGACTCTCTCCTATCGTCTTCTACAACTCATTTCTTCTTTATTAACCGTGATTTACAATTCTTTATTTGAATTAAAAGAGATAAATCATAAAAAAGCCATTATAATCCTTTCTCCCATCAACAAACTTTGTAATTAAATTTTAAATTGTTTTCTTCTATATAAACACATTCCTCAGTCTCAAATCCAAAATTTGACCATCAATTTTATTAACGCTATGCAAGTGAGCATTTGCATACTTTTGGAAAATGACTTTTAAAAATGTGATAGAAAAGAACTTTTAAAAGTGTTGTTTAGGAGTGTAGTTTAAAATTTAACTGTTTGGGATTATAGTTAAAAAATGAGTTTAAAAGATAAAATGTCCATTATAGACATCACGTTGTAAAATAAAAATATATAATTTAAATTATATTTTACTCTTATTAATAATATGATATATAAAATATATCACTTAGACTATAATAAAAATATAAAAAATGTTTTAAGATATCTTATTAATAATATTTTTATAAATAGAATATTTTATTAAAAAAATATATTATCAATATTTTTTAACATGTGGATATAAAATATTTTATTAATATTTTGATATATAAACCATGAATTTTATTTACTTTTAAATAATTAAAATAAATTATTAAGTAATAAATTATTTTTTAAGGATGTTAATATTAAAGTATTAAAATAAAATATAAATACATAATTGAGCGGAACACATGCATTAATAAGGGTAAAATTATAATTTGCACCCAAACACAAAGTTGAAAATGAAAAAGTTACAAATTCAAGTTTTTGCGGTTGGTTTGTGTTGAGATTTATGATGCTCTATCGATCAACCGAATTGCCAAGAGGGGGTGAATTAACCATTTTAATTTTTTAGGAATAAAGGAGAAAGGATAGGCAAATTGGCTTAATGATTTATAGTTGTTCAACTTCCTCAATAAAGTCTACATCCAGTACCTTAGCTCATCGCTAAGGATTTCTAACAAATTCACTAATGTATTCTATCTTTTTTTAGGCTCAATAGTAACTTTTACAAATTCCCTATCTTTTAAAATGGCTAAGATAGAACCAAAATCCATTTTTACCAATGATAAAAGATTGTAAACAAGAAAAATTCTTAAATGAAGGTGTTTACACAATTTAGCTCACTAAAGTACTCTATGTACAAGAGAAAAGGAAAAATAAGATTGAAAGAGTTTTTTTCTTGGTATGGATTGCTTGGATAGGTGTTGTAAACTTCTTCAAGCATTCTCAACTTGTTTTTATATGATGGAATGTGTTTGTAGTCGTTGGGGATGTTTTAGAGCCGTTGAGAACTTAATTGCTGCAAAATAAAACTGTCCAAACCAAAGAGTATTGGTACTCAGGCTTGGAGTATCGACACTACACTAATAAAAACTAGTCATTTTTCGACCGTTGGGATGGGAGTATCGTTACTGAGATCACAATATCGATACTACTATACAAAATAGTATCGATACTCCTTTGGGTATTGATACCAAAAATGTCTACTAGAATCTGAACACATTTAAAACAAATAGGAAATATCGATACTGTTATGAGAGTATCAATACTTCCCTTACCTTGGTTATCAGTACTACAAGAACATTATTGATATTGTTCATGTGGTACAATATTGATATTTCTTTTCCAGAAAATCATTTTTGTGTTCAAATTCAAATTTTATGAGCTTTGAATTATTTTTGAAAACTTTGAATAAATTCAATTTAGTCCAAAACATTTTCGCCCTCAAAATTGTTATATCAAAATAGGTTCAATAATCTCCCCTTTTTATATAACAAAACATTTGGAAAAAATGGTTTTGGCAAAACTCCACCTTAATAAAACATTTAATGAAAAAGAGTAATATGTTGGAAAGATATTAAAGCTCCCTATTTTCATTCTTGAAATTGATTTTTTCAAACATATACTTCTCCCCCTTTTTATTATATAAAAAATAATTCAAACATTTAAGTTCAAAAACAATAATAGAGAGTAAGTAAAAATTTTAACATAAAGATCATTAAGTAAACATTTGAAACTTTTTGGGTTAATTTCAAATTTTTGGGAAGTTCAAGGACCTAACCTTGAATTATCCCATTTTTTTAGATGGGTGGTTGAGGAGTGTTGAACCCTGACCCCAGGAATGGACGGTCATGCCCCTACTAACCTGGCTAGGAAACTATTTTTTATAATAAATAATAAATTTTTAATTTATAATATATGTATTAGGTGTTAACCCATTTTGTTAAAAAAAGCCCCGGTTTGTGAACCAAGTGCCCAAAACCCCCCACCGTGCATCACCTTTCCTATGTCGATACACCCTCCTCTGGTCGGCGGTACATGTCAGCGCTCATTACAGTGAAGATGTCGTCGCATGTCGAGCAAAAACATCTCTGTCTATTCGTCATCGTTAGCCGTAGAGAACCGTTCGAAGATCGTCGAAGAAACCTAGGTCACAAGTCGATTTTGCTTCGAATCTAGTTGTCTCGCTCATCGGCTTGCTTCACCGCCTCCACTGCTGAACTCCCCATTCTCGTCAGCTCAAAACCCAACCATTGGGTCACTCTGTCGCCGTCGTTTTCCCTATCGTCTACGTGGGTAAGCGTTTTAACCTTACTCATTTTTTTTCGATTGATTTAGTTGGTTTTGAGCATTGATGTTGCTTGGATTTGATGTTTGGTTTATCGTGGAGCTATCATCACCCCGACCCCGTCGCTGCCGTCACGTACCGCCGCGTGCGCGTGAGGCTCGTCCTCCACAACCATGACCCTTCTAGAAACGATCCAAGTGGACCGAACCGACCTGACCCGAACTGGTTTGAACCGGTCTGATCCACTGACTTTGACCCAACCGTTGACTTTTATCTGACCGTTGACTTTCCCGTTGATTGTTGATTGTTGACTTTGACCAAAAAGTCAGATTTTCTAAAAAGTCATATTTTATGTTTTTCGACGTCCTAACTTAGAATCCGAAGTCCGTTTTGCCAAATTCGAACATGAAAGACTCTAAATTAGTCGTTAAACCCAAGCATGCATATGTAATTTAAGTATTTATTTCAGTGCATCAAATATAACTGAGTTGTCGTATATTTAAGGTACTCGTGGATCTCCTAACCATTCGTCTGCTCGTCCCTATTCCTCCCGATCTTTCCGTTAGCGCGAGCCCGTGATTACCTGTATAGTTCTGTAACCTTGTTAAATATTCAGTTTAGATTATTCCTCCGATTATAACCCTGTTCTGATATGACTTAGGTTCTCGTACAGTCGAAGAACGTAGTGAAGTTGGTGCTCGATAGATATTTCAGACTATTTCTTTTTGTGATGTGTGTTCCTTGTGTGCTATATAACTGTTTTAAATATCTTTTTGAAATACCATGTGCACATGCTTATTTTCTTTGATTTGAAATGAATTGTATGCTCTGATTTGACTACCGTATAACTTATCTGATTTAAGTATGATTCCTGATTTACTATATTTTAAATCATGCTTGCTTAACGTATGTTCTCTAGTTACTATTTTTACCCACTGGTTACTGTCTGAAAAATGTTTTTCTTCGGGGTACTCTGGGATCTGGTATGAGGTCTCTACAAGTTCAATTCTGATCAAGCTAGTAATTTCTTATATAGGTTCAGCTCCGATTAGCTGGTAATTCCTTATGGACCTAAGATGACCCTTAGGTGGGCTCTTGGGCCCAATGGGCCTAGTGGTAAGACCTTATAGACCCTAAGTTACTCCCTTAGAGTGACACCTCTGCTATGTGCATTGGGTAAGTCCTTGTGAGCCTGAGGGCACACCCCTCAGGTGGGCACCTACGCTTTGGCTAGGGTAAGACCTTATGGACCCAAGGTGCTCCCTTAGGTTGGCACTTATGCCCTTTGGGCCTAGGGTAAGTCCTTAAGGTTGCCTTAAGGCAAGTGGACCGAACCGATCTAAACTAGTTTGAACCGATCCCAGTCAACCCAAATTGACCCAAGTCAACCTGAACTGGTCCGACCCATTGACCTTGACCCCCAACCGTTGACTTTGACTTACCTGTTGACCGTTGACCAAAAAGTCAAATTTTCTAAAAAGTTATATTTTATATTTTTCAACGTCCTAAGTTCGAATCCGAAGTATATTTTACCAAATTCGAACCTGAAAGCCTCTGAATTGGCCGTTAAACCCGAACACATATATGTAATTTAAGTATTTATTTCAGCGTATCAAATTTAACTGAGTTGTCCTATATTTAAGGTACTCATGGATCTCTTGATCATTCGTTTGCTCGTCCCGATTTCTCCCGATCTGTTCGTTAGCGCGAGCTCGTGATTACCTATATAGTTTTGTAACCTTGTTAAATATTCAGTTTAGATTATTCCTCCGATTATAACCCTGTTCTGATATGCCTTAAGTTCTCGTATAGTCGAAGAACGTAGTGAAATGGGTGCTCGGTAGATATTTCAGACTGTTTCTTTTTTCGATGTGTGTTCCTTGTGTGCCATATAACTATTTTAAATATCTGTTTAAAATACCACGTGCACATGATTATTTTCTTTGATTTAAAATGAATTGTTTGCTCTGATTTGACTATCGTATGACTTATCTGATTTAAGTATGATTTTGGATTTACTGTATTTTAAATCATGCTTGTTTAACACATGTTCTCTGGTTACTGTTTTTACTAATAAATAAGTATGTATGAACTCTGATTTCCTGTTACCACTGGTTATTGTCTGGAAAATGTTTTTCTTCGGGGTACTCTAGACTCTTGGGTGGGATTTTGGGCCTAATGGGCCTAGTGGTAAGACCTTATGGACCCTAAGTTACTTCCTTGGGGTGACACCTCTACTATGAGCATTGGGTAAGTCCTTATGGGCCTGAGGGCACACTCTTCAGGTGGGCACCTACGCTTCAGCTAGGGTAAGATCTTATGGACCCAAGGTACTCCCTTAGGTTGGCACTTATGCCTTATTTGTTTAATCTAATTTAACTTACAATAATCTAAATTGTTATTAGGAAAAAAAATTGAGAACATCAGATTATCATTCTTTAGTTTGACATCTACATGATTAAATATTTAATATATTTTTATATTTTTTAAATTAAATTACTTATTTTTATATGAATCAAAATATTATTATTCAAAATTAATCCTTATTAGGCCAACGCAGTCTCTTCAACCAAATTTTGATCATGATGCTTTAGGTCCGCCTTATTATAAGGCCTTTAGAACCTAATTCTTTGGATTATGTCATTAAGTCTTTCTTATTAAAAAAATCAAGTTAATTGCATCCCATGTCCTCAAAGTATAACTCTTATTTTAAATTAATCTCTAAACTTTTAAATGTTCCCTAAACTATGACTATTATTCTAAATTAATCCTCAAACCTTTGAACATTTCAATTCCATCCCGAAACTATGACTTGCATTCTCAATTGGTCTCCAAGCTTTTTGAACATTCTAATTTCATCCAAAACTATAAGTATGTACTAAGCATATCCGTTGTTAATAAATTGTTAGACCAAGTTATACTATTACATGTTTCAAAAAACGGAAATTAGGTTAAGCTATGATTGAAACTAATTATATATTTGGATGAGTTTGGGGATGAATTTAGAATATTTAAAAGTTTGAGGACCAATTTAGAAAAAAGATTATAATTTAAGGATGAAATTAAAATATTAAAAAGTTTAAGGATTAATTTAAAATAAGAATGATGAAATTGGAATATTCAAAAATCTAAAGATAAATTTGAAATGAGGGTTATAATTTGAGGACATATAATACGATTAACTTAAATAGTTCATGTTACCATGTTTTTTATTAAGTAGAGAGGTATTTACATATTAAGGAAAAAATCAAAATTAGAATTCACATTGAATAAGACGATATGAGCATCACTGACCAATTAATGTATCTCATATTATCATATTTTTAATTTAAAATCAATGATTAAAGCATAAATAATTAAAAAATTTAATGATAAAATGAAAAATATTTAAGCTGAATAACTGAACTAGGAAAATGATAAACGTTTAGTGATGAGAAGCCTAATATACTCAATAGCAAAAGCCGCCATCGCATTAGTTGAAACCAAAAAAAATTAACTGATCATATTCTCATATGTAATGTGGTAAGAGAGAAGTAGGATAGTAGGCTGCCCCAACACTAAATTGAAAATAACTTTCGTGAGAGACCTCCGACAGTCAAAATTATAAATTATCCACCATTAGACTCAAATCCCACGATCACAAAATTAAAAAAACTTACGTTTTACCAATTAAGTTGGATGGACAATTCCATTAATTAAACAAAAGGCACATAATAAAGGCAGCCCTTTTTTCCGATGAAAAGTAAGATTTTATTAACGAAGGCATATTTAACACGTGTCGTATTAAAAAAAACTTAAAAAGATCACAAGTAGTAAAATAAAACTAAAGCAACAAGCCAACCCTTTTTTTTTGAGCGAGAACAAATATTTTTTCCTCCTTTCTTTAAAAATTATATCCAAATATTTTTTAGTATTTCTGCTGCAGCAATCAATTATTATCTTCATCCACTACCACAGCATCTGCTCGCGGCAAAAAGTACTCGATTCCACCTCCTCTGTATTGGGTTAAAGTTGTTATTACCTATTGTTTGATCATTCTGTATTGTCTTTTTTTGTTATATGTTCTTCAGATTAGATCAGCTAACTGAGTTTTGCATGTGATTTTTTTTTTGTTCATGATTCGTCCTGAAGTCTCAGATTCAGGGGTTTTGCTTAATGCTTATGTTGGTTTTATGGTTAATTAAATGTTCAATTTTTCTCATAGTTTAGCTAGCCAATAGTTGTTCAGTTGATTGGATTTATGTTTTCCATAGACCGCCATTAATGATGAATATAAACTGTTTCAAATCCCCAAAATTTTAGAGCTGTTCGTTGAATCTGGAATGATTTTATTAGAAATTGTGTTTTTTGGTCATTTGTTTTAACATCTTTGAGCAGTTAATATTAGAAAATCTAAGTGAGGAAATTGAATTCGAGCTCAGCCCTAGAATTAGATAAAGAAGATTAGTGTATCAAAGTTCCAAAATGTCAGAGCTAATTTCATTGAATTTGATTCTGAATTGTGCGTTTTAGTTGTTTGGATCATGTTTGAGCGATTAACATTGGCAAATGAAATTTGGGGATTCCATCTTGAATATGGATGCTGCTAAACACTTGGCAATAAAAAATTCTCCTTTCTTTGCTGTCCAAATGATAGTTTTTAGTTTTTACCCATTTTTAGCACTTGAGAAATTGTTTACTATTTGCGAGGTTGCCGAGTTCTTATTAGAGTTGAAGGCATATACTTTTTATCTGGTAAACTTGATAGGTTGATTTGTAAGATACATGGTAATGGATTATTCGAGGCATATATATGGGTTTCGTGTTTGTATTTTAAGCTGATACATCCATAACTTTTGTTCTTACTAATTTTTTCAAGGAACTGATTGAAAATCGGGGGTTACCAACCAAGGAATCGGCTTGGATTAACTTGTACTTGCACCGGTTGCTGGCATGGAATCTCAGTTAGTCATGCACAGTGGTGGTTGCCACTGCAGGAAAGTAAGGTGGCATGTCCGAGCACCGACTAGCGTTGTTGCTTGGAAATGCAATTGTTCTGATTGCTCCATGAGGGGAAATATTCACTTCGTTGTCCCAGGCGAAAGGTTCGAGCTTTTGGGAGATTCCAAGGAGTTCCTTACTACGTATACTTTCGGAACTCACATGGCGAAACATACGTTTTGTCAGGTATGTGGAATAACATCATTCTATACCCCGCGATCAAACCCGGATGGCATTGCCGTGACCCTCAGATGTTTGGACCCCGGAACGCTTTCGCACGTCGAGATTCGACATGCTGATGGGAAGAATTGGGAGAAATTCTTCCAAGAGAGTGGCATTGCTTCAGAATCCAAAATTCGTTCCACCTAGGTAATTAATTTAGTTCACTTTGTGATGGACTCCATGGGTAGCATATTAGTATGGTTTCTTGAATACTCTATTTTAGAAGTTAGGAGAAACATTTTTACATCAAAATTCCCCTTATTTATAGCTTTGGAACTAAGAGTGTAGATGATCGTTGACTGAGATTGTGGTTTAATGCTTTGCTTGTGCTGTTTGTCTGCATCTCCACAGTCCTATTGATTGATTCAGTTTTGGTTGCCTTAAATTTAAGAGTCAGTCTAAAAAGTTAATAAAAAATGCTTTTCCCATAGGTGCCTAAACTTTCTTTTGAATCATCCCGGTGTCTAGTGTTACAAACGTTACTACTTTAGGTGACCAAGTCGTAAATGCCGTTAAAATTCTTGTTGTTAAAGGATATGTGTCATGTTCTAGTAATTTTCAAAATTTTATATAAAATTAAAAAAATTAAATTTTTATTTAAAAAACACAAAAAATTCGAAATAGCCTCAAAACTTTAAAAATCCTTATTTCAAACCCTAAACCCACATCATTAATGCCATTTACCGTCGACGAAGCTCTACTCGACCTCACTTCCCCTTAATAATCAATAACCTTATGAAATCGAGACCAATCGACATTTATACCCTACTCATTCTAAGGTGAAAATTTCGATCCCATGTGATCCTAACGATTAATCGACGACAATTATGACGACGTATGACTACGAAGATGGTAGAGACTACGCTGGCAGTAGTGGTCGTGACTGGCAAGGGTTATGTTGGTGGGTTAGGGTTAGAGATCTATGCTTTTTAGGGATTGAATTTTTTTATAATTTAAGAGAAATTATGGTTTTTTATAAATGTAATAATACTTTGAATTTTTAAAAATAAATTCAAAATTACCAGAGCATGAGAAATGTCACTTGATGAAGAAAATTAACGATAATTATGACCTGTGCACCTAAAATGATAAAGTTTGTAATATTAGCCACTTGAATGTTTCAAAAAATGTTTGGGCACCTATTTGAGAAAAGTGTTATAGTTTGGGCACTTATTTTATAATTAAGCCAAAAAAAGTTAAACTGCATATTTAATCACCTAACTATTTCCACAATTCTGTTTTGATTATCATTTTTTAAAAAACATATTGATTACATTTTGATCGTCCATCGTTGTGTGACTAAAACAAAATGATGGGAATCGTTGAGTAACTAAATACATTATTTAGCATGCTTTTAATATTTTAATTTTAAACTCATCCTATGACTTCAGTGGTAAAAGAGAATGTTATTCTCTCTATATGTCCTGAATTCGAGCAGTTGTGTCTACATGGTGTGTTTGCATTGTCGATATGTTAAGATGGTTATGAACATATACTACTTTATAATTAACTTAGACTATTGAAAAAATAAGCAAATTTAGTGCCTAAACTATTATTAAAATGAAACTTAAATTAAACATTAGTATAAATTAAAAAAAATGAAATTTATGTACTAAAATGAAAAATAATAATAATTTAGGTACTCTTCTTTATATCATTTCTAAATAAAATTGGAAATTTATTTTTTTGTAAATTAAAGAAAATTGGTAAAATATATTTATAATAAAAATAGCGAATTAATTTTCTCATTCACTTAAATAACATAGTAATAGGTGTTGAAGTAAATAATAATAATAAATTTTACAAAATCAAATATATATCATCGAGGATAAACGAACAATAAGCGATTTATATTGAATAAAAAGGGAACAATCATAAATTACAAGAAATATTTTTAAGGGTGGACACACACATATTAACTATTGAAATTTTTAGTATTGGGTTGGCACAAAAAAATTTCAAGGTTGACACCAATAGTAAAATGAATCACTAATATAAAGAAATTCGGATTTTATGGTAGGCACATACCCACTCTAACCATGCTTTACATTCGCCACTACTTTAATTAGTAACACCCTAAATTTCAAGCTAGTAGTTTTGGGTTTACCCAAGAGATATGTGGACCCCGTGAATTTCATAATTTAAGTCGTTGGGTTTAATTAGGTTGGAATTAGGCCAAATTAACCTTAAAAATGAGATTTTTAAATAGTTGAAGGATGAGGAAAGACCAAAAGAGCGATTATTCTGTTTTGAAATATAGAACCCTTTTATCTCTTTTCATCTTCTCATTCTTTTCATTTTCTTCATTTCTCTTCATTTCTCTTCTTCTCTTAGACTTCATAGCTTCAAGTGGATGGTAAAAACACTTTGTTGAAACATTTTAATATTTCGATATAACAAATTAAGTTAAATGGATTTTAAGATTTTCCAAATGATTTTCTAAGTATATTCGATATAACTATTCGAATATCAAAACATTACTCCAAATATTTCAAAAATCATTTTTAATTCTTACTTAAGTGTAAAATTAAGTTTTAATCATAAAACAATTTCAAAATAATCTTACAAAGTATTTCGAACCAATTCAAAGCCAAAAATTACAGATTGCTCAGAGGGAACCGATTCCCCCCCATAGGAGGAACCGATTCCCCCTAAATGGTTTTGGCCCCGAGATTTCCAGAATGCTCGGAGGGAACCGATTCCCCCCATAGGAGGAACCGATTCCCCCCTAAACAGTTTTGCTCCGAGAATTCCAGTATGCTCGGAGGGAACCGATCCCCCCCAAGGGGGTACCGATTCCCCCCTTGTACAACGGTCAAAATATTTGAATTTTACACTTAGGAACCGATTCCCTTCAAGGGGGAACCGATTCCCCCTACGCTCCAAACTGTTTTATTAAATGTTTTCACACTAAAACGGCTATAATAGCTTCTCTAATCATCCCCAACGTTCAGAAGTGATCCAAGGTGTATTTAAGCAAGCTTAGAAGCCATTGATCAAAAACAAGAAACATCAAGCAACTAGAATCAAGAGAGAATCAAAGAAAAAGCATCAAACCTCAAGTTTGAGCATTTCAAGCCTATTTTCATTCAATATTCATTTTGCTTTTAAGAACACTTTTTGTGCTCAATTGTATTCATCTTTGAGTGTTCTTTTCTTTGTTCTAGAATTGTGCAAACATCTTACCTTGTGAGGTTTTCTTGTAAGTTTGCAAATTTGTAATCTCTCTTTGAGAAAGAGTGTTCTCAAGAGTTGGGGTATACTCTTGAGGGAATTGTAAGGTTATCTCTTTGGCCTCAAAAGAAAGAACAAATTAGTGAATTTGTTGGAAAATCCTTAGTGTGGATAGCTAAGGTAGTGGACGTAGACTTTGTTTGAGAAAGTCGAACCACTGTAAATCGCTGTGCAATTACTTTCAATTTTCTGCAAAAGCTTCCACAAAATTTTTTATTGCCAATTCACCCCCCTCTTGGCCAATTTCGTCATTCGATTAACTCAACAATTGGTATCAGAGCCTAACTCATTTGAAGGTTTAATCGCCTCTTGAGTCGATTCGGGAAGAGTTATATCGATTATTAAAGTCATCAATGGCCTCCGCTTCAAACTTCGACTCCGGTCTCGATTCGATGCCCGTCAACAAGCCTCCTTTCTTCAATGGAGCTAACTATGCCTATTGGAAGAATAGAATGATGTACTTCATTCAAGCAAGTGACATGGGAGCATGGAATGCTGTAGAAGAAGGATACATCAAACCTCTCACTCATCCAAGGTTGTGGAGTGAAGGAGAGATAAGAATGTTCCAGCTCAACTCCAAAGCCATCCATATTATTTTTTGTGCTCTTGGACCAAATGAATACGGAAGAGTTTCATCGTGTAAAACCGCCAAAGAAATATGGGACAAGCTTCAAGTCACACATGAAGGTACAGATGAGGTAAAGAAATCAAAAATTAGTATTCTAACGCATAGCTATGAAAATTTCAGGATGAAACCAAATGAAGACATCAAAGCTATGACGGATAGATTTTCAACGATTGTCAATGGTCTCAAATCATATGGAGATCATCTCAATGAAAAGCTTGTGAGGAAGTTAGTCTACTCCCTCCCAAAATCATGATAATCAAGAAGACGGCAATCATCGAGTCTAAGGACCTATCGTCCTTAACTCTTGAAGACTTATCGTTCACTCCTCACTCATGAGATGATGCTTGAAGATGAGGTGGACCTTGATAAAGTTGAAGAGACACCAAAGGAGAAGGAGAAGAAGAAAAACATTGGAGTTGCTCTCAAATCCACAAAAGATGAGAGTGATTCTAATGATGATGATGATGACGAGGAAATGGCATTGTTTGCCAAACGGTTTAGAAAAATGATGAGACCTTACCGAGGAAGAAAATTCAAACGAAATGAAGGCCTCAAAGATGAACCAAAAGAGAAGGACCCGATCATTTGCTATGAATGCAAAAAGCCAGGGCATGTCAAATATGATTGCCCACAATTGAAGAAGAAGGGTCAATCAAAGAATAAGCACAAGGCTCATGTGGCTACATGGAGCGATGAAGAAGGTTCTGATGAAGAAGAACAAGAAGTAGCAAACTTGTGCTTAATGACATTTGGGGAAGATTCTAAGGTAACCTCTAACTCATCTGATTTTGATGATTTATCTTATGATGAGCTATTAGAGGAATATAATGGGTTGGGTTCGGATTATGAGAAATTATTTTTAAAATATAAAAATGATGTTTCAAAGTTAAAAAATGAAAATAAACTCATATCCAAAACCAACAATGATCTTGAAAGTAAAATCAAAGATTTGCAAATCAAACTAGAAGAGTTTGAAAGAAAAATTTAGATTTGCAAAATTTACTTTCAAAGGTCAATGATGATCATCAAAAGAAAATTGATGATCTTAAAACTTCTTTTGATAAAGTTGGAACAAAACGTTTTGAAAAAGGAGAAAATTCAAAATCCAACTTTGTTAGAAAAGATTTTAGAAACTACAATCATAGAAATCCTCAACGAACCTTAAATGGTAAAATCTTTAGAAGTATATGGGTTCCTAAAGGACTCATTACTACTAAAGATAAAGATATCCTACACAAATGGATACCTAAGGGAACTAGGATTTTGGAAACTAATGAATATGGACCCAAAAGAATTTGGGTACCAAAAATCAAAAATTAATCTATGTTTGTAGGGAAAGGAGCATTGCTACAAGGCACGGGAAACAAATTCAAATTCATGGTACCTTGATAGTGGATGCTCAAGACACATGACCGGAGACAAAAGCCGGTTCATAGAGCTTAACGTCAAAAATGGAGGAGAAGTGACTTTTGGTGATAATTCAAAAGGTCACATTGAAGGTATTGGTACAATAGGTAATACCTCTTCCATACAAATTAAAAATGTTTTATATGTGAATGGATTAAAGCATAATCTATTGAGTATTAGTTAATTATGCGATAAGAGATTCAATGTCTTGTTTGAAATTAATGGTTGTAAAGTTATTGACATTGCATCTAATCGGATTATGCTTGTTGGTCATAGAATAGGAAACATTTACATGGTGCATTTAGATTCTATTGATATGACTAATTTGTGCCTAGTTGCTAAGGATGAACATGATAGTTGGTTATGGCATAGGAGACTAGGACATGCTAGTATGAGTGTTTTGCAACGGCTAATTCAAGGTGATTTAGTTCGAGGGTTGCCTAAGCTTAAATTTGATAATGATAAAATCTGTGATGCTTGTGCTAAAGGAAAACAAAAGCGCGTTTCTTTTAAATCCATTAATGACGTATCAACTAGTAGAGTATTACAATTGATCCATGTAGATCTTTTTGGGCCAACTAGGACTACTAGCTTGGGTGGAAAACAATATGCTTTTGTCTTGGTAGATGACTATTCTAGATATACTTGGGTTCTATTTTTAAGTACTAAAGATGAAGCATTAGAACAGTTCATCACATTTTCAAAAATAATCCAAAATGAAAAAGGTTACTCTATAACTAGTGTTAGGAGTGATCATGGCACTGAATTTGAAAATCTTGGATTTATTGATTTTTGTAATTCTAATGGTATTAGCCACAATTTTTCAGCACCTAGAACCCCTCAACAAAATGGAGTTGTTGAGAGGAAAAATCGAACTTTAGAAGAAATGGCTAGAACCATGCTTTGTGAAAATAATTTGCCAAAATATTTTTGGGCAGAAGCCACAAATACTGCTTGTTATGTTGTAAATCGAGTAATGATTAGGCCAATTTTAAAGAAAACTCCATATGAAATTCTCAAAAATAAAAAGCCTAACATTAGCTATTTTCATCCTTTTGGATGTAAATGTTTTGTTTTAAACAACGGTAAAGAAAACCTTGGCAAATTTGATGCTAAAAGTGATGAAGGAATTTTTATGGGTTATTCCTTAAATTCTAAAGCTTATCGAGTATTTAATAAAAGAACTTTAGTTGTAGAAGAGTCTATACATGTTGTTTTCGATGATAATCCCCTTCCGAGGAAGGATTCTTGTGTGAATGATGATGTAGGTGTTATAAATTCAAATGACACTAGACATAAAGTTGGAGAACCATCATCAAAGGAAGAAACGAAAAATGAGGAAACTCATGATCCTCTTGAGAATCCAACCATTGAAGAAAGGGAAGTATCTTATCCAAGAGAGTACAACTATGTCAAGGGTGGTGAGATTATAGGTGATCCATCCAAAGGGGTAACAACTCGATCTTCTCTTAGAAATATTTGTGATTATGTTGCATTTATTTCATGCATAGAGCCTAAGAATATTAAAGAGCATTAAATGATGAACATTGGATTATGGCTATGTAAGAAGAATTAAATCAATTTGAGAGAAGTAAAGTATGGACATTAGTTGAAAGGCCTTGTAATAAATCTACTGTAGGTACTAGATGGGTGTTTAGGAATAAGCTTGATGAAAGTGGTAATATAGTGAGAAACAAGGCTAGACTTGTTGCTCAAGGGTATACTCAAGAAGAGGGCATAGACTACGAAAACATACGCTCCCGTAGCTAGGATGGAAGCAATTAGAATGTTATTAGCATTTGCATGTTTTCATGAATTTAAATTATATCAAATGGATGTTAAAAGTGCATTTTTAAATGGTTTTATAAAGGAAGAAGTGTATGTGGAACAACCTCCAGGTTTTGAAGATTCAAAATTTCCGGATCATGTTCTTAAATTGACAAAAGCTCTTTATGGTTTAAAACAAGCTCCTAGAGCTTGGTATGAAAGATTGTCAAATTTTTTAATTGAAAAAGGTTTTTCAAAAGGGAAGGTTGACACTACATTGTTTTTAAAGCATAAAGGTAAAGATTTATTAGTAGTTCAAATTTATGTTGATGATATAATATTTGGTTCTACTAATGATATTCTTTGCCAAGAATTTTCTAAGCTAATGCAAAGTGAGTTTGAGATGAGCATGATGGGGGAGCTCTCATTTTTCTTGGGACTCCAAATCAAGCAAAGAAAAGATGGCATCTTCATTAATCAAGCTAAGTATGTCAAAGATATGCTCAAGAAGTTTGGACTGGAAAATGGGAAACCTCATGACACTCCAATGAGCTCTTCAACAAAGCTTGACTTAGATGAAGGAGGTAAATGTGTAGATGTTAAATTATATAGGTCAATGATTGGCTCTTTGCTTTATCTAACTGCAAGTAGACCGAACATTATGTTTAGTGTTTGCTTATGTGCTAGATTTCAATCATGTCCTAAGGAATCACATTTACTAGCCGTTAAGAGAATCTTTAGATACCTTAAGGACACTCCTAGTTTAGGACTTTGGTATCCTAGAGACTCTAGTTTTAGCTTGCATGCTTTTTCTGATGCGGATTATGGAGGATGCAAATTAGATAGGAAAAGCACCTCCGGTACTTTCCAATTCCTTGGAAATATGCTGATTTCTTGGTTTTCAAAGAAACAAAATTGTGTTGCATTATCTACCACTGAAGCCGAATACATTTCAGCTGGTAGTTGCTGTGCACAAGTTTTATGGATGAAACAACAACTTTTTGATTATGGAATTGAAGTAGGTACCATTCCTATCAAGTGTGACAATACTAGTGCTATTTGTCTCACTAAAAATCCCATCCAACACTCTAGAACTAAGCACATTGAAATAAGACATCACTTCATTAGAGACCATGTCACTAAGGAAGATGTAGTTCTAGAATTTGTTGATACTTTGCACCAATTAGCGGATATCTTTACAAAACCCTTAGACAAGGAAAGATTTTGGACACTTAGGAGAGAATTAGGTTTAACTGACCTATCTTCACTTAGTGTTTAAAATAATTTAGCACTTTTAATAAACACTGAAAAATGCTTATAATAATAATTTTTGATTGCATTCTTGCTATTAGTTAGGGGGAGTTTGTGATTCTTAGTGAAAATTAATTTTATGTTCAAAAATCGATTAAAGATTAATTTAATTGTTAGAACATAATTAATTTTTGATATATGAGTTGCCAATACCACTAGAAAAGATTAATTTAGCATTTTGTGCTTAAAAATCGGATTTTAGCATTTTGGTGCAGAGGGAATCGATCCCCCCTGAGGGAACCGATTCCCCCTTTGAATGGGAACCGATTCACCCCACAGGGGAATCGATACCCCCTGGGGTTCTGTTAAAATCAGGCAGAACACCCAAAAACGCAAAAACCCTCATTTCCTCTCTTCTTCCGCCGTTCCTCTCCTCTAGATAACTCAAATCTCCATTTTTGTCTCAAATCAACGATATTAATCGGAATTTGCTTCAAATATCATCTTCTAAACCTGTTGAAATCATTAAAATCGTGCAAACAACATTTAAATCCCCTCAATCTTCATCTTTCAAGGTAATTTTTCTAAACTCTCTATTTCATTATTTTTGAACATAGGATTAGTTGTAATTATTTCTAGGTTGAAATAGTAATCGGGCATTGATTGTTTAGTGATTAGAAACTAGATATTACAACTAATTTCATCAAAAACACAAGAATTTTCAAAAACTTTTAAATTTTCGAAATTAATAAAAAAAAATGTTTTTTTCAAATTATTGTGTTTTGATTAAATTATGTTGTTATTATGAAAACTATACATATATTGTTTCTCAAAACCATATTTTTCAAAAGTTTCTCAAAAACTTTGCCCATTAGGATTGATTTAGAGAACCTTGAAATATTGAGGACTCAATTGAGTTTTGGGATTAATTGAATTGCATACATTTGTTTTAAAATTGCAGGTTATTCTATCTATTCCGATTTCCTTCACCATGTCAAATCCTAAATGTCCTAGGTCTTCATCTAGTCGTTCTAGTCGTCAACCAAATCCTCCTCCTATTCCTCAAAATCCTATTCCAAATCTTGATCCTAACTTGACTATCCAAAATTCTTGTTTCAATCAACCGAGTCCTAAAGATTATCGTTATTGGTTTTACCAATATTTTGACTCGTATAAGATTAGGGAAAAACGTATCACATCTCTTCAAACTATGGTTGATATTAACTTTAAATATCTCCCTATCTTGCACGAATGGAAATTTGATAAACTTTTCGAACTTGAACCCATTGTCTATCATCAACTTGTTCGTATCTTCTACTGTAATGCCGTTTGTATCAAAAATCGTGACAAAACCAAAACCATAGGAGTGCGTTCCTACCTCCTAGGTCAATATTTCCATCTTGATCCGGATTACATAGCCAATGCCTTAAGCTTGGACAATGAACGTTTATCAAACGAAAAACAAGTTTTAGGCTCACGATATAAACGGAATGATAGTGCAAGTGTTTTAGATCTCCATGAGCGTTTTCTTCATCTTATGATCACTTGGTGGTTTCGACCATCCGGGGGTCGTTATTCTACTCTTAGAGCTTTAGACCTTTGGTGGTTGCATTGTTTTGAAAACAATATAAAAATAAACCTTTCCGAGATTATCTTTGCTGAGATCGTTGAAACCGTTAACTTAGTACCAAATAAGAAACTCTGTTCTTCACTAGTTTACGGTTGTATCCTTAGTAATCTCTTTTCTAAAGCCGAACTCCGAGTTGGTCTAGATGCCTCATTTCCTCTTAAGAAACAAATCAATCTTCTTTCTTTAACAAGAGCGGGATGGGTCAAAAATAAGGAAACCGGTGCATGGGTTCGATCTTCTACTCTGGGAGCTAGTTCTTCACAAGCTCCACCCGAAGCTGACGAAGATCCCGAGTTTGAACAATTAATGAGGGATATCGATGAAGCTGAAGAAGAACCTGAACAACCCGAGGAGCACGTACAACAATCGACTCAAATGCCTCCATATTTTCAATCCTTTATGGAGACATTTGATTTCCGTTATACGACAATGGATTCGCGCTTTTCCTCTATAGAGTCTCATTTATCCACAATGGGAGCTCAACAATTAGAGATTCTTCAGGAGATGCGTGCAAACAATGAAGCAACCAATGCTCGTATTAATGAACTAACTCATGAAATGACTGCTATGCGAGCCCGTTTTCCTCCTACCGATCCGGATGTTTGATTATGTGTTTAGTTTTAAAACTTTGAACAAAAAGAATATTGTTTCAACATTTTGGATATTTTGGATTGTTTGATTTTGTGGATTGTTGGATTTTGGATTTATGAATGGTGTGAACTTATATGTTTGGTGTTTTATTCATTTTTGCATCATTTACATCATCATTAGCAATATGACCAATTTTGTCATATCACATTATTTATGAATATTGATTTATGAAACTAATGGCTAACCTCTCTTTTGATTGTGATCTTAGCAGCTTAAGCTTATAATTAATAAATCAATTGGCTAAATGATTTCAAAACCTTGTTTTACAATGTCTTTTTGATTTAACAAAAAGGGGAGAAGAATAGGTGTTAAATGTTTTACATGATAAATTGAAGAAGTGCTAAAGTAAGGGGGAGTAATTTCAAAACTTTGTTAAAGTAAGGGGGAGTAATTTCAAAACTTGATTTCAAAAATCTTAAAATTACTAAAATGTTTTGTTATATCAAAAAGGGAGAGATTGTTGAAATATTTTAATATTTCGGTATAACAAATTAAGTTAAATGGATTTTAAGATTTTCCAAATGATTTTCTAAGTATATTCGATATAACTATTCGAATATCAAAACATTACTCCAAATATTTCAAAAATCATTTTTAATTCTTACTTAAGTGTAAAATTAAGTTTTAATCATAAAACAATTTCAAAATAATCTTACAAAGTATTTCGAACCAATTCAAAGCCAAAAATTACAGATTGCTCAGAGGGAACCGATTCCCCCCCATAGGAGGAACCGATTCCCCCCTAAATGGTTTTGGCCCCGAGATTTCCAGAATGCTCGGAGGGAATCGATTCCCCCCATAGGAGGAACCGATTCCCCCTAAACAGTTTTGCTCCGAGAATTCCAGTATGCTCGGAGGGAACCGATCCCCCCCAAGGGGGTACCGATTCCCCCCTTGTACAACGGTCGAAATATTTGAATTTTACACTTAGGAACCGATTCCCTTCCAGGGGAACCGATTCCCCCCACGCTCTAAACTGTTTTATTAAATGTTTTCACACTAAAACGACTATAATATCTTCTCTAAGCATCCCCAACGTTCAGAAGTGATCCAAGGTGTATTTAAGCAAGCTTAGAAGCCATTGATCAAAAACAAGAAACATCAAGCAACTAGAATCAAGAGAGAATCAAAGAGAAAGCATCAAACCTCAAGTTTGAGCATTTCAAGCCTATTTTCATTCAATATTCATTTTGCTTTCAAGAACACTTTTTGTGCTCAATTGTATTCATCTTTGAGTGTTCTTTTCTTTGTTCTAGAATTGTGCAAACATCTTACCTTGTGAGGTTTTCTTGTAAGTTTGCAAATTTGTAATCTTCTCTTTGAGAAAAGAGTGTTCTCAAGAGTTGGGGTATACTCTTGAGGGAATTGTAAGGTTATCTATTTGGCCTCAAAAGAAAGAACAAATTAGTGAATTTGTTGGAAAATCCTTAGTGTGGATAGCTAAGGTAGTGGACGTAGACTTTGTTTGAGAAAGTCGAACCACTGTAAATCGCTGTGCAATTACTTTCAATTTTCTGCAAAAGCTTCCACAAAATTTTTTATTGCCAATTCACCCCCCTCTTGGCCAATTTCGTCATTCGATTAACTCAACACTCTTTTCTCAATTCAATAAGTGTCAAATCCATCCTTATTACTCTCTATAACATTCTTTTGTTAAGGAAATCCTTACATATTTGTTGGCCAGAGAAAAATTATGGAAAATCAACCAAATCATAGAGGAAGGGTGTGTGGCTAAGCAAGGAGCTTCATTTCGATTTTATAACATTAAGGTAATGTATTTTTAATCATTTGAAGTGTTAAGGCTTTCATAAGCATGATGATTTGTTAATATTTTGATATTTGAGCATTTTAGGGTTTTATACTTGATTCATGTTATGAATGACGAATTTCATGTAAAGTATGTATTTTAGGACACTTTAAGACCCTAAGCAACTTCGTAAGACTTTAGCACATGATTACGAACCAAACTAAGGCATTTGGGATGATTTTAGGTGTTTCTCAAGCTTAAATAAGCCATTTATGGGTTCGAGTATCAATATTGGATGAACAATATCGATATTGGATGAATTGGAATAAAATTTAGGGATTTCCAACTAGGAGTATCGATGTTGCTCGGGAGAGTATCGATATTGCTCCTACAGTATCGATACTCAGGATATTGGATCATATTTTCAGTAATAGAAGCTATTTTTGGTACCAATACACCTAGGGGTATCTGTTAAAAACATTTTTGATATTTCGATATAACAAATTAAGTTAAATGAATTTTAAAATTTTTACAAATGATTTTACAATTTATATTCGATTCAATTTATCGAATATCAAATTATTACTCCAAGTCTTTAAAGATCAATTTTAATCCTTACTAAATGTGTAAAATTGTGATTTGTATTTAAACTATTTTTGAAACAATTTTTCAAAGTATTTTAAACCAAAATCAAGCCTTAAATCAATTTTTCAAAGGCATGCACCGATGCATCAATACCATGCATCGATGCATCAGTGAATAAATTGAAACATCGAATGCATTCCATGCACCGATGCACTCTCCATGCATCGATGCACTCTGATTTAATTAAAACATCGAATGCATTTGATGCATCGATGCACAATCCATGCATCGATGCACCAGGCTATTTTTCAAACATCGAATGCACTTCATGCATCGATGCACTCTTAGTGCACCGATGCACTAGGAGTCCAACGGTCAAAATATTTGAAATTTTACACTAAAGCACCGATGCATAATGGTCATGCATCGATGCATGAGACGCTCCCACCCAGAAAATTAATTGTTTTCACACAATAACGGCTCTATTAACTCCACTAATTATCACCAACGTTCAGAATTGATTCAAGGAGTATTTAAACAAGTTTAGAAGCCATTGATCAACAACAAGAAACATCAAGCAATTAGAATCAAGAGAGAATCAAAGAGAAAGCATCAAACCTCAAGTTTGAGCATTTCAAGCCTATTTTTCATTCAATATTCATTTTGCTTTCAAGAACACTTATTGTGCTCAATTGTATTTATTCTTGAGTGTTCTTTCTTTGTTCTAGAATTGTGCAAACATATTTTCCTTGTGAGGTTTTTCTTGTAAGTTTGCAAATTTGTATTTCTCTTTGAGAAAAGAGTGTTCTCAAGAATTGGGGTATATTCTTGAGGGAGTTGTAAGGTTATCTCTTTGGCCTCAAAAGAAAGAAAATATTAGTGAATTTGTTGGAAAATCCTTAGTGTGGATAGCTAAGGTAGTGGACGTAGACTTTGGTTGATAAAGTCAAACCACTCTAAATCGCTGTGCAATTTCTTTCAATTTTCTGCAAAAGCTTCCACCAAAATTTTTATTGCCAATTCACCCTCCTCTTGGCCGATTCAGTCAATCGATTAACTCAATAATTGGTATCAGAGCCTAACTCATTTGAAGGTTTAATCGCCTCTTGAGTCGATTCGGGAAGAGTTATATCGATAATCAAAGTCATCAATGGCCTCCGCTTCAAACTTCGACTCCGGTCTCGACTCGATGCCCGTCAACAAGCCTCCTTTCTTCAATGGAGCTAACTATGCCTATTAGAAGAATAGAATGATGTACTTCATTCAAGCAAGTGACATGGGAGCATGGAATGCTGTAGAAGAAGGATACATCAAACCTCTCACTCATCCAAGGTTGTGGAGTGAAGGAGAGACAAGAATGTTTCAGCTCAACTCCAAAGCCATCCATATCATTTTTTGTGCTCTTGGACCAGATGAATACGGAAGAGTTTCATCGTGTACAACCGCCAAAGAAATATGGGACAAACTTCAAGTCACTCATGAAGGTACCGATGAGGTAAAGAAATCTAAAATTAGTATTCTAACGCATAGCTATGAAAATTTAATGATGAAACCAAATGAAGATATCAAAGCTATGACGGATAGATTTTCAACGATTGTCAATGGTCTCAAATCATATGGAGAGATTATTTCAAATGAAAAGCTTGTGAGGAAGTTAGTCTACTCCCTCCCAAAATCGTGGCAATCAAAGAAGACGACAATCATCGAGTCTAAAGACTTAACGTCCTTAACTCTTGAAGAGCTAATTGGGTCACTCCTCACTCATGAAATGATGCTCGAAGATGAGGTGGACCTCGACAAGATTGACGAGACACCAAAGGAGAAGGAGAAGAAGAAAAACATTGGAGTTGCTCTCAAATCCACAAAATATGAGAGTGATTCGAATAACGATGACGATGACGAGGAAATGGCATTGTTTGCCAAACGGTTCAGAAAAATGATGAGACCTTATCAAGGAAGAAAATTCAAACGAAATGAAGGCCTAAAAAATGAACCGAAAGAGAAGGACCCAATCATTTGCTACGAATGCAAAAAGCCAGGGCATGTCAAATATGATTGCCCACAATTGAAGAAAAATGGTCAATCAAAGAATAAGCACAAGGCTCATGTGGCTACATGGAGCGATTAAGAAAGTTTCGATGAAGAGGAACAAGAAGTAGCTAACTTGTGCTTGATGGCATTTGGGAAAGATTCTAAGGTAACCTCTAACTCATCCGATTTTGATGATTTGTCCTATGATGAGTTATTAGAGGAATATAATGGGTTGGCTTCGGATTATGAGAAATTATTTTTAAAATATAAAAATGATGTTTCAAAATTGAAAATTGAAAACAAACTCATATCCAAAACCAACAACGATCTTGAAAGTAAAATCAAAGATTTTCAAATCAAACTAGAAGAGTTTGAAATGAAAAATTTAGATTTGCAAAATTTACTTTCAAAGATCAATGATGATCATCAAAAGAAAATTGATGATCTTAAAACTTCTTTTGATAAAGTTGGAACAAAACATTTTGAAAAAGGTGGAAATTCAAAATCCAACTTTGTTAGAAAAAGTTTTAGAAACTACAATCATAGAGGTCCCCAAAGAACCTCTAATGGAAAAATCGTTAGAAGTATGTGGGTTCCTAAAGAACTCATTACTACTAAAGATAAAAATATCCTACACAAATGGATACCTAAGGGGACTAGGATTTTGGAAACTAATGAATATGGACCCAAAAGAATTTGGGTACCAAAAATAAAAAATTAATCTATGTTTGTAGGGAAAGGAGCATTGCTACAAGGCACGGGAAACAAATTCAAATTCTTGGTACCTTGATAGTGGATGCTCAAGACACATGACCGGAGACAAAAGTCGGTTCATTGAGCTTAACACCAAAAATAGAGGAGAAGTGACTTTTGGAGACAATTCAAAAGGTCACATTGAAGGTATTGGTACAATTGGTAATACCTCTTCCATACAAATTAAAAATGTTTTACATGTGAATGGATTAAAGCATAATCTATTGAGTATTAGTCAATTATGCGATAAAGGATTCAATGTCTTATTTGAAATTAATGGTTGTAAAGTCATTGACATTGCATCTAATCGGATTATGCTTGTTGGTCATAGAATAGGAAACATATACATGGTGCATTTAGATTCTTTTGATATGACTAATTTATGCCTAGTTGTTAAGGATGAACATGATAGTTGGTTATGGCATAGGAGACTAGGACATGCTAGTATGAGTGTTTTGTAACGGTTAATTCAAGGAGACCTAGTAAGAGGGTTGCCTAAGCTTAAATTTGATAATGATAAAATCTGTGATGCTTGTGCTAAAGGAAAACAAAAGCGAGTTTCTTTTAAATCCATTAATGATGTATCAACTAGTAGAGTTTTACAATTGATCCATTTAGATCTTTTTTGGGCCAACTAGAACTACTAGCTTGGGTGGAAAACAATATTCATTTGTCTTGGTAGATGAATATTCTAGATATACTTGGGTTACATTTTTAAATACTAAAGATGAAGCATTAGAACAATTCATCACGTTTTCAAAAGTAATCCAAAATGAAAAAGGTTACTCTATAACTAGTGTTAGGAGTGATTATGGAACTGAATTTGAAAATCTTGGATTTACTCAATTTTGTAACTCTAACGGTATTAGCCATAATTTTTCAGCACCTAGAACCCCTCAACAAAATGGAGTTGTTGAGAGGAAAAATCGAACTTTAGAAGAAATGGCTAGAACCATGCTTTGTGAAAATAATTTGCCAAAATATTTTTGGGCGAAAGCCACAAATACCGCTTGTTATGTTGTAAATTGAGTAATGATTAGGCCAATTTTAAAGAAAACTCCATATGAATTTTTCAAAAATAAAAAAGCCTAACATTAGTTATTTTCATCCTTTTGGATGTAAATGTTTTGTTTTAAACAACGGTAAAGAAAACCTTGGCAAATTTGATGCTAAAAGTGATGAAGGAATTTTTCTGGGTTATTCCTTAAATTCTAAAGCCTATCGTGTATTTAATAAAAGAACTTTAGTTGTAGAAGAGTCTATACATGTTGTTTTCGATGATAATCCCCTTCCGAGGAAGGATTCTTGTGTGAATGATGATGTAGGTGTTATAAATACAAATGACGTTAGACATGACGTTGGAGAACCATCATCAAAGGAAGAAACGAAAAATGAGGAAACTCATGATCTTCTTGAGAATCCAACCATTGAAGAAAGGGAAGTATCTTATCCAAGAGAGTACAACTATGTCAAGGATGGTGAAATTATAGGTGATCCATCAAAAGGGGTAACAACTCGATCTTCTCTTAGAAATATTTGTAATTATGTTGCATTTATCTCATGCATAGAGCCTAAGAATATTAAAGAAGCATTAAATGATGAACATTGGATTATGGCTATGCAAGAAGAGTTAAATCAATTTGAGAGAAGTAAAGTATAGACATTAGTTGAAAGGCATAGTAATAAATCTACTGTAGGTACTAGATGGGTATTTAGGAATAAGCTTGATGAGAGTGGTAATATAGTGAGAAACAAGGCTAGACTTGTTTCTCAAGGATTTACTCAAGAAGAGGGCATAGACTATGATGAAACATATGCTCCCGTAGCTAGGATGGAAGCAATTAGAATGTTATTAGCATTTGCATGTTTTAATGAATTTAAATTATATCAAATGGATGTTAAAAGTGCATTTTTAAATGGTTTTATAAAAGAAGAAGTGTATGTGGAACAACCTCCAGATTTTGAAGATTCAAATTTTCCGGATCATGTTTTAAAATTGACAAAAGCTCTTTATGGTTTAAAGCAAGCTCCTAGAGCTTGGTATGAAAGATTGTCAATTTTTTTAATTGAAAAAGGTTTTTCAAAAGGGAAGGTTGACACTACATTGTTTTTGAAGCATAAAGGTAAAGATTTATTAGTAGTTCAAATTTATGTTGATGATATAATATTTGGTTCTACTAATGATGTTCTTTGCCAAGAATTTTCTAAGCTAATGCAAAGTGAGTTTGAGATGAGCATGATGGGGGAGCTCTCATTTTTCTTGGGACTCCAAATCAAGCAAAGAAAAGATGGCATCTTCATCAATCAAGCTAAGTACGTCAAAGATATGCTCAAGAAGTTTGGACTGGAAAATGGGAAACCTCATGAAACTCCAATGAGCTCTTCAACAAAGCTTGACTTATATGAAGGAGGTAAATGTGTAGATGTTAAATTATATAGGTCAATGATTGGATCTCTACTTTATCTAACTGCAAGTAGACCGGACATTATGTTTAGTGTTTGCTTATGTGCTAGATTTCAATCATGCCCTAAGGAATCATATTTACTACCTGTTAAGAGAATCTTTAGATACCTTAAAGACACTCCTAGTTTAGAACTTTGGTATCCTAGAGACTCTAGCTTTAGCTTGCATGCTTTTTCTGATGCGGATTATGGATGATGCAAATTAGATAGGAAAAGCACCTCCGGTACTTGCCAATTCCTTGGAAATATGCTGATTTCTTGGTTTTCAAAGAAACAAAATTGTGTTGCATTATCTACTACTGAAGCCGAATACATTTCAACTGGTAGTTGTTGTGCACAAGTTTTATGGATGAAACAACAACTTTTTGATTATGGAATTGAAGTTGGTACCATTCCTATCAAGTGTGACAATACTAGTGCTATTTGTCTCACTAAAAATCCCATTCAACACTCTAGAACTAAGCACATTGAAATAAGACATCACTTCGTTATAGATCATGTCACTAAGGAAGATGTAGTTCTAGAATTTGTTGATACTTTGCACCAATTAGTAGATATATTTACAAAACCTTTAGACAAAGAAAGATTTTGGACACTTAGGAGAGAATTAGGTTTAACCAACCTATCTTCACATAGTGTTTAAAATAATTTTTAGCACTTTTAAGAATAAATGAAAAATGCTTATAATAGTAATTTTTTATTGCATTCATTGCTATTAGTTAGGGGGAGTTTATGTTATTTGGTGAAAATTAATTTTATGTTCAAATATTTTTAAGAGATTAACTTGATTGATTGAACATGGTTAATTTTCAATATATGAGTTGCCAAAACCACTAGAGCTAAATAATTTAGCATTTTAAGTGTTTAAAATGGATTTTTGACATTTTTGTGCTTAATGCACCGATGCACTTAACAATGCATCGATGCATCCCTTTGAATGTGCATCGATGCATCCGCATGATGCACCGATGCATTCCTTGAATGTGCATCGATGCACAACACCATGCATCGATGCATCCGTCGGGTTTTGGGTTAAAATGCCTCATTTTCTTCATTTTCTCAAAACCTAAAAACCCCTCTCTCAAAGCCGTTCGTCTCTCTCTCTCTTAAATCTCCATTCTTGCTCAAAATCAACGATTTTTCGATGACATTTTCAAGTTTTTCAACTCCCAAACCTGCTTCAATCATTAAATCGTGCAAAACAACTCCTCATCTCTCTCAATCCAAATTTTCAAGGTATTTTTCTAAAAAAACCTCTATTTTACAAATTTATGATTTTAGAACTAGTTTTAATTAGTTATAGGATGTACATTATATCGGGCATTGATTGTTTGTTGATTCTAAACAAGATTTTACTGCCAATTTCTTCCAAAACAAACAATTTTAAAAACAAAATATATATAGTAAGATTTTTGATTTAATTGTTTTTGTTTTCATGAAAACTATATTATTATGATTATCAATTTTTTAAATAGTTTTCAAAACATGCCCATTAGGATTGATTTAGAGAACCTTGAAATATTGAGGACTCAATTGAGTTTTGGGATTGATTGTGCATATATATGTTTTCAAATTGCATGTAATATTCCTTATTCCGTTTCCTTTAATCATGTATAATCCAAAACGTCCTAGAACTTCGTCTAGTCGTTCTCGTTCAAACCAACCGCCAAATCCCGTTCCTCCACCACCCACTAGTCTATTAGGTTCTTGTTTTAACATGCCTGAGCATCGTAGAGACAAACTGTACTCTAGGTACAGAAATTCTTTCCAAACTTATAGAATTCGTGAAGAGCGTATTCCTTCGCTTCAAGCTATGGTTGACATCAATTTCGAATACCTCCCAATTCTTAAACAATGGAAGTTTGATAAACTTTTTTTTCTTCAACCTATCGTTTTTCACCAATTAGTTCGCATTTTCTATTCCAATGCGGTCTGTATTCAAAATCAAACCCAATGTGGAACCATCGGAATTAGATCCTATCTTCTAGGACAGTACATTGTTGTTGATTCCGCAACTATTGCTTCTCATTTCGGGTTAGAGGATGATGGTGTGTTTGACGAAAAAGAATCTGTGGCTTATCCCTATACTCCTAATGCTAGTGTCAGTACCCTTCGAACCCATCACGACCGTTTCCTTCATTTTATTATTTCTTGGTGGTTTTGTCCTTCTGCTGGTAGGTACTCCACTCTACGTGCTAGGGATTTATGGTGGATATATTGTATTAAAAATAAAATCAAAATAAATCTTCCACAGGTCATTTTTAGTCAACTAGTAGATATCGTAAACATTGTTCCTTCTAAACATGTTGAAACATTAGCCTACGGATGTCTACTTAGTAACATGTTTATCAAATTTAGTCTAGACGTTTCTCTCGACACTCCCATTCCTCTCCAAAATCAAATCAATCTCACTTCTTTAAAGAAAGCGGATTGGGTTCAAGATGAACGCACCGGTTTTTGGGTCTTCCGACCAAATAAACAAACTCCGGGAGCTAGTTCTTCTTGTGCTCCTCCTCCGGCTGCGAATGTTGATCCCGAGCTTCAAGGGATATTTCAAAATATTGACGATCCAGCTAATGCACCGGAACCCGCTCGGCAAGAAGATCAAACACCACCTTATTTCCGATCTTTTTTAGAGACATTTGATCTACGATTTGCTTCCATGGAGTCTCATATTACTGAGTTTCAGAGGGAGATGCGTGATCGTATGGATGATCTGACTCTTGAAGTTCAAGCTCATTATCCTTCTCCTCCCGATCCTCTGATGGAGTAGATTTGTATTTCTTGTCATGCTTTCTTAAAATTAAAACTTGGATTGATTTTGATATTTCTGGTTTCTTTGTTTTTGATACTTTGACTGGACTTATTTTTATGGATGCTTGAACTTAATATATATATTTGGTTTGGTTAAATTTTCTTATTTTTGCATCATTAGACATATATGACCAATTATCCATTGCATGTTATATGAATATTGATTTATGAAACTAATGGCTAACCTCTCTTTTGATTGTGATCTTAGCAGCTTATAATTAATAAATCAACTGGCTTAAGTTTTTCAAAACATTCTTGTTTAAAACGTTTTATAGAGTCTTTTTAATTTAACAAAAATGGGGAGAAGATGTGTGTCATAGTAAAGGGGAGTAATTTTTCAAAAGCTGATTTCAAAAATAATTTTCTAAATCTTAAAATTTCCCAAGTGTTTTGTTATATCAAAAAGGGGGAGATTGTTAAAAACATTTTTGATATTTCGATATAACAAATTAAGTTAAATGAATTTTAAGATTTTTACAAATGATTTTACAATTTATATTCGATTCAATTTATCGAATATCAAATTATTACTCCAAGTCTTTGAAGATCAATTTTAATCCTTACTAAATGTGTAAAATTGTGATTTGTACTTAAACTATTTTTGAAACAATTTTTCAAAGTATTTTAAACCAAAATCAAGCCTTAAATCAATTTTTCAAAGGCATGCATCGATGCATCAATGAATAAATTGAAACATCGAATGCATTCCATGCACCGATGCACTCTCCATGCATCGATGCACTCTGATTTAATTAAAACATCGAATGCATTTGATGCATCGATGCACAATCCATGTATCGATGCACCAGGCTATTTTTCAAACATCGAATGCACTTCATGCATCGATGCACTCTTAGTGCACCGATGCACTAGGAGTCCAACGGTCAAAATATTTGAAATTTTACACTAATGCACCGATGCATAATGGTCATGCATCGATGCATGAGACGCTCCCACCCAGAAAATTAATTGTTTTCACACAATAACGGCTCTATTAACTCCACTAATTATCACCAACGTTCAGAATTGATTCAAGGAGTATTTAAACAAGTTTAGAAGCCATTGATCAACAACAAGAAACATCAAGCAATTAGAATCAAGAGAGAATCAAAGAGAAAGAATCAAACCTCAAGTTTGAGCATTTCAAGCCTATTTTTCATTCAATATTCATTTTGCTTTCAAGAACACTTATTGTGCTCAATTGTATTTATTCTTGAGTGTTCTTTCTTTGTTCTAGAATTGTGCAAACATATTTGCCTTGTGAGGTTTTTCTTGTAAGTTTGCAAATTTGTATTTCTCTTTGAGAAAAGAGTGTTCTCAAGAATTGGGGTATATTCTTGAGGGAGTTGTAAGGTTATCTCTTTGGCCTCAAAAGAAAGAACAAATTAGTGAATTTGTTAGAAAATCCTTAGTGTGGATAGCTAAGGTAGTGGACGTAGACTTTGGTTGATAAAGTCGAACCACTCTAAATCGCTGTGCAATTTCTTTCAATTTTCTGCAAAAGCTTCCACCAAAATTTTTATTGCCAATTCACCCCCCTCTTGGGCGATTCAGTCAATCGATTAACTCAACAGTATCGATACTTGGCCTTAGGGTATCGATAATGCAAGTAGACTATCGATACTACTCACTTTGGTTGGTTAGATTAGACCTATTTAAGGCCCGTAAGAATTAAGGATGATCAGTAATGATGGAACTTAGTCTGTGAGGGACAAAAATGACCGAGAGAGCCTAAGAACACTTGTAGGAGTGGGTTACAACCGATGTAATCATACTAAGTGTAATACGTCAAAATATCTTCAATCGAGCATGTATTGAATAGTTAAGAAATAGGATCATTGTAGAGGATATACCGATAAGTAGTATGTAAGACCCTAAATTTTGGGCTAGTGGTTTCGGGTTTACCCAAGAGGTATGTGGGCTTTGAGGATTTCATAATTAAATTCATCGAGTCAAGTGTGGGCTTAATTGAGTTGGATTTGAGCCCAATTAGCCAAAAAGAGTTTTTTTTTTAAATTGTAGAAATATGAGGAGGGATCTATAATACGAATATCCCATTTTTATAAAAGGCATAATGCAACAAAATAACCCTAACGTTCGACAGTAGTGTCAACTTTACCCGTATTGTTTTTTTGGAATATTTGGCTACCAAACGTTTATTTTTGGGTCAAAAATAACCCACGCTGGATGATAACCATTAGTCAACTGACGGTCAACGTCGGATGCTGACGTAGCGCGCACACGTGGAGGAGAAAGTTAATGTGGACTTCCAGGTCATCCAGATTGTTGACGTGGCACTGCCACATCATTTTTTTTAAAATTATTATTTTTTATATACTTTAACTTTGTAGCAATCAGAGAGTGACACGAGTCACTCTCTGATTGGTACAAAGTTAAAATGATGAAATGCATGAAGGGCAACTCGAACATATGTCTGTCTTGTGTATTGCTTCTTGTTTTGCCACCAGGCTAGGCTACTTGCTTGAGTCATTTATGAAACAGATTGTATTTAACATTCATTATTTCGTTTGAATTTCATTTAAAAAAACAAAACACGTGTTGCTATTGATAAACCAGTTTTTTTCTCAACTCTTTGTTAGATGTAAAACTCTCCAAATTCGAAAGCAAGAGAGATACAGAGAAATTTTATGTTTTTAGATAGAGAATGCAATATCCCGAAATTTAGATTGCAAAATCACGTTGAGATGGCAATTCTCCATCAATAATTCCAACAAAAAATGATTTTGATCAAAACCTAGTTCCCCAAGCGAACGAGCATTATTCTTCTTGTGGTCTATCCTCTCTCTGCCCATCGCCGTGGTCGTCACCGCCTCCGGATGATTGTTCTTCCATACCTCAAACTATGCATTACCACATGAGACTTAGGGTTCATGCTCTTAGAAAATTCTTCAAGATGATGGATATTTGACCAATAATGACTTCTGGTCTGCCATTAAATATCTCAGCCATGCCTTTAGATCTAAAGAAATCTACCAGGTTCGTTCTTTTTCGCTCCGTATCTTTGTTTTTTTTAGTTATACAATCCTTAAAGTCCAGATTTTTACTAAATTTGGAATGTTGCTTTTGAGGATTAAATTGTATATTTTTATGCTTAATGAAAATGGGACATGGTTTGGTCCCTGAGACAATAATGGGAAAAAAATTGGTTGGAGAAAATACACCGAATATAGTCTTTAAAGTTCAATTTTTTTACTAAATTATTGTTTGGTCTCTGAGAAAGGGATGGTAAATGAGAAGTTTGGGTTTAAAAATTGAAGGGAAAATACAGAGAATACAATTCTTAAAGTTTAGTTTTAGTGATGTAAAAATTATTATGATGCTTTAATCGAACTGAATGAAAATGGTACTCTATTTGGTCAGTGAGAAAGGGATGGAAAATGAGAAGTTCTGAGTTAGAAAATGGGTAGGAAATTACAGTGAAAATAGAACATGGGATGTTTTCTAGTTTTCCAATTTGATTACCTGAAATTTTATAAGTTATATATATGTGGGCAGGTTTTTCATGTGGAAGAACATAGAGAAATCAAGAATCAATGGACTGAACTATGAAAAGATAATAGGATTTTTTTGTGAAGAGTGAATGACTGAAGAAGCAATCACGGCACCACGTCAAATGGATTACTGATCTTCGACCTTCTTCGAAGATTTACAACTCGATAATCAATGTTTATTCCAAGAATGAGAAGTTTGATCATGAGGTGTTCTTTCTCAATGAGTTTAAAGAAACAAGTTCGGAACCCAGAACGACACGTAGATGGACTCATCGAAGCATATGGAAAATATAAGATGTTTTGTTTTATTTTTTTAAATGGAATTCAAACGAAACAATGAATGTTAAATACAATTTATTTCATAAGTTACTCGAACAAATAGCCTAGCTTGGTGGCAAAACGAGAAGTAATACACCCGAGAGACCCAGGTTTGAGTCCCCCTTCATGCATTTCACCATTCGAATTAATAATATAAAAATATAAATAATAATTTTAAAAAATGACGTGGCAGTGCCACATCAGCAATCTGGATGACTTGGACGTCCACGTCAATTTTCTCCTCCACGTGTGTACTCTATGTCAGTATCCGACGTTGACCGTCAGTTGACTGGCGATTTTCATCCAGCGTGGGTTATTTTTGTCCCAAAAATAAACATCCGGTACCCAAATGTTCCAAAAAAACAATACGGGTAAATGTGACATTACTGTCAAACGTTTGGGTTATTTTGTTGCATTATGCCTTTAAAAAATATGAAAGCTTTTATATCTTCCATCTCTTTTTTCTCTTCATTTCTTCATTTTTCTCTCTTTCTTCCTTTCCAAGTTCCATAGCTCAAAGGTAAGCTCTTGAGTCTTTCTCATACTTCAAATTCATCCATAATCTTTTCATCAACATTGTTTTAAGGATTCAATCTTTGGGTTTCTTGTTTTACAAGAAAAATGGGCTTGGTGTGTTCAAATACAAATGGAGATGAGAAAAATAAGATTAGTTGAAGAAATGAATTTTATTTCATATTCCTATGCTAAGGTAGTGTATTTATAATCCTTTGTTGTGTTATGAAACTCCTGAACATGATGCCTTGTTGGGAATTTGAGTATTTGAGCATATTTGGGGGGGTTTTACTTGATTCTTGTTTTATATAATGTTTTTAGTATAAAGCTTGTGTTTTTATAGTGCTAAATGACCCTAGATAAACCCTTTAAGCTTTAGAAGTTTATTTGAGGACCAAACTAGAGTGTTTGGTAGGATTTTTTTGTGTTTTTCGAGCTTATTTCTAGGTTTTCTGGGTTAAGGTATCGATACTGGATGAATAGTATCAATACTGGTTGAATTGGGTCACTTTTTGGGCATTTTATAATGGGAGAATCAATACTCTAAGAGGGAGAATTGATATTGCAACCCTGGTATCAATATTGAGGGTAACAATATCGATATTATGGGTAAAATTTGTAATCCATTAGCCATTTTGGTACTAATACTCATAGGAGTATCGATACTTGATCCTAGGGTATCGATATTACAAGTAGAGTATTAATTATATCATTTCTGGATGGTTAGAATTGACCTCATTAAGGACCGTAAGAGCTAAGGATTATCTGTAATGGTGAAACTTAGTATGTGAGAGACATAAATGGCCAAAAGGGACCAGAAAACGCTCATAGAAGTGGGTTCAATCAAAGTAACCATACTAGAAGAAATACTTATGAGTATCTTCAATCGAACACATATTGAGTAATCGTGAATGAACGATCGTTTCAAAAGATGTGTCAGCGGGTGAGACGATGAACGACGTGACTACCGTGATAGAGGAAAGTGAGTACTACTTGAACTCGTATAATCAAATATGTGTAAGTTTCCCTACCGGTTCAAGTGTAAACCGATGGGAAATTTTAAAAGAGCGACTAGGGATTTGTTGTCAACGAACTAATCCCGAATCGAAAGCTAGGCTAATTGTAATATACCAAGAGGGTAGCAATGAATATGAATCGCCTTGAAGGTATAAAACACTAAAATAATATTAAGCTCTTGTATAACATTCTAGGATAGATAACAAATGAAATAGTAGTAAGTGAGGGAGTGATTTTCCATACTGGTGTTATAATTGATAATAATAGTATGTGTGTGATAACCATAAAATCCTTATGCGGTAAGATTCCATAAGACTTATGCCTTTGTTTGCCACTAGGAAAACGATGAGGACACTCAAGTTACTTGTGTGTGTGTGAAGATCATCCAATTGTCTGATAAATATATCAATATATCCAAATCAGTGTGAGGGAACTTTAAGCGCTAATTGGGCGTAGGCTCTGATGCTACGTGACCCGGAGGCATCCCAAGTACTCTGAGGAGTAGACTAGCCAGGCAAGGTATCGATGCTATGTGACCCAAACCTAACGTAAGGTATTTGGAAGGTGTCGATGCTGTGTGACTCGGACGTCGCATGAGGTACTTGGGAGATGCTGATGTTGTGTGGCCCAAGTCTTACCCATGGTACCTCTAGTAAGCAAATAGGGGTGTAAGTTATGTGATGCTATGTGACCCCGAGCTACACCATGATGCTTACTTGTTGTTGTGTGATTGTACCTGACGTCCTTGTGATATCGGGTATGATCATTGTGTGTTGCATGATGATGCATAGTAAGATGATATTGAGGTTAGAGACCTAAAATACGTTTACACATGATGAGGCCCGTAGTAGACTAAGAGAAGTGTGAGACTTACACTAAAGAGGTATAACTGTCGAGCCTTAAGCAGGTAGCACTTGATTAGGACCATGCTTGTACCTACTACTTATTACCATGTCTTCTAGCATGCTTATGTTTATGTGATTCATAGGTTGCTCTAGATTAGCGATTTTTGGATGTTTCCGTTCGCATGTCAATATATCGAGTTGTTCGAGGAGCATCGTTGCAACAAGACTTCCAACATCCTTCCAACATCCTTATGTATTTGAGATTGTAAACTCGAGTTGTATTATTTTATTTAAATTATGTGTCATGGAGCTCTAATTTTATAAAAAGTATTTTATTACCGTATTTGAACTATTAATTTTAAATGATGGTTATGGTTATTGATTTTAAAAAATTATTAGTCATTTCGGTGGTTTCGTGTGACATTCGAATCCTCTAGACTTCAGGTCGGATTGGATTAAGGTGTTACACAGTATGACGAGTAAGTCAGATTCAATGATAGCGGAAATTATGTGCTTCAAGAATTTCATTGAACTGAGAATGTATAAGCTACACCTCCAATTCAAGGGTTATTAGGGAGAAATACAATAAGAGCGATTAGAGTATTGCTACCCAGTAATGAACCCGGGTCAGGTATCGGGATAGCTAGTGTTACAAACATCGAACAATAAACACAATAATCGTTGTAAAATCATGAAACATGTAGAGACTTCTCTAGAGATAGAGAATGACTAAAACACCTTTTAGTAATGAATGACCAAAATATAGTCATTTAATAAACTAGCAGAAGTAATAGACTAATAAACCTTTACATAACATTCTATATGAGAGAACAAGTGAGATAATAGCTAGTGAGGGGTTTACCTCACTTTAGTGTGTCGAGCTACACTAGGGTATTACACCTACTCTAATATTATATGTATTCACTGTACTTCATATTAATTACAACAATTCCACTTATATTTCCCATTGAATAAAGTATTTCCAAAAGAACACAATTTATTTGTCAAATATAATTCTTCAAAGGAAAAAAAATCAATTTTCATATCGTAAATTAACGATTTTGGCATATTTATAGATTACGAAAAGTATCAATCTAAAAGTTTGATTTAAAATGACTCAAAATTAAATTATTTAAAAAAAATCGAGGCTAAAAATTGAAACACGTTAATCCTCCATGCTCAATAAGCTCTTATATTGCGAGATTCTAAACAGATTGCAATTAATTATTTAATAATATACATGAAAAAGGAGGAAATATTTTAAAATTTTGAATACATATTTATACATTGAAACGAGGAAATATCCATTATCCTTATAACTTGAAACACATTAAACAGCACCTGCTTGCTGCAAAAGTACCCAATCCCACCTCCTCTTTGTTTTATTTATGAGTAAATACAGATTTTATCGTTCAACTTTACTCTCACGTTTATTTTAGTCATTGAAATTTTAGAGCCATTTCATTGAATTTGGTATCATTTGATTCTAAATTGTGTGTTTTAACATCTTTGAGCATTTAATATTAGAAAATATAAGGGAATAAATTGAACTCCAGCCGATCCATTGGTTTAGATAAAGAACAATGCTGTTTCAGAGTTCCAAAATGTTAGAGATAATTTCGTCGAAATGACATAATTTGATTCTGAATTCTGTGTTTTTGGTTTTTGTTTGAACGTCTCTATGCGGTTAACATCGGCAAATATAAGAAGGAAATCAAATTCAAGCCGGTCCATTGAATCAGATAAAGAACGGTACGGTTCAATCCAAATCAAATTCTAGCAATGCCTTTTATCGGAACACAGCAAAAAATGCAAGGCTTGTGAGAAGACCGTTTATCTGGTAGAACTTTTGTCGGCCGATGGGATCCCTTCCCATAAGTTTTGCTTCAAGTGCAGTCAATTGCAAAGGGACACTGAAGGTAATGTCTTTTAGTTGCTTTCCATTGTTTTCTGCTCATTTGTTCGTTTAGATGAAAATATATGAAGTTATCTATTGCCAATTATTGCATTTTTTTGAAGTTATAAGTTCTTTTACTTTGTTCATCGGTTGATTCAGTTGATCTTAGTTTGAATGTGTAAATCAATTGATGTTCAAAGGAATAATAACTCAGACACCATGCTTATCTTATTACAGTTTTTGTTTGATTCTTTGATGATTTATGTAATGAAGTCTTTGCATCTAACTTAGCAGCATTTGTGTCGTGAATTTCCAGTTGGGTAATTACTCCTTGATGGAAGGTGTCGTTTATTGTAAGCCTCATTTCTAGCAACTCTTCAAGGAATCCGGGAATTTCAACAAGAATTTCCAATCAAGTACGCTTTTTTCTCTCTGTGGATAGTATTGTTTATTCGGCTTCTTGATAGTTTTCGTTCTATTGGTTTTTAATTTGCCTTTCATTTTGTTGTCGGCAGCTGCAAAGTCAGCTGAGAAGTTGACTCCCGAGCTGGTAAAATCTCTGTTTCGAATTCGATTAAATGGGAATAATCCATTATATAGTCTGATATAGGTTGGTACGTTAGGTTACTGGATATTTTTGCTAACTCCAAATAGCTCATATTAATTTCAGACAAGATCACCTAGCAAAAGCTGCTGGCATGTTTTCCGGGACACAAGAAAAATGCGCAACGTGTGGCAAAACGGCTAATCCACTCGAGAAGGTAAAATTCAAGATATGCATCATTGGATGAGAAATCTGTATCTTTCCTGCGAATGTCGGGCTTTAATTTTGATGTGTAAATCCTATAATAGTTTCTTTAAAGAAGCAAGATTTGCTCAGCTCGGTTTTCCTTCTACGGGATGCTTTATCACATTACTGTTATGTCGATATTATCATTTAAAAGGGGAACCCCCTTCATGAAGGACAAGTATAATTAGATTTAGAGATGTTCATTTTCCATTCAAAAATAGTCGATTTGCTCACATAAGGTGAGCATCTTCGTCCAGTTAGAATTTGATTCTTTTCTCAGACATGGATAGAACTTGGCGAGTATCAGGAGTCGGACTACAGTTTTGAGAAGAGGTCATACTGTTGGAGTTTCTTAGAACTGTTATAAATTTCTATATGTTAAAACTACATGAGTTGCGGCTATATCTGCTTATACATGGTCTGAAATGTCTTCATAGTTCAATTCATACACATATTTAATATCTTCGTAATGGTTTATATGTCCAGTAGTTTGTAGTAAAATGTGGATTCTTGTTGTCCGGCTTTCCGGTAGGTTATGGTAGAAGGACAGTCATACCACAAGTCGTGTTTCAAGTGCTCTCACGGTGGCTGCCCTATTAAGACCATCAAATTATGCAGCGCTTGAGGGCATTTTCTATTGCAAACATCACTTCTCCCAACTTTTCAAGGAGAAAGGAAGATACAATCACCGCATCAAATCTGCATCGATCAAGCGCGTGGCTGTCCCTGTTCCTGAAGCTTAAACACTTTCGTTAGTACCACATATTGTTTTCGTGTTCTTTCTCTCTTCGTGATTTCTGGTGTGTTTAATTTATGTTTACCGTAGAACCAAAACAGACAAACAAAAGTCTGAGCTCCAATATGTGTTTCGGTTCGCTGATGAAGCATATATGTTTGTGACATTTGGTTATATGGGATTGTGATTATTCTGCATTCACCAAGTTGAAAAAACGGCCATTGCCTACCATTTAACTAGAAATATAACAAGGATTGAGGAAATTATGGATTCTTATAGTTCTCACAATGTTGAATGAATCTATGTTGATGAAAATGAAATGTTCTATCATGAATATTTGCTAGGAAAAAAGTCAATACCAAGTGTAGACACTCATTTCTGTCCATATTTTTACACGCCCAATCAAATGTTACATCCCAACAACCTATTCCACGTGACACATACAGTGGGTGACCCAAATCCACGCTGACCCAAACTCGCGCCTGGACCCAGACTTGCTCGAACCGAACCAAACCAGCTGGTACCCAAGACCCGTTCCAAGCCAAGTGTGAAGTCCCATCTCGCGAGCCTTCCTCATGCCGCACGTTTCTCACCCACGACCAGACTTCACGGCAACGCACCATCAAATCCCGAAACGTCCGGCGCTCATCACCAACAAACAAAAGACGTTTAGTTCCATTAGGATTTGTGTAAACTAAAAATAGAATTATTTTTTTTGTATAAATAAGCTGGTAAATCACTATTGTAAGGGGGATACGAAATGCAAAGCAAAAATTACGAGCAACACACCATTATACACAAGAAATACATTCAAGTCACACAGAAAAATACCAAAAAAATCCAATACCATCAATCAAAACACATTTTCAGCAATAAGAAAATAGAATCGAAAGCAAAATTCAAAGATATAGGGAGTTGGTTACCTTGTTTCGGTGTTCGTCGGAGTAGGGGTGTGGCTGTCGTTGGGTCTTGAGTCGAGTGGTCGGTGTGGCTTTCGGATTCACCAAGAGATTTCGTCGCCTGCCGTGGGGTGGAGAGTGAAAAGAGAGAAGGAAAAAGGCTAGGGCTCTGTTAAAGTTTCGTGCATATTGAAAATTGGAGGAGGATGAGTGTTTTACTTTAGATTTTGGGTTTATCTCATCTAGGGTCCCTCCATTTCTTGTCAACTTTCACATTGGTTGCTGAAAATATTGGTTTATTCACATTTAACCACTCTCAGTTCTGCCGTGTTTTTACACGTTGCCACTGAATCGTTGCGTCTAATCAGGTTCACGTCCCTACCTCCTTGTTTATTTCATTTTTAGCATCTCAGTTTCTTCATTTGCTACTTTAGTCACTAATAGGCTTTAATTCTAGTTTTGTTTATTTATGATTTAAGGCACTTTACTTTTTATTATTTTATTTTTACCACTGACTTAATAAATTCTGACACCAACCTTTCTCTCTCTCTGTCTCTCACTCGTCTTGTTGCACTTTATTATTATTTATATATATATTCATCTTTTTTTAAAAGTGTAAACTACCATATTAGTCATTATACTTTGGATTGGGTACGTATTTTAGCATTGAACCTTAATACGATTTAATTTTAACATTAAAAGTTATTACATTTCAATTAAGACAGTTAGTTGTTATATAACATTAGGGCGATGTGCACTTTGGTACTGGCATAGAAGTTTTTATTATTATTCTATATTATCATCTTTTTCACCAAATTTAGGATTTTATTTATTTATTTGTAGTCATTTTAAATTGTCATTCCTAACAAGCATTTGTTTTATTTTATCATTCGAACTAATGGACCAACTCTTTGTTTGTGTTTGTTATTATTTTTTTTTAACTTTATTTATGATTTTTTAGGATAATTTTAATTGATCAAAAGGTAAATAATCATGGTCGAATTTTTAATTTTTAATTTAAATTTTTAATTTTTGCAATTAAAGACAACCGACAAATTAATTGGTACCGAAAGGGCGGTTCAAGGGTGATAATCCTTCCTTGACCGTAACTGATTCCCGAACCCGTCACGTTTCTGGTGCAACGCAGATCAGGTAAGATGGTGTCCGACCCACCTAAATTCATTTTAAAATGGTCGGTGGCGACTCTAACTCATTTAATCCAAGTCGAAGCCCAATTCCGGGGCTCAACCCGAAAGACGGTTGCGACAGCTTGGCGACTCTGCTGGGGACAGGTAAGTGAGTCAGGCCAGAATTAATTTCTGGTTGTCTTTTTATGCGAAAATTGTAAGTTTAAATTTTAATTTATTTATTCGGTTCCAATTATTTACCTTTGATTATTTTTCAAATAAATAGTTGTACTAACATTTTTTCAATGATTTCAGATTTTTGAAAAGTTTCTATCTCAGGCTCTGTACCTGAGCTCTGAACCCTTTTAAGTGGGGGCGAAAGCGATGCCTTCGTGTGAATTTATTCACCGTATGGGCCTAGCAAGTAACCTTCGGGATTCATATACCTTATGCCTTCGTGTGAATTTATTCTCCGTATGGGCATAAGGGAATGTTTCCTCTCGAGTTTAACTTAGTCCATATAAGCTTGTAGTAGGCTTAGGACTAAGGGTCTGGCAAGCCCAAGGGGGCACCGGCAAGGAGAACTCGAGTACCTTTTTAGAACCTAAACCGGGAGAGTGCAGGGAATTAGAGCTCACCCCAAGACCTCATTCCAAACCCTAGGCTATTTTATTTCCTACTTTATTTTTGGCTCAAAAGCATGCGAACTAGACAAATATGCGGTTAGGATTTGTTTGAAATTAGCATGCGGGATAGAGATCATGTCCGGGTAGAAATTAAAGCATGTGAGGTAGATATCATGTGGGGTAGGATTTTTTCATTTTTATTATTGTTTTGATTTACCTCACTAACTCTTTTTATTTTTTGTTTTCTTTTATTTTGTTTTCATCATTCGCATCATTTAAAACGAGGTGTTGATCCACCAAAAATGTGTTTGTTAAACATGAATAATCAGCATTAATGGACAAAAGGGTTGTAATACAAGAGATGAAAATGCAGAGGACAGTCTACAGGACGACTATGTGGTCCCCACAATTGAAGAGTATATCACTCTGGTGCATTATAAAAGACTCAGGATGAACCGGGTATATACCAAGTAATGAAAGTCTATCTTTGAAGAATTGACTGCCAAAGGTTGTAGAGCAAAACGAGGAAAAAGTTACAGACCTGGACGCTCCTTTCAAAAACTACGAGAACAAGACGGCGAAACCCTAGCTGAGCTGAATGTCATTGCTGACGAATTCAAGAAGAAAATTTCGATATAGGGCTCCAATGGTGTTGTTGTTAGGGAACAGACTCGACAGAGAGTGGAAGCTGGAGGTGCAGTCCTTCGAGACTCTTTTTGGGGGCAAACAACTCATCATCTGCATAAGTCGGAGCGGTTCGACAGGTTATCCAACCGGTGACAGACGAAGGCAGAAGACTAGTCAACATGTCAGAAGTTGTCAGAATATTCTTGTCTCTTAAAAGATAAAACACTTTTGTCCCCAATAAGGATTATTTTTAATAACAAATACATTTTTTGGATTAATGCCTCGATCATTTCATGCATCATGCATTGAGACATTTTGTATTTTGTTATTTTCTTTGCATTTTGTTATTTTCTTTGCATTCACATTAACTAACATATACATGTCTCATCAAAAGGAGTAAATACTGGATACACCGTCTCAAGCGTTGGACACACCCCATCCACATAACACTCGTTTGAAGAAGATGATGGAAGCCAGAATTACACAAATCGAGGAGAATATGTTGAAACTACAGAAAGAGCTAGAAGACAAGATAAACCAGAACAGTCGAAATACTCTGGAAACAATCACAAAGAACCAAGAGTCCTTGGTGTATCAGATCGTTGCCAAGTTAGTTGGCCTCCAACAGACTAGTGCGCTAGGGGCAGGTTCATCGGAAGGGGTAACCATGCCACTTACCCCGCAAGTGGTTGTCTCACCCAGAATCTTACCAGGACTTCAAGATAATTCGGATAGTTATCGCATTCCGAAATTTGAAGAAGAGGTCAAAACAAAGAGGGTAGAAATTACCATTAACCCAGGAGGTAGAACGGGTGGAAAGCCTCCCCTGAAGAAGAAGGAAAGAGAGATCATCAACATTTCAAAGTCGTTTCCAGTCGTACCCTTTTGTAGGCAAAAACCGAAGAAGGAAAAAGAGCATTTTGACCCCATTCCCATGACATATAAGGAGCTCTACCAACAACTGTTTGACGCACATGTGGTGTCACCCTATCCCGAGACACCTCTAAAGCCCCCATACCCCAGGTGGTATGACAAAAATGCGCACTGTGAATATCATGGCAGTGTTCCGGGGCATGCTATCGAAAATTGCCTCCCCTTTAAGAGGGTTATCCAAAGGATGCGCAACAGGGGTTGGATTCATTTTAATAATTCAGAATCACTCTACGTTACACAGAACCCCCAACCAAATCATGAAGAGAATAAGGAAAGTGCAGCCACCGAGGAAAAAGGTAAAAAGGCCAAAACCAGAGTTTCCGAAGTGAAGTTGCCTCTTGCTTGGGTATGGAGGCAAATGATAAATGAGGGGTTTCTTGCACCACATCTTGGCACATCATATTCCAAAAGTGACAGTTATTGTTGTTATCACAATGAAGATGGACATGATGTACAAGAATGTACAGAATTTAGAGCCTTGGTCCAACTAATGATGGACAAGAAAGAGCTGGAATTTTACGATGAAAGCAATGACACTCCTAAAGCAGAAAGAGTCATGGCAAGTGGGGCATCCTGATGAGGCCTTATTCAATTTTGAGACATGTTGTTTGAATTTGTTTTTTTTCCTCTCATGTTTGGGACTTGTTTTTGAACTTTCTTTGGATATTTGAATAAATTTATGTTACTTTAAAGATTGTAAGAAATGAATCACATTTACAAACTCGCAATTCTTTGAATATCATCTGAATTAAGAAACTCTGTAAATGGTTCAAAGTTACAGATCTTTGACGAAGTAACATGATTTAAAAACAAGGACTTTGACCTTACCCAGAATATACTCTCAAACACCATACCCTACTCTTGCAATTAACCAATATAACCTTTTCCTTTCATAAGGTGCGGACAACATGGGGCATCGTTTGCATATGACGATTACTATACTTTTTATTTAAGACGTTCAGTGATGATAATGATCTTCACAGATGGAATAGTCGAGTAAGTGAATCTAGTTTAGGTCAGTTGTTTGAAAATTGAACTCTAAAGATGAAATTTTTGACTTTCAACAAATACCTAGGCTATAACAGGTTCTTCTTGACAATCTTAAGAAATTAAATATGTAAAGCTGAGCTATTCCACTAAGGCAATTGGTTATAGATGAAACTTGAAAGCCCTGGCCTTATGAGTAGATTACGTTCAAACCATGACATTGCTCGGACACTTGGCAATTCGGTGTTTGCTCCACTGCTCTTGTCAGGCCGAAGACGCTGTGATGAGATGAACCCTTCAGTTAACTTGATAAGAGTGATTATAATATTAAGCTGTCCCTCTAAAGCAATTGGTTAAATGCCCCGGCTTTATGGATTCAGCTAGCCAGATAATGACAAGTTAAATCAAATTTATCTAAGCAAGAAATTTTCGGTAAAATGGACTAAGGGAGTTAAGGAACACCTGTTATAGTCAACTACACACGAGCACTCAAGAATTTCATTTTTAGACCGATATTTCTACACTACCTTTGTTAGAGGAGCCTACAAAACTTGAACAAATGAAAGATTTCGGAGAACCGAAATAGAAGGCCTAGTAGTTGATAATGCTAGTTGCGTCATTTTGTCTGCATCCAATCAAAATGTCAAAACATGTTCAATGACCAAGAAAAATGACATTTTTTTTTCTTTTTGCCAGAACCTTAGAAAATAGGAGGCCAACCTAAAGCCAACTCATCCCTTTGAACATTTGTCAAAGACCTGTAACTCTGAAATCATAAAAAGTGCTATTGATTCTTTTGATATACTTTGAACTCATGTTTACAATTTGATTCAATTACGAACAATATTTTACAGAATTTTCATCATTTTCCCTCCTAAAACAAGAAAAAAGGAGAAAAACATTTTCAAACAGGATAGTCTCGGATATGAAAGGTCTGTAAAGCCAAAGCCCGGAAAAGGGAATGGGGCACGATCGATTCCAAGGACCAGATTGGCAGACAAAGCACGAGACTCCATCCAAGGAATAACACATAATTCATTCATGTTGCATGCATCTTAGACATACTTAGGTGCATCACATTCATAATTTTGCAGCTTTCAGAGTCAAGCTTCGACTTCAGGATGAAGGTTACTCGACTTGCAAGCACCTTTAAAGAACGATGGTGTAACTCAGCAGCAAGAAGCTCCACCTCAATCGACTTGACATATCTACAGATCTCGTAATCAATTTCAAATAGGTTCGAGAACCAAGTCAGATCAAATCTAGTTCGGCTCAAACTCACCATGAGCAACATGTTTTCAGTTAACACTTTCAAGCCAGATTTCAATTCCACGACGGAAGATATCCGGCTGTCAGAATTTATCAGTAGGTTTTCCCAGACCAGCTTAGGGGAACCACCTGAAGAATCATGACCGTTTTCAACCCGTAAAGGGAAGCCATTTTTAAACAAACTATTTTGCAGCTTAGCTCAAGGCCAGAAGGGCTACCTGCCACCAAGACCTTCGAGTTCGACTACGCTCAGCTCCAAGGCACATCATTTGCAGTATAGCTTAAGTCGAGAAGAGCTATATGCCAAAGACCCTTAAGTTCGATTACACTCAGCTTCAAGGGCATAACATTTACAGCATAACTCAAGGCTATAAGGGTTATCTGTCAGCAAAGACCTTTGAGTTCGACTACGCTCAGCTCCAAGGTACATCATTTGCAGTATAGCTTAAGTCGAGAAGAGCTATATGCCAAAGACCCTTAAGTTCGATTACACTCAGCTTCAAGGGCATAACATTTACAGCATAACTCAAGGCTAGAAGGGTTATCTGTCAGCAAATACCTTTGAGTTCGACTACGCTCAGCTCCACGACACATCATTTGCAGAATAGCTTAAGTCGAGAAGGGCTATCTGCCAAAGACCCTCGAGTTCGACTACGTTCAGCTTCGAGGGCATATCATTTACAGCATAACTCAAGGCTAGAAGGGTTATCTGTCACCAAAGACCTTCGAGTTCGACTACGCTCAGCTCCAAGGCATATCATTTGCAGCACAACTTAAGTCTAGAAGGGTTGTCTGCCAACACAAGACCTTTGAGTTCGACTACGCTCAACTCAACGGCACATCATTTGCAGTATAACTTAAGTCGAGAAGGGTTATCTACCAACCAAAGACCTTCGAGTTCGACTACGCTCAGCTCCAAGGCACATCATTTACAGCATAACTCAAGGCTAGAAGGGTTATCTGTCACCAAAGACCTTGGAGTTTGACTACGCTCAGCTCCAAGGCATATCATTTGCAGCACAACTTAAGTCTAGAAGGGTTGTCTGCCAACAAAAGACCTTTGAGTTCGATTATGCTCAGCTCCAAGGCATATCATTTGTAGCATAGCTTAAGTCGAGAAGGGCTATCTTCCAAAGACCCTTAAGTTCGATTACACTCAGCTCCCAGGCACATCATTTGCAGCATAGCTTAAGTCAAGAAGGGCTATCTGCCAAAGACCCTCGAGTTCAATTACTCTCAGCTTGGAGGGCACATCATTTGCAGTATAACTTAAGTCGAGAAAAGCTATTTGTCAACAAAGACCTTTCGAGTTCGAGTTCGTTCAGCTCGAGGGCCTATCAACCACATGATGGAGTCAATGAACTACTTTCCAATCGAATTTCCAACCAGAGTCTTTAAACCGAGGAAAAGACTGAGGCGGACTACAACGAGAAGCCACATCCCGATTCAAATCCCGAACTGCGGCTTCAATTCTATATCATTTCAAGGTGGACTCGACTTCACGACGAAGGAGCCATCTGCAACCCAATCCGACAGGAAGTTATTCTTCAACACCACCGAGCGAAAATTTGTGTCTTTTTATCTTTGTCCTATTTTTCGTTACACGAAAAATGACAAAGAGGGGCAGCTGTAGACACTCATTTCCGTCCATATTTTTACACGCCCAATCAAATGTTACATCCCAACAACCTATTCCACGTGACACATATAGTGGGTGACCCAAATCCACGCTGACCCAAACTCGCGCCTGGACCCAGACTTGCTCGAACCGAACCAAACCAGCTGGTACCCAAGACCCGTTCCAAGCCAAGTGTGAAGTCCCATCTCGCGAGCCTTCCTCACGCCGCACGTTTCTCACCCACGACCAGACTTCACGGCAACGCACCATCAAATCCCGAAACGTCCGGCGCTCATCACCAACAAACAAAAGACGTTTAGTTCCATTAGGATTTGTGTAAACTAAAAATAGAATTATTTTTTTTGTATAAATAAGCTGGTAAATCACTATTGTAAGGGGGATACGAAATGCAAAGCAAAAATTACGAGCAACACACCATTATACACAAGAAATACATTAAAGTCACACAAAAAAATACCAAAAAAATCCAATACCATCAATCAAAACACATTTTCAGCAATAAGAAAATAGAATCGAAAGCAAAATTCAAAGATATAGGGAGTTGGTTACCTTGTTTCGGTGTTCGTCGGAGTAGGGGTGTGGCTGTCGTTGGGTCTTGAGTCGAGTGGTTGGTGTGGCTTTCGGATTCACCAAGAGATTTCGTCGCCTGCCGTGGGGTGGAGAGTGAAAAGAGAGAAGGAAAAAGGCTAGGGCTCTGTTAAAGTTTCGTGCATATTGAAAATTGGAGGAGGATGAGTGTTTTACTTTAGATTTTGGGTTTATCTCATCTAGGGTCCCTCCATTTCTTGTCAACTTTCACATTGGTTGCTGAAAATATTGGTTTATTCACATTTAACCACTCTCAGTTCTGCCGTGTTTTTACACGTTGCCACTGAATCGTTGCGTCTAATCAGGTTCACGTCCCTACCTCCTTGTTTATTTCATTTTAGCATCTCAGTTTCTTCATTTGCTACTTTAGTCACTAATAGGCTTTAATTCTAGTTTTGTTTATTTATGATTTAAGGCACTTTACTTTTTATTATTTTATTTTTACCACTGACTTAATAAATTCTGACACCAACCTTTCTCTCTGTCTCTCACTCGTCTTGTTGCACTTTATTATTATTTATATATATATTCATCTTTTTTTAAAAGTGTAAACTACCATATTAGTCATTATACTTTGGATTGGGTACGTATTTTAGCATTGAACCTTAATACGATTTAATTTTAACATTAAAAGTTATTACATTTCAATTAAGACAGTTAGTTGTTATATAACATTAGGGCGATGTGCACTTTGGTACTGACATAGAAGTTTTTATTATTATTCTATATTATCATCTTTTTCACCAAATTTAGGATTTTATTTATTTATTTGTAGTCATTTTAAATTGTCATTCCTAACAAGCATTTGTTTTATTTTATCATTCGAACTAATGGACCAACTCTTTGTTTGTGTTTGTTATTATTTTTTTTTAACTTTATTTATGATTTTTTAGGATAATTTTAATTGATCAAAAGGTAAATAATCATGGTCGAATTTTTAATTTTTAATTTAAATTTTTAATTTTTGTAATTAAAGACAACCGACAAATTAATTGGTACCGAAAGGGCGGTTCAAGGGTGATAATCCTTCCTTGACCGTAACCGATTCCCGAACCCGTCACGTTTCTGGTGCAACGCAGATCAGGTAAGATGGTGTCCGACCCACCTAAATTCATTTTAAAATGGTCGGTGGCGACTCTAACTCATTTAATCCAAGTCGAAGCCCAATTCCGGGGCTCAACCCGAAAGACGGTTGCGACACCAAGTAGTATTGATAAATACATACATACGTGCATGAAATCCATACATACATTGATATATAAGAGATTACATCACGTATGTATGGAAAGCATGTATATGAATCAATATATGCAGCATTGATCACATCATGCCTACATACATTGATATATATACATATACATGCATAACTGCAAGCACGTAAAAACTAAAAACACCAAGGTAAGGCAATAAATCACAAAACGGTGAACTTGGTGAACTTTTTATCCATTAAATCAAATATAAGACAAGTAAATAACAGATGGAATTATGTAAAGAACAATTCTATTACCTTTGTCTTAAAGAATAAAAAACATGAAATTCACATTTTCTTCTACGACCCCGATCTACCAACCAGCCACTTATTGGAATTCTCTAGTTTTTTACTAACCCAGCAATCGGTTCCAGTACACAAGAAAGATCTCTTTCCCAGGCCTCTAGGGGATAAAAAGATTGAATCTAACATGGCCCCTATTTGCCTAATTCGATGTTGCCACTGTCCTCACAAGAAAGGAAACAAAATATACGAACGGTCGCATCCATACCGTGTCAGCAGGATGATGATGTCTCATTTACTGCATTTCTTGGCTTCACCGTAGAGTATAACCCCAAAGACTGTGAGTGTATAACCAAGCATTCCAGTAACGGACACTGGGTTTCTAAAAATTAAAATCGAAACCACCACAGCTACAGCTCCTTTTGCGTTTCCTAGAACCTGCAAGTGAAAATATCAGTTATTCAAAAAGCTGAAGACTAATTTGATCATTCATCTCGTAAGTTTTTATGTAAAACTGAAAGATGTGTAGAATTCATAATCATAGGGGTTTGAGTTCGAAGTTTCGGTGAATCACTTTCTTGTTTAATCTTTCTTCGTAAGTGTACTTCTTTGACTTTAATGTCGTATACCACAAAAGAGATAAACTGTTCATCATCTTCACCTTGTTTTCTTCATGACAAAGGAGACAAAATAAATGTTGCAAATTCCATAAAGCCTGAAAACCGGGAAAAATGACATTGAGAAAAAGCTGGCAGCAAGGATCTGTTAGGAAAATAAACCGAGTACAAGTAATTTCCCTATAACCAGATTAGTGAGAATGCGAAATAAAAGCGGAAAAATAATACCCGAAAATTGATAACGGAGTTCAGCCAATTGTGCTTACGTCTCCGGGCTGCTGCAGATCTTTTACTAAGAGAGAAAATTTACAGGTGTTTACAAAACACTCACTACTCACAAGAAAACTCTCTAGTATAGGAAGAAAGAAATGTTTTGGGATGATTTTGAAGCTAAATGGGTAAGGGTATTTATAGTAGAAACTTAGGGACTAATCTTTGAAAATAACCTAAAGTGCAATGACTAAAGTGAATTTACCCATTCCTATTTTCAACAAACATCTACCAAAATTTTACCAAACTTTGAAAAACATTTTTCAAAGAAACATTTACCAAACTTTGAAAAAAACATTTTCCAAAGTTGGTTGCCAAACTTTGAAACTTTTAACAATCTCCCACTTGAAGACTGATTTTAATATGTCTTCACACCTCGATCAATGCAGCAGCATGTCTGGTCTTGTTATTCTAGCATGCCAACTGAAGTTGAACACAACTTCAGTTTGTCCGTAGTCACCGTCTTTGTCAACATGTCTGCCGGATTTTGAGCTCCACTAATCTTTTCAAGTTTCAAAATCCCATCTTCCAGAAGAGACCGGATAAAATGATATCTCAATTGTATGTGCTTTGTCCTGGAATGAAAAGACGGATTCTTTGCTAGATGGATAGCACTTTGGCTGTCGCAATACAAGATATTGTTTTCTTGTTTCTTGCCTAACTCTTCCAAGAAACTTTGGAGCCAAACCATCTCCTTGCTGGCTTCCGTAACAGCGACATATTCTGCTTCAGTTGTGGAGAGAGCAACTATCTTCTGTAGTTGAGAAACCCAACTCACTGCAGTTCCTCCTAGAGTATAGACATACCCTGTAGTGCTCCTTCTGATGTCGACATTTCCGGCTAAGTCAGCATCTACATAGCCTGTCAGTATCATATCTCCACCTTTGAAACAAAGTGCTTTGTTTGTGGTACCCCGAAGATATCTGAGGATCCATTTGACTGCTTCCAGTGTACCTTGCCCGGATTATTCATGTACCTGCTAACAGCTCCCACTGCATGAGCAATATCTGGTCTGGTACAAACCATGGCATACATCAGACTTCCAATTGCTGAGGCATACGGCACCTTCACCATGTGTGCACGTTCTTCCTCCGTCTTTGGTGATTGGTCTTTGGAGAGTCTGAAATGAACACCTAAAGGTGCACTTACTGGTTTAGCATCTTGCATGTTGAACCTGGCGAGTACTTTGTTGATGTACTCAGCCTGTGATAACATCAAAGTCCCCGACTTTGTGTCTCTCTTGATCCTCATCCCAAGAATCTGCTTTGCAGCGCCCAGATCCTTCATAGCAAACTGCTTCGACAATTTTTGCTTCAAGTGTATAATCTCTTGCATGTCTGAGCCTGCAACGAGCATGTCATCAACGTACAATAATAAAATAATGAAGTTGTTGTTGAACCTCTTGATGTAGCAACAATGATCTGCTTGACATCTGATAAAACCACTGCTACTCATGAAGCTATCGAACTTCTTGTACCACTGTCTAGGAGTTTGTTTTAAACCATACAAGCTCTTCTTCAACCTGTATACCAGGTTTTTCTTGTCTGCCTCTATGAAGCCTTCTGGCTGCCTCATATAGATTTCTTCCTCCAAATCACCATGAAGGAAAGCTGTCTTTACATCTAACTGCTCAAGATGTAAATTCTCTGCAGCTACAATTTTCAACACCAGTCTGATTGTAGACAATTTTACCACTGGAGAGAAAATTTCATTGTAGTCAATACCTTCTTTTTGCTGAAAGCCTTTGACAACCAATCTTGCTTTGTAGCGTTTGCTCCCATCGTGCTCTTCTTTGATCCTGTAAATCCACTTGTTGTGGAGCGCTTTCTTGCCTGGTGGTAATTCAGCTAATTCCCATGTCTGATTTGACATAAGCGAGTCCATCTCATCTTTCATGGAAGACTCCCACTTGACTGAATCCTCCACTTGCATTGCTTCATCATAGCACTCTGGTTCACCATTGTCAGTCAGCAACAAGTAGTGTAAAAAAGGAGAATACCGTTGGGTTGGTTTAGGAATTCTGGAGGAGCGTCTCAGTTCTGGTGTGCCTGGTTCTTCTTGAACTGCTTCAGGATTGATCTGAACATCATTTCTAGAAATCTCCTCGAACTCAGCAAATTCCTTTGTTTCAGCTTCGGTATTACTTGATTCTGCGGTTGACCTATCTTTGTACATCACATTTTCATTGAAAATGACGTCTCTGCTTCTGATGATCTTCCGATTTTCATAGTCCCAAAACCGGTAACCGAACTCATCACCGCCATAACCAACAAAGGCACATTTGTTGGACTTAGCATCAAGCTTACTTCTTTCAGCAGAGTCTATGTGTACATAAGAAATACAACCAAACACTCTTAAGTGTGAAAGGTTTATTTCTTTCTTGCTCCAAACTTCCTCTGGTATTCTGCCATCCAAAGGAACTGAGGGCCCACGGTTGATCAAGTAAGCTGCAGTGTTGATTGCTTCAGCCCATAGAAATTTGGGCAAGACGGCATGTATCCTCATACTTCTGGCACGTTCATTCAGAGTTCTATTCATGCGCTCTGCTACACCATTATGTTGCGGTGTCTTGGGAACTGTTGTCTCCATCTTGATCCCATTATTTACGCAGAAATCTCTGAATCTACTGTCTCTGTACTCTCCTCCATTGTCAGACCTCAACCGCTTGACTTTCAAACCAGTCTCATTTTCCACCATGGCCTTCCATTTTCTGAAGATATCGAAGACTTCTGATTTCTTCTTCAGAAAATAAACCCACACCTTCCTTGTTGAATCATCGATGAAGGTGACATAATATAGTGAGCCTGCAAGAGATGGAACTGGGGATGGTCCCCATACATCAGTATGAACCAATTTTAACCTTTCTGTCTTGGGTGTCTTGCCAATCTTTGCAAAACTGACTTTCTTTTGTTTGCCAAAGATGCAATCCTCGCATAGTCCGACATCTACATTCTTTAGATCCGGCAGCTTCCCTTTTGACAAAAGTGTCTTCATCCCTTTCTCGCTCATATGGCCAAGCCTTTGGTGCCATAGGTTTGATTTTCCATCAGCATCTGCTACTGCAATGATATTATCTAAATTTGAGGTTACATAGAGAGTACCAGTCTTCTTACCACGAGCAATGACGAGTGCTCCTTTGGTAATCTTCCATTCACAGCCTGAAAAGGTTGTGCTATATCCTTCTCCATCAAGCTGTCCAACAGAAATCAGATTTCTTTTGAGGCCAGGAATATGTCTCACTCCTGTCAGCTTCCAGGTGGTCTGGTTTGGCAACTTTAATCGGATGTCTCCTTTTCCGACGATCTTTAAGGTTTCATCATCAGCAAGATGAACCTTCCCAAAATCACCACTGACATAGTTCTCCATGATTTCTTGGCATGGGGTGGAGTGGAAAGATGCCCCTGAATCCAAGATCCATGATTCAATCGGACTGTGACGCTTAGAATCATGGCATCACCTGTCTCCTCTGTCACGTTGGCAGATTCCTGTGCACCGGTATCTTTCTTCAGTGCTCGGCAATCTCTTTTAAAGTGACCTTTTGCCACAATTATAACAGGTAAATCTTTCTTTCCCGTTCTAGATTTTTCCCGTCTGGATTTTGATCTGCCACGATTTGAATATTTTGAAGTTCTTCCTCTAGACTCCGTGTGCAAGGCTGGGGAGGTTGATGCTTCACCCGATTCTCTCCGTCGAATTTCTTCACTCAGTACCAGATCCCGAACATCGTCGAATTTTAATTTGCTGTTTCCCGATGAACTGCTGACTGCTGTAACAGTAGCATTCCAACTGTCTGGTAGAGATGATAAGAGAATTAAAGCTCGAACTTCATCATCGAACTCAATTTCCACTGAACTCAACTGGGTTGTGATTGTGTTGAGTTCATTTAGGTGTTGTGCCACCGATGCCCTTCCGTCATCCGCAAATGAATAATCGCCTCATCAAATGAACTTTGTTTGAGGCCGATGGCTTCTCATACATACTGGAGAGAGCCGCCATAAGACCCGCCGTGGTCTTTTCCTTTGCTATGTTGAAAGCAACATTTCGGGACAACGTCAGTCGGATGACTCCGAGGGCTTGTCGGTCGAGAAGAGCCAGTCTTCATTCTTCATGCCCTCTGGTTGCTTTCCTGAGAGAGGTTGATAAAGATTTTTCTGGTACAGAAAATCTTCAATCTGCATCTTCCAAAAGCCAAAGTCCGCACCATCGAACTTTTCAATTTTCACCTTCCCTTCGTCTGCAGCCATCGCTTCCACTCGAATCTGGCTTCTTTTTGGATCGTTTCTGACAATTCTTGTGAACCACCGTGTATTAGAACACCACCGTCGACAAACTCGTATCGCCGACCGAAATTTCACTATTCACGAAATTCACTATTCACGTGAATAGTAATGAATAGTAACCTCGCAGAAAAATTGACAAAATTCACAACCAAAAGCTCTAATACCAGTTGTTAGGAAAATAAACCGAGTACAAGTAATTTCCCTATAACCAGATTAGTGAGAATGCGAAATAAAAGCGGAAAAATAATACCCGAAAATTGATAACGGAGTTCAGCCAATTGTGCTTACGTCTCCGGGCTGCTGCAGATCTTTTACTAAGAGAGAAAATTTACAGGTGTTTACAAAACACTCACTACTCACAAGAAAGCTCTCTAGTATAGGAAGAAAGAAATGTTTTGGGATGATTTTGAAGCTAAATGGGTAAGGGTATTTATAGTAGAAACTTAGGGACTAATCTTTGAAAATACCCTAAAGTGCAATGACTAAAGTGAATTTACCCATTCCTATTTTCAACAAACATCTACCAAAATTTTACCAAACTTTGAAAAACATTTTTCAAAGAAACATTTACCAAACTTTGAAAAAAACATTTTCCAAAGTTGGTTGCCAAACTTTGAAACTTTTAACAGGATCGTGCATGTCGTACCTGTAAAGTGAGGGCAATGGTGTGTTTCGTGACCAAAGAGTTGGTCAAGTTCACAAAATATGCTAGTGTTGAATTGAATAAGAGATACCAAATGATCTTGACGTCTTCTCGGGCAAGGGCAAGGGTAATACCAATCACGTTTTCCTCCATAATGAGTGCTGCAGGAAGTAGGAACACAATAGCCATAGGAGCCATGTACAGAATGAGGTTCATGGAATTCAGTTTCTCTCTAAAAAAAAGACTGAAAAAATGTCAGTATCTTGTATCTAATGTAAACATAAAAAATCATGCCATCAACCACAACGTAGAAGCAAAAGTGTAAAGTATTCCTCACCCTAAGAAGAAAGCAAAATTCCTTGTAAAACCGACTTGAGAGCTCTTGCAGTTGTAGCTGAAAGGCACGTGATAAAACCAAATAAATGAAAACTCGGTTCACCCTGTCGCCACACATGAAAAACATAAACTGTCATAAAGCGGACTAATTAAACAAAGTAAAAACAATGCGAATAAAGCGGAACGGAAATTTCGAGTATATACTTATAAAAAGAAGAAATTTGATGGTTTTTGAAATCAAATAGGAGGCAGAATTCCAGACCACACTTCTAAATGCAACAACCAAAACATACAATATGAAGAAATGCAAGGAAAAGGGAGGGAAGATGAAGCATTGATGAATCATAAATAATAACAAGGTTTTCATACCATAATTAATGTTTTAACCATCCATTTGAGACCAAGAAAAAGATAATCAACTCATGCAATCATTTTGTTGAGAAACCTCCAAATTCAGCTAAAAACCAGGGCATAAACAATATATCCAATTTCAAACCTTGCAGTTCCTTTCTTTTCCATTCTATGTTCTGAGTACCGAATCGAGCTTAAAGTAAATACTTCGATTCATAATTCCAACTTAAATAAAATGCAACCCTTCATTAGGTTACCATGAAGCTCTCATCTCAATTTTCACATCAAAATCACTTTAAAATCATATAAAAACAAACATAATTCAATGAACTCAAACAAATGCTTTCCAAATTTCCTTCAAATCATCCACAAAGAAAAAGAAGGGTTAACTACATGAAAATCACTTGCGTTTTTGTTTTGTCTACTTTTGGTCACTGAATTTCAAAATACATAAGATATGGTCATCTTCATTTTTATTTAATTAAGATATGATCACTTTCGTTTTTATTTAATTAAGACGTGGTCATCACGGATTAACTACTGTTAACAATTAACAGGATATGTGATGTGATAGTTAGTATAATCATACATTTGGTCCATGTTATTTACATATTCTCTCAATTTATTCATACTTTTAAACAAATTTTAACATAAAATATATATTTTTAAATGAAAATAAAAATAAAATACTTTTAAATAAAATGTTCTCCCAATTTGCTTTCCTTTGTTTCTTTCAACCAAAGGGTGACACGCATCACACTTTGATTGGTGAAAATAAATATATTAAATTAAAATAAAGTTAATCATTCAACCGAATTGTGACACGTGGCATTAGGGGGTGAGCAAAATTCTACTCGACTCAAAGAATTGGTTTTTTCGACTTGACTCTTGAAAACTTGACACGAATTAACTTCAAGTTGTAATTTCATAAACTCGGCTCGACTTGAAAAATTTTTAAGTTTAAACCGAGTTGTAAAAAAAAACTCGAATAACTCAAAAATTTTAGTAATTAGTGGATTGATTTTCAAGTTTGAGTTGAGTCCCTCAACTTTGTATGATAAATGTATATCACATATGAAAAAATATAAAGAAATACACATATATTGTATATGGTTATAAAAGATCATTTAAATTAGAATCAAATAATATCATAATATTATAAATATTTATAATTAAATTTAAACAAAAACTTATAAATTTGACTCGACTCGACTTTTAAAAATTTCAAATCAAATTTGAGTTGTAAAATAGGACTAATCAACTCGAATAACTCGCATTTTTTTAACTTGACTCGACCCGACCCGACTCGATCGAACGCTCACCCCTACGTGGCATGACATGTAACATCATTCGATTGGAGTATTAAATTTATTTTAATTTATTAAAATTATGACTAAATTAGAGAATGTGTAACTAATATGGACCAAATATGTGATTATATAAAAATATTTAATTGTCTTTAACGACAGTTAACTCGTGATGACCACATCTTAATTAAATAAAAATAAAAGTGACAATATCTTATGTTTTTTTAAATTAGAGATCAAAAGTGGACAAAACATAAACGTAAGTGATTTTTCATGTAGTTAATCCATTAAAGAATTATCATACACTTTAATCGATATTAAGAAAACGAAAAATATATTAACAAATTAGATTGAGAGATTATTATTAACACATCATAGTAGGACTGTTTTAATTGCAATACTATTGTTCTTATTAATATTCATAAATATAAATTCACATCGGTTAAAAGATAAGCATAAATTTAATTAATATAGATTAATTTTTTAGGGCTATTGTATTTTAGTATTACTTTCTTATATTTTTAATAAATGAAGTAATTTAATTATGTTTTGCTAGCTTGAAATATATGACACAGGTGAAGGGGCTTTTGACTTGGAAAAGGAGAAAATTTTGGCTTCTTTTGATGGTGGCAAAGTGGTTTTATAGGGAAAGAAAGGATGAGATCATGTGATTAAGTTTGTTCAATTTCTTTAAAACTAAATTTCAATATGAATTTTGATATAAATTTCAAAAAAGGAGGTGTCTCACAAACCAAACCACAAGCCAACAAACATCCCACCTTCAATATTAATTCACCATCAAAACCTTATGTACTGCCTCGTTTCAGTAAAACCTCCCCACTCTGATTATGCTAAGATAATCATAAAGTACTATTTTCCTTAAATATTTTCAACCATTTGACAATAAACATTCAATCACCTTTACAATTATTGGTGCTCGAACCCGTGACCTCTAAAACTAATAACAATTCTTTTAACAACTGAAGTAAACTGATTTATTTCGTACCACGTAAGTTTAGTTGCGAACCAAGAGCACCTTTTGTAAATAAATAAATAAATAGTGTATCTATAGAAAAAATGATGTTTGAAGCCAAATTGGATAAATTGACCCTAACCATGCAAAAAGGACGAAGCTAAAGAGAAAATTGAGTTATAAATAATGTGGACGCAGTGGGAAAATTCAACCTTAAATCCAAATTTCCTACTATATTTCGTCAATTGAATCAAAAGTTTTCATTCTTTTTCACATCCATAATAGCTTTTTGAACAAATTTTACTTAGAAGAGGGATAGAGGGAATTTTGCTCTTAATAGGCATTAAACTCACAAATTGAGGGAGAAGAAAGATGTCAACTAAGAGCTTCTAACCACCATCTGCTCTAAAGATTTTAACTAATATCCATAAAATTGTAAATATACTTGTCTGATATTTATTAGTCCGGTAAAAATGTCAATTACAAATGTACATATTAAAGGCATTTTTGCATACGTAATGTGTTTGCATCGGATTCAAGGTTGTGCGTTTTGATTATGTATCTTTTGTTTGACTCTTCAAATCAAAACCCTTTCGATGGTTACAGGCCAACTGATGATGCCTGATGGCATTAGTAGGATACCTTGTTGAGTTCTATAAATGATTGATTGATTACTCTGAAACTACAAATTCATGGTGCAGATGGGTGAAAAATACTTGATAGAAATATGTTAAGATAAAGCTGAGTCTCATCATCCACCACCCTAAAGAAACAAAATGACAGAATCAATACACAAAAATCTTGACCAAGTTCATAACAAAGAAAATGCATAGCCACTTGAGTCATGAATTGAATCCACACTACTGCAAGCAGGTAACAAATACATACATTAGTAGCCATAAAAATAGATTTGCAATGACAAACTGTTCCGAAATCTACATGAAATATTCATATAGTAATCATAATGTTCAGAAAAGCTAGAATCCACTTTAAAACAACAGCTTAATATCGCCATCTTAACAAGGCAATCAAAAGCTTATGACAAATACAAAAATCAAAATCAAGAAACGGACTAAAAGATCATTGTCATCATAATAATGACCAAGATTGCAAAGGCACAAAAACAACAAATAACTACAACAATCATGAAAATTAGTATAGTTGAATTGTGTCACAGTTACCATAAAGGTGCGTTTGATTCACGGAATATAAGATTACTAATGGGAATGTAAGATTACCAGAGAATAAGATTACTGGGAATATTGTATTTTGTGTTTGGTTGGCTTAACAGGAATGTAAGATTATCGTGTTTGGTTAAAGGAATAAAATATTATTAGAATGTATATTTGACCAAATTGTTCTTATTATATATTTGTATAATATTACAAGTTGAAAAATATTTATATATTTTTTTTAAAAATTTAAATTCATAATATTTATATAATTTTTTTACAAAATTAAAAATATAAAAACAAAATTTAATGAAAGGGTAAAATTTTATTTTAACCCTTGAACTTTATATAAAATTTTAATTATAGATTTTTTTTTGTAAATCTAAAATAATTTAAGGATAAATTTGTAATTTAATCTTCGTAGAATTTTTATTATTCAATGACAGAAGAATGATATTTTTGAAAAAAAATAAAAATTTAAGGGTATTTTAATCCAAAACACCGGTAATCCAACAATACCTAAGGAAAGGGAAGTAATGGCATTCCCGGTAATATACCCCAAAAATCCACTATTGGTAATCCATTTGGGTTAACAGATTCAATTAAAATATAACAGTAAACTCGTGAACCCAGTAAACAGCTATGAAATATCATGAACTGGTAAGTGAAGATTACCTCATATATTGCTGGGGTACATGAAGACTCTGACTCTATCTCCCTGCAAAGGAACCGAAATATACATGTAAAATCAAAAGCAGAAATGTCGAAAAACTTGTTAAATAACAACAATATTGAACATATACCATAGATTTGGGGGGAAGGTTCGATTTGAACTTAGCACGAACAACCCCGCTGTTACCATGAGGTCTAGCAACCTTTCCCCCAAATGCAGCGATAGTGTGAGCCATTCTTCTTCACTTTAGCCTTGTAAATATAAGCCATGCGCTTACCAGCATACCAAGCTACTAACTCCTTGGTGTTAACTCCCTCAATTTGTATCAAAGAAGTGTTCGGATACTGGTTTGATTTCGACCTAACACCCACCACCGAACAGATCATAAGGACCAACACACACGAACAAATAAAAACAAACAAAAGGTACTCCAATATCAATTTCAAGTTCTTCCGCTCAGTTCAACATTTAAAAAATTATACAAGGTAATTTAACAAAGTGAATCAGCTAATTTAACTAATATATTAATCAAATATTGAATCTTATTCAATAAATTACCCTAATCCCCCCAAAAGAAAAAAGCTTAAATCATGAAAATGAAAACGGATAAGAGCACGTCAAATGGGATAAAGTTTTTGTTACCTCTTGTAACCCAAGATGGTTCCTCGTACATAGAGTCTGCATTAAAAAAATCAATGAAAACGAAAACGGATAAGAGCACGTAAAATCTAAGAACTATATTCCGTATATTAAAACGGGGAATTGAAAAACTTTAAGAATTTTTGAAAGATCGAAAGGTACTGACTCTCTCTCCTTGGCGTCCCTTCACCATTTCCTCCGACTCTGAAGCTGTAGCAAAGCCCTCTAGCTTTTGATAAAGGCGAGTGCAAGATACTGTAACCCTAATTAGGTTTTGGGAAATTTATATAAAGTGGCTAAAGGTTGTAGATGGTAAATTGGATGTATGAGCTTTTAGGATATATTTTTGGGCCTTCTAACTAGCGGTGGGTATACGGGTTATCCGCCAATTTAGCCCGCGGGTTTTGACGGTGCGGGTTTAAACGGTGCGGGTTAAAAAGCCCGTATTTATAAACGGTTTTGAATTTTAAGGTCCGCGGCCCGTCCATTTAACCCGCGGGATAAACGAGTTTACCCGCGGCCCGTTTAATAAAAATAATTTTAAATGCTTTAAATACAATAAAAACTAATGTTTTAACTTACTACACCTTTAAAAATGATCGAACAACTTGAAAATAAAGGTAGCACTGTCAAAATAATAAATAATATTTAAATTTTATTTTAAATAGCCGGAAATGATTATAAAATAATATTTTTTAATTTTTTAATCATTAATATATATATATATAATGATATAATTACTTAAACTCAAATTAAAAAAATAATATTCACTTATATCACCAAATTGAAAAACAAATAAAACAATAACCACATTATACTTTTATAAAACACGATTATTCAAGGCTATAATATGAATACACAGAAGTGTCTGAAAGTAGAAATTCAAACATAAAAATTTAACAAAATCAAACATTATACAAATCTAACAAGAAAGTTGTCAAGTGTTTCTAATAATTGTATTTTATGAATACTTTAGAGAAATACTAAAACATAATATGAAAATATAAAATAAAATACTTATAGTATAAGAGCAAATTTAAAATATACAATTATACTAAAATTGATAAAATATAAGTCATTAATTTGTTAAAATATACTTATTTTGTAAAAGTCTTTAAAAGTTGAAAAGTATATTTTTAATTTTTTATTTTACTTTTCTTTCTTATTTTTAATCCAAATATTACGTGTCATGTGATATATTATTAGAATATCACATGACTTTTTATAATTAAAGAACAAAATGGATAACATACTTCATGAAAAAAAAATAAAGGTCAAAATTAAATAAAAAAAACTTTAAATACCAAAATGATAATGATGTATATTTAAATAAAAAAAATATCAAGCAACGGTAAAATTATGACAAACACCCTAATAAATTTAAGAACTACAATAGTTTATTGATCAATATCAAGCAATAGTAGCTTAAATTTATGATAATCATATTTATAAGTAATTTATTTTCTGTTTCTATAAAATTCTTTAAGTTTATTTTTTCTAAAATTTTATAAATTTTAAATTAAGCGGGCTTTAACGGGTTTAACGGATAGCCTGCGGTTATACCCATTAAACCCGCGGGTTTAACGGTCCGGGCTAAAAAGCCCGCAATTTAAACGGTCTTCAATTTTTAAGGCCCGAAGCCCGCACGGGTCGCGGGTTAAACGGGTAACCCGCGGGCCTTAGCCCATATACCCAGCTCTACTTCTAACTATAAATTAAAGGCTTATTTTCAATGTCTTATTTTAGTCACAATTTTTAAGCAAATTACATTCTGGTTACTTTTAATTTTTGGTTGTCGTATTTTGGTCACCGAATCACAAAATATTAATTTAACCATGAACTTTGATATTAATTTAACATCTAAAATTTAGATAAATTATCATTTTTACCTTTGAATTCGATCAAAATCTCTCATCATCAATCAACGTCGGTAGCCATCAACCACCATCATTGATGACTATTAAACCTTAAAATTTCTAGTTTACTCATTTTCATCCCACGAATGAGAAATCAATATCTATTTCACTGAAAATGCCCCATACTCCACAAATTTATTCTAAAACCATTCGAATTCTTTTAAAAACAAACTATAATAAAAAATTCGCCATTGATATTCCTTAAAAAATAAGGATGCTAAATCAATCTTTAAAAATGAATAGACACCTAATGACATGGAAAAATTATGTTAAAATGAAATTTATAAATAGAATTGGAAAATAATAAAAGTGAAATGTAATAATCATTTATCAATTAATTAAAATCATTTAATGACGTCTTTTTTATGAAAGTTTAGGGGCCTTGATAATTTTCCAAAAACTTTGGTGGGGGACATAACATATAAATCTAATTACATCTCAAATTCGCATAAGCATGGGATAACGATACATCAATTGCCAAATTCCACATTCATCCTTGTCATATAAAAGGTTGAAGGGATTTGAGTTTTCTTGTACTCAAATCAACGATCATAATAAAAAATGGATGAATATTTACTTATTTGAATTCAAAACAAAAATGTACCATTTCAGTCTTTTTAATCCATTACAACTAGAACATTAAACCATCGTTTAAATATATAGTAATTGGATTCAAAATTTTAAAAGATGATGAATCTAAGAACTAGTAAATTTGGTAACCGCCTTGGTTCCTTCAGAGACCGCGTGTTTGGCCAATTCACCAGGCAAAACCAATCTCACTGCCGTCTGGATCTCCCTTGACGTAATCGTCGGCTTCTTATTATACCTAGCCAATCTAGAAGCTTCTTGAGCCAGTTTCTCAAATATATCGTTGATGAAACTGTTCATAATCCCCATGGCTTTGCTTGAGATCCCGATATCGGGATGAACCTGCTTCAAGACTTTGAAAATGTAAATCTTATAAGTTTCCGTACTCTTTTTTATTTTCTTCTTCTTCCTATCTCCGCCTTCCTTCGAGATCTTCTTCTCCGCTGACGGTGGAGCTTTCTCCGCCATCGTTTTTTTCTCCACGGGTTTTTTCTTAGCCTTTGGTGCCATTAAAAAGAGAAGATGGGAACTTATGGAGTCTTGTGAGCCAAACAATAGAGAAAGAACAAGGGAAGTTCGGTTGGAGAAAAGTAAGGCGAAATGTGATTGTTTAATTATAGGGGTATATGATTGAGTGAGATTTGTTAATTGTATTTCACACAGATCAATGACGTGGTGTTATTTAATTAAGTTTGTTAAATTTGAGCCCAAGTACCTAGGGATGGGCATGGGTCGTATTTGACCCGATACGAAAATTTTACATCTTTCATCCGACCTGACCCGAAAAATATATACATTCCACTTGATCTAAATCGACCCAAAATAATAAAAAATATTATTTTTATTCAATAAGAACAGTAATTTAATTGAAAAAAATAATATATAGAGAGATATTATTGTAATTATACCTAAATATATAAGATAAAATTATTTTTTGGGTCAGGTTGAATATTTTTCACCCTAAACCCGAATCCGATCCAACCGATCCGAATCCAAACCGTATGGTCGGAACCCATCGGGTTCGGATCCCATGCCCATCCCTAGAAGTACATGTGCCTTATGAGTAGTTAATGAGTTGAGTAATTCATGAGCAGTTCATTTGATTTAATTAAAATTTGGTAAAAGTTTGATTTGGGTTAATTTGATTCAAAATTTAAGTGTATATACTGAAAATGAAGTATCAGTTTAACATTATAAGCATATTAGAAATGAAAATTTCGAGTTTTGAATCAAAATAAAGATTGAATAGAATGAAGTAACAAATTAATATTTTAAATAAAAATTTTGAGTATTGGATCAAAACAAAGATTGAATCAAAACGAGTGTTTTAACATTTAACTCAAATAACTTATAAGTATCGTATTTAAATCCAAATTACTTAGATGAACGCATGGCATATATCAACGTTTGATTTTCTTTTAAATGAAAGATAAGAACCCCCGATTGAGTGAAAATATAACAGATGTATACCTCATATCCAGGCAAATTACAATAACATAATTCACGGAAGGTACATCAAACATTAAACAAAGTAGCCAATGAAAATGAAGAGACACCCGAAGGAGGGGCAAAAAGAATTTATAGCCACGGCCATCACCATTACGATGAGAATTATAAAAAAATATTATCGCACCAAATAACTATTTCACCTACATGATGTAATTCAAAGGGATAATCACACATTTACTTCGTAGGGGTTGAATTCTTGAAAAAGAACTCCAATATATAGCAGCAACAGATTAATATTGTATGTATAGACGGGATGAGGAGAAGAACTACCGCCTTAAGCTCTCCACAATGTAGTCTGCATAAAGATTCCTTTAAAACGGAATGTTGAAAAGAAATTAAAACTCCTGTTTCAAGACTGATTTTGATTTTGGATGTGGTATAAATGGACATGAAACAAGCAAAAGTTCAAAAGGAGAGTATCACAAACTGCAACAAGAGTGTTAGAGATGCCTTTGTAGGCAAGACAAGAATTCAAAGGCCCCAAAGATGAATGATTGTCGCAGAGGTTTCGGACTTTGTGTTCCGAACGGATCTTACCAGCTCCTTTTGATCATAGATTCTTTTCGAGAGAAGAATTACAAGGGTAATGCTACAGACAGCATTTACAGATAGATACATGATCATGACAACATAGTGAGTTCGAACGACAAGGGACAATCAGATATAAGTTGCATGAACTTCTCTGGCACAGAAAATTAGAGACCGGAAAGGCGGGAAGGAACTATAACTTACATGGAATGTTGGATTGCCTCATAAGCATTAGAGGCCGGGAGAAAGTCATTAACAGCAACTTCCTTGTTCTCATTCTTCTTGTCTGAAGTATTTATCAAGGGAAAAGAAAGTTAGGCAAGTTCCAGGGACAATAGAAGTTTAAAATAGATATTCTTCCTCATAGCAGTTACATACAATCTTCAAAGAAGCGTCGGATCTCAGCCAAACGGTGGGGTGGGAGTTCCTTGATGTCATTGTAGTGACGATACTCGGGGTCATCGGCGCAAACAGCAATAATCTTGTCATCTTTCTCACCCTGCATTTATAAAATTGCTCAGCTTCTCTCATTTGCTTTTAAACGTGTATCTAAGAGTCGGGAGTATTGTAATCAGTGCTTATTGTTTACCTGATCAATCATAGGCATCAGACCTATAGCTTTAGCTCGAAGAAAGCATCCTGGAAGAACCGGTTCCTGTTGGTATTTCAATGGTAACATAAGTATTGCCTTAAAAGTCCTAACATTTATGACATTCGCAGCTGTACGACCAACAGAATTTTCAGACTCTGATTGCTTCAAAGTAAAGTAGGCAAAACAAAGCAATACAAGAGAGTTTCAAAGCATGAAATAGGCAAATCAGCCATGGATTAAACTCTCATATATTCAAAGAAAGCCGGGACCTTTAAAACATGCCTGCATAATAATTAGGACATCAATCGGATCACTGTCTTCGCAAAGAGTACGAGGGATGAAACCGTAGTTGTGAGGATATACAACTGATGAGTACAACACGCGATCAACCTGCAAATTTGGGCAATTTTCATCAGCAACAAATACAGGGTCTACAAGGTGCTGCAAATAGTAGTGAATAGTAATTTACCTTGATCAACCCAGTTTTCTTGTCAAGTTCATATTTCACTTTACTCCCTTTTCCAATCTCAATCACCTGTACATATTAATCAACGTCTTCAATATAAATATTATCGGGCAATAACTCTAAGTACTTCACTATCTTTCACTTTTCAAGGGAATTACATCATAATTCGTTATTAGTTTTCTCAAACAAATCAACATCAATCATGATCATTATTTAATTTACGAGTTATGGCAAACCAATAGGAATAACCCAATACACAGCTGATTTTGACATTGCATACCGATCTCGAGATCATGCCATGGATGAGCAGCAACAGGCCTTCGGGTTAACGATGAAAGAATCTTTTCATTCAAAGGAGCATGTGAAGAGTAATGAGAGTTACTGCCAGAAGACTTGGTTGGAGTCTCAATAGGTGGAGCCATCACTGTAAGTTACAACAATGTATCAAGAACTACAAAAATTGTCGAATCAAATTAACTACACTAAAAGTTCATTCTCATGTTAGACGTTATAATCAACGAAGATAAACAATGATACAAAAATGTCAGTGTATCTGTTACAATTTTAAAAAAATTCCTCCCATAGCATATTGCTTAACTAATCAAATGCTTGTAAAAACTAAGCAGCCAAAACAAAATCGTCGACACGTATTGGCTAAAATTTGTTTCCCTTTCACAAAACTTCCTAAGAAAATTTCCTCAGATAACTATTCTACAGTCGATTTTACAGAAAAAAATGTGGATTGCGAATCAAATAAATGTAAGCGTATAACTTAACAAACGCAGATCTACGGAACTATTACCACTTAAATCCAAGCAAAATACGAAAACAGCGGAAAATAAAGAACCAAAAACAACTGAAATGATTTCAGCTCAATATCACCAGATGGTTTCTGGCCAACAAGTTATAACTCGCAGCAAAGAGAAGCAATAAGGTCCAGAAACAGAGCAAAAATGCTAAAAAAATTTAAATAACAAAACGTTGAAACGTGCATTTCAAACGCACCTGTAACTGTTTCCAACTCTTACAAACGGAAGCTTGGAAAGAAGCTAAAGGGGAAAAAGCAACACAGATCTCAGAAACAAAGAAAAAGAAGTTAGGCAAAAGAGTGTATGCAAAAAGTAAATGAGAAGAAATGATAAAACCCTATAAGACGTAGGGAGCAATGCAAGTTGTACGAGTTCCCGCTCTCTTTCATCACTGCCATTTAAAGGCATCCCCCGGCAATGAAGAAAGGGGAAAAAAGAAGGTGCGAAATTTAATTAAAATATTATTTTAAAAATAAATTCCTTGCGTTTCGATTCAACTTTCAATGCGGTGAGAGACAAGGATTATATACCTTATTTCTATTTACTACAATATAATTAATCAATTGGAGTACTATTTTAAATTATAAAAAATAATTAAGATTTTAATAAAAATCTGTTTTTTATATAAAAAAAATCATAATCTATTTTTACAAGGGAGTTATTAGGTCTTAACTCTGAACGTATAACACTATTATTTCTGTTAATATGATAAAGTGTTTTTTTAAATTATTTTCTATATTGACAGTATTTTTTTATAACTATGATTCTAATATTATGATGTGTAGAAAAATTAAAATATAAATAATAAATATTAAATTCCAAAAACCTAAGTAGTACATATAAACGGTGAATATTATACTATTTTTAAAGTAAAAATATTATTTCCAAGAAAATTACATTTTTCGCCTTAATGTTTTATATATTTGTTGTAAACGAGTTCATAATAATCATATTTTTAAAATTAAATTAAATAAAAGATAATATAAAGAGTATACTACTTGAAGTCTGGAACCGGTATTGACAGGGAAAGAAGATCCGATCATATCTGCTTGAATAATAATATTAACAATGAAACATCGACAACCACCCGGTTCTGTGCTATGAACGTTCATGTTCTGCATGTTAAAATATTTTACGATGATCAACTTTAACCACAATATCCGTCATTCATTGATGCCATTATTTTTATTATTTTGAAATAAACCAAATAAACCTCTCTTACTATTGTTTGGAGAATATAATAATTAGTTATAGGAGATGAACTATGAAATTCTTAATTACTTTGTAATAATATAGTTGGAGATGATCATGATTATGATAGGTTATTTTTTTTATCATTATAGGGGGTTTTATAATCATTTTTATAAATAATTTAATTTTTAAATAATTATAACTTTATTTTAAAAAAATTTGAATTCTCGTTTAATTTAAAATTTGGAGTCGTCGTCAACTTTTGAGTTATGTAGATCGAATACCTAGAAATGTATTTTTAAATAATTTTAAGAAAAAACATTTTAAAGACAAAAATTAGTCTGCGTGTCACAAAAAAAATTATTTTTAAGGATTCGAGAATCGATTACGCGTGGGGAAGGATTAACACCTCACAACACCCAAAATTGACACCTCTCGATTATATGTTGTTTAAGTAGTGGGACTTTATATATTCGTATCTAAAGTTTAAATTACGATCCTTTTATTTCGATGGGGTAGTTCTGCTGTGCGACGCTTAAAAAACGGCTAATATACGGCGTGACCGGTTAAAGAATTGACCGGTTAAAATTTAGACTGGTTATCTTATATCATTTAACCGGAAATATTATCAAGCATAATAACATATTAGGTAGCGCTTATATAATGTAATAGGTAGCGCTTATATAATAAAATAGGCATTTAATCGGTAATATATAATGTAATAGGTGGCGCTTATATAATAAAATAGGCATTTAACCGGTAATATTATTAAGTACAATAACATATTAGGCAGTGCTTATATAATGTAATAGGTAGCACTTATATTGACCTATTTTATAAGTAAATCGGTATATATATACCGGTAACATTATAAATTTAACTATTACATTATAATTCGGTTTCGATTTTTTTGGATCGATACTTTAGGCATTTAATCGGTAATATATAATGTAATAGGTAGCGCTTATATAATAAAATAGGCATTTAACCGGTAATATTATTAAGTACAATAACATATTAGGCAGTGCTTATATAATGTAATAGGTAGCACTTATATTGACCTATTTTATAAGTAAATCGGTATATATATACCGGTAACATTATAAATTTAACTATTACATTATAATTATCGGTTTCGATATTTTTTGGATCGATACTTTTTATAAATGTATCGACATATATGTGTTCACCTTTTGTCATTTATAAACCGGTTTTATCATATTTTTACATGTTATATTATTATGGATCGATACATTTTTATAAAGTATCGACACTTTATTGGCGCTATAACTTCTTCTCTTATTAATTCCAAAATTGTCGATACTTATAATAAATTATCGACACTTTCAACATATCCGGTAGCGCTTTACCTGTTTTGTCATTTCGAGATCGGTTTTGTCATATTTTTACCTGTTATATTGTTATGGATCGATACATTTTTATAAAGTATCGTTACTTTATTAACGCTATAACTTCTTCTCTTTTAAATTCCAAAAGTGTCGATACTTATAATAAATTATCGACACTTTCAACATAACCTGTAGCGTTTTACCTGTTTTGTCATTTCGAGACCGGTTTTGCCATATTATTACCTGTTATATTGTTATGGATCGATACATTTTTATAAAGTATCGACACTTTATTGGCGCTATAACTTCTTCTCTTTTAAATTCCAAAAGTGTCGATACTTATAATAAATTATCGACACTTTCAACATAACCGGTAGCGCTTTACCTGTTTTGTCATTTCGAGATCGGTTTTGTCATATTTTTACATGTTATATTGTTATGGATCGATACATTTTATAAATTATCGACACGTTATTGACGCTATAACTTCTTCTCTTATTAATTCCAAAAGTCGATACTTATAATAAATTATCGACACTATCAACATAACCGGTAGCGTTTACTTGTTTTGTCATTTCGAGACTGGTTTTGTCATATTTTTACATGTTATATTGTTATGGATCGATACATTTTTATAAAGTATCGACACTTTATTGGCGCTATAACTCTTCTCTTTTAAATTCCAAAAGTGTCGATACGTATAATAAATTATCGACACTTTCAACATAACCGGTAGCGCTTTACCTGTTTTGTCATTTCGAGACCGGTTTTGTCATATTTTTACCTGTTATATTGTTATGGATCGATACATTTTTATAAAGTATCGACACTTTATTGACGATATAACTTCTTCTCTTTTAAAAAAGGTAAAATTTACCTAATATGTTGAAAGTGTCCATACTTTTTATAAAAAAGGATCCATACTTTTTTTAAAGTTATATAATTTATGTTTCAATTTTTTTAATAGTGTTTCATGTTTTCCACCAACAATATTAATTTAATAATTTCATTTACACAAAAAATTATTTGATTGTTTTGATATTTTATAAAATATTTTTAGAATTTAAATTTAACAATATGTTTAGGTAGAAAATGTATTGACACATGTTTAGGTAGTTATTGTACATACCTAAATATGTACTGCGAATTTAATGTTATACCCACCCTTTAACTACCATTATCAATACCACATCCTATTGAAAGCAGCACGACTGAAACATGTTCAAAATGAACCTTTGCTTATATTTAATCGATACAAATATAAAAGTGTCGATACTTTTGAAAGGATAATTACGTATTTCTTTGAAAGTATCGATAATTTATTACACGTACTTACGAAAGTATCGACAATTTTAATATATCCGGTATCATTTTACCGGTTTTATCATTTTGATACCGATTTTATCATATTTTTACCTGTTATATCGTTGTTTGATCGATACATTTTTTTAAAGTATCGACACTTTATAGGCGCTAAAATTACTTCTCTTTTAAATTCACAAAGTGTCGATCCTTATATAAAGTTTCGACACTTTCAATATATCCGGTAGCGTTTTACCGGTTTCATCATTTGGATACCAGTTTTATCATATTTTTACCTGTTATATCGTTGTTGATCGATATATTTTTTGAAAGTATCAACACTTTATAGGCGCTAAAACTACTTCTCTTTTAAATTAATGAAGTGTCGATCCTTATATTAAAGTACCGACACTTTAAATATATTCGATACCGCTTTACCGGTTTTATCATTTCAATACTGGTTTTGTCATAGTTTTACATGTTATATCGTTGTGGATCGATACATTTTTAATTTGGATCGACACGAACCGAAAAGTTAAGTTTGCCGGTTGCACAATTTTTTAATATTTCTTCATGACTTAGACCTACTACATTATTATTAATCAACATTTTCGGTAGCGCTAAACCGAATTTATTAAATATCTTTTAATATATCCGGTAACGCCGTATATTAACATGTCGTTCCTGAGACATTCCCATTTCGATGAGTTTTAAAAATGAGTGAATTTCTTTTTAAAATACTTGATGAAAGATTATTCAATTCACTCCGCTTTAAAAAGGATTTCCTCTTGCTACCTTGATTAACGGAAATTAAAATTCAATTATGTTGGACGTAATTTCGTTAACTCACGACGCGAGACGATATTGCCTTTGAATAAATAAAAAACACGAAAATAAATGCATGATTTATGAATGCAACAATAATAAATGACATATACAAAGTGTATGAAATATTCACATGAGGTAACAAATGAATAAATAAACAAACAAAAAAACGAGATGCTAAAATAAATAAATACACAATAAATATTTATTTATTAAAATAATTTCATATATATATATATATATAAGGATACCTTTAAAATGAAACATGAGAAAATAATCTCAGTGACCGAAAATCCCTTATAATATACGATTTTAACCAACTTTTTTTGGATTTGCCAAAATGACCAACAAAATCGCAATGCGATCTCTAAATCGCAACGCGATCTCCAGTATCGCAAATAAGTTTTCAGATTCACAACGCGAATTTGGAAAATCGCAATGCGATTCTGACTATCGCAATGCGATAGTCCAAATTCGCGTTGCGATAGTCCGTATTGGCGTTGCGATAGACTGTTCACCGTTGCGATAGCACTGTTCACATTGCGAATTTACGATAGTATTGTTGTTTCCTGTCCAGAAGGATGCAAAAAAGCTTCAAACTTGGGATTTTTTGTTTGAATTCTCTTTAATGGTGTATGAATTTATATAGGAAGAAAGAGATATTGTGATGATCAACGACAAGTAAGAATCATCTGGAATTAGTTAATATGCTGAAAAATAATTGAGCATCCATTAATAATTCGAAAAGTGACGAAAAAATAACACTGAAAGGAAAAAATTTACAAAAACAAGATAAAAATTTGTACAAAATAAGATAAAAACTTGAACAATTTTTGTAAGAAATTAAAGAGACTTATTGCACAAAGAAAACTAAAATCCTTGATCTGTAAATAAAAGAGATTTATAAACTAAGTATGTGAAATAGAGATCATTTGTAATTAAATTATTAGTGATCAGATCGATGTAGATATTGCGAGCGTAAGAAGAGAAAAAGAGTGAAAGAAAGAAAGAGAGATTGACGGTGAATTAAAAGAAGGAAAATTAAGAGATTAAATATAAATAAATAATTATATTTTATTCTATCATAAATAATTTAGAATTTATATTTATTTAATTTTATATTATTTAAAATTTAGAGTTTATCATATATAAACATTATAAAATTTATTTTTATTTTTAAAAAAAATTATATTCTATCATAAAATCTTATAAAGAGAATTCAAACAAAAAAATCTCAAGTTTAAAGCTTTTTGCATCATTCTGGACAGGAAACAACAATACTATCGTAAATTCGCAATATGAACAGTGCTATCGCAACGGTGAACAGTGCTATCACAATGATTTTGGACTATCGCAACGCGAATTTGGACTATCGCATTGCGATTTTCCAAATTCGCGTTGCGAATCTGAAAACTTATTTGCGATACTGGAGATCGCGTTGCGATTTAGAGATCGCATTGCGATTTTGTTGGTCATTTTGGCAAATCCAAAAAAAGTTAGTTAAAATCGTATATTATAAGATATTTTCGGTCACTGAGGTTATTTTCTCTATAAAAAACATAGAATACAAACAAATATTGAATAATAATAAAATATAAACTTTATTTGAATAACCATTGGAAGGGCACTCAAAGTTTTAATTTAACAATTAAAGATTTTATAGATATTAAAATATTAAACAAACAGTTATAATCAAAATAAAACGCATAAGTAACAAATAATAAAAAATTACCTTAAATAATATATATACATTTATAAAATACATGGGTAATAATAAAAAGTATGGGGATTAAATCGAGATAAATAAAAATATGGACTAGGAAATACGAGGACTAAAGCAAAATGATAAAAAAGTGCATGGAGTAAATGTAAAATCAATGACTTAAAATGAGGACTAAAAATTTTTAATTATAGAGACTAGAAGCATGAATAAACCATTAGATATCCTATATTGAACTGAAAAAGAATTAAAACAAACAAGAATTTAAATTTAAGAATTAAAATGTAAACCATGTGTTTATTATCTACAACCATATTCGAAAGATTAAAATGAAAATAAAGATGAGATAAAAGGTTATTATTACTAAAATGAGCACACCACAAAATTGAGAGACCAAATTAAGAAGTCAAAGAACTTCATGTAAGGACCATATTGCATTATATCAAAATAGGGCGAAGCCCTTACATAATTAACCCGTAAAACCCAAACCTGGTTGCCCTAGACCCAAAACTACGTTGTTTTGGGTAGCCTTAAATACCCCATTATAATAAAATTTTAACCCTAGCCCCATTTGTTTTACCCCTTCCCCCATCGTTATATTCTCTTCATCCTTTCCTCCTATATTTTTTTCGGTGAGATAGAGGAGAACATATGCCGTCCTCATCAACGGCTACTCGTCGGTAACCAAAAATGAATGAAAGAAAGCAAAATCGACTCTCTTTTAGTCCTCAACTTAAAAACTTTCTTATAAACACCTAGAAGCCCACATGCAAGCCTAGATCTAAAAAAGATACCTCTCTGCCACTCCAAAGCCGATGATGTTTGAACTTTCCCGACGAATGACGAGCGCGATCAATCTTCTTTTCCTTCTTTTTTTCTCTGTTTTTTTTTTCTATATTCTCTTCTCCCCTCCCTTTTGAATTGTTTTACTTTTTATTATTTTAAATATGGCGAGGATTCAGTTTGGTGAGACCTTAGGGTAGAGGCATGATGGCAAATCTCAGATTTTTTGGGATTTGTTGTATTTGTTTTCATTATTATTTTTTATTTTGTTTATTTTATTGAGTTTGATTGGATTTGTTGAACAATGGATTCACTGGTAAGGTGACCGACAGTGTGGCTTCTCGGCTTGGCTCCTCGATGGTGGGCAATGACAACACTTCTCTTTTGCTGACGACGACGCTGAAGAGAATCACCACCTAGTATTTCCAACAACCCTAAAAAATCTAGGTTTTTTTGGCCCAATATGGCAACATGATTTTTTTTTGTACAAAATAGGGCTGTTAGACTTTTTATTTGGGATCTACGACATTATCTATAGTACAGAGGGAACTCTCACCTCGAGGTGACGAGTTCTTATGGATATTATTATTATATTTCATGTGTATTATTTAATTAATTTATAAGGAACTCGTTACCTCAAGAAGACAAGTTCTATTAAAATAATATTATTTTTTCAGTTATTTACTTAAATTAAAAATTGAAAAAACATTAGAACTCATCACGTTGAGATGACGAGTTCTATTAAAATATAATATATTTTTTAAATATATAGTCGTTTAGAAATATTTGAAAAGTAGATATTGGTAGTCGTTTAGAAATATTTGAAAAGTAGTCGTTGGAACTCATAGAGTTGTATGAGAACCAAATCATGCATTTGTGGGAATAATATTTCAAAAAATATCCAAAAGGTCATTTCCGATTGTGGGAAGATAAATGGAAAGTAAATATTAAAGATGATTATTTTTATTGAAAAATTATCCAAAACAAGTACAACAGACAACATAGGAATACAATTACGAAGGTTTTATTGGCCCAACCGATAATTTGGAAGATGATGACAATGTTTCCTGTTGTGGCCTTCACCTCTGCAGTGGCCACAAAGCCTTGGAAGACCTTGCTCTCATTATGGATCATCCATATCAATACGAATTCAACTAGATTCAGAACGACCCCAACCATTCTTCAGAAATAGTTGGTGGCCAATATGCAACGTTTGTGAGATACTTAAAGTCACAATTGTATATGTTTCTCATAGTATGCAAGCTATAACAATCATCAGCGTATGAGTATGGGTCTACATTCACATGCATACATGCAACAACCCAGGTGTATAGTCTGAGATCATACAAACCCCACCTCGAGTGACAACATGAGAGTGCAAGTTTGACAAAAAGAAATCTTACATTTCTTCAGACTCATTTTTAATAATGGAAAAGGCAATGGGGTATATGTTTATCAGGACATGTTTTTGTATGCCATACAGAAAAGTGCCATCCATTTGAACATTTGTTTGCAGTAAAGAAAACCTTCAATGGATGACTTGAAAGCCTATAACAAGCCTACGAAAACTCTCTTCCTTGGGATAACATGTTCATCAAACGAGGTTGTAGGATAAGTATAAGAGTGAAAAATGGCTCATGGGATGAATAATTCCATTGCGTGCAACAAATATGGAAGCTCATTGTAGGATTAATCTCAATCACTGTACAATAGTGTCATAGCTTTCCTTTTCTCCATTCATGACTTGCAGTAAGACAAAATATAACTAAATGTATTCCGGATTGATGCCACTATCATTAAAACTAGTGGCACAACTAATGTGAAATATAACAGCATGAATCATAATCAAACATACAAACCCTCACGTATTGTCGTACTAACTCAGATAACAAACAAACGTCAACACCAGTCAAAAGAACTATCCAAAAACAGACATAACACTAAACACACAACTGCATAAAACAATCAAAAACATAAATTTGTATTGTGCCCTAAAAATCAGATCGAAAAATAACGAAAACTATGAAGCCTGTTACAAGTGAAGAGACCAAAAGAACAATTAATATCCATATTAAAATTTCATGTCCATGAAAAGACAGCGAGAATGATTATTTATTTACAATCAAACTAAAGAAAAAACAATAAAATAGTCGTTGGCCAAGACCAAACGGCCAGCCGAAGGTTGGGAAGGAGTAGTGTGGCAGTGCAGTTCAACACTAGCGAAAAATGAGAGTTTCTCAGAGCAGAGGAACCAATTCTTGAATATGACCTTTTCAAATAATAATAACAAGAGTAAATTATACTGTGAATCATTCAATTGTTTCCTTACTCTTATTCTGGTCTTTAAAATTTAATTTTTTAATCTAATAATTAAATTTTCAAGTAACTTCTATTTTAATCCATCAAACTTATTCTATTAATATTTTTGATGATGTGAAAAATTTTATTATTATTTGTTCCATATAAAATTAAATAAAAAAAAGTTAAAATCCTCTAATTATACCTCAACCCATAAACCAAAATCCCAAATTCTAAATAACACACAAACTTTAAATCATAACCCTTAAACTTCAAACTCAAATTCTAAACCTCAAACCCTAAATCACATCCTTATCTTAAATATCAACATAAAACTCCAAACTACAACATATAAACTATAGATATAACTCATAAAACTTAAATAACAATACACAAACTCTAAATGGCAAATTCTAAACTCTAAAATACAAACCTTAAATCTCAAATCACAACTTTCATCCTCAACCTTGCTATTGGAGCTTTGGGGGTGATTCATAGTGATTAAGTAATCCATCTATACCTTCCTCTTTTTTAACCTGTTACGGTTTTCTTTGTTTATATTTGAGTCTTATATTCCTTTCGGTGTCGAGTTGCCCATGATTTTTGCATCGTCAAATTGTTTCGTTTTTAATGTGTGTACCTTTTGTTGGTTGATATAGCGATGAGATAATTTGGGTAGTGGTGATTTTGAGTGAAAATAAAATAATTGAAGAACATGGGGTTTTCAGGGTTAAAGAGGCTAGTGAGATGAGATCCTCGAGAGTGGGGTGAAGGGTTTTGATTTGAGATTTGAGGGTTTTAGTATAACTTTTAGATTTGAAGTTTTGATACGATTTTGGGTTTTTAAATTAGTTATTTTTATTCGTCACAAATATCAGTGAAATAATAATAATGAATATCACATTATAAAAAATATTAAAAAAAATAAGTCAGTGGCTATATAACACCCCAAATTTCGTGTTAGTAGTTTCAGGTTAACCTTAGATAAATTCGTTAGAATTGTAAGAGAACTTGGACCAAGTTAGCCTTGGGTTTGGACTTAGAATTGGCCCAACATGTGCAAAAGGGGTGTTTTTAAGATGATATCAAAACTAAGAGGCCCAAAAAAGCAATTATACCTTTGTTTAAAGAAAAAGTTGAAAACCCATTAATTTGGATGATATCATGTATAAAACACTCTCTTTTTCACAACTCTTCTTTGTCATTTTCCTTTTCATTCAAACTTCATCTCCTTCCATTAGAAGCTTGAGCAATGGTGGAAGCTTTGTCGGTCTACAATTCTAGTCCGATTTAGATAAGGTAAGAAATAAAATCACCTATCCTAGAGCTTCGATTCAAGCCCTCAATCTTTTCATTCACCATAGTATCCAAAACATGGGTTTAGTGGGGGTTTTAGAAACCTAAGTGAAACCATCTCATTTTTTAGGGATTCAAGCCTCAAGAAACGTTCTAAACACTTTTCTAAATTTCCTAACAGCATTAGTAACACTTATGCTTGATTCTTGTCTAGTGAGAGAAGTTGGAGAAAGTTCTAAAGTTAAGGGAAATGATAAGCTCACTCTTGGTTGAACCTTTTGTGTTTTTAGCAACTTAGGATATCAATGTAACTCACTTCTAACTAACCTCTACCACATGTAGGTCATTAGATGTGTTGTGGTAGGTTGCATGAGTTATGAAACATATTCATGGTAGAATTCAGAAATCAATGTTTTTCAGCATGTTTATGAACTCTTTATGACCCCCTATATTCATATATAACTCTTTAATAATGTTTGAGACATCAATAAGATGTTTAAGAATGTTGGGGAGGCATTTTCGTGCCAAAAATAGAGTATTATGGGTACCAATAATGTTCTTCAGGTGTTAAAAACAAAGGATCGATACTCATGCAAATGGTATTGATACTGTATGTGATGTATTGAGACTAACAGGATAGTATCGATACCGAGTTCACATATTAGATACTAGTAGCCAAATTTGTATCGATACTCATGGAAGTATCGATACCAAGGATAGAGTATCGATACTCCTCAATAGAGGTATTGATAGTTAGGCATTTTTCAAAACATCGAAGCCAAATTTGGCATCGATACTTAGGAAAATATCGATACCCAATCTAGAAATATCGATACTCAAGAAGGAGTATCGATACCAACCCTTTTTATCAGCCTTCACTAGGTCAGTAACCAAAGACCAGAATCAATACTAAGGAGCTTAGTATTGGTACCCACAAATATTTTTGGGTAAAAAACCCAAGGGTTTTAAAGTTAGAATTGAATGACCCAATAACACCAAAATGTCATGAAATAAAACTATAAGTGAAAACAATAATAAGCTCAGTACAATTAGAAACAACAATAGCTAGGATGCCATAAAACTAGCCTTGTTTGACATTTAGGACACAGTAAGGACACCCGAGTTACTCTAGCATTCACGATCGTACAGTTGAATATTCCAATTAATGACAAGGCACTTTAGTCACCAACTGGGCGCAGATGCCCTAAGACTCAACAGAGTAAGTTGACCAGGTATACATTTTCGATGTAGCTCCATATCTCACCCAAATACCCAAGGGTATTTAAGGAAGACTAAAGGGGTGTGTGAGCTCTGAGATGCAGAACCCTCAGACGCACCATGATGCCTAGGTCAACATGTCATATCATCATTTCCATGTCTTCATACTTATAACTCTAGCATGTACATTTAGTGGATGTGTTGAGATTTTTGATGCTCTATCGATTACCAAAAAAGTGCCAAGAGGGGGTAAATTGGTAAAATAAAAATTTTAGGAGTATGGAGAAAAAAGAAAGGAAAATTGTACAATAATATATAGTTGTTCAACTTACTCAATGAAGTTTGCATCCACTACCTTAGCTCCACACTAAGGATTTCTAAGAAGTTCACTAATTTGTCCTTTCTTTTTCTAGGCTCAAGAGTAACCTTTTACAATTCCCTAGTTTTCAATGGCTAAACTAGAACCAAACCCCTTTTACAAAAGGATAAAAAGAACTTAAACAAGAAACCTCTCAAAGAAAAGTGTTTACACAATTAAGCTCACTAAAACACACTATTTATAAGAAAAAATAAATAATAAAAAATGAAAGCTTTTCTCTTGATGATCAATGCTTGGATAGGTGTCGTGTTACCTTCTTCAAATGTCATCAACTTATTTTTATATGTTAGAATGAGTTTACATCCTTTGGGGGATGTTTTGGAGTCGTTAGGGACTTAATTACTACAAAATAAAACTACTTTGACCATGGAGTATCGGTACTTCCCTAATAACTTTTAAATAAAACTAGTTATTTTTCGATCGTTAGGCTGAGAGTATCGATACTAGGGTTTACGGTATCAATACTACTATATAATAGTTTTGATACTCCTTGAAGTATCAGTACCAATTTTGCATACTAGAATCTAAACAAATTTAAAACCAATAGGTAGTATCAATACTTCCATGAGAGTATCGATACTTTTCTTACCTTGGGTATCGATAATATAAAAACAATATCGACACTGTTCATGTGGTATCGATACTGTAAGAACAATATCGATACTTCTTGTCTATAAAATTGTTTTGTGTTCAAATTCAAGTTTTATGGAATTTGAATTATTTTTGAAATCTTTGAATAAATTCAATTTAGTCCAAACACATTTTGTCCTTAAATTTGTTATATCAAAATAGGTTCAACAATCTCCCCCTTTTTGATATAACAAAACATTTGAAAAATGATTTTGGTAAAACTCCCCTTTAATAAAACATTTAATGAAAAAAAGAAATATTTTGGAAATATATTAAAGCTCACCATTTTTCATTCATGAAATTTAATTTTTCAAACCTATACTTCTCCCCCTTTTTTATATAAAAAATAATTCAAACATTTAGGTTTAAAAATAGCAATGGAGGCCAAGTAGAAATTTTGAAATGAAATCCATTTGAAAAATCAAAATCTCCCTCTCAACAAATGCATTCCAAAAAAATTGACTTTAAAAGCTTCACACTTAAAAACTATTGAATTTCAACAAATATGAGCAAACATGTTAGTAACACATGAAATTCAATAAATCCAAGTCTATACTACTTTATGCAACATTAACATGAGACATTAAAGTTTATATGCATAAAGCTATCCAAAAATGTTATGCATTTGAAAATTTGATATCAATTGTTAGAGAGACATCATTTGATATAAAATCACATGCATAAACATTTAAATTTAAGGTAAAAAAATCAAGGTTTGTAAAAATAAAACATTAAAAACATATTTGACCAAAAATCACTACGATGAACTAAAAACTTATGAGAGAAATCATTAAAACTTTAAAATTTTCACCATAACACATTTTAACATACATAAGATAGAAAAATAACATATAATCATTTATGCTCAAAAACTCATGCATGCATAAAATAAAATAGGCAACCAATTATTCAAAATTAAAAAAACATTAAGATTAGAGGTTACCAATTCCTCATTTTTTGTGGCTAGAGCATTTAAATTTTTTCCCTTTTGTCATAATTGCTCACATACACCTACAAGAGACATTTTATATATATTTTGATATCCAATTTGCTTTAGATCCTTGAATGTTAGTGCAAAAGTCTCTTGTTCCCTTGAGAACCCATACTTGCCTAATTTTAAATGGTTTTGTAAGTTTTGTACATTCCAAGTGACCATGGAAATGACAATGTGAGCATTTTGCCATTTTAAAACATGATGAATTGTTTTAAATTTTATTTTCTAAATAATTTATTTTGATTTTTTAAAGCTCAAAATAATTTTTCAAAATTTCATTATGTTTTTTAAAATCATACTTTGCTTTTAAAATCAAATCATTTTCAACTTTAAATTTTGAAATTAATTTCTTATATTTGAAATTCATGGTCTCAAATTCCAAATACAATTCATCATAGAAAACTTGTAACTCTTTAAATGAATAAGAATTTAAATCACAAGATTTAGAAGTTACAATTGAATCTTCTTTGATGACCATGAGACATAGGTTGTCAACTTCATATTCATCATTGGAGTCTTCATCACTCCAAGGCACCACAAATGTCTTCTTTTTGCTTGATCCCTTATTCTTTCAGAAGGGACATTCATATTTGACATGTCTCATTCTTTGGCACTCAAAGCACACCGGAGGACCCTTCCTCTTACTCGATTCACACTTCACTTATTTTCCTTTGGAAGACATGAATCTAATGAATCTTTTGAAAAGCTTGACCATCTCTTCATCTTCATCTACCTATTCACTTGAGTCTTGATTACTTTCTTTAGTGAATTTGAAGGCGATTCCCACCTTCTTCTTTTTCTTGTTATTCTATTCTTCTTTTTCTTCTTTATTTTTTTGGAGTTTTACCTCATGAGTGAGTAGAGAACAAATAAGCTCATCGAGGGAGTATAACTCCAAGTCCTTGGCTTTTTCGATGACGGTTGCTTTGCCTTCCCTGGATATATGCAATGTCACCTCAAACTTATCCCAAATCTCCTTTGCATTAGAGCATAGAGATACTCTTCTATATTCGTCTGGGCTAAGAGCACAAAAGAGAATGTGCATGGCTTTGCCATTGAGTTGGGTAAGCTTTCTATCTTCACTTGTCCATTTCGATCGATTCCTTGGCGGGGTGAGGGAATTGTCGACAATGGCATCCTAAACTGCAAGGTCGGTGGCTTGGATGAACAACATCATCATATTCTTCCAATAGAAATAATTTACTCAATTGAAGTAAGGAAACATATGGATCGACTGAGAGTCCTCAAGGAAGTACACTTCAGATGTGGAAGTCATTTTCTCGGTTACATCAAAAATTGATAGAAAGCTTCAAGGATATTCTCAAGGTTGTTAAACCATCGATTTGTGACCCACTCTGATACCAGTTGTTGAGATTTTTTATGCTCTATCGATTAACCGAAAAAGTGCAAAGAGGGGGTGAATTGACAAAATAAAAATTTTGGGAGTATGGAGAAAAAAGAAAGGAAAAATTGCACAATGATTTATAGTGGTTCAACTTCCTCAATGAAGTTTACATCTAATACCTTAACTCCATACTAAAGATTTCTAACAAATTCATTAATTTGTTCTTTTTTTTTTCTAGGCTCAAGAGTAACCTTTTCAACTCCCTAGTTTTCAATGGCTAAACTAGAACCAAACCCCTTTTATAAAAGGATAAAAAAATGTAAACAAGAAATCTCTCAAATGAAGGTGTTTACACAATTAAGCTATCTAAAACACACTATTTGCAAGAGAAAATAAAGAATAAAGAATGAAAGCTTTTCTCTCGTTGATCAATGCTTGGATAGGTGTTATGTCACATTCTTTAAGTGTCATTAACTTGTTTTTATATGTTGAAATTAATTTCTAGCCATATCTAGTCGTTGGGGACTTAATTACTGCAAAATAAAATTGCCTAGATCAGAGAGTAACGGTACTCGGGCTTGGAGTATCTGTACCTCCCTAATAACTTTTAAATAAAACTAGCCATTTTTCACAGCTTGGTTGGGAGTATCAATACTAGGGTTTACGATATTAATACTACTATACAGTAGTATCGATACTCTTGTGAGTATTAGTACTAATTTTGCATACTGGAATCTAAACACATTTAAAACCAATAGGCAATATCGGTACTGCCATTAGAGTATCGATACTTTCCTTACCATAGGTATCGATATGACAAGAACAATATTGATATTATTCATGTGGTATCGATACTGTAATAACAATATCGAGAACAATATCGATACTTCTTGTCCAGAAAATTGTTTTGTGTTCAAATTCAAGTTTTATGGGCTTTGAATTATTTTTTAAATCTTTGAAAAAAAATTCAATTTAGTCCCAAAATATTTTTCCCTAAATTTGTTATGTCAAAATAGGTTCAACAGAATGCATGTAGTATTGTACATTTATTAGTGAGGCACTGAGCTCGTAAGCTCAGTGTTCGAAATGTTTTTCCGTGCGCAGGTTCTTAGGAGACCATTCGAGGAACATTATCATTGCCAGTAGTTCCAACTCAACAAAGACTTCATAGTACGTCTTGATCTTTTATAAGAGGACATGTACCATTGTAGACCATTGTATTCAAATGTAACTCTATTTTGATTTTAAACTCAATGCATTTGTTTTGGATGATTTATGAGTTTTCCATATTTTGTAAACTTTGAATTATCAATATTTATTTTATTTTACTCGGGATGGATTTTATATGGTATTTTAAAGGAAAATTTTGGATTAGCTACTTTGGTGGTCCTATGTGACATCATGATCTAGTGATCTTCGGGTCCGATTGGATTAAGGTGTTATAGACTAAAATAAGAGTAATTTAAAATTTTAATTATTAAATTAAAAAAAATTAAACTTAAGTAACAAAAAATAATAGTGAAAAGGTAGTTGAATGATGAATGATATAGTTTATCCTAATAATAAAAGGGAAAATTACACATTTAATATCTAAATTATCACTTTTGTTCCATTTTAATACCTAAAACATTATTTTTTCCCAAAATCATAACTAATGTCTAGGTTTCAATTTGGTACCTATTGTTAAATATTTAACGTTACTAATGACGTGAAAAAATAATTCCACGGAAGCTACTCTCAACCTGGTGTTGGGGGTAGCCTACTATCTTACCTCCCCTTACCCCATACATATGGGAAAAAGGGACAGCCATTTTAATGACGTGAAGTTTGCATTACAAGACACATGGAATATCATACAAGGGAAAATAATTCCATGTCATTGGTGTCGCTAAATTTTTAATGGAGAGATACCAAATTAAAACTTCAACTAAACGTTAGGAATGATTTAGAGAAAAGTGATAAATTAAGTACTAAATGTGTAATTTACTCATAATAATAACAATGATAAATTATGTATTTAATACCTAAACTACCAATTTTGGTCTATTTTAGTATCTAAACTTTCAATTTTTTCAAAATCATATCTAAAGTTTAGTTTTTGTTTTATTTTAGTACGCCCGTTCAAAATTTAACATTAAAATTTGGGGGAAAATTGAAAGTTGATGTAATAAAACGGACCAAAAATGATAGTTTGGGTACTAAACGCGTTAAGTTTTTAACGTGTGTATTAAAATGAAACAAAAATTAAACGTTATGCATGATTTTGAAAATAAATAAAAGATTAGATACTAAAACGGATCAATACTGATAGTTTAAGTACTAAATACATAGTTTAACCTAACAACAATAATAGATTTTCAACGGCCAACCGGTGCTGACGTTCCAAAACGCTTCCCTCCTCATTTCTCTCATCTCCTTTCGTCAGATCTCACTCTTCTTTTCCCTGACCCGGTAGTATTGCTTTCCTTTCAATTCACTACATAAAATTCAAAAGCCAACAAAATTTCAATTTTTCTTTTTTACATCTGATTATTAACAGTGAAGCTTTTTTTTTGTCTAGGGTTTGTTTTTTTTGTGATTCGATAAATTTCTTCTATTACCATGGCTGCTCCACCTGCAAGAGCTCGCGCCGATTACGACTACCTAATAAAGCTCCTTTTGATCGGCGACAGCGGTAACTATTTATTACCTATTCTATCTATATTATGTATCTTGATTTGAAATGCGATCTACTTCATGTACATTGATTTTGCGAAATGTTTGCTTTCGTTGAAAGGATTTCATTGTTTTCTGGTTAGAAAACTAGGTGTGAGACCGTGATGTGTTTATCAAGATCATTACCTTAGATTAAACTTCATTTTAGGCTTATAGATTACCTTACCGAGATTTTATTGCACTCGCGAAGTTGATTGTAAAACAGTGTATTTGCATGAGTGAAACGTTGCTCATTACAGGCCATCACTGCGACAATTAGTTGTAGTTGCCTGCAATTTGGTACTGATAAATGATATTATACTTATTTTAAGGAGTTTTCTTGGTATTTTGCATATTCTTTTTTAATTTTATTTCTGAAGCTGAATAGTCTGTTTACTTATGCTATTGTGTGGCCAGGTGTGGGTAAGAGTTGCCTCCTTTTGCGTTTTTCGGATGGCTCGTTTACTACAAGTTTTATCACAACCATTGGGTAGGTGTTCTTTGAATTGTAATCACTTGTCTTATTATTGTTATTAGTATTGTTTCTAAATGGGGCATATGGTTTAATAAGTTTTGTCCTTACTTTGGCAGGATTGACTTTAAGATAAGGACCATAGAGCTTGACGGGAAAAGGATCAAGCTGCAAATTTGGGATACTGCTGGGCAAGAGAGGTTTCGAACAATTACAACTGGTTAGTTTTTGGGTTTGAAGGTGTCACTGACTGGAAATGAATGGTCTATTTGGAATTATAAATTATTTATTTGGAGAAATAATTTGATAGCATTACTTGGGCATTGTTTTGCTTGAACCTTTTAATTGCCATTGTTGTATGGTGCGACTTACCATTTATTCTCACTCAGATATTGTGAAATTCTATATCAACTTTGGCTCAAGGTGGTTGCTGTTGCTTTGCTATTCTCCTCTGTGATTTTTTGCCTTTGGGAAGTTAGGAGTTTGTCTGCTTTCGTGGCTCGCACACTCTCTAATCGGCCCATTGTGATACTCTTGAATTGTATGACAGGACTTGGAAATAGAATTATGAAGAACAGATGCTTATACTTTCATATTTTCTAGATTCTTGATTGAAGGAGTTCAATATTAAAATTATCTCTGAGGGTGTTTAAAATTTTGCCTCTACATAGTATTTTATTTTGGTCTTTTGATGTCAACTCTCCAATACATCCTGATGTTTTGTCTTCCGAACTCGTCTGATTAACACACAATTAAGTATTATTTTCTTTTCATGCAGCTTACTATCGTGGAGCCATGGGTATCTTGCTTGTGTATGATGTGACTGATGAATCATCTTTCAATAGTAATCACTGAACTTTTATCATTTGAATTTTCATACATTAGTTGTTCTATCTTATCCACCCTTGAATCTTTAGAAATGTTTATGTTTCCACCAATTCTATTATCAACTGCACTAATATCCTTACCTTTGATTTGAAATTTTATTCTTTTTTCCTTTATAATTATCTTATACTCAGACATCAGAAACTGGATTCGAAATATTGAACAACATGCATCAGACAATGTCAACAAGGTTCTGGTGGGTAATAAGGCTGACATGGATGAAAGCAAAAGGGTATCTCCCCCTCTCTCTCCCGTAGGCTTATCGCTTGCATTTGCAGTTACCCTTCTTTTTTGGCATATTGGCTTGGTTCAGTTTCTTTTATAAGTTGTCGAGGAACTTATCTTTCAGGCTGTCCCTACTTCAAAAGGCCAAGCTCTTGCTGATGAATATGGCATCAAGTTCTTTGAGACTGTATGTAATTGTTACTCTATATTTTTCCGTTCCTTTTTATGTATAAGTGATCTTTCCTATATGCTGAAGAGCCATCCTATCTTGCAGAGTGCAAAAACAAACTTAAATGTTGAGGAGGTTTTCTTTGCAATAGCCAGGGACATTAAGCAAAGACTTGCGGATAGTGATGCTAGGGCTGAGGTATCGTATCTCTCACTTGAATGTATCATCATTTCTGATAAGAAAAGCATACTTGCGATAATTATGCAAAGAATTTCCTTAAACATATTTAAAAACACAAGTTCCTAATATCACTCCCGTTACACATGATTTCACTTGTTTATTACTTTTTATATGTTTTTTCAAATTTGTGGTGCTTAAACATATTTCAAAAACACTAGTTCCTAATGCCACATGCATTGCACGTGATTTTACGTCTCTCTTTATGTGATTTCCCCAAACTCGTGCTTATATATTGTAATGTCTATTCAATTCCTCTTTGTAGCCAAATGCAATCAAAATTAACCCACAAGATCAGGCCGAAGGATCTGCAGCAAATGCTCAAAAATCAGCTTGCTGTGGGTCTTGAACAAAGCTATGATTGACAATGAGCTCTGATGGGTACATTTTCTTCTCTCAGGAGCTTTTTTGGTTTGGGAAAACTAATTTCATCATAACTATATCGTTCGTGTTTGTATTCTCCTGCTTATCATTATTTTTACATCTATTTATCTTTTGGTTTGAAATGTTAGATCCTTAAAATTCTGCAGAAATTAATCATATTAGATTGTTTTTCGTAGATAACATTGTGCTTGAATGCAAATCTGTCTACCGTTCTGATATTTTGAGTTGTTAAGAAACTCTCTATGCCAATAATCAGTGCATAAGCTTGCTCTACTTTTCATAATTTTTAAAATTTCTGCTTTGAGTTCAGTTGTGTTTGGGTTAAAATTGTTTCAGTTGATTTTTTCACTAATGTTCCCCCAACTATGGTATGTTTTTTATTGAATCTCTCGACAATCAAAAGTTACAAAATGATCACTCGACTATTTGTATTTTCTAAAATCGTCATTTTCCTTTAAAAATTTGACGATCATTTGAATTGAACGTTATAAATTAAGATATGATAAAATTTGATCTCAGGATCATTTGAGTTGTATAGTTGTTTGAAATTATTAGATAAAATTTTATCATATCTCAATTAATAAGTTAACATCTAATTCAGACTATCGTCAATTTTTTAACAAAAAGAACAATTTTGGAACATATCAATAGTTGGGTGATCATTTGTAAAGTCAAGGGACTAAAAAATATCCTATAGTCAAAGGATTACTTTGTAACTTTTAATAATTGAGAGACTCAACAAATCAACACCTTATAGCCGGATACCATTTGTGTACTTAATTTAAAATTGTTTAAAATGCTAATTAATAAAATTAAAGCCTAAAAATGTAGTACTTTAAAGATTACTTAAAGCAGCAAACTTACTAATAACATTATAATGTCAACGATCAAATTATGTCAAACTTAAGTAAATAAAATCTCACATTTCAGCATAATATAAAAATTACAGGTTTCCTCCATTTCTCCTTTGGTTCACCAAGAGTGAAGCAAAATTTAGATTTCATCTTATCTTCAATTCATATCTACTGCATGTTGCTGAGATACAAGCAAAATACTCAAAATAACAAGTATCCTTTTTAAGGCACCGATTCCTACTTTTTAACAGATTCCTGGGCCATATTATAAAGAAGAAAAGGCGTCACGTTCAGTTAGTGGCGCCGTCACCATTAACAAGCAATAATGTCTTGTAAAGTTCACTTCCATCATATGCACAAAACAGAGATAACCCTACCTTGCCAATGAACACGGTTGCTTTACGGCAATTGTTTCATTTCATCCTTCCCATATATACGTTGAAGTTCAACAGTGGCAACTAAAAATGACTCTGAGAAAGAAAGAGTAGGAAACCCTTTTATTTTAATCGATCATGAGTGCTTACTATATGTAGTTGCAAGATAAATGATGTTGGGGGAGGGGGATTTATATATAGCAACTCAAGTTAGGTGGGACTAAAGCAATTTGAGTTCAAAAGCTTACATTACCTTTCCAAAGCCGGAAGCATTTTTGGTTAATAGGTGAGCCTGTTATAGTCTGAATAACGTCGAACAGCATATTCTGCGGTGTGCTTCTCAGCTCTTGGACGATCCCATAAACTGTCTTCCCATTCTCAAAGTATATGTGATTGTTTGGGTGTTTTGTTTTGCAACCAGCATGTCGTTCAAATTCGTATGCATTGATCACCTATTGGAATGTAGAAACCCAGAACGTCAGAGCACACATACTTTGCCTAACCATTTCCCTCAATACAAATGGTAAAACGGGAAAACCACACCTTAGAAAAACTGCATGTCTGGCAGCCACATTGATATCCAGAACTCTTTATTACGCCACGGAGCTCCTTCTGAAGTTCATAAAAAGAAGCAGGCGTATAACCAGACAGTAAGGTAAACTAAAAGAACACATGAAATGAGATTTTACCTCCTGTGACCACGCAATATATTTGACTGGAACTCCATCAAGCATACCAGTTGAGAGCAAACTTTTCACATTTGATGGGAAGTTATTTGAAGCAGCTTTTTTCGATGTTTTTGGCTCATCTTTCTTCCTAGAAACTTCAGCTCTAGAGGCAATGATATTATTGGTTTGAACCAACTCTTTTGCACTAGGAGCATTAAATCTTTGGACCAAAGACTGACTCATCAACAAGTTATAGCTTGATATAAAACTCCCCGATGGATTTGTACCATCATCATCATAACCACCAAATGATATAATAATACTCTCCCCTACTATAGGACGGACCAACTGACAAATTATAGCTGTCCCCCTTGTAGTTATGTGTAATAGATATGGCACTGTCATCTCCTTTACTGTAGGTCTGACCCACAGTTACAGAACTATCATCTGTCCCGTTGTAGGTTTGACCCATAGCATGAAATTATTATCACCCTTTTCGAAGGTATCGCTTATTGTAATTGCACTGTTATCCTCAATTTTGCTATGGGATTGTCCCATAGACTTGAAAAGATTATTCTCTCTTTCATAGGTGTCACCAATAGAATCCCCTTTGTTATAAGGAAAGCCCATCGACATAATACCATCTTCCACCTTGTTGTAAGCATGATCAGTTGACACTGAATTATTGTCAACCCTATTAAACACATATCCCATCGATGCAGACATGATATTATCTGAATCCTTGACCTCACTGACTTTTACCTTCCTAATCCCTCCAAAGTTTAACCCAGATCGAGGATCTTCCAGTGTATGAGACATAGATAAACCAAATGAAGAATCACTTATAAATAAATCTTCATTAACCTTTCTCCCCATGAGAGCTTTCTCTGTGTTACCAGATGAAAAGCTTCGATCATCAAAGTTCATTGCTCGAGCTGTTTCGGTATTGAAAAACCGTTCAGCAAACTGTTCCGAGATTGAAGTAAAACCGGATGCATTTCCCCAAGGAGATTCATTTGGATTAAAGATTCCAGAAAATAAATTGATTGTTGGAATTCCAACTGCCTGCTTCTTGTTAGGAAATAAGTCTGTCTCGGTGCCATCCATGAACAATTGATTAGAGCGCTTGGGGTCAACTCTAGATGAAGTATCATACGTCATCTCACCATTGTTTAAATCAGCCCCCTTTTTCGTGCAAATGCCCTCATTCTGGAAAGATTGTTACATGTAACAAATTTCTAATCAGACTGTCACACCGTACAGAAAGAATAACAGTCGAATCTTTTCAGTGATCTAGTATCAAGATTAACCACATGCCATCAAAGATTATAAAAAAAAGAATCACTAGAGAACTTCAATAAGGTGAGCTTTTATAGAACCTATTGCTTTTCAAAAAGCTCAACTAGGTACACACGTGCATGCAGAGCCCCTAAGGACGCACCTTGTCTAGTGCTAATGCACAGCCCCCCTAAAAACGCACTTGGGAACTCTTACTGTCAACAAACACATGATTTAGCTGGTAGAATTGTAGAAATTAGAAAATAATCAATATGGCTTTCTTCTTCACTCTTACTGTCTTACACATATATATCTAGTTCATCAGTGCTTCTCCACCTACATTAGTCAATTACAACTATTGTGAAATAGAAAAACACAATAAAAATTAAACCACTGAATATATCAATACTGATACGCAGTATCAACAGCACAAATCACTTAAGCCAACATTCAAAACATACCATTTTGAAGCTTTACTTCAAGTTTGCTTCCACTTTGCTGTAAAAGTTCAACAGTTAAAACTCTATCTTCATAACAAGTCAAACATGCACCAAATTGCATTAAAATAAAGGATCAAATTTACCACTAAGCAGAAGAGAAATGTTCAGTAACGCCTGGTTGAAGCAGATAGTGTAAATTTTAGTTTAAATTGAAAACTTTAATCGCTAAATATATGCTAAAATCAGTGAATCAATCAATTGAAGAACTCCAAGAACAAATAATCCTAATCTCTCATAAACTGTGTAACATTAAACCATTTTCAGAAATTTATTACATTTCCAGTGCTAAACACTCTGAAGTTCACTAATTAAAATAACATTTATTTGAAAGTAAACAAAAACTATAAATCCTTTCGAGAAGACTGTCTTCGCAAATTTTTTAGAATACGGCTAGCAGAGGTGGTAATCAAAAGAGAGATCTTCATTGTGTAAAATACCTGCACTAAGATGATTGATTACGAAGGCGATGATCCGGTGATCGGATAGAAGGAAAACTTTCCGGCAGTGGTTGATCGGAAACCAAACCGGCGATTGTACGGAATATGATTGTCGCGAGATCTAGAGAGGGTGGAAAGGATTTTGAGGTTTTTGGCGGAAGAGAATATATAGGATGATGCATTGTACGATCACATTCTGTGGGGCCTCAATCGGACCGTACACGTGTACTTAGATTTCTACAGATCTGATTTTGATTTCGATCTCGATCTCGATCTATGTGCGACGTTAAAAAAAACATCGTACAATTAATTTGAGGGTAAGCTACACATATTGATCATCATACTATTACTTCTCTCCTATTTTTGTTATTATACTATTTTTTCTGTATAATTGGTCTTTAACATTAAATATATAATAAAAAAATAATATGATCTGATATAATCATAATTTTATTTTCCGAAAATTATATTTATTATTAATATAATCATAATACTAAATAATTCAATAAATTTATCCTTACAATAAGATAGTGACAATGTGATGTATGTCCTAAAGGTAAAAGAATGCCAATTTGTGTAATCAATACATTGTAAATAACGTCAAATCATGTAATTAATACATTATAAACAAGAATAATACTCGAGTCTAGTTGAAACTAATTCTTAAATAAAAAGTTAAAATGGTGAAATGTTTCTTAAAGGTAAAAGTTCAATGTTTAACAAATATAAATAAATTTTATTAGATTGTAAATAATTTTTTACTTCGTAAACAATTTTATCTTAATAAATTTTTTTTCTTAATTAATTTTTTTAAAGTTTTTTCTTAATTAATTTTTTTAAAATTTTTAGCGGGTGGAGTGACGAGTTCCATATGACCATTGATAAACAACTAGAAACGACTATTTTTTAATTCAAAAGAACTTGTTACCTCGAGGTGACCAGTCCTCATTTTTTTTTAAATTTTTTAAATTATTTTTTTAACAAAATTTTTTAATGAACTCATCACCTCAATGTCAAGTATAATTTTTTTTAGAGAATACCATAATTTCTAAAATAATTTTTATATTGACCTAATATCTTAAATATTTGACCCGCATGAGGTCTTGAAAAAAAAAGCTAAGGGGTTGTTTGTTTGTTTACTTCAGAATGATTAAACGTTGAATGATTCAGAGGCTCTGTATAAATTAACTCTGAATATGACATGATGTTTGATAAAGAATCTGAATCATTCAGAATGTACTTTGATGCTGAATCATTCAATACTGTTTTGTTGAATCAGTCAGTACTGAATCATTTAGAGGTACAAAACAAACACGCTGAATGCTGAACGGTTCAACATTCAACGCTAAATTATTATATTCAAAGCCAAACAAACAAATAATACCTAACTAATTGTAATAGTATTATTGGACCGAAATAAGAGAAGCCTCATCGAAGTCTACATATCCAAAGGTTTTACAGTTCCTCCTTCACAATTTTTAGGGTTTCGAGTAAGAGAGTGTAGCCGCAACAGCAAAACTCACAATGGGTAAGAGAAAACCTCAAATTCAGCTTCTTTTCTTCTTTTTAAACTTCAAAGTGATTTTCTATGGATAATTCGATGATCATTTGGTTTGGAAGCGAAGATAAAGGTTCACGAGTTAAGGAACAAGTCAAAGACGGAGCTGCTAAGCCAATTGAAGGACTTGAAAGCAGAGCTCGCTCTCCTTCGCGTCGCTAAGGTCACCGGCGGTTCCCCGAACAAGCTGTCCAAGATGTATGGAATTGATCATTTCACCCTTTGCTTTCACTTTAATTCCCGGTTCCCTCTTATTAGATCCTGAACTGTATTATTATCACTATTGGCTGTAGAAAAAGTTGTGAGGTTATCAATCGCTCAGGTTTTGACGGTGATTTCGCAGAAGCAGAAATCGGCTCTCAGAGAAGCTTATAAGAAGAAGAAGTTCCTCCCTTTGGATCTCCGTCCCAAGAAGACTCGTGCCATTCGTCGCCGCCTTACTAAACATCAGGTCCTTTTAGTTTTTGTTTACAGTTATTGAGATATTTGGAAATTATTGGTTGAACACTTTAATGTTAAGTGTATATGCCAAGCATGAGAATATGGTGGATTTGTGACATTAACTCTTGGAAATTTTGAAGGAAATTCAGGCAGTCCTAACTAGTTGTCTTTGTTTATGTTAATGCCAAAACATAGAATATAGCTTCGGTAGCGTATGTTACTTGTGCAAGTGTCGGATACGAGTATAAACTCGACACAGGCATTTGCAATGTATTTGGAGGATCCTTGAGGTCATATTCACATCTCCATGTGTCCGAAACAAGTGTATTCGATATGGGTGCTTTAAGAAAAAATGGAAGTCCAAGTGACTTAGTTAGGACTAAGAGATTTTGGGTAGCCTTCGGTTAATTTGTAGTAACTGTGGAGGGATTTAAAATGTCTGAGCCTAGCATGAAATGGAGGGGTATCTTTTAAATGCCAGTTGATATTAGTTTATCTTTTGGTTTTAATGGGTATGTACAATTTTTATTTCTAATCCTAACTCTTAAGATCTTGTTATAGGAATGTAGATTTTTGGACGGTTCACTCGAGGAAGTACATGTTTGAAATATATCATCTATCGACCAGTAAACTACATACGAAATTTAATGTTGAGCTCACGCTGGAGTTAAGTACCGACATTGATGCTCGTTTAACCAATGAATTTAGTAGTTTGAGTCCTCAAGCATATATAAAGCCTTAAATTTTTCCATGGTGACTAACCCTAGGTTATGCTTTGTGACTTTGACATTCGTCATGTTAATGTTGTATTTCTATTTGAGGTTTTTTTTTCCCCTTTGTTCTTGATGTTTTGGTACTTACTCTGATACCATTCAAATTTACCAAATTGGTTTTCTGGGTTTATATGCAGGCATCTTTGAAGACGGAGCGGGAAAAGAAGAAAGAAATGTATTTCCCACTAAGGAAATATGCCATCAAACTGTAATCGAATCTAGCTTCCTCTTTTTTTTCCTGCTATTTTTATTGTGTTGAAGATCAAAAAGGCTGAATTGTTGGTTTAGATGCAGTAATATGAGCATCTGTTTGACTATGTCATTTTTGTCACTTTATCACTGCTCCCGCTTATAATATGATTTCTCATTTCAGAATGCGTTTAATGTACTGTAATTCTAGATTAGGTGCGCTCACTTTTGCAGAGTTTACCCTGCTCCACCTACCTTCGGTAATCATTATATTTGTATCGTTATTCTTTTTTTAATCATATGTATGATATTATAAATTCATGTAAATTTTAATAACTCAAAAGTTCGTTTTATATGGATTCATTTTTCGTTTCGTGTTAAACTAGAAACTGAGGATTAACCTGACCTTAGTTGTAGTAGTGATGGCAATAGGGCTAAACGGAGTGGTTCTTTGGGTAAAATTATCTTAATGATTCCTTTCATGTGATTATATAAGTAAATGACATCAAAGAAAATAAATTATAGAAATGACACTGATTTTCAAGTACGTGGTGCCAGGGAATATGAGGTCATGTAGGGCAAAAATGTTTCCTACACCACCGTGCGTTTAGCGTCTTTTATTGAATGATAGGGTCAGAAAATTATATAAATTTAATTATTTTATATTATTTTAAATTAATAAAAACTATGTAAACGTAATTTTTTATTATTTTAATTACTCGGTGAAAAAAGGATCCAACTACCATAACAGTATTACATGTGCCACCAACTCATCTATTCACTGTTAAGAGATTTCTTCAGTACTTGCAAGGCGGTTGCGCTCTTCAAACATCCCCATCATCTGGTACCTTAGCTCACTGTTATATATATATATATATATATATATGGATAATCCCGAGGATTGATATATAAAACAATACCCTTCTACTTGTGAATTGTTGACAAATTTAACATAAAAAAGTAGGGAAATGCTAGAATCATAGAGGTCGAAGAACATTAACAGATTGATTTTTAATAAAAATATATATAGAAGTTACATTTGTTGAAGAGTTATCTATACATTTTCAGTATATAAAACAAAAGCCGAAGAATATACACGACATATGACAATACAAATATAGTGAACTATCAGCTCCTCTAATGTCAGCAGCTTTTGCTTAAGTAACAAGTTAACTTACACATTTTTTTTTCTAACCTTTTGAAACAATAATGGTTAGCGCCATAATGCAAACCAGATAAATTAGGCAGATATTTGGTTGGTTAGTTGGGTATTAGGTCTTTTTCGAATGCATCGTATTCCCATTCTACGATTTCATCCGTTTCATAATCTGAATTTTCTTCGTCGTCATGTTCCAGCTCGAATTTCAGCCTCCTTTGATCCAATTTTTTTATTGAAGACTTTAATCGGAACCACGGACTTAGTGGCGACTTGGTGGATGGTGACTCTGATATTGCAGTTGGATTTTCAAGATCTAAAATTGGTCTCTCGATATATTCAAATTCCTCCCTTATACTTTCAAGATCATCAAATAGCTCTTTCAGCCTGTCATCTTTCTTCCTGGATGGTGGCCAAGTAACATCAATGGGAATGCCATGTAATATACTTCCACGTTCATAATGGGAAAAGAAAAACGAGATGGAGTTCTTTACCTGTAAGTTCCTTCATTCGGAGAATAAATCTGTGTTTTCATGGAACCCACTACACTAAAGGTACTTACAAACTGGAAAAAAAATAAAATGAAAAACCAAGATTAATTCTGTAGACGTACTCAAACTATGATCCAAATTATAAATTGATCAAAAACTTCAAGATAGTACAACTAAATTCTCAAAGTATAAGTATCGGTATCATATTAATCAAGTCCTTCCATCAGCCTAGCCATAACCTTGCACCTATCAAAATGTAATGTCATTATCCTTTTTTTAGAACACATAAGATCCAATCTCTTCTTATTTCTTAGAATAGGTGCACAGGTGTTTAAAATTTGCTTCTGTATTTCAAATATGCTTCAAGTCAAAGTTGAGTTGGCATTTAACGCCCAAAGCTAATGCCATGGTTGGCGGAAGGACTTGATTAGTATGATACTGATGCTTCGACGATTCAATTAGCATGTTTTGGAGTTTAAAGACCAATTTAGAACATTGACATTTCTTAATATGATAAAATTGATATTTTGCCTACTGCATACATATATTTAGAACGAGGGGGATAGGATCCATTAACACATTGTAAAACTTAGTTTTATACGTTTTTTTGGATCGTTGGATGAGTGAAAATAGATAACGGAGATTAACAATAGAAAATGAGATTTTTACGGAAAAAAAGAAGTGGATGATTCTCAATTTAGAAGTTTTAATCCCAGCCATTTATACTCAGTTAATTCAACGACCTAAAAGACTTGTAAAATTTTTACACTGGGTAAGTGAATCCTAACTCATATATATATATATATATTCTGGATGAGATTGATACATACTTTGGATTCAAGGCTCAAATATTCTTCTTCAAGACTTCTTCTTTGGTTAAGATTAGCTGTTTCTCCTGACCTGATTGATTAAAAGAATCATGCAAAGCTTGACTTAATCTAAAACTAAAAACTTGAAAGAAACAAACAATTATACCTTTCAGTTGAGGCCAAGTTCTCCACCAGTTGCCCAATTCTTGTCAGGGAAGGTCTGAGTTGTTCCTTAAGAATATAGGATATAAAATAAATAAAAATGAGGGATATATGTTGCAAAAGACTCCTAGGAAATGAATAGGAATTACAGTATATCATTAAGTTTTTGACCACCTTTCATGGATTAGAGTAATACCTTGTAAGCAGTTAGAAGATGAGTGACCAGATTCACAAAATATTCTCCATATCTCTCTAGTTCACCACTAGCAAATTAAAATGAAAAAGAAAGAAAAGAAAATCAGAACTCTACGTAAGAAATTAAAATTTCACAAAATATTCTCCATATCTCTCTTGTTTTATTGCGGAGTATGGGGGTATAGCACTCCAAGTACTTTCCAAATACATGCAAAAGCTTGAAAATTGAACTTACATATGTTGAATTCATACACTTATCCTACGCACACACCCGGGTTGGAGTAAAATAGGGAGAAATAGTCAATAGAAGTGGTAGCATCAATCCAGAGTTAGTTATGACACATGGTGATATTGCAACCATTTCTTGTTTTAAAAAGGATAAATCTATGTTGGTCAGCATACACGTTATCTGACAACTACACTCTGGGGTCGAGCAATGATGGGATAAACAGTCAATAGAAATGGTAGCATCAATTCAATAGGTGGTTAGAAGAAAGGAGATGTACATACCTGACCTGCTTCTCCTTTTGCTTAAGGTAGCTGGTTTGGAGATTCCATGTATCTTCCAGAAAATGAATCCACACATTAACAACGTCTGCTTCTACTCGGCATGAAGCAATCGATTTCGAAATTTCCTCTTCCTATGAACAGAGGAGACAGAAGGCAATTTTCTGAATATGAATAGACAGATAGTTCTACTTGTAAAAGCGTATCATCTAATTGGTACTTAAAAGAAGGTATACCTTTGATGCTAGTTGTGATAGAATCTGGTTACTGGCAACATCAAATTGCTCTCGCTCTTCCCTGGCATTGCGAAGGCGTATACGAGCACAGACAAGTGATGCATTGACCTGAACCAGATTCATAACCATATCATAATCCCACTCTGGAAAATGTGGAGAAACCCCTTTTCAGGCTAAATGTATCCTATGTCCAACTCTCATTTTTCTTAAAATCCAGTCTGACATTTGTGTCCGGCACATTTCAAACATAGTGACAACGATAAGATCCACTAAGGACTCTAAACTCATGGAAAAATAGACATACTGAACATACCAGTATTGGACAAATACCTATATGTATATACACTAAAATAAGAAATAAAGCGGAGGCTAAAACTGAAACTTAATTATGTAACGAGTAATAACAGATATAAATGATTCAGAAAAGAATAAGTTTTCTGAAACTGAAACTTAACTATGTAATGAGTAATAACAGATGATAAATGATTCAGAAAAGAATAATTTTTCTGACAAGTATAAGTATTAAAGATAAACCTTTCTAAGTTCAGCTTCAAGTTCAGCTTTGTGCTTCTCAAGATCTAGAATCCCAGCCTCCAGTTCCTGGGAAATTCAATATCAATTATTTTTTATATTTCTTATTTATAGTAAAGAAAGAAGCTTTTGGAAAAAGAAAAAAAAATCAATCTGCAAATGTTACATCAGAAATCAGTTGAAAAGCACCACCGATCCACAGACAATAATTGGAAAACTTTCCCTTATTAAATTGAAAAGGAGAAGAGAAGAATAGGAATTGCCTTGAGATCAATGCCCTCTATGTATTTCAGGAAGAAAGCATTCAAAGTGAACGATTATGTGAAGTTCTTCACTTGATATTATGATTAGAAAAGAAAAGAGCTTCCCTTGATAATTAATACCTTCTCTTGTTGGCTGACTTCGTTGGCTTTAGCAAGACGAAAGCTAATTGCTTCTTCTTTCTGAGCCCTGATTGAAACACATTGAATGAATGCATTTCCCTTATTTGACATATATAGGAATATTACATTTACCGTTGCATGATAATGAGAACCTAACCAGCACAACTGGTTATCACTTATCACATGCAAATTTCCAGATTCATGTTAGTTTTAGTTCATTTCATTTTAGCTCCTAATCTTTATGTTTCTTAAAGTACAGATATCCCATACTCATATATGAAACATTTTCGGACATGGGTATGGATTATGATCCTCCAAGGAATTTCCGAATGAATGGAAAAAATAGAAGAAAAAAAGGTTGAACAAACCCGTTCCAGACACATACCCTTATCTGATACACGCAAGTTGCATAGGTTAATTTCACTCCAATAACTTAAAAGAATAAAACATAAAATCAAACATGATCCAATTATCAAACTAAATAACACACTGTCAGTAAGCCTTGAAAGGTTAGTGCATATATAAAAAACTGAAAGGGAACTAAATTGTTTTAAAATATTCCAAGCAGTAAATATTAAGTTATATTTAAAACCTTTGCTCTGAAATGCGCCTTCCAGCCTTTGATGTTGAGTTAACGAGAGATTCTGATAAAACTTTTAATTTATCGACCTGCAACAAAAATGGACCATATGTTATTGTTGAAAATACAACATCAAGTGGCCAAATTGATGGCCACTTTCGGTGGAGAGTTGAAGGAAAAACAAAACAAATTAATTCCACCGAAAATTGGTTGAAAAAGTTGAATGGAAAAAATTATAAATTTAGTCATTGTATTTTAAGGTATTTATAAGATTAGTCCTTAAGCTTCAACTATAAATACCCTAGCTCATTTAGCTTCAAAACCATCCCAAATCATTCTAGCTTTCTCCCAATACTAGAGAATTTAGAGAGTTTCTTGAGAGTTGTTTTCTCTTTTTTATCAAGAAAGAATTGTCATTGTTTTCTCCTTTGTAGATCGAGAGAAGTTGTAATTCCTATTTTCTCATAGTGAAATTCTTCTACCGTTGCCCGTGGTTTTTACCCTATATTATTTAGGGGTTTTCCACGTAAAATTTGTGTCTTCTTTAGCTTTATTTTTATTTTCTCAAATTATCAGTTGCGATTTTGCTCTATTCGATAGCCGTCTTCCGTAACAATTGGTATCCGAGCCAGATTTGAGTGTATAATATATGTTTATTGTCTTTGTGGTTGCCACCAAAAGGTGGATCCTCCAACATAAGAAAGTAAGAAGGTATTACCCATTCTTTGAAGGTTCCAGAGAACTATTCACGATAGTGAAATAGTGGGAGCTATCCGTAATATAAGCTATGACAACGAAATTTGATATTGAAAAATTCAATGGGAGAAATTTCTCATTGTGGAAATTAAAGATGAAGGCTATCATGAGGAAAGACGGTTGTCTAACAACTATCAGTGAAAGACCGGTAGATTTCACTGATGACAACAAATGGATCGAAATGGACGTGAATGCTATGGCAAACTTTCATCTAGCATTAGCAGATGAAGTATTGTCAAGCATCGAGGAGAAGAAAATAGCTAAGGAGATATGAGATCATCTCACCAAATTGTACGAGGCCACATCATTGCACAATAAAATTTTCCTTAAGAAGAAATTGTACACTCTCCGGATGCCAGAATCTACTTCAGTGACGGAGCACTTAAACACGCTGAACACTTTATTTTCTCAACTTACATCCCTAAGATGTACAATAGGAGAACAAGAACGTGCTGAACTTCTACTCCAAAGTCTACCTGATTCGTATGATCAACTCATCATCAACTTGACAAACAGTAATGTCAGTAGTCTAGTATTCGATGATGTTACAGCTGCTGTTCTACAAGAAGAAAATCGGCGCAAGAACAAGCGTTGACAACGATGAGAGGGAGATCAATAGAACGTTGCCAAAGCAGCAGTCGCAAACATGGTAGATCAAAGTCGAGAAGCAAAAAGAATTTAAAGTGCTACAACTGTGGAAAGAAGGGTCACTTGAAGAAGGATTGTTGGAGTCTAAATAAAAACTCTAATCCACAAGGCAATATCGCAAACACTTCAGATGATGGAGATGCTCTATGCTGTGAAGCGTCAACCACTGTGAAAGGTAGAAAGAAATATGCAGATATATGACTCATTGATTCGGGAGCAACATATCACATGACCTCAATAAGAGAATGGCTCCATCATTATGAACAAATCTTAGGAGGATCTGTGTATAGTTGCAATGATCATTCCTTAGAGATCGTTGTTGTGGGAACCATCAAATTGAAGATGTATGATAGAACAATTAAAGTTGTTCGAGATGTGCGGCACATGAAAGGCTTGAAGAAAAATTTATTATCCTACGAATTGTTGGATAATAATGCAAGCAAGATTGAAACACAAAAAGGAATCATGAAGGTGTTCCGCGGAGCGCTTGTGGTGTTGAAAGGCGAAAAGATAGCAAAAAAATTGTACATGCTAAAGGGAGAGACTTTGCAAGAAGCAGAAGCCTCTGTTGCCTCATGTAGTTCATATTCTGCAATGCTATGACATCAGAAACTTGGACACATGTCAGAACAAGGAATGAAAATCCTTGTGGAGCAAAAGCTACTTCCAGGCTTAACAAATGTATCACTTACTTTGTGTGAGCATTGCATAACAAGTAAGCAGCACCGGTTGAAATTCAACACATCAAATTCTAGAGGCAAAAGTATTCTAGAATTGATTCACTCTGACGTATGGCAAGTACCAATTACATCCCTAGGCGGAGCAAAATACTTTGTCTTATTTATTGATGACTACTCCAGGAGATGTTGGGTGTAGCCTATTAAAAAGAAGTCAGACGTGTTTTCAACTTTCAAAAACTTCAAAGCGCGGGTGGAACTTGATTCTGAAAATAAGATCAAGTGTTTCAGAACAGATAATGGAGGAGAATACACAAGCGAAGAATTTGATGACTTTTGCAGGAAAAAAGGCATAAAAAGACAGTTCATAGTGGCAAACACTCCTCAACTGGAGTGGCAGAGTGGATGAAGAGAACCTTGTTAGAAAGAACAAGAGCAATGTTGAGGGATGCAGTCCTAGAAAAATCATTCTGGGCAGAAGCAGTCAATACCGCCTGTTATTTGGTGAATCGAGCTCCATCAACTGCAATAGAGCTGAAGACACCAATGGAGACGTGGACTGGTAAACTAGTTGATTATTCAAACCTCCATGTATTTGGAAGTATTGTGTATGTGATGTACAACTCCCAAGAAATTTCAAAGTTGGATCCAAAATCTAGGAAATGCAAATTCTTGGGATATGCTGATGGTGTAAAGGGGTATCGTTTGTGGGATCCCACTGCCCGCAAAGTGATCATCAGCAGGGATGTTATCTTTTTAGAAGATAAACTAAAAAGAAAAGAAGAAGATGATAGCGCTGAAAAGTCAGAGACTACACATATACATGTGGAAAAGGAGGTTGAACAAGGAGATTCTTCTGAAGCAGAACCAACAAATGATGAACAAGAACCAGAGAGTTCTGAAGCTCCAACAACTCGTCAATCAGATCATGTGAGAAGATGACCCAATTGGCACTCAGATTATGTTATAGAAGGAAATATTGCATACTGCCTTTTAACAGAGGACGGTGAGTCATCAACATACCAGGAGGTAATAAACATCTCAGATGCTTCACTATGGATGATGGCGATACAAGAGGAAATTGAAGCCCTTCATAAAAATAATACATGAGACCTTGTACCACTACCACAAGCAAGGAAGCCAATTGGTAAAAAATGGGTCTTCAAAATCAAGCGAAATGGTGACGATCAAGTGGAGAGGTATCGTGCAAGATTGGCGGTCAAAGGATATGCTCAAAAAGAACGTATTGATTTCAATAAAATATTTTCTCCTGTGGTTCGACTAACAACAGTTCGAGTAGTCTTGGCAATGTGTGCTACATTGAACTTATATCTAGAGCAGCTAGATGTTAAAACAACTTTTCTTCATGGAAATCTTGAAGAAGAGATTTACATGATCCAACCTGAAGGTTTTGAAGAAGAAGAAAAGAAGAACATGGTTTGCAGGTTGAACAAATCTCTGTACGATCTAAAGCAGTCGTCGAGGTGTTGGTATAAGAGATTTGATTCCTTTATTATGTGCCTTGGATACAACAGACTTAATACAAACCCTTGTGCTTATTTCAAGAGGTTTGGTGATAACGATTTTGTTATATTGCTGTTGTATGTGGATGACATGTTGGTTGCAGGACCCAACAAAGATCATATTGAAGAATTGAAGGCACAACTGGCTAGGGAATTTGAAATGAAGGACTTGAGATCAACAAACAAGATTTTAGGGATGCAAATTCACCGAGACAGAAGTAATAAGAAGATTTGGCTTTCACAAAAGAATTACTTGAAGAAGATCTTGTCACGATTCAACATGCAAGATTGTAAGCCAATTTCTACCCCTCTTCATATTAACTTCAAATTATCCTCCAGTATGAGTCCTAGCAGTGAAGAAGAGAGGATGGAGATGTCTCGAGTACCGTATGCATCGGCAGTGGGAAGTTTAATGTTCGCTATGATATGCACAAGACCAGACATTGCACAAGCAGTGGGAGTGGTTAGTCGGTACATGGCGAATCCAGGCAAAGAGCATTGGAATACAATAAAGAGGATCCTGAGATACATCAAAGGGACCTCAAATGTTGCATTATATTACGGAGGATCAAACTTACTAATCAATGGGTATGTAGATTCTGACTATGCAGGAGATTTGGATAAAAGCAAATCTACTACAGGATATGTGTTCAAAATTACTGGTGGATCTGTAAGCTGGGTTTCAAAATTGCAGTCAGTTGTGGTTACGTCAACAACATAAGTAGAATATGTAGCAGCTACACAAGCCAGTAAAGAAGCAATTTGGTTGAAGATGCTATTGGAGGAGCTTGGGCACAATCAAGAGTACGTCTCTCTGTTTTGTGACAGTCAAAGCGAATTGCATCTAGCAAGGAATCCAACATTTCATTCAAGGACAAAACACATACAAGTTCAGTACCATTTCATTCGTGAAAAGGTGGAAGAAGGGACGATAGATATGCATAAGATCTATACCAAAGACAACATAGCAGATTTCATGACAAATGCGGTAAATGTTGATACATTTACTCTGTGTCGATCCTCTTGTGGCTTGACAGAAACGAGCAACATGAAGGTACAAGGTAGAAAGAATGGTGTGAAGATATGATTGTTCCAATCAAATCTTCAAGTGGGAGATTGTTGAAAATACAACATCAAGTGGCCAAATTGATGGTCACTTTCGGTGGAGAGTTGAAGGAAAAAACAAAACAAATTAATTCCATCGAAAATTGGTTGAAAAAGTTGAATGGAAAAAAGTATAAATTTAGTCATTGTACTTTAAGGTATTTATAAGATTAGTCCTTAAGCTTCAACTATAAATACTCTAGCTCATTTAGCTTCAAAATCATCCCAAATCATTCTAGCTTTCTCCCAATACTATAGAATTTAGAGAGTTTCTTGAGAGTTGTTTTCTCCTTTTTATCAAGAGAGAATTGTCATTGTTTTCTCCTTGGTAGATGGAGAGAAGTTGTAATTCCTATTTTCTCATATTGAAATTCTTCTACCGTTGCCCGTGGTTTTTACCCTATATTATTTAGGGGTTTTTCACGTAAAATTTGTGTCTTATTTATCTTTATTTTTATTTTCTCAAATTATCAGTTGTGATTTTGCTCTATCCGATAGCCGTCTTCCGCAACAGTTATAATAGCTAATAAAAAGTTAAAAGTAGTCAGAAAATTATGACATCGTTCTGGTGTTCTTATCTTCATTTTCAACGGCTTATCTAAAATTTACCTTTGAATGGATTTTGGTTTTCCAATCAGATCTTTCCAAGAAGAGATTGTAAAAAATACATTTTCATTAGAATAAAATGGTAGATCAGGTGAAATTAGCAGCAAAATGATACAGCAGATAACAATTACTTGTTGTATAATAGGGTTGCATTAAGCTCTTAACAAAAAACCCTTAGAGTCAGGGACGAGGCCAAGAATCTTATATTGTAGGGATGGCAAAATTTTGATTTTGAGAGATGGAATAAAAGAGGATCAAATATGAAGTTTTGGGGACTAAAATATTCGCAAGACAATTACCTGAGTAGAATCTTGTCCACGTTTGAAAGCGAAACACTAGTTTTTAGCCAGAAATATTTAACACTTTGCAGTTCAATATTTGCTATATGTCATAAACAAAGCGGTATGAGGTGGAAGAATGGTACCTTTTCAGCATGAAGTTCTGGAGTATCCCCATTGGTTAAAGATTTTTTCTTGAGTAATAGTGCCTCCAATCTGGAATATAGCCCGATTAAACCAAGAGCTTCCTTAAGAGCCTACAAGGAAAGATCAGAGCATTCGGTTTGTTGAATCATTGGATTCTAAGCACTATTAGATTTATTAGCTATCGGATAATACCTGTGGATCAGTGAAATATACAGAAATGACAGTCATGAGAGCTAAAGTGAATATTATGATATCACTGCGATTAATAATTTATAAGCTTTCACCTCTATCTTTGCAGCAGTTTGTTTTTCAGAAAGTTCTCCATGACCTTCACTTGAAGAGTTCAGGAGCGCCATCATTTCTCCAAGTTTTTCCTTTAGACTGCAGGCCTCGGCATCTATTCTGATAGCAGACACAGAAACAAGCCGAGGGAAAATATTACATTTTGTTCCTATTTCATTAAAACTAAATATGTTTACAAATGTTAATGATTTCTTAAACATGTGAAGAAACGATAGTAAATCTCTATTACAAAACAAAGAAAAATGATATTAATAGAAAGATCAACATTCACACCTGGGTTTTCTTGAGCTTTATAACAAGAAACTAAGAATCAAACCCCTTTAAGATTCAAGATACTTATACTACATCAATTACAAATATCGTGGCTCAAAATGACAAGGCTATGTAATAAAAGATCAACGATGTAACTTGTAAGGGGAAAATTTTCGGATCAAACATTATAAACACACCAATATATATGTGTGTTATAGACTCATTAATCACCTTTCAAGACCAACATTTATTTTGAGCCCTTTAATTGCAGCTCGAGCATATTGGAGCAATTCTTCTCGTTTTATCTGCATAAAATAACAGGGAGAAGAATAAAGAAGACATCATACTTATGTCAGATTAAGGTATAACGTATTAGAGTCAATACATGTGTATATATATATATGTTAGATTAACTCCAATCTGTTGTTAACATCTATGAAACATACTTACCAATACTTCCTCCTGATAGTTTGCGAATGCCACTGCTAAGCTCATTATGTTTCTCATTACTGTCTCATGAACTTCCTTCCCTCCTGCAATACAGATCCTGTATATGACCAAACCAATCCACTTTACTAGGAATTCAAATAATAGCAAGACAAAAAAACATGTGATCCTTATGAGACAAATTCTCTCCTCTCCATATAATTGATTAGGAAATGATTTTTAAGCGATTAATTTAGGCCAATATGGAGAACCAAACACTCAAAAGCAACAAAAAGAGTTGGAAAAATCACCTAAGTATTTCCATAAATAGCGAAACCTCTTCCTCATTTGGTGCATCATGAATCTGAGTCATACAAAAGAGTTACCCTGCGGTTAAACTTAATCGATCAGGCAAATACAAAGCCCAAATAATCAAAGCAGACAAAGTTACATGAAAGGGCAGCGGAAAAGGAAAGGATAAAGCAACCTTTAGTCTCTGAACTTGGAAAGTTTGCCCAACTTGATCCCTCAAGTTTTTTTGGTCCATATTAATCCCTGAAGTTAGCAACTTTTCCCAGCTTGGTACCTAAACTTGAATTTCATCACATTTTAGTCCTTAATGAAATTCAAGTTGGGAAAAAGTAGCTAAGTTCTCTGATTAATGCGGACCAGAAAAAAGTTAAGGGACCAAGTTGGGGGAAATTGCCAAGTTCAGATACTAAATGTTGTTTTATCCAAAAAAAGAAAATCGAATATCATACTGTTACAGGTTTCTAAAAAGAAGATTGCCAAAACCACCAGACGTGTATGAAACTATTTTTCTGGTTCTTAAATGATTATGATACACCCTAACTGCAATATTAATCAGCAAATCAGTCTATTAATACATGTCGATATGGCACGTTAAATTTTATACATGTGTCCCTTAATTCTTTTCCATTAACTTTTACAAGTAATTTCCAATGCAAACAACCAAAAGGAAACATTGGCATTAATCATGGAGAACTTACCATTGACAATGCCATCTCTTCAAGAGCTTGACTATACAGAAAAACCTCCCGAAAATTCATTGGTTCTCCGATCTCAGGGTCATAGTAATACACCTGTAATCAACAGCCAAAATAAACATGAACAAACTATACATACAAATATGTTTAATTACTAATTTAATGATGATATAAAGTTAAAAAAAATACAAACAGTCTAAAAGGATTACCTACCAAAGTTGGCTGTTGGGTTGAATCCTTGATCTCTTCGTAAGAAAACTGATCCACAGTGTTTTTGTCATTATCATTAGCACTGCTAATGATATTATCTTTGGCAGTAGTGTCGCAGCTGTCGTCATCATTATCATCATCACTTACATCTTTTTTATTATTTTGATCATTAAAAAATCTGTCGATTTCTTTAAGGGCGACCAGCCATCGTCTTAGAAGTTGAACCCTTTCAACTCCTTTACATGATACCGAAACTTCTTCAAGTCTCTTTACCGTTATTCGAAGACTGTGCATTTTCTTCGCGGCCTGATAATTAACGTAAAACAAACAAATCAAGTTTTCTGTTAAAATTGAAAGGATTAATTGCACCAAACTCACAAATAAACTTGGAAGCGTTTTAATGGCTTCATCAACTACTGTATCATGTCACCATAACTATTAGCTTAGGCACTAAATGCAAATTCCGATGTGCATGTTTAAAATATTCGAAGTGCCTAGAAACGGAATGATAAAAGGACTTCATTAATAGGATATCAATTTAAAATGTAAATTATAGCAAATTGAAGGAGGGAGAGAAATGTGAAATTTACAATGCGCTTATGGATCATCCTGGCACCGCCCAAGACGACGGAATCAGCGACACTCCATACGGTGCGCCTCAGGGCATTCTTCCCACCTACTTCCACGGCTCTACTAACCGCCGTTCTTATCCATGACATTTTCTTCCAAACTCAAAGAACCTTATAAAATTCCCAACGCGAGAAACTTGTTCACGTTTGCATGTTTGGGGAAGCGTCGAAAGGAAGGGGGGAAACAATGTCAAAACAGTATAAAATAAAATAAAAAACTAAACATTGGTGAATGGAGAAACACAATTTGGGCGTTGACGTAAATATTTCTGTAATTTCCCGCATTGTTCGAGTCCCTTGCCTCTTCTTTCGCTTTCCTACTTTCTTTTTTAACCACCATTATTTTCATCTAAATTTCAGGGAATAAAAAAATACTGCTATTCATATCCATTAACCTTTTTCTTCTTCTTATCTTGTTTTTAATTGAAAAGACGACTCTTTTTAATGCATCTTATAAGCAACAAATATGTCTACGGAAAAAATAATTATATTTGTGCTACCTATAAATACATGTCAAAGGATGTCATACACATACATGCGTTTAAACTAATTTATTCAAACAAGGTATAATGAAAAATTTGTTATATTATTGAAGTTTATAAAGTCGTATGAAATCAAAGATAATCTCTACAGGAACAGAACTGCTATGTAGGAAGGCAATGGCTTTTGATTTTATTCGCTTCAACAATCTATCAATCCCTACAATCATTTGAAGGTCACCAATGAATACAGAACTAAAAAGAAGGTAAAGTTTAAGGCATCAATAATCTCTTCTCTTTGTGGAACGCTTTATGTCAACTTGATCGCTGGTGCCCTTTATGCTACTGCCTGTCTTACTCGATATCCGGCAATGGCACTTTCCAAAATTTCCATGAGTTAAAATCTTCCTGCAATGGTATCGGAATATCAGGAATGCAATGCCATGGAATTCCCAAATGAGGTTCTGGAGATTTAAACAGAGGCAAGAAAATATTCTTTTACCTGTTCGACCAATTAGGATGCTGCGGTTCTCATCACCTGCTGCATTTAGTAGGGCAACAAAAACAATTAGGAGGTTTGATTCGGCTATACCGTTTGATTAATAATGTCGTTTTCGGATTTTTTTTCATACAAGAGGTTGATACTTCTGAATGGGACATAGTTAAATCATACAATGAGAAAACTGTAAGTCAAACATTCATGTATTGATTTATAGTGTATATATATATATATATATATATATTGGTTCAGTTGATTGGATTTTGGACATTTTGAGAAACTGCGTTATTATGTTATTAGCTATAGGCATTGTCAGTTTTTGTAATTGGGCGTAATCATAGGACAACATGGAATTATTATATACATGGTATTAGTTTACTACTTTAGTTGTGGTTATGAATGCACTTATGTATTGTGAAGAAAAAAAACTGTTACATACATGATATTAATGTAGACGTGAAAAATATTAGGTACTGATACATACATGATATTAGGTGAATTGAGATCGGATCTGATTCTCGTTGAGACACCATAATTTGAGAACGAGCTTTTTCAACATTTAAAGTTATATTGTACTAACATCGATAGCCGTGGTTAGTTCAAGTAAGAACTGAATTCCGGATATAGACCTGAGAATATTGGTTTACCGGAGAGAAAAGTAAGTTACAAGGGTTGGGTCTTATAGACTGTAATCAGCATGTATCCGAAGTACAATTTGTTTCGATGATCAATGGGAATTGAGGGAAAGCGAAGCCCGAGATTGTTTTTATCCATTTGATTTTCTTTAAAAATTTACATTATTTACTTTCTTTCAATTCTTGAATTTTTATTTTCCAATTTTAAACCCCCTTTCTTTTCTTTATTTTTTTTCCAGGATCAAAGCAAATCAACATCAAAAGCTCCAAAGTCCTTGCGGATTGACACTTCTTTTCTTTACTATGATTTATTTCAATTCATTTATTTATTTTTTGAGAATAAGAAATTTTATTTGACAATTACGATGCTTGTCAAATTGGCTCCGTTGTCGAGGATTTCGGCAAATTACTAATATAGTTGTGTTTTGATTTATAACCAAGAAGAACCCAGGAGAACTAGTAGATTGTGAACCAAAGGTCGAAGGATTAGCTCGTAGAATATATGAACAAACGCTTCGATAAAAGTGACAACAACGACAACAACAAGAACAACACCCATATCTAGTGTCTAAACAACTTCCGATGTCGATACACACTTCATATATGAAGAATTACTTCCAATAATTGATCAAACAATTAAGAATTAGTTGTAACACTTGTCTTACAACAATTGTTATGCATCGTCTTCCCTCATGGTGAAACTTTATTTGAGCTTAAAACGTGTTTAATCCACTTTCTCCCCACCTCCTACGGGTCGCCAAGTGAAAACCCGCATAACCATCTCATTGAATTTCACATATTTTTTTTGTTAAAGCATGAAACCACATGAAGTATCTACGGATTAGATTAAACTTCGTGCTTTCCTTTTTTCCTTAGCCGATTTGGCTGAGGATTGGTTATTTTATTTACCGCCTAATTCAGTTACAAAATGGACTGATATGACTCGACTTTTTCTTGGCAGGTTCTTCCTTGTGGCGAAGACAAGTGAATTAAGATTAAGCATCTTAGGAATCCAACAAAAAGATGGAGAGTCGTTATACTACTTTTAAGAACGGTTCAAGAAGCTCTGTGCTAGTTATCCGCAATATGAATTAACTGAACAAACTCTTCTCCAATACTTCTATGAAGGTTTAATTCCTATGGAGATGAAGATGATTGACGTAGAAAATGGAGGAGCTCTTTTCAACATGACTCCCGCTGCAACCAGAAATCTGATTTCTACTATGGTCACTAACTCTCAACATTTTCGCCCATCTAGGTAACCCTCACGACGGGTTCACGAGATAACTACTCCCTCTTTAGAAGATTAAATAAATAAGTTAACTAATATAGTTTAATCTCTTGTTGAAGAGAAAACAGGTTCAGCTAGACTATATGGAATTTGCACAATGTCATATCATCCCACGGACTATTGTCCGATGCTTCAAGAAGATACTACATCCCATGTGGATGTTGTAGGAAATTTTTCAGGACCTTCCCAAAGATCATACAACCCTTACGCTAATACCCATGATCCAGGGTGGATAGATCATCTGAATTTCAACTATGGACCGAATTCTAGACCAAATCAAGCGTATCAACCAAGGCCATCTCCACCTCAGTAGTATCAACCGTAAAAATCATCCTTAGAGTCGATAATGGAATGGTTGACAATATCCCATGAGAAATTTCAAGTTAGGACTAAAGCTCATTTTTAAGAGCTTGACAAACAAATAAATAAGCTAACACAAGCTATGAGTCGATTAAAGTCCCAAGGAAAGCTTCCATCACAAACTGAGCCAAATCTGAGGCAAAACATCAATGTCATTACCCTTCAAAGTGATATTGTCATCAAAACTAAGATCCTAGAGAAAGTTGGTGCACACTCCTAGTGCAACACTCTCAACCCATACCCGACCCGAATACGAATCTTAGGTGTCACATTAACTTTAAAACACTTTGACTCTTTGAAAATCTGACTAAAATTTAACATTTAAAATAAATACTGAATATTTGACATATCAGAGCATTTGCTATTTACACATTTATAGTACATGCCAACCAAATTTAAAATACCAAAATCAAATTCTATGCACTCCAGTATGATATGATATTCCTCCAAGGTATGATGTCCTACCCTAGCTTACTCTGTTGCCTTCCCTGAACCTACATGTGAAAACACTCACACGCTAAGTCTTTGACTTAGTGAAGCATAAATGAGTATAAATAAACATTAAAACATTTATGTGAATATTTCAGAAGAAACATTAAATACAATTACACCATACATTTCATACATATAACATATACTATTAAACATTATTTAAATAATATATATTTGTTTAATTAGCTCAACATATATCACTGAGAACTCAAGGTATGTGAGTACATTGAGGTTGTGCACTGTAATTGCAGTCGAAACTGTCGCGTAGAATTTGCACTGAAGTGCCACATAGAATATGCACTGATGTGCCATATATATTTGTCCTGAAGGAGCGCGTAAAATTTATCCCGAAGGACCACATAGAATTGTCCCGAAGGACCGCATAGAACCCTCGACTCTTGGCATGCCAACTATACCTCTAATTCTTATAACATATACTTTGGGCTTAAACATATACTTTGGGCTTAAACATATAATTATTTCACATAGTATTGTTCAATTTATTATTTATTCACATAAAATAATTACTCATTGCATTTTATATAACATTACTCATCATTTATTCACATAGAACATATTCACATAGATCAATACGTATGATATTTCACATAGGATATATATACTCATAACAATGAAATTAAAACAATGCTTTTAAAATACGATTTAGCTAAAACCATAACATAATACAAATAATTTTGTTCAAAAACATTTGCGGTTGGCTCATTGCAAGCAGTCTTCCAATCGCATATAAAATAAGTAAGTATCACTCACTTTTGCCTCATGTAAGTCTTAAACAACTCCTTTTCACTTTCATCCTATCCTTATACATCACTTTATTCAACACTTGCTTTCAATCAAATCTACACGTTAACATGACCACGATGAATATCAGAGCTCAATTAATTGTCAACCAATCAACATTTGTATAACTAAATAAAACACTTGATTCACAATTTCAGACTGAATAGTATCGATACTCTATACCCAGTACCTATACTTCTCTTATATGGTATCGATACCTACCTTAGTATTGATACCCAATTTACATTCTGGAATTCCCTTTTTCATTATAGTATCGATACCTTACTATTGGTATCGATACTCCCAGTATCAATACTACCCCTTTAGTACCGATGATGTTCATCCGATTCATATGGTATCGATACTATTCTTCCAGTATCGATACCCTTGCCCATATTTTCCTTATTTTACTTCGAATTTAACCCAAAATTCACCTAAATCTTATACTTCTAACTCCATTCATGCCCTTAAACTCATTAACACTTATCCTAACTAACTTACATCCATTAATCCCCTTTTAACATCCAAATTTCTTCATAGAACACTTAAAACTAAAAATCATACTCAATCTTCAACCATGTTTCCAATCCTTTCTAACACTTCAAATTCTTTATTCACACTTTTGACAAGTCAAATATACCTTTAAAATCTAACAACTACTCAAATTTCATCATTTCCTTTAAAAACCCATTTTAATAATTTATCATTAACTCATCATTCTCATAGTTTTTAGTCATCTATAAGCTTTCTTAAGCTTCTATACCACCCAAAGATTAAAAACCAATTCAAAATTGAAAGAAACATCAAACTTTAAAATCACTTACCTTAGCATGGAGGTTCACGGTAGAAGATAAGAAAAGAAGATGAAGAGAGAGCTTCTAGTATTTTCCTTTCCTTTTTCCTTATTTCCTCACATGTTAATATAGCCTCAAAATGAATTTTAAATTCATTTCATGTCAAAAGACCCGTTTGCCCTTTAATCCTTCAATCTTTGATAATAAGTCCTAAACAAAAATTTTCCAAATCAATCATTAAACATTTCAATTTATCACAATTAAATCACTAAATTTAAATCCTTACACTTTAGTCACTGACCCGGTGTTTGGGATATTACACCTAGAAGAAGAATAAAGAGTCAGAATGCTTGTGGATCATTCTGTCCCATCTTCCTATGTCGTCTCACCCCTTTTCTGTCGAGGTTAGTTAAGCGTGACAAAGAGGCCAAAGAAAAAGATATACTTGATGTATTTTGGAAAGTCAAGATAAATATACCTCTCCTCGACATGATCAAAAAGGTTTCAAGGTATGTCATATTTTTAAAGGACCTTTGCACAAGTAAACGAAAGCTTATCGGGAACGAAAAGGTAAACTTACGCAAAAATGTCTCTATCATTATTCAATGTAAGATTACTCCTAAGTATAAAGATCAATTTATGTTCGTGGTTCCTTGTAAAATCGGTAAGGTGGATATAAAACGTGTTATGTGTGATTTAGGTCCATCAATTAATGTGATGCCACTTTTAATTTATAACTTACTTGGTGCTGAGACCTTGAAGGAAACAAGTATGACGATTCAACTCGCCGATAAATTTGTGGTATATCTTGAAAAGAGTCCTTGAGAACGTATTGGTTAAGGTAAACAACTTGATATTTTTAATAGATTTTTACGTTAACGAACCCTTTTTTTATTGTAGACGTTAGCCTTTCCCTTACCATAATTTGCAGTCCATCTTTTAAAACTATTCCACCTTTGTTTTATTTATTCAATCAAAACCAAATTCTTCCTTTTATTTATTCCAACCAACATTTCAGCAAACCAATTAAAATCTTCACTTATCATGATTTTTCACATACCTTGGACCCTACCTATATAACTTTACCCTTCCAAACATATCTCATACTAGGGATGGGCATGGGTCGGGTTGGGTCGGATTTTTAGTTCACTCGACCCGACATGAGAACAATAACTCCTCCACCCGAGATCCAACCCGACCTGCATGAAACAAGATTTCACCCGACCCGATATATAACTTAAAAACCAGACCCGACTCGAAATAATAATAAAATATTATTTTTATTCAATAAAAACAATGACTTAATTGAAAAAAAATAATATATAGAGGGGTATTATTGTAATTATTCCTAAATATATAAGGTAAAATTATATTTTTTCAGGTCGGGTCAGGTATTTTTCACCTTATACCCGACCCGACCCAAACATCACATTTAAAAAACCTGACCCAACCTGAACCCAAATTTTTTTTTATAAAAAACCCGACCCAATCGAGTCAGATTAGAACCTGTCGGGTTCGGGTCTCATGCCCATTTCTACTCATACCTTTTCAAATACTTTGACCGACCATAAATCAAACCCCACCTTTTATATAATATAGACCCTACTTTTTTCTAATTTAAATCAATTTTCAATTAAAACTATCCCATCATTTTCTTTTTGAAATCTCATCACACTCACATGTCTTGAAATTAAAAAACCCTTAAACTTAACATCTTTTATTATACCCTATCTATCGTCCACTAGCTCGCCTCCACTCTTTCTTTCTTGGGTTAATTACCCCATTCATACATGAATTATACCCAATTCTCAGTTTCATACATAAAATTTAAAAATTCTCGATTAACTACATAATGTTTTTTGCATTTAACGGGTGTATCCATTTTCATCACGGAAGATAACGTGGAACCCTCTAACCTATAACAATTTGACACGTGGTGAATTATTAATTTTTTTAAAGAGTTTATTCTTTGGCTATGTACTCCTCGATATGGTGAATAAGATTCAGGTTTTCTTCTTTCATTCGACTGGGATTCAATAGATGAATCACTTACTGGTTATCAATTTCAATATTTATCTTTCGACTTCCCATCTTTTAAGATGCTTTTAGTCCTTCATAAAACCCTCAAAGTTCGGCTTCTATTGTTGAGAAGAAAACCAAAAACCCATTTACCTTTAGAGAAAATAACTTTAGTGACTGAAAATGCCTTATAATATACGATTTTAACCAACTTTTTTTGGATTTGCGAAAATGACCAACAAATTCGCAACGCGAACTCCAATTTCGCAACACAGTTTCCAAATTCGCAACGCGAATTTCCCAAATTCGTAACTCATTTTCTGCAATCGCAACGCAAATTTCAAATTCGCAACTCGATTTCTTTCTCGCAATGCGAATTTCTTTTTCGCAACACAAGTTTCCTTTTCGCAACAAGATTTTCTAAATCGCAACACGAATTTTGTTTTCGCAACTCGATTTTTGAATTCGCAACACGAATTTTAATTTAACAATAGTTTTTATTTTTGCAACATAAATGTTTTGGGTATATAAACTACACAGCAACAACAACAACTCATAACCTAAATCCCTAAATCGTATCTCATTCCATCTCCATCTATCACTCTCTTCGGCGACATCCGTTCCTATATCCAATGATATCATTCCCCATCTCTAATTTTTTTTTACATAATTTTATTTCTATATAATTTTTCAATGATTTCTCTCCCAAATTATCAACTATCAACTTAATAAAGGTATGTTTTTCTCTAAGTTAGTGATGATACCTAGTTTATAGCTATTTTGTTTAGTAAATTAATTTACAATTTGTAGAATGAAATCATCTAATGTTGATCATATTTGGATAGATTTGTGTTTTGGAGGGTCATGGGAGAATGTTCATGGTGTTTTACAATATATGCATTTACCCATGAATCTTCAACTAAAACTGTCATTAAAAAAAGTTAACTTATGAAACTCTAATGTTACGTGTTTCAAAGAAATTGAATTTAGAGCCTCTAAGTGGATTTAGACTATCTTATCAGAGAAAATGTAAAGTTTATTTGTTAACCGACAATGAAGATGTTGAACGATTCACTGCTTACATTAGTGTTTCGCAAGAAGATGATGTTACATTGTATTTTATTGAACCTAGAAGTAGTGAAGTTGGGTCAGTAGCGGGTAGTAATCAACTAAGTTCTTCAACCCCAGTTTATGGTGCTCACAATGTACAACGTTGTTATCAACCTTAAAATTTAATGGTTCTACCACAATTTCATCACTAAGAAAAATTTTGTTTCACCACATTTCCAATACCAAACACAATATCAAACACAATCTCAAAACCCACAACATTTCACTAATCCAAATCTCAATCAACTTTCAGCACCAAATTCCGGTTTTTGTATTGACCAGTTATACGATGATGAGCCAACAGAAAAAATTGTGAGTACTAGTCAGTATTCGAAATTTGATCTTGGTCAATACCCGAAATTTGATCTTGGTCAATACTCGGATTTTGACGATGTTTCAGAAGAAAAAACAGACCCTGCGTGTAATGATTTTGATATTGGTTAATACCCGAATTTTGATGATGAAACAGCCGCTGCCGAGGAAGATTTTGTTGATGATAATGAGGAGGAAGTTACGACTGTGAATGAACACGTTAATCATCCATTCTGTAATTCATATAACCCTGAAGAAGAAAAAGTAGTCCCCAAAGAAAAAGAAGAAGAAAATTCCACGGGAGTATAACTGGAATATGCCAGAATTACTTCAGATACCGGAAGAAAAGTTGGTAAAGATAACAGTTGATTGTTACACAAAAGTTATTCGTATCAAGAAAGATGATTGTTTTGATACAAAGGAAGACTTGAAGATAGATTTGTATACGAAATGTGTGGAAGATTACTATCAACTAAAAGTTAACAAATCAAGCAAAGATCGTTTCGAAACAAAGTGTATGATTGACAAAAACTGTACGTGGCGTATGATTGCAAAGAGGATAAAAGATTGCAAAATGTTTCAAGTTAGGACTTTTATTGATAAACATACATGTTCAAGAACCCAAGTTTTTCCTCACCATAGACAGGCAAACAAAAAGGTGTTGGGTCATTTTCTAGCTGAGTTAATGTTTTTGAATGGCAGTGTATATGGGGGACATGAAATTATGACTGACATGAATGCTCGGTTCAAGATTAGTATCTCATATTCTCAAGCTTGGAGAGCCAAATGTTATGCCTTGGAATTGTTGAGGGGGTCGCCAGAAGCATCGTTTGCCCAACTGTCGGCTTATTGTCATAATTTAAAGCTGAAAAATCCTGGGTCGGTAACTCATATCAAAATAGATAGATGGACGCGGTTGTTGTTTATCGCCATTGGTGCTGCGGTTAGTAATCAATATAATTGTTGACTCATTAGTTACATGCATTTCACATTTAAATGATTATATTTCTTGTGTATAGATTCGTTCGATTATTACTTGCATGCGCCCAGTTATTATAGTTGACGGAGCACATTTGAAAGGTCGATACCTTGGAGTAAACTTATTAGCAGTAGCCATGGATTCTAACAATGGGATACTGCCAATAGCTTACGGGGTTGGCAAATCTGAAACCTCTAATTCATGGACATGGTTTATGGGGCATCTTAGGGATTGTATATGTCCTATTAGAAATCTGACAATCATATCTGATAGGGCAAACTCAATTGACAACGCTGTTAAAAGGTGTTTTCCATATGCTTTTCATGGACTTTGTGGTGTTCATTTGTACAGAAATCTAAAATTAAGGTATGCTGGCATAAAAATTCACAAATGGACATACTGAAAGGCTGTAAAAGCTTATCGGGAAGTGGATTTTAATAAGCATATAAATTGTTTAAGATGTGTTTTGCCTCAATGTGCTCAAACACTAGAAGATGTCGGGTTTGAAAGATGGTCAAGAGTACATCAACTTAGAGCAAGATATGGTTTCATGACGTCTAATAGTATAAAATCAATCAACGCTCTAAGTCGTCATTCCCGAAAATTACTCATTACTATGTTAATGGAGTTTTTTCGAGCCTCTATTCAACAGTGGTACTATAAGAAAAGAAACCATGCATGTATTATTTCTTTAAATTCGTAACTTATCATATTTAATATATTTTACTAAGTATTATTTATTTAAATTTACAGGAACATTGGAACGTCGTGTTACACCATGGACTAAAAAAAGATAACGAAATGTGTAATGAAGTCAACGTTATGGAGAGTTGAACCATGTTCAAACACTTTGTTTGAAGTATTGGATAATAACTTAAATGGGCTTGTCGATATAAATGCAAAGACGTGTAGTTGTATGAAATGGCAAACATCTGGTTATCCGTGTGGCCATGTTATAAAAGTTGCTCTTCATCTAAACCAAGATGATTCAAGCGCATACGCTATGGATTGCTACACTACAGAAGTATATCAACAGACTTATACCGAGATTGTCTACCCTATTCCACATCCATCTGAGTGGGACATACCAGATGACTTACAAACAGTTTTGCCACCAGTCATGGACAGCAAGATACCTGGCCGACCAAAAAATCATGATTGTATATACCGTCTAAGGGTGAAGAGAAGAGGATATCGCCATGTAGTCGGTGCAAGGAAAGTGGTCATACAAGGTTGACCTGTGGATCACCAGTGCCATCATAATCATCTTTTTCTCTACCAAAATATGGATCCTCATCAAAATCCAAAGCACATATGGTGCCAAGCAAAAGGAAATCAAAATCACAATCGCAATCAAAATCCCAATCACAATCGGCTTCACCTTTTGGGACTTATTAACTTAGGTGATTTTTAAATGCAAACGTTGTATTATGTGTAATTTATGTGTGAATGCATACATTTTCAGTTAGACATGCATTAGTAACTTGAGTTTGAACATTGCTATGATATGTTCAGTTGTTATCACTTATCATATTGTTGTCTGTTATCTTTTTGAAGGTGTTTTCCTTGAATTGGCAACGCGAATTTGACTTTCGCGTTGCGAAAGTGTACATTCAACATGTCTTTTTTGCCTTCAACATAATACAGATTGAAATTAAACAACAAATCAATTAAACAAAAAAAAAACAATTCTTATTTACACTTGACAACACATTGATACAATTAGCCCCATACAATACATCCAAATGCTCTTAATAATAGGGAGCTTACATCCAAATACATCAATTTCACGCAGCTCTCTTCAGGATTAACCTACAAAAATGTTATGGCCATGAGATTTTATACACATCTAAAACCAACAAACAACAAAATTCTAGGTACTTAACCAAACATTTTCAAACCAACAAAGAGTATATATGTTATCAACACTTGCTCAAACTTATCAATAACAAATGGTTGTTTATACACACTTTCAGCACGCGGATGCAGGTAGGCAACGTCTAACATATATCTCTCTAGCCATAAAATACTGAAACCACAACCCTACTGCACCTCTATCTCTATATGTGGGAGGTAGAAACTGTTTACCTCCTGTCGTCATTCATTCCAAGCACATGCATACAAGAGGACCACAATCCCCTCTGGTTCCCGTCGTTTGTTGTGGCGCTGTCTCTTCGTCTCTCATCATTGTAGCTTTTAACTTATTTGTCTTATTGTTTCCTAAACTAGCCCAGTAATCAATCGCATCCAAGTATTTAGCCAAATGAGCGCTCCATCCCCTACAAATAATATCTTTCAAATCAGACAATGGTATGTAATTCAACATGCTGTCATATACTATCGTCTTCAGGTATGAGAGCTGAAGCTCGACGAGAAGCCAATGACGACGTTCCATAACAAGGATAAACACCTGCAATCATAAATAATAATTCAATTGCACACATCAAATAAAATTTATGAACAATTTTAAATATGAAAAAAATAAATACTAACCTTATCGACCTCCCACCACCCAGGATAAAAGATAGTTTTTCCATTACCCAACGCATATGAAGCGTCTCTCTGATCCTTCAAGTGAGTTGCGTGAAAAGACGAAGGCATAATAGTCCATCGCGTCTTTTTTATTTTCTTCAATTTCCTTATAATCAGAAAACGTGACACCCATGCATCAATATGCTGTTTTATAAAAAAAATACATATATTAGTGAATTTAATAAATTTAAAAAAATAATCAAAATGCAATATAAGAAGAATATAAGACTTACCCCCATTCGAAATAACCATTCTCTTAAACCCCTAATAAAACACCCCACTAAGACCGCTCAAGAAAAAAATGCATATTATCATCGATTTTGCATATGTCAACGTAGTACCCCTGGCTCCGCTCATGTAGATAAAAATCAACTGCGGGTCTTAGCCCAAAGGGTATTATCTATAATTGTGTCCGGTAGTGTTCTCCTCTCCTATTGAGGAATGGTACTGACCGGTAACTAATATGAAAGCCAACTCTGATCCATCATATCGGGCACAAGAGGGGGTTTATCAATATGTCGACATAGTATGCCATGTGAATCGGGCTCTTGAACGATGGGGGGCCTCTTGAACGATGAGATGGGCCTCTTGAACGATGGGAGGGGCCTCTTGAGCGATAGGAGGGGCCTCTTGAATGATGATAGGTGAATCGGGCTTCTTATTACGTATTCTTGGAACTATTGGGGTGAAAGGAGACGTAATAACACGTGCATGACGTCTGATGCGTGAACCCCATCGTGCAAAAAAAAACCTAACGTAAAACATCTACCTTATCGGGCTGCCAAAAATATTAATACATAAATCAGTAAATAAATAAATAAATAAATAATGCCGAAAAAAGGTTATTTGCATTTTTAGTATAGTATTAAACAAACTTACCTCAATGCGTAGAGTATGAACCTCATTCTGCAACGATGAAACAATCTCACGTAGAGCGGTTACCTCATCACGTAAAGTAGATACCTCACCACGTAGAGAACCATTGTCATCGCGTAAAACATCTACCTCACTACGTAAAGACCGTACCTCATCACGTCATGCACCATTGTCATCACGTAAAGTACCGACCTCATCACGCAAAGCACTGACCTTATCACGTAACTCCCCTAACTCATCCCGTGGAGGTGGAGAACGGGAAGATAAATGTCGTGGCATCTTTGCCGGTCGCCTATCATGAGGTGATGGTGGAGAAGAGACTCGATGATGTGATGGAATAGGTGATGACTCTCGGTGTGGAGGTGTATAATCGGCCCGATCAGGTGATGGCTCTCGATGTTGAGCTGTAGAATCGGCTCGATCAGGTGATGGCTCTCGAAGTGGGGGGTGCTCATCATCCGTCCCATAAAAAAAATGCTTACTAGCTTGCCACCAATCAGTGGCAGGCTCAGCCTCTGTGGGTGTCAGCCTTTGTAATGGATAGTTTGCCTCCTAACAATAAAGCTCAACAAAGTCAAACGTCTACTAGTAACTTGTTATATATGGTAGTATTTGTGTTAACTTACATCATTCATCATCGTATATGGTAGTAAATCTTCCCAATCCAACAACCAGATCCTCCTCCAGGTAATAGCCCTAGGAATATCATTTGACTTTTTGATGGCATATGTCTGCATGCTGGGAAAAGCCTCAAATATCTAAATCTACAAACAATATATACACAAACATTAATTTTAGTAATTGTTAATAATAATTAATAATTTTAAAACTTATATAGATTCTTACCTTAAAGGCCCAAATAAAGCCTACCAAAGTGTATTTGGAACCATGGCCACGCAAACTACGACGGTCCTCAAAGGCAGACAAAAACTTTTTCCATGTATCTTTCCATAGATATGAACCCCACAGAAACACATTCCATGCATATAGGTCCTTTACCAATAATTTTAAATCCTCATAAATAGGTTGTCAGCCCTCTTTTCCTAAAAAGTCGGCATTCAAAAGTAATAAAAGACATACTCGGACAACATCAAGGTCATCCATCCGAGTAAAACCATCTTTAAGAAGTAATCTTTTCAAATCGTCGATGTGTAAATTGGGCTTCGCCTTTGCCAGCCCAGGAAAAACCCGAAATAACCATGATAAGCGTGAGATATGACTAGTGTACCGACCTACTTCATCATGTCGTCCGAAACGTAGACCAGTGATTAAGAAAAACTCCTCCTGCCCAAAACAAGTATACGCTTGTGGAAAATAAAACCATATCTCTTTATCACCATGTTGTATCCTCTCGGGTAGATCGCTAGTCATGGTCTGAAGAAACAAATGGGTCAACATAGAATCTCCACATGGATGTTGTACTTTCAGTCATGGCCCGAAACAAGTTTTCTCAAACAAATTTCTTTGTACAGGTGTAAGTGTCGACGCAATTGTAGTGGCTAGGCTTAATTTATTCCTTAAAGTCAATGAAGCCAAAAAAAATTCCTAACAAAAACAATAAACATACCAAGTTAGATATACCAAAAACTACAAATTATACACTATAAACATACATGATATTAAACAGGGAAAATATAGCCAAATATGTTTCAAACTAGCACTGTATTTACCCAAGTCATTATTCTATCATAGTTCACAAAATGCATCAGATAACATTCCAGAAGTAAGCACTTATATAAACATTTAAATGGACAACATATAGGTTTAGTGTAGGTTCAAGGACAACATAAAGAGTAGTAGTTTATTCTTGAGACTTAAATTCGCAACACTGTAAAGTTAGTATTTGTCTTTGTTTTTTTGTTGAAGTAATGCAATTCATTCAAGTTTCAATTTGCAGAAGAAGAGTAGTTTTTGAAACTTAAATTCGAAACACGAAAATGAAATTCGCAACGCGAAAATGAAAATCGCAACGCGAAAATGAAAATCGCAACGTGAAACTAAAATCGCGTTGTGATTTTCGTGTTGCGAATTTAAGTTTCAAAAACTATTCTTCTACAAATTGAAACTTGAATGAATTGCATTACTTCAACCAAAAGACAAATACTAACTTCACCGGGTTAAAAACTAAACAGTTTAGAGTATTAGCAGCAACTGAATGAATTTACTAAGCAATCTAAGTGAAATGGTTAATCTATATATTGAAATTACCAGTAAATTTATCATCAATATAAATATGAAAAATCTAATAATAATACAAAAATTTTAAAATAAAAATAATTAAAAAAACACAACCCTCAGTGGTTGATTTTTCATTTGTGGCCGTGAATGGTTGTGAGGGTGGCTCTCAGAGATGGAGATAGAGGGGGGTCGCCGAATATGGGGATGGATGTCACCGGAGATGGGGACGGATGTCGCCGTAGAGTGTGAGAGATGGAGATGAGACTAAGTTGTGATTTAGGGTTTTAGGTTATGAGTTGCGAATATAATGTTTACATTTGTGTTGCGAAATTAATATTGTATTTCAAATTCGAAAATAAAATTCGCGTTGCGAAAATAAACAAGCTTTGTGAATTTGACTTTTGCGTTGCGAAAAAGAAATTAGAGTTGCAAATTTCAAAACTGAGTTGCGAAATTGGAGTTCGCGTTGCGAATTTGTTGGTCATTTTCGCAAATCCAATTTTTTTTTGTTAAAATCGTATATTATAAGGCATTTTCGATCACTGAAGTTATTTTCTCTTACCTTTATGGTCTCTGAGAACTCCTGCACACGTTGTTTCCCCGGTCTGGGTTCTCTTGGCTCCGTCCGTGTTTATTTTCATCCAAGGACAGCTCGGCGGTTGATCAACCTACAAGTGCATCAATTGTAGTATTCGTTAATTTTGGTCATGGAAGGTTTATCTGGCTTTTGATTAATATGTTTTGGAATTTGTGTATTTATCGAGCTTGATTTTGGTATTTACGATGTTAGAGGCACCCTTGTCGGCTATTCTAAAAAACTTTTTTGGCGTCGGAGTAATAGTAACGCCGCCAAAACTGAAACCAGAATCCCCGTTCCCAAAAGACAACACCAAGAGATCCTCCACTCTGTTACAAAACGTGCATTCCTGCTTATTATTCAGCACGTGTGTTATGGTCGCCCCCGTCGGGTTGTTCATCGCTACCCCGCCTTCCACCACCAGGATCTTCGTTTTCTCATCTACCGATCCTACTTCTACCGCACCCACGACCGTAGGATCAGCCGACGTCGCGTAGCACACGTCCTTTATTTTGAAATCATAGTCGTCCATTTCCAATGCATCAGCGCGGGAAAACAAGAAAGGCGCTTTGGAACAAAGATCGTAGCATGGTATCAAAATCGGCTTCAGTATCCTTCAAGGTCAGCTCCCCGAAGGTTCTACCCAACAGTTTCTTCACCCCGGATAAACGGAAAAGTCAATAGAATAACCCTTGAGGGGAGGAAGGACACAGTTTCCGAGGGTTTTTCACGAGGAACTGAAGAGCTTGGTCGGCATTAAAAAGGGGGCGCCATTTTCAGTCCGAGTGAACAACAACGCGGCGAGAATCGCACTGGCTCTAGATCCTGCAACGACGTCGAAATATTGGGCAACGAAGGCATTGGGATTCCCCGATTTTTGACGGAGAAAAGTTTGGAGGGTAAGGATAGACTGAGCCGCCAATATACCATCGGAAAAGCAACCGCTGTCAATGGAAAGGATTCTTACTTTCCCAGAAAAACGATTTTTAAACTTTAAAAAATCTTTAAAAATATTTTTTTAATTCATCACGTGTCAGATTGTTATAGGTCAGAGGTTCCACGTCATCTTTCGTAACGAAAATGAGTATACCTGTTAACTGTAAAAAACATTATATAGTTCATTGAGAATTTTTAAACTTTATATATAAAACTGAGAATCGTGTATAATTTATGTATAAATGAGGTAATTAACCATTCTTTCTTTTTTTCCTTGACCCAAAACCAGCATTTGTTCTATTTTTTTTCTTTTCATCGTCTGTTTCAAGCCACCCTACATTCCATTACCGTTTTTGACCATCATACACTGTTAACGCATATATTTGTCATTTTCAAACGTTACATAACAACCATGGTTCGTACAAGAAATCAAGAAGTCGACAATTGCCTTTCGTCGATTAATCACGGACACCATTACCCATTACCGAATAAACATTTTTGAGGTAAACAATAAACTTACTTTATTATCCCATTATTAATGTATTACCCTTTGGCTTTGCAGGAAACTTCGACATTGATCTGGACGCCGACAGCTTCTCTTTCGAACAGTTCGTCATTGGACACGGAGAGTTCTCTATTCATCCTCATGTGCTTTTAATTTTCATATTTAGACAATATGCCTTAAGTAAGGGTGGTAGAGAATAATTGCTTTTAATTTTTTCTGCTTATTTGTATGATTGGAATCGAGTATGCCTTGGTTGATGTTTTGAGATTTTCTGTTTACAATCTCGATTCTTGCTTTATCTATTTAAATGTTATTTGAGTTATTGATCAAACTTTTATTTGAATTAGGATGCATGATAGTGAAAATGGCATGATTAATGATTTTCTTGAATTTTTGATTGATTTCCTATGAGTTTATTGATTGACATGTATTTGACTCAATGCAATCGACCTTTTCTTGTGAGATTTGAGCCTAAACGAGTAAACTTTTACATTATTGCTTATATGTTTAATTGAGTATATCGAACTTAACTTTGATATTCTAGAACCTGTAATTAAATATATGTTGAGACTGCATATTGAACTTGATGCTTTAACATGATAGGGGTATTAGGATTTACCCACTTCTCTACTTAAAAAGGCCTACCCATTCATTTCCCTTAGCTATTTTTTAGTTTTTTCCCCTTTATTTGTTTTTACCACATTTCTGAACCCGATACCTCTTTATTTTCCACCTCTTTTTCTACCCACGTCAAGACAAAATAATGAAATATACGATGTATATTTATGACCCACAAAAAAACAACAGTTTTCAAAAAAAAAAAAGAAAAAAAAGGAAAAACGAAGAAGAAAAATGAAAACAAAAAAAATAAGTTGATTGTTTGACATATGTTACATTTCTTTTGTTCGATTGCATTAGTTTTTTACTTTCTTAAGTGGGTTTAAATATATTTGTGAATTTCTTTGTCTTGAAATTTAACCCATATTTTTTTTTACCTTTTTCTTACCTTTACCCAGTCCTCATTACAACCTTGTTTAAAGACCTTTTGATTATTGCCTTGTTTATCTTTAGCGGTGGAGACTTGATTTACTTACAGGTTTATGGTAATGTCATGTTAGGTTTTGAATTACAGTCTTTATTTTACCCAAAACACTTTGAGCAAAATGAGTGAATCCTTGTGAGAGTATTGAGTCTTCTTACATTAAGATTGATAGATTAATGAGATACCATGGTTTTGCTTAAATTATTCCTATCTATACCTTTCAGCTGATTGTTATTTTTAATTTCAATAATTTTTGTGATCTTGACTTACTTGTTTTTTCTTAGATACGAGGTGAGATGATAGAAAGTAAATAAAAGTTTTAACATGTTTTGATTAAGGCATGCTTGATGACAAACATTGAATAAGTGAGGGGGAATTTGGTTAGTGTTTTAATTTGCACATATTTTGTTGATAATTATTCCTCATTGTTTATTTTATGCTATTATTTTGGCTTTTAATATCCCAAATTTAGGATTGGTGACTGAAAAATAAATTTTGAAAGTCTAGGGACTAAAGTGTAAAATTATAAAAGTTTAGGAACTAAAAATGTAATTTTTCAACAGTTATATTTTGGGTATGTAATTGAGTAGTTCAGCCCAAGAATATAATTTTAGTGGGTTTCAAATTTTTTTTATTTGGAGTTCGTATAACAGTTTATTAAAGAATAAAATCGGTAAATATTCGAATAACCAAATCGAATCGGAAGCTTACAAAAATTTGAAGGAAGTTAGTTTTGGGTTAGAAAAATTATATTGATATTTTTAATTAATATAATTTTAGGTGGATTGGAGGAATTTGGTGGAAATTGCATGTTAAAATATAATAGAGAAATTTAGTGATTAAATTGAATTTTTGGAAAATTGGAAAAATAAAGATGGAAATTCCTAAATAGAATTTTTATATTTATTTAAGAATATTAAAATGAAGATAAAAGGATGGCATGGCGGTAATTATTAAGATTTATTAAGGGTAATTTTGACTTTTGGGCTAAAATAAATTTTAATTCATTTTAGGGTAATTTATGTCAAATACCACTCATCTTTATACTCGAGATCGAAAATGTCACTGACGTTTCAATTTTGCCAATTTTAGCATGGACGTTTATGTTTCACTTCAATTTTGCCACTTCGCCATTAATCCGTTAACGGCACGATGACATGGCATTCCAATGTTGTGATGGCGATGACATGGACGGTTTAGGGGACTATTGTGTGATTTTTGGCCATAGTGAGGAGTTATTGGAAAATTTTATAAAAGTTTTCAAAGGGCTTATATTGAATGTTAGAAAGATTTGGATGCTTGAAATTGTGCTTTGGGTTAAGTTGAATCATGATTAAGTTGTTAGGGGCTATTTGCAAGACTTAAGAAATTAAAGCATAATTATGCAATTGCTGGAAATTAGTTTATTGTGCTGGAAATTTTGGTTTGAATAATAGAATGTTGATTTTGGATCAATATGGAATATTTGGAGTAGATGGAAGACTAATTGAAAGGATTGGTAAAAGTTCATGGTGAAACTTTGCAAAGTGTAATAAAGAAGGACTAGTTTGGAATCGATGTGAAAGTGGTGGAAAATAATGATTGCAATGGATTAAAGAAATGTTAAGGGACTAGTTTGAGTAATTTAAAAAATGTTGGGTTTGATTTTTAAAGAAAGGTTGAATGGTGGCTAATTTGAATTATTGAATAGTTAAGCGAATATATTGTGATAAATGACAATTTAGGGGACTTAATAAGTTAATTTGGTGATATTAAAGTTGGTTCACGATTGGGTGATGGAAATTTTATCGAACATAGGTTTGATAGCATTTTAAGGATCAAAGTGCAAATCTTATAAAATTTGATAGGTAAATTCGAATGGAATAGAAAATAAGGAATTGAATTGCAATTATATAAATGTTAAGGTATTGAATTGAATATATTTTTACAATACTGGAATGTTTGGGATTGATTTGAATAAGTAAAAAATAATAATGGACCAAGATACAAGATGTAAGAATTGATGAAGAAATTAAGGATGCAAAATAATGAAAATTGTTTAGACTTATGAATCTGGCAGTGAATTTGAAAAATCACCATAAACTCTATAAAAATGATTAGAAGCTAATTTTTAAACCCTTGTGTTCATATGTCAAATATAGTTTTGTTTAAAACAAATGGGGATTGATTTCGAATTGTATAATGAAAGATACAATTTTTTTTATCGATGATAGGTCAGAAAACAAGGCTGTAGATTATGCTCAAAACAGATTCTGGAAATTTGATTATAAAATTCACTATAAATTGTACAAGTTGAATTAGAAAGAGTAATTTATATAGTTAGATTTGTATTCGAGTCTAATTTCAAAAGGAAGAAACGAAATTAAATTTCATTGAGTAGAATAATAAATAATGATTCTTTAAAGGTAGTGCAAGTTCGGGGTGTGCAAATCCGGGTACCCAAAAACCGGGTACCCCGAACATCCAGGTCAGTGATTTCTCGGCCCGTGTCCCGACCCGAATGTCCCGGGTACCCCGAATACCCGGATTTTTTTTTCAAATTATTAAATAAAAAAACACACAAATTTAAATGTTCGAAACTTCAAATTACATAATCCAACATCGAAACACAAAATTTAAAAGTTCGAAATACAAACATTTAACCTAAACACATACACTGAGTACAAATGTGGTGCAAAATCCATGGTGACAGCACACACTTTCACATGATCAATCCTTTTCCAGTGATTGGTTAGAATTTTGTACAGAGAGGGATGATGATGATGATGCCTTGGAGAAGAAGCTCAATGACGAGTGATGACAATTACTGTGTAAGTAGCTACCCAGCTAGCTCTTAACTATAGGGAGATGTTGTTGTAAGGATGTAATTGCAGAGTTTAACAGAAATTTATAGTCATAAACTCATTTTAGTTTACCATTTTTATTTTCACTTTTTTTTTTGTGTTTGCTTCTTCATGCACCTTAGTTGATATCAATGGTGATTTTAACTTCCAATTTTCAAGTTGTTGCAGAGATAAAAATGACAAATGATCTGGGAATAGCCTTTTACATCACCATATACTGCACAGTCTTCCTCATATCGAAGATCGTTCTTATGATCCTCCTTTACAAGCGATGGAAAAGAAAGAACGCCATTTATGAGCAAGGCTTCTCAGGTGGGAAGATGGTGATGTTCAGATCCCCATTGTTGCAGTCACTAACATCTGATATGTTCTTAAAGAGCACATTGAAATTAACCAACAACGACATCATCGACGCCGGTGGGTACGAAACCGTTTACAGGTTAATGATAAACGAAACCATGGTCTTCGCTGTAAAAAGGCTTAACAAAGGAACTGCAGATCGCTGTCAAAACATGTGTCCGTTTTGAAACTTAACCGGGTACTCGGGTAACCGGTACCCGGAAAAATCATTTTTTGTGACCCGGGCCCAACCCGGAAACTGTCGGGCCGGGTATCCGACCCGGCCGGGTAATTTTTTTAAAGAAAATTACTCGATTTTTTATGATCCAGGTCGGCATTTTGCACACCCCTAGTGCAAGTTGCCAATAATATGAAAATTTTGGGATTTAAGTGAAAATGGATTAGAAGTCGAAGAGTAATGTTTAAATGTTTGAGTATATTTTTGGATGCTTAGAATTGAAGTCAAATGGAAAATGAATATTTAGAATAAATTGGAAATGTTGAGAAGAAATTCTAAAAGAATTTATTTATTATGGTTAGCATTGACGTTTTGAAATGGATGTAGTATCGAATAAATATTGACATAATTTTTATGAATTTTATTAATAGATTGTGTCTATGTAGTAAGATACTAATATGTGCTTTGGAATGTATGTGATATATTAATGATGAACATGAAGATCGAGATCAAAGAAAGCTAGAATCGCTAAATAAGACATTTCCATGTGAGTGCTTTCTTATTGACCAATGCATTTTTATTTTATATTATTCTACGAGGCACTTTGTGTGCAATTCTATGAGGCACTTTGTGTGCAATTCTACGAGGCATTCTGTGTGCATATTCTACAAGGCACTTTGTGTGTAATTCTACGAGACACTTTGTGTGCATATTCTACGAGACACTGTGTGTGCAATTCTACGAGGCACTTTGTGTGCATATTCTATGAGGTACTTTGTGTGCACATATTATACGAGGCACTTTGTGTGCAATTCTACGAGGCATTTTGTGTGCATATTCTAAGAGGCACATTGTGCGTATATTCTACGTGGCACATTGGTTCTGTGTTCTTCAACACTTGTGCATTATAAGTGAATGCCTGTTTGACTCGTATACATGCTACAAAGTAAATGGAGTGAGTGCACCATACCATAAAATGAATAAATGAGAATTTTAGTTGAAGTAATATAAAAATGAAATAGTCTGTTCAATTTGATATGAAAGTAAAGTTTTATGAAGAACTCTGACTTGACTTAAAACATTTCATGAAGAATCTTCGAATCATAGATATTCTTATATTTTATACTTAGGTGATACTTTGATAAATATATTTTATTACTGCTATTAATTTTTATTTTTATTTATATTTTATTTTATTTTATATTTTATTATTATTTTATTTATGTTATTAATAATAGAACTTATAGCCTCACTAAGTGTATACTTAACGTGTAATGATTTTCACGCGTAGGAAAATAAAAGCATTCGGAGTAAGGAGCTAGGGCCAACGTCAACCTTTGAATATCAGATCCACTCCAGAATCAGTATGACATCTTTTTAAACATTGATAGTACTAGTTGGCATGTATACTAAATGGTTATGATACTTAAAAGTAGTTGTGTTCCAATTTGATTTATTTAGATGGTACATAATATTACTAATTATGAATAATGATTTGTTGATTACTATTTAGATAAGTGAATTTAATTACCATTGAATTGAAATATTTTAAGACCTTAGACAATAATTGAATTAATTTAGAAAGAAACAAAATTTTACTGATTCTTAAATAAGAACTGTACTGAAAGAATTATGTAATGTCTTGGACCCGAATGTGGTAACATATACTATAAATGGGTGTTACATGGTCGTTTTGATTCATTTTTATGCTAAAACTTATTTTCCAAAAAACAATATTAAAAGGGATGAGTTCTGCAGTTTTTTTATTTTTTGGAATCGTGGCTGGAAACATGGTCATGACCTGAGGCATGATTATTTCCGACGTGACAGTTTCCAAAAGGTCCAGTTAATAACAAGAGCAATTTCTAGAAGGTCCAGTCAGGGTTATCTAGAAGGAAGACAAACAAAAATCATTTAGGAATTACGTTTGAATTTGAAACAAATACTTTGGATTTAGCACATTATTATTTGAAATTTTTCTTTTAGTTATTTTTATGATTATCTTTAGGATATTTTATTTTATTTTAAATTTTCTTTTATCTTTAAGAAGATTATCTTTTGTAATTCTCTAGGCTATAAATACCCCTTAGGATAAAGTTTGAGAATGTATTTTTTTTCTTTAATTTTATAAAATTCTAGGATTTTTATCTTTCTTTAGTTTTCTTTTACTTTCTTTTTAAACAAATACCAAGTATGATTTAGATCATGTTTAGCTAAACTTTTTATTAACCAAAGGCCTAAGCGATGACTCATTTCTGTTGTGAGAATTGAAAAGAATGTAATATCTTCATATAATGTTCTCGATTTACTGAAATCTTGATTTGACAATCGGCCTTTTCTTTAAAATCTTTATACTTTCATTTGAAAAAGTCGATATTGATTTGAATATTGTTTGGATTTACAGTTTGGAATAAAGAATTGGTTGGTCATAATTCAACTTCCTAGGAATAAACTTAACGGCGGTTTGCTAAGGTGAATCGAGATCGAGTTCGATTCTCATTGAGACACCATAATTATAGGATGATCTTTTCTAGCGCTTAAAGCTTCATTTTACTAACGACAATAGCTATGGTTAGTTTAAGTAAGAATTGAATTTCATAGATAAACTTGAGAATATTGGTTAAATGAAGAGAAAAGTAAGTTACAAGGTTGAGCCTTGTAGACCATAACCTGTAAAATATGTTGATGATCAATGGGAAAGGCAAAACAAGCATGAGATTGTTTTTATCCATTTGATTTTCTTTTAAAATTTTACTTTATTTACTTTCTTCTTTCAATTCTTGAATTTTTCCTTTTTAATTTTAAATTCCCTCCTCTTCTTTATTTTTCTTTTTAAAATCAAAACAAATCAATATCAAAAGTTTCAAAGTGTATGTGGATCGACATTTCTTCTCTTTATTACACTTTATTTATTTTTGTGAATAAAAAATATTATTTGACGATTATGACCCTTGTGATTTGGCTAAAATATTAAGGTGTTACTGCTAGGACTTCCCCGAAGTGCGACTTTTGAGGATATAGAGCATTTCCTTTCTGGTTGTGGCTATGACTCGTCCTAAATCCAAACGTTTACGTTGACAAGATTTGGATCCACCAACGTTTTCAGATTAACAAATGTGCATTTTCCCTCTCATATCCAAGCAATGAATGCATGCATTAGCAAAAGTCTCAATTATCAAATCTCTACTAAAAGTTCAGTTGTGTTGGGGTTTCCCATTGAGATTGACCACCACAGTGGCCGGCTTCCAGTGATTTTCTTTCCCTCGAAAAATTCAGTTGGATGCAGGCTCTAGAATTGCAAATATAAATATACGGATCGAGACTCGTTTGAATGACTTGGCAATGGGTACTTCTCCCTTGCCCAAAAGCTCCGGAATCATTTGTGCGGATCCAGCAATGATTGTAGTACATGAAACTACATTTTTTTTTTACAGGTATTTCTTCGAATACCTTACAAACCTTCTCCAACTCCCCGGACCTTCCATAGAAAGTAACCGAAGAACGTCTACCATAAACGTGTCCCCAGTTTTTATTGTTAAGCAATGATACTGAATCCACCATGAAGGACCCACGTGAACTTATAGCATTGACAGCACAACTGGATTAAATGTAGGAAATTTTCAGTTGGTGAATCTGAATAACCCGGCAAATCTTTGAAACAATTTTGGGGGTAAATTGATCTGAATTTGTTTCTAAAAACCCTTGGATGAGACGAAGATGGTTTTGGGTTATTCAGATTCACCAACACAGTTTCTTCAATGAAATTCTAGAGGCTCCGCTTCTCGATGTTTTCTTTAATTTGTTTGTTTTAGTTCGTTAGAAGAAAAAGGACTGGGATCGACAAGAGATTTCAAAATGAAGCACGATCTCCTTTGGAATATATTCATGGCTGAGAGCAATTCATGAATGCTTTTCGTGTAAAAACCACCGAACTCGAGTTGACCCAATCAACTCATGAATTAATGTAAAATTATTTGAATTTGAAACCAAAAATTTAAAAATAAGAGTTGTTTCCATCCAACCCAAACTGTCCAAATCTAAAACCGAACATAACAGGAACATCCACAAACACTTTGTTTTAAGATGTTCATATTTGTTCACTTGGCCTAACTCAAAAAATCATAACTCAAGACTACAGAAGAGATGGTATTTAGCTAATATAAGGCGCAAAAAAGCTGCAACTCTATGTAACATACATTCACGGGACTCATCGTTGCCTCCTTCGTTTCTTTGTCGAAAAAGTAGCATCGTACTCAAAATCGTCTTCTTCTCTTTCCCCGTGTAAATAGAACCATAACTTCTTCTCCACGTTGAATCTCACGCATGGATCGTGTTCATAATGTAATCGATCCAAGGCGCCACTGACAACTTGATTGAGTTGTTCATCGGAGACTTCTTCCACGATGTATTGTGAGTCTCTTACAAGGACACAAACGTCGGCTCTAGTGCCCATATGGTCTGGCAATCGGGCAGCTGCATCCCTCACGAGAGAGAGGACAGTGATATTCGGTGGTCTATCTGCTTTAAGCATAAAATGTTCTCTGCATTTCGATGATGGCTTGCCGCTACACCTTCGTAGTGGAGCAACTGTGGATTTTCTACCATCTAATGCAGTGTAAGAAAAGGCCCTCTCTGGAACAAAGTATCTAACAGCTTCTTCCTTTCTGAAATAATCTCTTATTTCTTTGGGGTATTGACTGATGGTAGCTACAGTTTTTCGAGGACGGACTTCTCTTAATCTTTCCGTTACATTGACAGACTTATGCATCAATGTCAATGGTGGTGCAGGAAGGCTTCCAATCTTTTGAAGAGACTCTTGAGCAATTTTCAACCAATCTGCAAAGCAGTTGGCTAATTTCAGAACTGTCCTGCTTGGAAGACCCCAAGCTTCGGACGATAAAGCTTCTTTCAAATCATTGTGTGGCTTAATAGATAATGGACCGATCCAGGACCAACACTTGTCACACTTGGAATAGACAGTGAGAGCCTTCCAGCCCTTTCCACCAAGGGGTGCTGTTGTTGACGAAAATATAGCAAGAGCACCTCGAACCAACTCCTGAAGTGGCTCCTGAGCTTCGAGAACGCAAGGATCCCCTGGATTCAATCTGACTCGCTCAACAATTTCAGACATGGTGAGACAGTGGTATCCGCCAATGCTTTCAGGATTGTTTTTAGCAGAATTGTTGCTTGATGCTGAAGGTTCATCTTTTGCATACGGAGTAATCATTGCAGTGCGAATGGAAGAAAGGAAATGAATGATGGAGAACGAATTCCCCGGGTGAGCAGCGGGGCATCTTGAACCAAATTGCAAATTCTCAAATGGTTTCGGGATCAAGCCTTTCAACCCTTGAACACTATTTTCAACCTCTGATCCTCCAAAGGAACCAGGTTGAGCTTTCACTTCCTTTAAACCACATTTCCCCAAGGAAGATTTACACGGTTTCTTTCTCTTCAAAGAAGAAATTGGCAGTTCATTTTCATCAAGGACCTTTTCAGTGTTGATGCAAATATATCTCTGTCCTGCCGTCTCTTTCAGCTTCAAATTCAATAAGCTCGACCCATTCATCCCGAATTTTCTAACATCATCGTTGTTCATACATTCACCGCCAACTTTCGTTCTGGTCCGGTTTTGCTGACCTAGACAGGTTCCATTTCTCGCTGGTGATTGCAACTTAGTCTTAAGCAAACATAAACGATCGTTTGATAGTTCCATCAGAGTTAAAGCTGCTTCTATATCTCCCTCGATAAGTTTTATACCATCTGTGATTTCAACGCCGCTGTCGCCGTCGGTTGTGGCCATTGTCGCACTATTAGCTTCACTGGAAACATTAGAATACTGAGCTACATTTTTCTTGTAACAAAGGTCCCCCATTGAACCCTCAATATCAGGGTACTTTACACTTTGAAACGAAGATGTCCATATATGATCCTCTTTGCCGTGTTTCTTAGGGTTCAAGGCCAGCATTTCTCCTTCATTAACCATCAAATTTGATCATCAACATCTAACTCGGAGAATCAACACAATCAATTAAAAACAATAAAGATTTCAAAGTGAAAAACACAGAAAAAAACATCCTTTTGGCAAAATAAGATAATTACAAGAAATGCAAGACCAACAAGCATCCGATTAAAACCCAAATATAAAATCTAAAAAAAGGAATACCTCTGATTAGATCAACCTTTATTTAACATTATCTTAGACTCCATTGCTGATCCAGTATACTTTCCTTCATTTTAAGACAATGCTACCGAGCATATAAATATATATGATCAAAGACTAATGACAAAGATAATCTAAATGTAGACGAGAATCTTAAATAAGCAAGCAAAAAAAATCAGTTTCTTGTTTTTTTTTCAAGAATTGGATTATTTGTGGAGAACTTGGAAATATTTATATATTTGTGAATGTTTTGGACCGTTTTCAGAAGCACCGAGTGTTATTGGAAACTAAAAACAATGATCAAATCAGTTTAACAGTTGAAAAGGTTTTACCTCAATATAGTTTTCTCAAGAAACAGAAAGGAAAATCAGGGATTCACTTGAAGCAACGTTGAGAAAGCCCTTTGGAGGAAGAAAAGTAGAGATGAGGGAAGACGAAGAAGCGTGGTTATATGTATTATATTCGAGACGACGCCATTTTGAACAATTCTGTGTCGTTTTGAAGTGGAAAATTGACTCGGGAAAAGGGGGTGAGTGTCAGCCTTGGACGCCCATTTGGAAGTTTGCTTTGTGGGCTTATCTCTTTATCAGCTACAGTTTTTTTTAATAATATAAGGTGATTATGATATAATATAGATCATACATTTATTATCTAAATTGTTAATTTTAGTCAATTATAATATCTAACTTTTTAATTTTTTTTAAATTATATGTAATTTTTTTATTTTATTTTAGTATTCTCTTTCAAAATTTAACATTAATTTTTTAAAACAATTTGAAAGTTTATGTACTAAAACAGACTAAAATTGATAGTTTAGGTGATAAAGACGTTAAATTTGTAACAAGATATTAAAATGAAATAAAACTAAATTCTAAGTATGATTGTGAAAAAATTAAAAGTTTAAGTACTAAAATAGATCAAAATTGATAGTTTAGATCCTAAATGTGTAATTTACCTTATAATATATAGTATTTATTTTTTAAAAAATTAATCATTAACAATATATATATTTTTCTAGATGAAATTGTTCAAAATCAAAATTTCTAAAAAATTTATATTTATTTTATCATTGAAGTCATGGATTCTTTATTTTGAGTGGTGGTGGTGGTACACTCAAATCGAAAATTTGATTCAATTAATTTTAAATAATTAATTTTATTATTATTTTCACATTAAATTTTAGAATAACTTTTTTTTTAATTTTAATCCAAGCAAACTAAATCGATCCACACTCACTTTGTTCAAGTGAATTAAACATACCGGCTTTGAAGACCCATTAGCCTTCTGACGTATACCTTTAAAGGTGTAGTTTAGCACTCTCATTCACAATCCATCTTAGGATTATGTGTAGGACTCAGCTGCATTTTAATTAGGGGGTGTAAATGAACATAGTATTCGGTGAACTGTTCGTATAACGTTCGTTTATTAAGCTAAATAAATGAGTATGAACAAAAAATTTTCGTTCGTATAATAAACGAACGAACACAATCAAATGTGTGTTCGGTTAGTTTATGTTCACAAACAAGGTCGTTTATATATTCATGAACAAGCTCATTTAGAAGCTCGTTTATATGTTCATGAACATGCTCGTTTATAGGCTCATTTAATTTTTTATATTTTAAATATTAGTGAAATTACATACTAAATTGAATACATGGTAAAATATAGATTTTAAATTATAAAGTCTAAGAAGTTTAAGCACCAATTATATAAATTTACAATTTTCTACACAAACATCTTTTCCCGTGCTCTTATCTTCTACAGTTATTTTTTCCTTCTTTTTGATAAAAGTTAGAGGTCTTATTAAAAACTCCCTTCGCATTCTTCCACATACTAAGAAGTATGTTGAAGAAAATTAGAAGGAAGAAAAGAGTGCCTCATAATTTATTAAATAGAACACACATTACATGTGAAAACACAAAATACCCTCATACGAGGATATACACCATTACAAAAAAAACCATATTACCTAAAAATCTACCATCTTCAATCACAAAGCCCCAAAGACAATAACCCTATGTCTAAAATAAACCTCAGTCAAAATGAAAAAACCAACGCAAAAGATCATAGCATAACAGAAAACCAATACTGTCAACAATGAAAACAAAAAGAAACGCTTTTACATAGAGCTCCAGAACAATTACGATCCAATTGAAGGAACCAGTTCTAATGAATCATCGCAAACTTCAGGGACCCAAGAATTTAGTTTGAAGGAAGGATCAATTTCATGCACCATGATTTTGAAGGAATTAGTATCGACTTTCAACTCCAACGACTCATCAATTCTCACTTGAGACTTTATGAGTATTTGAATTTTAGCCCGATCAAAAGACGATGGAAACTCGCAGCTGTCGTCGATTGCTAATAGTTTTCCCTACTTAGCTGCAATGTTTTTGAAAGTATCCCAATTCCAAGCGTGAAAAAGAATCTCTTTGCAAACTAACCACACTCGACGACACTCCACCACCAGACTCTCTGACCAAGTTTCAACTCCGGAAAACCAGTTTGCAAGAGTCTCTAATTTTTCATTCTTCACAACTCTCAACGAAGCAGAGTCTTCAAAAACCATTAGAACTACATTTCCACCAGCTCTCATTAACATGAAACCAATGAGTCCTTTGGCTAGCAAGATTACCGATTTTGGTAAAGTTCTTGCACCAACCCACCAGACAGTTACTCAACATGTGAAGTTTATCTTCGTCCACAACACCCTTAACTTTACAGTGTTTAATCCTTGAAACAACTTCCATCCCAAACTTATGTTGAACAACTATCGAGGACTTTCTCCAATAAGACTGTCGAGGATTATATTTGGCCAAAGAGATATTAATTTTGCTGCCGTAAATATGAGAACCATTCATCTTTGATATCGCTTTCCTTGCTTCTTCAATTGTTGCGAAGCGAATGAACCCAAAAAAAACCCCTATGGAATTTCTTTTGTTAGGAATGAAGACATTAATTACATGACCGTGATTACAGAATAAAGATCCAAGTCTCTTCCAATGGATCTTCTCTGGTAAGTTTTCAATGAATAACGTGAAGCATCCACTTCTGTACCCATTCCTAACATTTGTATGACCTTTCTTCCACCAATTATTAAAATCGATTCTCCTAATTCTCACTTCTTCACCAGGCTTGTTACCAGAACACCCCTTTGTGGTTCCAGCATGGACAACATCTTCGGCAAGTTGAGCTGTTGATGCCTCTACTAAAGGTAGATTTACATTCCCATAATTCCTTCGTTGAGAAGGAGACATACCTTCAGGCCTAGATTTATTAATCGCCTTTTTGCTGCAAAAAAAAAGTCTCCTTATTCCCTGATGGAAAGTCCATTCAGGATCTCCTTATAAACCTGTCGCGGATGGAACTATCACGGCTCCCAATTTTGTAATCCCTTCTGTCAAAACGGTCCCTATCACCAAAGCGTCTGCCATCATAACGATCATCTATGTACCGATCACGATCTCTGAAACGATCACCATGGTCATCAATGGCAGTGCCTCTGTATCTTGAACGTGAAGAGAACATGGCGCCACTTCCACCTCGGCAACCACCATCTGGAGGACAATCACGGGCCCAGTTCCTAAAGCACCCACAATTGAAGCATTCATCATGTGCAACAGAACTGTCTCCACCTGCATAGCGACCCCTACGACTTGATGCGTAACTTCCTTTATAGCCATGATCAAGATCTTTACTCATCTTGGGTTGAGCCTTATTCACCGAGATTGTACGCTCTCCCAAGTCTCGCTTATGCATCTCCCTGATAGCTTCATCCATGGACCGGCGATATGAAAATGTAATAAATCCAAATCCACGAGATCTTTATGTATCTTTGTGCACCATGATATGAGATTCAATAATTTTTCTGAACTAACTAAACGCATGCTCAAGCTGTCACTCAGTGATATCCTATGATAATCCTCCGACAAATATTTGGTTCTCTTATTTCCTTGCCATCCTTTACAAACAATTCTTCTTTCTTCTTTGAAAACCTCTCTCTCTTTTGGCTTCGTGGTAGGCTCTTGAAACTCTAAACCAAGACTCGAGGACATGTTTTTTCAGCCCCAAGAGCTTCATTAAATTCTAGACAAGTGCATCAACAAAACAAAACCGCAAGCTCTGCCCCACAAATAGCCTTGTAGTCTCGTCGGTCAACGATTGTCGTAGGTGGCAACTGGCACGGCGTCTCTAGACTGTGACGACGGAAGAGAATAACATAAAATTTGGAGGAAAGGGCACTTGTTCTTGCCGAAACAGTTCACTACAATTTCATGGAGAATAGGACGGTGGGAGGCGACGATAATCGGCAGTGAACAACTTGTAGATTTGTGCCGATTGATAGAATTTATGACAAATCTAAGTCCAAATTTGGAACCACCATGGGCAGATGATATTCCCAGGAAAAAATAGCGTCAAACGGAGTTCGGAGTATAGCGGCGGACGGCTGGCAGTGGACAACGACTGGATGACGGTGGATAAAAAAAATTTAAAAAACGCCTGGGCTCGGGGCTCTAAAGTGAAGCGCTCACATGCCAAAGTAAAAAAAGTTTGGTTTTTTTTACAAGATTTTTTTGTGTGTTTGTAAGATTTTCGAGTTTTGCAGCAGTTCAAGGTATATAATCAATCCATATCTCTTTCCTTTCTTTTTTTCTTTTTTAGCTAAAGAAATGGAACCAAACCCTAGGTTTACTCGCTTAATATGTTATAGTTGCTTCTATATGTTCATTATCCTCTTTCATACTTCTAAACTATACGATTACATTTTGTGGTCTTTTTGTTTATTAGACAAAGTGTTTAATTCGTCCATATGTATGATTTTATTGATAGTATTTGAGGCTTGAGTAAAAAATCAGGGTTGTTTTTACTTGGAAAGTAGCATGGTTAATGACAGTCATTTACAAGTTAAACTACCTGTCAAAAACCCTGTTATTTTAACGTAGGATGGGAAATTCTTACTATTTAACTCTGTGATTGGTCCATTATACTTTACTCGAAGAATAGGCTTGGAATTCCAAGATTTGAGCAAACTATACTTTCTGAGATAAAAGAGGTTGTGTGATTAAGACTTTCTAATGTAAAATTTAGGCTTGTGTATTATGTTCATATATAACTAAGCTTAGCATGGGTGTAACACGAAGGGGGGATTAGACTTGTAAATGGTTACTATATAACTGACTATATTGTTGGATTGTGGAATTATTTGCTTTTCATATAGAAAAACGACATTGATTCAATCTTCTGTTAACATTTTTTGCCTCTTTGGATGATGCAGTTGTTTCAATAATCTATTTTGGAGATTTGAAACTAATCTTCTTCGAGAGTTGCTTCTATTTAGTTTAATTTGGATTTCCTTTCCTATATATAAATTGGTTTAATTTAATCGTACCCAATTTCGTTCTTATATTTAAATTAATTTAATTTAATTGTGTTGAATCAAAATAGAGTAAAAACTCTAATTGATCGAGAACAAGAAAAAAAAACTCTCTTTAGAATAATCTCACAAAATTGCAAAAGAGAAGAACTCTTAGGAAATCTTTCAAATGCTTATAATTAAGCTTTGATTGTTGGATGATAAAACTAAAATACAAGTAGGGTACAAGAAACAATCTAAACCACTAATTAAAATAATCACAAAATAATCTAAACCATTGAAATTAAAAACATGAGAAAAATACTTAATTTTCACTTAACTAAATTGATGTAAGCAATGACATCAAAACTAAATTGATGTAAGCAATGACATCAAATCAATTGTTACATCAAATCAATTTAGGTGTGAACTTATTTAGGCTAATATTGAATTTTCAACACTCCCCTCAATATTAGCCCCCATTCTTTGAATCACACCAAGCTGACGATGGAAATGTTCAAACTTTCCAACACTCAAGCTTTTTGTAAACAAGTCAGCAATTTGCTCATCTATCTTGATTTGCCTCATCTCAATCTCTTCTTGCAAAACTTTTTCTCTACCAAAGTAGTAATGTACTTCCACATGTTTAATTCTTGAATGAAAAACAGGATTCTCCGCCAACCGAATTGCCGATTGGTTGTCACAGTACAACGTCATTGCATAATCTATTGGTTGATTTAGATTATTCATCAACTATATCAACCATGTACTCTCTTGAGCTGCCATTGCTACTGCTCGATACTCAGCTTCAGTGGTTGACAATGATACCGTTGGTTGTCTCTTGCTATACCAAGAAATTGTTTCGAAGCCAAGCTTAAACACATACCCAGTTGTTGATCTCCTGGTGTCATGATCTCCTGCATAATCAACATCATAATAACCAACTAACTTGCAGTCTTCACCTTTCTTGTACAAAAGACCATAGTCAATTGTACTCTTCATGTATCTCAGTATTCGTCGAACTGCTTCCAAATGAGGCTTATTTGGATATTGCATATACCAACTCATCACACCAACTGCATAAGAAATGTCAGGTCGCGTCAAAGTTAAGTAGATCAGACTACCTACCAATTATCGATACATTGTTGCATCTTCCAAATCTTTTCCTTCATGTGCACACATTTTTACATTTGGTTTCATTGGCATTGAAGTTGACTTGCATTCGAGCATTTCAAACCTCTTCAACAAATCTTTAGCATATTTCTGTTGACACATAAATATTTCTTCGTGTATGCGTTCAACCTCTAGACTAAGGAAGTGCTTAAGTTGTCCAAGTACCTTCATATGGAAACGAACTGATAAATTCTCCTTCTTCTGAAGAATTTCTGCCTCATCATCACCAATTGTGATTATGTCATCCACGTACACTAGCACGATAGCTAGCTTACCTTTATTGATTCTAACAAACAAGCTAGAATCTATAGGTGTTACTGAATAGCCACTTTTCATTAGAAATTCAGTAATCTTACCATACCAAGCCCTAGGTGCTTGTTTCAATGTAACACCCTTAACTCATATCCGACCCGAATACAAGTCCAAGGTGTCACATTGACTTTTCAAATCTTTGACTCTTACAGAAAATCCCAGGAATTTTTAAAACTTTCATTAAAACGAAATACATTAATTTACATAAGACCATAAAATACAAAATCGATCAGAGTATTCGTAATTAACACTTATTACATACCAACACTCTATACATAATCAAGTACATACTTTGTCAATTTACTTCTGATATGATCTCTTAGTAGTATTGCTGCCTGTGCTACTTCTATTTCCACTCTTCCTGATTCTTGGTACCTACGTGTAAATCACTTACACGCTAATTCATAGACTTAGTGAGGCAATAAATGAATATGCAACGATAAACTTATGAATGTTCATACTTACCATTGGATCATGACATTTCAATGTGCATTTATTTATCACATGATAACATATATAACCATATAATGCACATACGAAACTTACCTTCTTGCATCACTTTCACTGTAAATCGGTATTTCAATTGCATAGCCCATGTATCTTATTGAGATTAGAGGTATGTGAGTGCATTGAGGTTGTGCACTAATGCTGTCACCACAGCTCATATCTATTCCCTCATGGGGCACCGAACCTTAGTTCAGTATTCGTCCCGTAGGACTCCTACATCCCGAAGGACTACGTCCTGAAGGACTACATCCCGAAGGACTACGTCCCGAAGGACTACATCCCGAAGGACTACGTCCCGAAGGACTACATCCCGAAGGACTATTATACCCTCGAATCTTGGCATGCCAATTACACCTATAATTCTCATATCGTATACTATGGGCATTATTCTTATATTTCATATGTTCATGTACTCATGTCATTTCTCTTGTGATCATGTAGCTCATGTCATTTCTCTTGTGATCATGTAGCTCATGTCACTTCATATCATGTTCTCATATCACAGGTCATATTACATATCATATCACATAGCATATCACATGAACATATATATATCTTATGCATGTATCACAATAATTATCATGTATGCATGTTCACAACTACTGTATTATAAAAATCAACATAGGGATTAGACTTATCACAAGTCTTATTCCATTATAATATACATCTAGTATGCACTTACCTTAGCTTTGATTTGTTTCGATTCTAATCCTTTGATCGTTCCGGAATAAGCTTACTTTTAGTATCTACATAATCACACATGGATGTATATCAGTATTATAACTAATATACTCTAATGGTTCACTCTTTAGACCAAGAGAAAAGTCAATTTCATCTTTTAATGAAGGTATGCATCGATGCACTACTGATGCATCGGTGCATCAAAGGTATTCGATGTAGTATTATTGTTGGGATGCATCGATGCACTCCTTATGCATCGATGCACCGATTGCATTCGATGTTTCACTATTAATAGGATGCATCGATGCACTACTTATGCATCGATGCACGAATTGCATTCGATGTCTTTATTTTAAAATAGTGCATCGATGCACTACCAATGCATCGATGCACATTCATATAATTTCTGGGTTTTAACCTTGATGCATCGATGCACCATGAATGTGCATCGGTGCACTCTGCCCAGAATCCTCTTTTTGAACCCGAAAGTTCATTCATTTGGATTAAATCCTTCATGTTTAATCCCCTTTTTCATTCTTAACTCTAGTACACATCCTTAAACCTATTTATACTCATTTATTTCATCTTAAACCTTCAAATCCTATCATTCATATGTAATTCAAGAATTACATTAATAAATCAACATGTTTGAATTCCGTTTTTAACACTTCGTATATCTTAACTAGATTGATGACAAGTCAAATATAACTTTCAATTCTAGTTATGAACTCTATTCCAAGATTTCATTTAAGAACTTCAAATCTTAAATCTCTTCTAACTCAATCATCCTTTGATGTTAAGATAACTTAAGCTTTCCTTAAGCTTAGTTATCATCTAATAATCAAAACCCAATATTAAATTTAACAAGAAACTCAATAATCAGAAATCTTACCTTTGTTTTGGTTCACGCGTACAAGGAAGAAAGAAGAAGAAGATAAGTCTGGAAGCCTTTAGTTCTCTCCTTTTCAACCCACTTGTATTCATATATATCCTTATCCCTTGTTTAATTAATTGATCCTTGCAATGACTCTTTTGCCCTTCCATTCCTACTTCCTTTCAATTCAATCCTACACAATCATTTACATATATATCTTTATACTATTCATTCATTCTATTTTAATCACCAAAATTTGAAACTTTTCAATTTAGTCACTAACCTGGTATTGAGGATATTACAATTCTCTCCCACTTAAGAAAATTCGTCCTCGAATTTTCATTATGTAAAGAGGTAGGGATACTTAATCCTCATGTCCTCTTCACGTTCCCATGTTGCTTCCTCTATTTTGTGATTTCTCCACAAGACTTTAACCAATGGAATAGTCTTGTTCCTTAATTGCTTGACTTCATGAGCTAATATTTGAACAGGTTCTTCCTCATAAGTTAAATCTGGTCGAATCTCAATTTCTTCAGTAGTCACAACGTGAGATGGATCTGATCTATATTTCCTAAGCATTGAGACATGAAAAACATTGTGTATCTTTTCCATTTCAGGTGGCAAAACCAGCTGATATTCTACTGATCCTACCCTCCTAGTAATCTCATAAGGTCCAATGAACCGAGGACTTAACTTTCCTTTACGTCCAAACCTCAATATTTTCTTCCACGGAGACACTTTCAAGAACACTTTATCTCCGACTTGAAATTCAATTTCTTTCCTTTTTAAATCGGCATACGATTTCTGTCTATCAGCTGCAGCTTTTAGATTATTCTGAATTACTTGAACTTTCTCTTCCGTATTCTGAATCAACTCAGGACCAATAACTTCTCGATCCTTAAGTTCATATCAGTTCAAGGGCGTACGACATTTTCTTCCGTAAAGAGCTTCATAGGGAGCCATTTTGATGCTTGACTGATAACTATTGTTGTATGCAAATTCAGCAAGTGGTAAATATTTTTCCCATGATCCTTTGAATTCAATGACACTCGCTCTAAGCATATCCTCCAGAATTTGGATAGTTCGCTCTGATTGACCATCAGTTTGAGGATGAAATGCTGTACTGAAGTTTAACCGAGTTCCCAATGCTCCATGTAATGACTTCCAAAACCGTGATGTGAATCTAGGATCCCGATCAGAAACTATGGAAATAGGTATACCATGCAAACGTATAATCTGTCTTATATACAATTCAGCATACATATCCATGGAGAAATCAGTTCGTATTGGAATAAAATGGGCTGACTTAGTCAATCTATCCACGATTACCCAGATTGAATCCTTTTTGTTCGGAGTTAAAGGCAAACCCGTCACAAAATCCATCGTTATGTTTTCCCATTTCCATTGAGGAATTGAAATTGGTTGTAACAATCCTGACGGAACTTGATGCTCAGCTTTGACTTGTTGACAAGTCAAACACTTTGATACAAATTCCGTAATGTCTTTCTTCATTCTCGGCCACCAATATCGACTCTTGAGATCCATATACATGTAGCACTTTTCACCATACAAGTAATGACGCCATATTTTTAGAGCGAACACTACTGCAGCCATCTCCAAATCGTGTGTCGGATAATTCTTCTCATGAGGTTTTAATTGCCTCGAAGCGTAGGCCACCACCTTGCCTTCTTGCATTAACACGCATCCCAAGCCATTATGAGACGCATCACTATACACTACAAAATCCTTGCCAGACTCAGGTTGAACTAACACTGGAGCTTCTGTAAGAATCTTCTTTAACTTTTCAAAACTCTCTTGACATTCTCGAGTCCAAACAAATTTTATTTCCTTTTTCAACAGTTTAGTCAGGGGTAATGCTATAATCGAAAAGTTTTTAACAAACCTTCGATAATAACCAGCTAACCCCAGAAAACTTCTAACTTCCGATATATTCTTTGGAACTTCCCACTCCAGAATAGCTTTAATCTTTTGGGGATCCACTCGAACTCCTTCTGCCGAAATTACATGTCCAAGGAATGCCACTTCATTCAACCAGAATTCACATTTAGAAAATTTAGCATAAAGCTTTTTATCTCGTAATATCTGTAAGACAATCCTCAAATGCGAACTATGCTCTTCCTCTGACTTTGAATATATTAAAATATCATCAATGAACACCACAGCAAACTGATCCAAATACGGTTGGAAAATTCTGTTCATTAAATCCATAAAAGCAGCTGGTGCATTCGTAACTCCAAACGGCATCACGATAAATTCATAGTGACCATATCTTGTTCTAAACGCCGTTTTTGAAATGTCTTTTTCTTGAATCTTTAATTGATGATAACCCGAACGTAAATCAATTTTTGAGAACACTGAAGCCTCCTTTAATTGATCAAATAAATCGTCGATTCGGGGAAGTGGATACTTGTTCTTGATGGTTACTTTATTGAGTTTTCTGTAATCGATACAAAGACGCATGGATCCATCTTTCTTCTTAACAAATAAAACTGGAGCTCCCCAAGGTGATACACTTGGTCTAATAAACCCTTTGTCCAATAGCTCCTTTAATTGAATCTTTAATTCTTGCAATTCTTTTGGAGCCATTTTGTATGGTGCCATTGCAATGGACGCTGTTCCCGGTATTATCTCAGTCTGAAATTCTACCTCTCGGTCAGGAGGTAAACCTGGCAACTCTACAGGAAATACATCGAGAAACTCTCTGACTATAGGTATCCCTTCAATCCCTTTCTCCTTGGTTCTAACATCCAGTACATTAGTAATAAACCCTTGACATCCCTGTAGCAGTAACTTCTTTGCAGTCATCACTGAAATCACATTTGCTAACGGATTCCATCTTTCACTAAATACAATAATTTCTACTCCTTCGGAACTTCTCAACGTCACTCTTTTCAATCTACAATCGACATCAGCGTAATAACGATATAACCAATCCATACCCAATATTACTTCGAATTCATCAAAAGGTAATTCCATCAGATTAGCAGGGAATTCAATTCCCTGAATCCGTATGGGACACCCTCGGCTCACCATATTTACTCGGGCACTGTGCCCTAATGGATTCATCACTATCACCTCCTTGCTAGTAATTTCTAACGGAATGTTCAATTCTTTCACTAACTTACTAGTAATGTATGAATATGTAGACCCGGGATCAATCAATACAATAACACCTTTGTCAAACAATAGAAAGGTACCTGTTATAATATCTGGGTCATCACCATCATCATTGGTCTTGAGGTTGTACACCCGAGCAGTGGAGTGTATCTCTTGTTGAGCAGAGGACTCTGACTGACTTCTTCCTCTGCCTCTACCTCTTCCCCTCTGGGTTACCGAAACAGACCTCTCAGGCTGTACAGGTTCACTAGTTGACATTGGACAGTCTCGAACGAAGTGTTCGGCGTCTCCACATCTAAAGAAGACTCCAGAAATCATCCGGCATACCCCTAAATGATTCTTTCCACAATGCGGACATTGTCTGGCTTGACTCTGATTAGTTCTCCCAGCTCCCGATCCTGCTGATTGAGTTTGTTTGCCTCTCATCGGATTTGATCCTCTAGCTGAGGATACCACTGACTCCGATTTAGCTTGAGGTTGAGAACCAGCATCTCTACCTCTTTTTGATGGTACGGAACTCGAAGAAGCACATGTTCTCTTGACTGTTTGAGTCCTTGAATTTTCAAATCTCTCATTCTGAGCTCTTTCCAAAGCTTTGGCACGATTGACTACCTCTTGAAATGAGGATAGATTCAATACAATCAACATCTCCTTCAACAGAGGACGTAATCCCTCTACGAACCACTCACAAGTATCCTTCTCAGTAGGAACAAGCTCGGCAGCAAAACGACTCAACTTATTGAATTCACACTCGTACTCATATACAGTGTGATTCCATTGTTTCAGATTCATGAACTCTTGCTTCATTTGATGAACAAATTGATCTCCGATGTACTTATGTTTGAATTCTTCTAAAAACAATGACCAATTTACTTGGGCGTTAGTCATCCTCAATGTAACATTAGTCCACCAGATCCTTGCTTATCCTCTCAACAAGGAAATTACTCCATCTAGCTTATCAGCATCGGAACAATGAAGTCCCGTAAGCATGACCTTCACGTCATTAAGCCAAATGTCCGCAGTAACAGGACCTTCATTAGCTTCCCCTTTAAACTCTGGAGCTCCCAATCCCTTCAACTCTTTCGCAACATTAATTTTTGGAGTTGAAATAACAGTAGGTTGGAAACGCGTCAATACCGCGTCTAACGTTCTAAAGAATATATCTTGATCATTGACAGGCATTCCCGAGGATGTCTGTTCTTCACTCTGCCTGGCCGGGGCAGGTGAATTACTGCTTTCAGCGAGTCTATCGTCTCCCGCTTCATTTCTAGATCTACCCTGTCCGGACATCTATAAAAATACAACCATATAGTTCTATTAGCAAAACATCATACTTACTATTCCATCAGATAAGAAGTTTCCACTATTTGTTGGCATGTATACCTTATAAGACACTCTAGACTTCAGTTTATGCCGAGAATCGACTAAACCGTAGCTCTGATACCATTAAATGTAACACCCTTAACTCATATCCGACCCGAATACAAGTCCGAGGTGTCACATTGACTTTTCAAATCTTTGACTCTTACAGAAAATCCCGGGAATTTTTAAAACTTTCATTAAAACGAAATACATTAATTTACATAAGACCATAAAATACAAAATCGATCAGAGTATTCGTAATTAACACTTATTACATACCAACACTCTATACATAATCAAGTACATACTTTGTCAATTTACTTCTGATCTGATCTCTTAGTAGTATTGCTGCCTGTGCTACTTCTATTTCCACTCTTCCTGATTCTTGGTACCTACGTGTAAATCACTTACACGCTAAGTCATAGACTTAGTGAGGTAATAAATGAATATGCAACGATAAACTTATGAATGTTCATACTTACCATTGGATCATGACATTTCAATGTGCATTTATTTATCACATGATAACATATATAACCATATAATGCACATACGAAACTTACCTTCTTGCATCACTTTCACTGTAAATCGGTATTTCAATTGCATAGTCCATGTATCTTATTGAGATTAGAGGTATATGAGTGCATTGAGGTTGTGCACTAATGCTGTCACCACAGCTCATATCTATTCCCTCATGGGGCACCGAACCTTAGTTCAGTATTCGTCCCGTAGGACTCCTACATCCCGAAGGACTACGTCCCGAAGGACTACATCCCGAAGGACTACGTCCCGAAGGACTACGTCCCGAAGGACTACATCCCGAAGGACTACGTCCCGAAGGACTACATTCCGAAGGACTATTATACCCTCGACTCTTGGCATGCCAATTACACCTATAATTCTCATATCGTATACTATGGGCATTATTCTTATATTTCATATGTTCATGTACTCATGTCATTTCTCTTGTGATCATGTAGCTCATGTCATTTCTCTTGTGATCATGTAGCTCATGTCACTTCATATCATGTTCTCATATCACAGGTCATATTACATATCATATCACATAGCATATCACATGAACATATATATATATCTTATGCATGTATCACAATAATTATCATGTATGCATGTTCACAACTACTGTATTATAAAAATCAACATAGGGATTAGACTTATCACAAGTCTTATTCCATTATAATATACATCTAGTATGCACTTACCTTAGCTTTGCTTTGTTTCGATTCTAATCCTTTGATCGTTCCGGAATAAGCTTACTTTTAGTATCTACATAATCACACATGGACGTATATCAGTATTATAACTAATATACTCTAATGGTTCACTCTTTAGACTAAGAGAAAAGTCAATTTCATCTTTTAATGAAGGTATGCATCGATGCACTACTGATGCATCGGTGCATCAAAGGTATTCGATGTAGTATTATTGTTGGGATGCATCGATACACTCCTTATGCATCGATGCACCGATTGCATTCGATGTTTCACTATTAATGGGATGCATCGATGCACTACTTATGCATCGATGCACGAATTGCATTCGATGTCTTTATTTTAAAATAGTGCATCGATGCACTACCAATGCATCGATGCACATTCATATAATTTCTGGGTTTTAACCTTGATGCATCGATGTACCATGAATGTGCATCGGTGCACTCTGCCCAGAATCCTCTTTTGAACCGAAAGTTCATTCATTTGGATTAAATCCTTCATGTTTAATCCCCTTTTTCATTCTTAACTCTAGTACACATCCTTAAACCTATTTATACTCATTTATTTCATCTTAAACCTTCAAATCCTATCATTCATATGTAATTCAAGAATTACATTAATAAATCAACATGTTTGAATTCCGTTTTTAACACTTCGTATATCTTAACTAGATTGATGACAAGTCAAATATAACTTTCAATTCTAGTTATGAACTCTATTCCAAGATTTCATTTAAGAACTTCAAATCTTAAATCTCTTCTAACTCAATCATCCTTTGATGCTAAGATAACTTAAGCTTTCCTTAAGCTTAGTTATCATCTAATAATCAAAACCCAATATTAAATTTAACAAGAAACTCAATAATCAGAAATCTTACCTTTGCTTTGGTTCACGCGTACAAGGAAGAAAGAAGAAGAAGATAAGTCTGGAAGCCTTTAGTTCTCTCCTTTTCAACCCACTTGTATTCATATATATCCTTATCCCTTGTTTAATTAATTGATCCTTGCAATGACTCTTTTGCCCTTCCATTCCTACTTCCTTTCAATTCAATCCTACACAATCATTTACATATATATCTTTATACTATTCATTCATTCTATTTTAATCACCAAAATTTGAAACTTTTCAATTTAGTCACTAACCCGGTATTGAGGATGTTACATTCAATCTGTAGAGTGCTTTTCGCAGCTTACACACACATATTCAGGATGATTTTGACTATAAAAACCCATTGGTTTTGTCATGTAGATCTCTCGATCTAGCTCTTCATGAAGAAAAGCATTATTCACATCCATTTACGACAAATTCCAGTCTTTGTTGGCTGCAAGTGAAAGTAGGACTCGTACGGTTGTAAGTTTCGCCACTAGACTAAATGTTTCATCATAGTCTAGCCCATAATGTTGAGAGAAACCACGAGCTACCAATCGTGCCTTATACCTCTCGATTGACCCATCTAGGCTGCGTTTTATCTTGTAAACCCATTTGCAAGATATGGGTTTCACATCTTTTATATTTGGCATAAGATCCCAAGTTTGATTTTGCTGAAGTCCATCGATCTCTTCTTTCATAGTTGTCATTCACTCAGAACTCTGTGATGCTTCTTCAAACGTCTCAGGCTCTATTGTTTCTTCAATTATGGCTGCATTGGCATATTTGGGATTTGGCCTTCGTATTCTTGTTGACCTTCGGAGTTGAGATTGTTGAATTGATTCTTCTGTTTCACTAGGCTCACCTTCTTCGTTTGGTTGTTGATACACGCTAGTTTACCAAGGATTCCGAGTCACTCTTTGTTTGACATCATCTCCATTTGGATCTCCTGATTCATCTGAACTTGTTTGGAGTTGAACAACATGCTCCCCCATCTTTTGTTGTAGCTCGTCTCCAAATTCTCTCGAATCTGGCAACACCTCCTTCTCGAAGGACCACCAAGAAGATACTTCATCAAATACCACATTTCGTGATGTGTAGCATCTTTCACTCATTGGATCACAACATTTCCACCCCTTTATCTGACTGTCGTATCCCACAAAGATACATCTAACAACTTTCTTGTCAAACTTACTCCGTAAATGATCAAGAACAAACACATAACATACACAATCAAATACTCAAAAGTAGCTAACTGTAGGTTTTATGTTCCATAGTTTCTCAAAAGGTGAAACAAATCCTAACCTTGGTTGAGGAAGTCTTTTGATCACAAAGGTTGCAGTCCTCATTGCTTCAGCCCAAAACCTTACAGGTATGTTCTTTGCATGTAGCATACTTCGACAAATTTCTGCAAGATGCCGAATTTTTCTTTCCACTACACCATTCTGTTGTGGTGTGTTGGCACAAGTGTACTGATGACGTATTCGACATTCCCTTAGGTATTGAGAGAACTCGTTTGATCTATATTCTCCTTTGTTGTCTGTGCGCAAACAACATATCTTCTTTTCCACTTCTCCTTCAGCTGAGTCTCTGAACTCTTTAAACTTTGAGAATGCATCAGATTTTTCTTTCATAAAGAAAACTCACACATACTTGGAGAAGTCATCAATGAATGTTACCATGTACCGCATACCGCTAATTGATTGTTGCTTCTATTTGGTTTAATTTGGATTTCCTTTCCTATATATAAATTGGTTTAATTTAATCGTACCCAATTCCGTTCTTATATTTAAATTAATTTAATTTAATTGTACCCAATATGTTAAGTTCTTTCACATTCTTTGAGTGTTAGCTTTCTTCTCAAAGGAACTAGAGTGAAGAAAAAGGGAAAATAACAACAGATTAATTTCATCTTCAACTCAAGAATTGGTTGCATCTCTTAATGATTTGAATATTTTTTATTTAGGTTTAAAATTAATTAGATTTTAAAATATTAATGGGTTTAACGTTAAACTTTATTAGATCTTAATATTTTAAACGAATTTGAAGATTGGGTTGAATATATATGAATGTACATAAACGGACATAAATAAACAAACAGAAACAAATAAATTAACAAACGTTCACGAACGAACAAACACTTCATTCGTGTTCGTTCATTTAATTAAACGAACATAAAATCTTATTCATGTTCACTTATTTAATAAATAAATGAACATAAAAAAAAATTTCCACCGAACAGTTCACGAACAATCCGCTAGACGTTCGATTCATTATGAGTCCTACTCACTTGTTTAGAATAAGATTACTATAATAGCATATTTAGATACTATAATAGCATATTTAGATAACTCACTTGTTTAGAATAAGATTACTATAATAGCATATTTAGATAAATTGCGTCTAAGTTTACCACCATTCGGGCCGATATCTATCGTTTTGATCTTAAATTAATGTATAAAATCAACATTTTATTTCAAATAAAAAAATTTGATATATGTTATCAATACATATACTTCAGTACAAATATCTCAAGAATGCTTTCAAAAACATCACATAATTGAATATTGAAAAAACTAAATATTAAACTATAATACATATGAAATCAAAAACGGTACACCATAACATGCTAAAACCGATAGCCAGAGGAAAAACCACCATACTTAAACTGAGGTTGTGCCACTTACCCCGGAAATAAACCAGAAGGAATTCTGAAGCAACATACTCCGAAGAAAGTGTTAGTTTTTCGATCATAGTCTCGTCAACGATTGAAAATGTTCCCCGTATGCACAATTTTCAATATACCTCTCATGATCAAACGCTGAACAGCAGTAATATCATATCCACAACAGCATTGCATTGATAATTTCTCATAGAAAGATGATTAACTAATGAAGATGGATTAGTTCCATTTGAACCATGAGTATCATGCACAGATAGACATACAAACATGTAAATGGGTTCTTGAGTGAACATGCATGCATGTACACGCATCCAACAAATTATTCTATTTCTTGTTTCAACTATTTGAAATGAAGAAAAGAAACATGACGACAGTCTGTGATTAAAAGAACAAAAACAATCTAAACATAAAGCTCCCACAATAAAGCTTTCCAATCATTTTTTAATTTAAACACAGAAAACAAAGGTACCCACATTTGCTCATTCAAATGCAATTAGTTCATCATTTGTCATCCTACAGCCAAAGCCCCACTCCCCAAAAAAAGACCCTATCACTAACATATAAAAACCAAAGCTATTTATGAAAAAGATAAAGAATCCCAGGAATTCCCATGAAGCTGCTATTATCAAATACTTTAAGTTCTTTAACCCATAGAAATAGACAGACTCAATATGAATACTACTGCTGTCTCACACTTGATCATGCTATTTAACTGGAAGGGTAGAAGAGGCACCAAAAATATTACCATCGCAAGGGGACAAATCAACCATTGGAGATATTAGCAACTACTTCATACTTTCTCAACTAAATTCCAAAAGGGAAAAGTTGAAATTTTCTAGCCCCTATACCAGAATTTTCAATGCTCTTTGTAGGATTTGAGACAAGTTCTACAGGTGATGGTTGTTTCCCTTATAGGCCTCACCAAGTGAATAGAGCCTAACTGCCAAAGAAATCTTTTCACTGCTTTAGATATTTATCTAAGGATGAAGGATTACTGCGTGTAAGAATTCTAAGGTTGGAAGGAAAACAATATAAAGAGGCTGCTGAGGAATCACAAAATGATAGTACACTACTGGTCCTGAAAAAAAAAAGATAATGCAAAGTAATTAAATGCGTCTACTTAAACAACTATATTTGAGAATATAGCTGAATGCATGAAGAATTATATCTCCAAAAGTCACCTTCTAACTATGTAGGAAACTCGTAACCAGTTTCCTCCACCAGCCTTTCCAGCAGCAATAGGAGGTTCCTGCCAAAAAATGATATAGGAATCAATATACTTGATAGTACCTATAATCACTTGATTTTCTCCTATCTGATCGATTTACCAGAGAGAAAACCAATTAAATGCCTTACTGGTTCAATATTTCCCTTGCCATCCGCCCGTGATGAAGTACTTGATGGAGGATTAGCAAACATTGAAAGATCAGATCATATTGATGTTCTATAATACTTTTCATAATGATTTCTCAAGAGGCGTTTATATATCTCTAATATTGAAGGAAACAGCTTTTCAGCATAGAAACATACCTGATCGCCCTAAGGAAAAGAAGTTGTTGCAGCAGGAGTGGGCGCCGCCTCCGAAAGATGTGTTGAAGTTCAATGTTGACAGCGCTATGCGGGCGGATGGTGGTGGTGGGGGTATCGGGGGATCCTTCGAGACTGCGAAGGCTCTTCGCTGTTATCTTTTTCAGTTCCTATTGATTGTGGTTCCCCGGTGCAGGCAGAAATATTAGCAATCAAATACACCTTAGAATTGTTTTTAGAGTCAATGTGGGCTAGGAAAGCAGAATTAATAATTGAATGTGACTGCAAATCAGTGATTAATTGGCTTTTGCATCCGGTTTCGACCCCTCCTGAAAAGGTAGATATCCTTCGCCCTATTGTGACAACAATTGTTCGAGAAAAGGTTGTGGTCAAGTTCGCTCCAAGAATTTGTAATATGAAGGCGGATGAACTAGCGAAGTTGGCCCTTGGTGCTGCTCCAATGCAAGATTGACATTTTTTTCATTAGTTTGAGTTGCTCTTCGGAGCAGTTTTGGGTTCTCCTTTCAATATAAGTGGTCTTGTACCCAGGTGGGTGGCTTTGTTCGATGGTCGATATTGTGGAATTCGGGTTAATTTTCATCAATAATAACAAATTCACCTTGAAAACTATTATCTAGGTGACTAGTGTGAAAACGATTGTACTAAAAATCACCTCAAGGTAGATTCCCAGGAAAGAGGAGGGGTCACAATGGTCCCTCCTAAAATCCACTTTCCTTAGACAGAACTACCAAGACAAGTAATTTTAATAGGACAATAATTAACAACTATATCCGACAATAGCTATTAAACAGACATAAAGAGAACACCAAAATTTAACGAGGTTAGGCCAAAATTATGCCTACCTCCTCGAACACTACTAAAATAATATTTCACTAAAAGAGGAAATATTACAAAGAGAGAAAGAGTACAAATGGTCTTTAATAGTGAAGAAGGCTTATATTTGTGGGATGCTAAACTAAGGAGGAGTAGGGCTCTATTTATAACAAAAGAATTTCCCCTCCTCCTTATACAAAACCAATGTGGGATATTTGCCAAAAACCAACAAATCTCCACCTTGGCAAATTCCACACACGTCTCTCAAAAAATCCAATCTTCAGTAGTGTCTACAAATTCATCTTTCAATTTGTAACAATATTGACCAAGTCTAAACAATGTTTAAACTTGACCGCGGTTACCACTTTTGTCAACATATCAGCAGGATTCTCAGTGGTCCGAATCTTCTGGATTATGACTCAACCTTCTTCTAGAATCTCTCGTACAAAGTGATATCTAACATCGATGTGCTTCGTCCTTGCATGGTAAACTTGGTTCTTTGCTAAATGAATAGCACTTTGACTGTCACAGTGCACTTTGATGTGCTTTTGTTCCATTCCAAATTCACCAAGCAACCCTTGAAGCCAAATTGCCTCCTTCACAGCCTCTGTAACTGTCATATACTCTGCCTCTGTAGTAGACAAAGCCACTGTTGACTGTAAGGTGGACTTCCAACTGACTGGTGCTTTTGCAAATGTAAACACATAACCAGTAGTTGATCGACGCTTGTCCAAATCACCTACATAGTCTGAATCACAATACCCAACTACACACTGACCATCTTGTTTATCCTGCTGAAAGACCAAACCAACATCTACGGTGTTCAGAATATACCGTAGAATCCATTTCACAGTTTCCCAATGCTCCTTTCCAGGATCATGCATATACCTGCTCACAACCCCAACTGCCTGTGAAATATCGAGTCTCGTACACACCATTGCATACATTAAGCTACCAACAACACTTGCATACGGAACCTTTGACATGTATTCTCGTTCTGCATCATCCTTAGGTGACATGGATGCACGGTGTACTAACTGGTTTTGACTTCTCATTCATGCCAAAAACGTTTTAGTACCTTCCTCAGATATTCTTTTGAGACAAACAAAGTCTCCCCAATTTCTTATCCATTGATATCTCCATGCCTAGAATCTTCTTTGCTTCACCAAGATCCTTCATCTTAAACTCCCTATTCAATTGAGTCTTTAGTTTCGCAATTTATGTCTGATTCCTAGAAGCTATCAGCATATCATCAACATAAAGAAGAAGATATATATAAGATCCGTCTTGTAGCTTGCGTAAATATACACAATGATCATATTTGCTTCTTGTGTACTTCTGCCCTATCATAAACTTGTCAAATCGCTTGTACCACTGCCTTGAATATTGCTTTAATATGTATAGCGATTTTTCTAATTTGCACACCATCTCTTCTTTTTCAGCAACTTTGAATCCATCTGGTTGAGTCATGTAGATTTCCTCATCCAAGTCTCCATGTAAAAATGCAGTTTTTTACATCCATCTGAACTAGTTCCAAATCCAACTGTGCTACCAAAGCCAACAAAATTCTGATGGAGGAATGTTTTACAACTGGAGAAAATACTTCATTATATTCAACTCCCTCCATTTGAGCGTAGCCTTTAGCCACCAATCTTGCTTTGTAGCATATGTTATTCTTGTCAGGAAATCCATCTTTCTTTGCATATACCCACTTGCACCCAATTGCCTTCTTTCCCTTCGGAAGACTAGTTAGTTTCCACATCTGATTCTTTTGAAGGGATTGCATTTCTTCATTCATGGCAATCCTCCACTTTTTATGTTCTGAACTTTGGACTGTTTCATTAAAAGTGGCAGGAACGTCATCAATTGCAATTAGTGATGCAAAAGAGACCATATCAACATAATGAGCAGGTTGTCTAATGGTCCTCTTTCCCTTTCTGAGTGTAATTGATTCATGTTGCTGTGGAGGTTCTTGGGTCTGAACCTCTTCTTCATATGATTCTTCTTCTACCATAGGAGAGTCAACATCAGTTTCTTTACTGGCTGGGTCAATTCTGCTTCCTTCAAACTCCACCTGTTTGGGAGTTCCATCTGTCTGCTCCAATTTTTCTGAAGTCACCTTTCTCAACATGGTAGATTCATCAAAGGTAACATCCATGCTGAAGATTATTTTCTTTGTTTCTGGACACCAAAGACGATAGCCTTTCACACCAGAGGTGATCCCCATAAAGATCGCATTCTTTGCTCTTGGATCCAGCTTTGACTCCTTAACATGGTAGTATGCAGTGGAACCAAACACATATAAGGAATCATAATCTGTAGCAGGTACTCCAAATCATTTCTCTAATGGTGTTTTACCACCAATAGCAGTCGAAGGTAAACGGTTGACAAGGTGACAAGCATAGACCAAAGCCTCAGCCTAAAATTCTTTGCCTAACCCAACATTAGATAACATACACCGAACCTTCTCCACTAATGTTCGATTCATACGGTCTGCCACCCCATTCTGTTGTGGTGTACTTCTGACAGTGAAGTGCCTAACAATACCTTCTTCTTCACAGACTTTCAGAAATGGATCATTTTTGTACTCTCCACCATTGTCTGTACGGAGATATTTGATTTTTCTGCCTGTTTGAGTCTCCACCATCTTTTTCCATTTAAGGAAAAATCCTAGCACCTCATCATTTGTCTTCATTGTATACACCCAAACTCTCCGGGAAAAATCATCAAAAAAGGTGACATAATAGTGTGTTCCTCCCAATGAAGTTTTCTTGGAAGGCCCCCATACATCTGAATGAACATAATCAAAAATACCTTTAGTATCATGGATTGTTGTTCCAAATTCCACCCTCGTCTTCTTCCCTTTGATGCAATGCTCACAAAAAGCTAATTTGCAAGCCCGAGTACCCTTCAATAATCCTTAATCTATCAGCAATTTCAAGGATTTTTCACCAACATGGCCCAAGTGCATATGACATAACCTGGTTGCTTCTGACTCCTGTTCATCAGTAGAAGCTGCCACTGCTGCTGTCCCAACAATTGTACTACCCAGAAAGTAATACACATTGTTTCTTTTATGGATTCCCTTCATTATCACCGGTGCACCAGAGATAATCCTCATAATCCCATCTTTTGCCCTCACTTCTAAACCTTTTGACTCTAAGGTTCCCACAGAGATGAGATTTCTCATTAAATCTGGTACATAATGGACACCTATTAAGGTTCTGATTGATCCATCCTAATTTCTCAAGCGAATTGAACCAATCCCAAGTGTGTCAAGAGGGGAATTATTTGATGTGTAGACAATTCCACCTTTTAGCTCTTTAAAATCAAAGAACCATTCTCTATTGGGGGTCATATGGTGCCTACAAGCTGAATCTAACAGCCATGAACTGGAATAGCTGGTTGATGGCGTAGCAGCGAATGCGAAATCTGAATCTGCATCATCATACTCGACCACATTTGATTCTGAGACAGCCTTTCCCCTTTCAGGTTTGCCTTTGTTCTTTAGCCTGGGACATTCTTTCTTCTAGTGCCATTTTTCTTGACAAAATGCACATTCATCTTTGCTCAATCTGGACTTTGACTTCGATCTCCCTCTCATTCCTTTATTCTGACTCTTCGAACGACCTCTAATAACAAGAGCTTCTGCTTCGACACTTGTGTTTTCTTGTTTGTCTCTCTTTCTCAATTCATAACTATACAAGGCAACAATTACTTCACTGAGAGACACATCAACTTTCCCATGAAGTAGAGTAGTTTCAAGATACTCAAACTCATCAGGAAGTGATCCCATCAACATTAAAGCCATATCTTCGTCTTCAAAAGTCACATCCATATTCATCAGATCAGTCACCAGCTGATTAAAGCTAGTAATGTGATCATTCATAGTGGTACCTGGTACATAGTTGAAGCGGAACAATCTCTTTTTCATGTAGAGCTTGTTCTTACCGCTTTTCTTCAAAAATTTCTCCTCCAGTGCCTTCCACAATTTACTTGCAGAAGTTTCCTTAGAAAATGCATACTTCTGCTCTCTAGAAAGACACGATCGAATAGTACCACATGCTAATCTATTGATCCTATTCTATTCTTTCTCCTCAACATCATTTGGTTTCTCTCTTTCAATAGCAATGTCTAGACCCTGCTGAAATAGGGCATCTAGAACCTCACTTTGCCACATGCCGAAATGACAGGTGACATCAAAAATCTCCACTGCAAATCTAACATTTGTCACAGCTGTTGACGATGATGTGGATGTTTTTATTGTGTCTGCCATTTCTGCTACAAATTCTATTTAATAGCTGTCAATGCGGAATGCCAATTATCCCAAGGAAATTTTTTCTGATGTGGAAGATCAGCCTAAGCCGTAACCACAGAGCATACTAAAATAAACCAAGAGCGCTGATACCAATTGTTGTGGAATTCGAGTTAATTTCCACCAGTAATAACAAATTCACCTTGAAAACTATTATCTAGGTGACTAGTGTGAAAACGATTGTACTAAAAATCACCCCAAGGTAGATTCCCAAGAAAGAGGAGGGGTCACAATGGTCCATCTTAAAATCCACTTTCCTTACACAGAACTACCAAGACAAGTAATTTTAATAGGACAATAATTAACAACAACTATATCCGACAATATCTATTAAATATACATAAAGAGAACACCAAAATTTAACGAGGTTAGGCCAAAATTATGCCTACCTCCTCGAGCACTACTAAAATAATATTTCACTAATAGAGGAAATATTACAAAGAGAGAAAGAGTACAAATAGCCTTTAATAGTGAAGAAGGCTTATATTTGTGGGATGCTAAACTAATGAGAAGGAGGGCTCTATTTATAACAAAAGAATTTCCCTCCTCCTTATACAAAACCAATGTGGGATATTTGCCAAAAACCAACAGTCGGGGTATCTATTCTTATATTCGTTTTTTTTCAACGAGACTCCTCTAAATTTTTATGGTTAATGTTTTTTGAATAGCTAACAAATTTTCGAATTCTACAAAAGTGATGGCTGATTTTGACATCCTTATATATCAACCGCGAAACTCTTGAATTATGGTTTGATACCATGGATAATGATCCGTTTCATCCTAGTATCACCTATAGGAGCCACTGGGTTCAACTTATAAATTTCTCAGCATAACAACTTTACTTCGTAAAAGTATTGTTTGATCATTATATTGTCTTGCTTCATAGACAACAAATCACTCTCTAGAAGTTGGAGCTTTGTATTGTTCTTCTTAAAGAACAATTTGGCGAATATTTCCTAAGCTTAGTTTGAGGTTTTAGCACCTTGAATGTGTTCTAATATATCTTCCTCCACTGATGTCTTCAGGACGAACATTGTGTTACATGCTTTTATTTTTCATTTTCTTAGTGTACCATTTGCATCATCTACTTGTGGTTACTCCATTGCATTATCATTGACAATCTCCCATAGGTCTTGTCCTTGCATATATGACATCATGCAACTTAATCATGTATTGTGGTTGTCATTGTTAAGCTTCCTCATTCTACCGACGACATGTAAGTCAGTCATATTGTTGACAAAGAATTCTCACAAATTAAATGAATAGTAAAAGTAGTTTGTTTTCAATACACCAGGTAAGTCTCCTAGAAAGAGAGGTGAATCACACAGATTACTTAAATACCAAGTGTTTCAAGTACTTTCCTAGACATGTTCCAACACACTACCGCTACTTTAGCAACAATCAAACAACGTTCACCAAAACTTTGATACCAATTATTGAACACCCGACAGGCCAACAAAGACTCAAAATAGTAAGAGAAAGAAATAAACAATCAAATGGAAGAACACTTGGTTTATTTGGTGTGTTTAAAAGATAACATTGACCGTCCTTTTATAGGCAAAAAGGAAAAAAAACACACACAACATTAACTAAACTATTAATAAAGCTTACAAATTAAACTTTCTAACATTCATTAAAGTTAATTAATGTGTTAGTGTTGATATTTTAACAAATGTATTTGATATGTTATTTGTATATTATATAAATATTTTATTTTTAATTTTTTTTAACTCTAACTTAAAGTTAGTTACGATTAATTTAAGGTTTTTCTCATTTATGGTTCTTAAACCTTTCTTTGATGGTGTTTTAACCTTTGGAAGAAGATGGATGAATTATTCATCTTTTCCTCCTCTAATAAAATTATGGAGTAAATATTTAAAATCTCTTTAGAGGGTTTCTCTTTATTTTATGAGAAAATTTAATCTAAAATATTATATTTTTTATTATATTTTCAATTGTCGTTTTTAACTTTAAATTCGTAGATTGTGTCAAAACTTTTCTTATTTTTGAAAATTTTTAAACATAATCATAATCTTACTTAGAGAAAAGGTGAAGGTGAATTCCAAGGAAATAAAGAATAGTACTCCTAATAAGTCTAGAATTCATTACTTAAAAGAATATGAGTTGTTCTTGCTGTAGAAAATTCTTTATTTTATTATTATATGTTTTGCAATAATAATTAAAGGAGGTTGGACTAAAATGTAAGATGATGACACTTGGCAGTTGGCATGCACTAATTAATTGTCAATGGTGTAATGATATGAATAAACCTTCTATTTCTCTCTCGATTTCAATAAGGCACCAAAACTTTCAATATTCTCACTTTAGCCTCTAAACTTTTAATCTTCACAACTTAGTCCTCAATTGAAAACCAAATCAAATCATAATTTAATTGAGCGAAATTCTTTTCATTAGAAACATATTCAAAGGCTTAAAATAAATAAATAAATAAACACCCAAAAATGATCAACAACTCTAATTTCATCGCAAGGTATACAAGAAACGTGGGTGTTCCGCTGCTACAAGCTTTTGAACATGTAGCATAAATGAAATGAAGGGAAAGAAATGAGTTTTTGGTGTGAAGGTTGAGTGCTAGAAGGGACAATGGTTGAAAATGGGTTAGCAAGGATTATAACAAGATTAGTAAAAATCAAATTAAAATAAGTGTAAAAATTAAGGATTCAATTTATTAGCATATCAATTTTAATGATTATAACATCACCTCTCGCTACCTTTTTACCAAGAAAATCAATTTGTAATTTTGCGTTAATTGAGTGATCATTTGTAACTTTTCATTTTTTGGGGCACAACTAAGGAATGTGTTATATTCGAGAGACTATCTGAATAGTTTACCCAAAATATGATTAAGCAAAGGAAAAAACATAAAGATTAGATGTGAAGACTGTAAAATCCAGCCAACAAGAGATCAATGACATGGCATGTCATGTCATGTCTCTCATTAGGACATTAAACAATAATAGACACATGGAGTTGTCCCACCCATGGTTCACTATATATGTATGTAATTAAATCCTTTCCAAAATAAATAGAATCATTTAAGTGTAAATAAATAAAGAATGAAAAAACAAATTCCTCTCTTATAAATGACCACTAAGCATCTTCTTCTCAAATAAAATCTTATTTTTGGTGCCCCAAAAGCTACCAAATTCCATGGAGCGAATTGTCATCAAATGCAGACCCATCTCCATTATTTTCCTGCTGCTTCTCATGCTTTCCATGCCTTATTTTTCAGCAGGTTTGCAGGGAAAGTTTCTAATTTTACTTAACTATCTATTTTGTTCCACAACTTTCAATTAATTTTTTTTTCCATATTAAAGGAAGCTTTGATGTTTCGGATAAGGAGGTTTTCGAGATCGATTATAGAGGTCCGGAGACACACTCTTCAATCCCTCCGCCCGGTGATTCTCATCACCATCAACATTCGGTTCATAGGGAAATCGAAACTTTGCCACCCCACAAATCCTCCAAGGGCTCAATGAGTGGTATTGGTAACAAAGGAAGAAGAGTAAGTTTCCATTGTGATTATCCCAACAAATTTCATCTTTAGTTTCTCAAAATAAGAACTTTTTTTTTTTAATTTATTTTGCAGGCTAAGAAAATTCGTGGGTGATGTTTTGGAAAAGGAGTTTTATGTGAGATCTGAGAAATATTTGTTTATTTAGCGTTTTAAATCGTATTAATCAACCTTTATTGTGTGATTTTTTTGGATACATATAAAGTTTGAGCGATTAAATATAGTTGTTCACAATTGAGATATATTCTCAAGTCTTTTAAGCTTTGATTTCTTTCTTTATATTGTTATTACTTCTTTTTTTGAAGGCAAAGGAAAGGCATGTCTTTCTTTTCATTGTTTCTTTAGCGACATTTAAAAATCTGTCGGCATGCACTTTGAATTCGTCACTAGAAAAAATACGTATATTAATGGAAATTATTGATACCCCACAAGATTTGTCCTTGAAAAGAAGGATAAAATTATTGTCTTCAATCATATATTAGTCAAATGATTTTTGTTTACTCGTCAGTTCATGATTTATGTGTGTTTCTGCATAAATTAAATTAATGAGTAAATTGAACCAAATTAATTACTTTAATGGTTAAAAGAATGATTGTTATTTTTTGAAGTTTTAAGTTCGAGCACTTAACGACTGTAGCATGGATGATCAAGTGTTTATTATCAAATGGTTGAGAGTATTTTGAATCCAGAAAAAGAAAAACAACATAAATCCAAAACCAACTCAAACTAAAATGAATCGAAAATTTTGAAATCGAAATAAACATGATCCAAAACCAACTTGATTAATCTAATAATGTGTAAGGGTGCTCGGGATATTTCATTGTTTATGCGTTGTTATAAATGAATTGGAGGCTCATAAAAAAAAATTAGCTGACCCTATTCCCATATCTAATGGGATGAGGGGAGGTAAGGTAAGGTAGTAGGCTGCCCTCAACGCCAGGTTGAGAGTAGCTTCCGTGAAAGACCTCCGGCAATCAGAATTATGAATTGCCTACCGTTTATTACCCAAATGATGGTGGGACATTGAAAGTTGAATAATTCTTACAAATTGTTATAATCAGACAGGGATTGGAACCACCAAAACTGTTGTCAACCTCAATATATAATAATGAACACAGTTGAGACTGCTTATTATAAAGCAGAAGGAAACATCCAAAACCGACACCGATTATTTGAGGCATCTTTATCCAATTTGAGGACCTCAGTGTGGCCTTTTAAGGGTCGGATAATGATGGAGACAAGAATCTGAGTTAAAACCTGCTTGAAGGAAGTGTCGACTGTCGGCTTCGGGTCATAAAATAGGGATGTTCTGGTCCGGCCAGTCAGAGGTCGGTCGGTGTGACTGTTTCATGACGTCCACCATTTGATTCGGAACCAACCGTGAAAATATACTTGGAAAGAGAGGTCGTTCAGATAAAATAATAAAAACGAAATTGATTCGTGCCGTAACGGTCAATACAGCTTCGTATTATGTATTTTTTTATTTAATAATATGTTTTAATTTGCTAAAATTTTATAAATCTAAAATTTTTAAAATTTTATGAGTTGGTCTCTTAAACTAAATTTCCAGGTGGGTCCATGACTAACCTCCACTCTATTGACTATGGAGGATTGCTCGTGAAAGCAACCACTCGACCTTCCATAAACGAAAATTTAAGATTCCCATCCTCTACTATACCTACAAATTGACTCCTACCAAACATTTTCTTTTTTCCCAAACAGCTTCTAACTCTAGCAATGAATCATGATTGACTATTTACTATTGAACACTGCATTCCTTGTTATTCTGTCATACTCATACATACATATATAATAAACAAATGAGTAATATGAGTCGATGGAAAAAGATTGTTGAACCTCTGTCCTTTGATTTACACTGCATCAACTATTTAAAAAAAAAGAATCTAGTTTTTGATATATTGGATCACAAACCATTACTGAAGCATTTTATTCATACAATTGCAGAAGAATATCATGTTCCACATCTACTAAAGAAAATTTTACTAAAGTTAAACATCCAGTTTTTGATATTATTTTATTTTTGACGAGTAAAACGGCGCTTGTAAAAATTGGCATTGTTGTTGGGGAATAATTTTCGGCATTTTACTAATTGAGTTTATTTGATTTTATGACCATGAATAATCCGGGAGATCTTGCAGAATTTGACCTGGAAATCGATGCTAGAGCTCGTAGAACTTACGACCAAAAGCTTCGAAAGAAAAAAGAACAACACAAACAGAACAAACAAAGATCAGATCTGGAATCCACATTCGAAGCACCATCTCAATCACAATTTTACGAAGAATCTACTCCATACGCCAATCCCACTATTCCTAAAGCAAATCTTACACCAGAGCCAGCACCAATGGTCAATCAAACTATTAGAGAGCTAGCCGCAGCACCCGCTGTGCAACAGCCGCTTTGTATCACCTTTTCTAATGGCGAGACCCCATTTCAATTAAAGACGAGTGTAACACCTATTTTCCGTATACGTTCCAGTACACAAGTCACAGATGTCACATGACTTTTAAAATACATTTTCCGTATTTGAAAACCAGTAAAATTTTATTTCTATAAATAAAATATTTTAATATATATTAATAATAAAAACGTTCATTAATTAATATTATGTAAAATAACCTTAAAGTTATAACATAATAAATACTACCACATCATAAGTCAAATAAAATTCCAGAGCATCATCATAAATCTATTCCATGTCATCTAATAATATCAAAAGTAGACATAAATGTCATACAGTTACTGACAAGACAACTTTTGATTTATGATTTCAGCTTTACTCCTTACTCCGCTCGTATGCTATTCCCTACGCGTGAAACCATCACATGCTAAGTATTCACTTAGTGAGTCATAATAATATAAAAGAGGTGTAACCAAACATAAGCATATCATAAAATATCAAAATACGAATTTAATCGTATAAATAATAATAATACATAAAACTGACTTGGTAAACCAAATTTTTTTCACATAACCTATGAAACAATATTTATTATGCCCACCATACCTATCAATCAATATTTTTCAATGTATCCATTTATTTGCCCAATGTATGTCGAATGAGAATTCAAGGCACATGAGTTGCACATAAGTGCTAAACGAAACCATAGGTTTTGTAGTGACATCAACACTATACTAAGGTAACGAAATGATAATTCACAAACTCATTATGAATACCATGAATGCACACATAGTGCCGAAAAGGTAATTCACAAAATCATTATGAATACCATGGATGTACACATAGTGCCGAAAGTACACATAGTACTGATACGAAAATTGTAACACCCCTCAACCCGTACCCGACCTGGATACGAATCAGAGGTGTCACACTGACATATTAAATCATTTACTTGCATAAAATAGTGAGTAATTTAAAAACTTTTATAACATATAATTGACCAATTTACATAAAATACATTTTCATTATTGCAAAACCGATCAGAGCGTGCATAATTCACTTATTCATTTACATATAACTTATTCAAAGCGTGTATGAAATTATTCCAAGATTATACAACATATTCTTCTGAATACATGCCAACATGAACTTATATATATACTAACATACATATTGTTTATTTATTTTTTTTCTGAGCTGACCTTCAGTAAGGAGAACTGACCTGTCTTGCACCCCAACTATCCATAAGCTTGTAAAAACCTGCGTGTGAAACATTCACACGCTAAGTCTATGACTTAGTGAGACAATAAACATATAATGTAAACATTATCTAATAATCATACATAAACAATTACTACTATCATTCCATACAATTCATATACTTTTACATGTAACAAATACATATATACACATATATATATATATCATTATTATTCATATCTCTTATCACTATCATTGATTCCTTTTATCGTATGATCTTATAATTACCCTTGTACAATCATATATCACACATAACATTTCATAAGGAAATAAGTATATCATCATATCAAGTTTTTAATATTATCTCTTTATTAGCCCATGGTATATATGTGAGAACTGTAGATACGTGAGTCTATTGAGGTTGTGCACCACTATGTTGTCACCACAGCTCGTATAATTGCACCGAAGTGCCACATAGAATTGTATCGGAGTGCAGCGTAGAATTGCACCGTAGTGCCATATAATAATGTCCATAAGGACCACATATCATTCCTTAAAAATCATATACATATACTAGGGATCAAGTATGTGTCTCACAAGACTTCACACATGTTCCAAAGAATATATATATATCCCGAAGGACCGCGTAGACCCTCGACTCTTGGAATGCCAACTATACCTCTAGCTCTCGTATAACATAACATGGGCATTATTATTTATGTTATCACACTTTCACATATTCACATGTACATGTCACTTTCATATGATTCATATTCACATGTCATTTAACTTGTAACACTTCTCATGTTCATATAACATGAATATCACTAGTATCTCTTGTTATCAGATGCTTCACATATATTATATATATCACATTCATCTTTCCATTTATTTACATAAGCCACATAACATTTACAAGAACATATCCACACATATAATCAAACATACATGCATTTTCATGTCATTCATTTCACTCTCTATATCCTTATCACATAGCTTATTTGATCTCGCATGTTCTTATGTAAGCACATATATATATCACACAACACATAGAACAAGTTAAACATATCACATACAATAACATTTTAAGAGTTACTTCTTACTATAGTAACTCCGCCAGTGGCTCATCGCAAGCCAATGTCCGTTCTATAAGTACAATTTAAATTTCACTCATATTAGCCTTGTTTGCTTTGAATCAATCATAATCCTTTGATTGTTCTGAAACAGTATTATGCACTAAATCTACATATCAATACATTGATACATATCAGTATACTAATTACATTAGATATATCTTAAACTATCACTTCTTAGGCTAAGAGAAAAGCTAATTTCAACTCTTAATGAAGGTATGCATCGATGCATCCTTAACGGTGCATCGATGCACTTACTTGTGCATCAGTGCACAAAATACATTCGATGTTTTTGTATCAAAGGAGTGCATCGATGCACGCCTTATGCATCGATGCACTAATTGCATTCGATGTTTCTTCTTTAAAGGGTGCATCGATGCACTTTGAATGTGCATCGATACACCTTACCCAGAAATTGTATTTCAATCCCGAAAATCATCAACTCTTCACTCAATTCTTCTATTTTAAGCCCCTATCATGTCATTAAACTCAACTATCACTTAATAAACCACTTATATCCATATAAACTATCTTTATTTTCCATATCTCTTCATGATTCTTAAAATTAAGAATCATACCCAATTTTTCATGTTATCTAAATTTTGATTTAACACTTATAACTTCTTATTCACACCTATGATAAGTCAAATTCCATCTCAACATTCATTTATTAACTCTTTTTCAGAAATTCACTTTAAAACTCATTTTCTTTAATCTTTTATAATCTCTTCATCTTTTGATTTTAAAATAACTTAAGCTTTCCCTAAGCTTAAGTATCACCTAATGATTAAAACCCCACTTAAATTTTAGCTAATAATCAACAACTAAGAAATCTTACCTTTGCCATGGAGCTTACGGGGAGAAGAATGAGAAGAAGAAGAAGGAAATAAGCTTCTAGATACTCCCCACTCATATGCTTATCTCTTTAATAAGAGATAAATATCTTTTTCATAAAAAGACCATTATATCCCTTCCATAATTCCTTAATTACCATTTAATCCAATACTGAAATATGCATACTTAAATCATTGAACTTTTTAATAAATTATAATTTTGTCACCAAATTTTTAAAATTTACAATTTGGTCATTAACCCATAATTTGGGATGTTACAAATCTCCCCTCCTTTTAAGAAAATTTGTCCTCGAATTTTTCATTGCACACTTTAACAAGAACATATCTTTTAATATTCTTCAGTTGTTTTCATAACTTTATCCCTTCACAATTTATAATCAATGATTTGCCTTCCATTTTCTAAAGAATCCAATCCATTACCGTCTTTTCTTTCCTTCAATATGCCTTTTCCTTTGATATTTCTAAAATTTCATATAATGTCACTTATCACGTAGACAGTAACAATCATCTCACCACTCTATAACATAAATCCATCTATTTCTTCATAACGCTCTAATTACCTTGTAACTATACCAAACTTTTATTCCGTCATCATTTGACCAAAACACGATTTTAAATATTCTTCAATTGTGATTAAACATATACTTTATGAAGTCAAACAATCTTTTCACATCACCTTGCACACTTTTCGTATTCTATATCAAACTTATAATCTATACCTCTTGTATATCCCTTGTCATATCTGATTCTGTAAACTTTATCATTTCCTTATTCCATTACTTTCCATAAATCAAAATATCCTTACAACATCGGTCATATCTTTTCTTTTATACTTCCTCACTCCTTTCATATTACTTTACTCTTCTCTATTAATCCTTAACTTCCCTTAAACACAAGAATCTTTATCTCCTTCTCTTCATCAGATCCACACTCTTGCTTATACATAATACTATTTAAACGTCTAATATTCCTTTTCACATATTACCTCTTCAATAAATCTTTCATGCTATCATAATCTTCACTTCATTACTTTAATTATTTCATTACCCTATTTCCTTATGCTTTTACATTCCTTTCTTATTCTTGATAATTTTCCTTCTTTATCCTTTTTAACCTTTCTTTCAATCCTTAGCTTCCGTCAAACATACAGATCCTTTTACTTTAATGCATTTACTATCCCACTACTTTATTCTTCGACTTATTCCTTTCAATCAAAACATAAATCTTCATTAAACTATTCATATATATATATATATATATATATATATATATATATATATATATATATATATATATATATATCTTTACAGCCAAAATAATTCATTCGCTTTTTCCTTCTCTTATCAAACCTTCATTCTCTCTCGTCTATAATACAATTCCTTTGGTTCGAATTCAACCATTCCATTTACCTTTGTCTTATAACTGATCACTGATATACATATCTTAAACCATTCCTTGGTCTTTTAATATTCTATAATTAACATCAATCTCTTCCACTTTATCTTGCCCATGCTGTAAAGAAATTATTCTACTAGAGGAGAATACAACTAATTCATATCTGGTTTAAAGTTGAAAACCATATTCTATATCTTTCTTTGATGGTGCTTAACTTTATTAAGCACTAATTTTCTTAATCCTCTAAGATATTTTTCCCAATCCTCTATTCTGAGCTCTCTCAAGAACTTTAACGCGATTAACCATTTCTTAAAAATGAAAATAAATTTAATACCAGTAACACACTTTTAATCTAAGGCACAACAAGCCCTAGACAACCAATCACAGGTATCCTTCTTATCTTTCTTAATCAAAATCAACCCAGCAATAAATCTGCTTAACTTATTAAACTTATACTCATACACATATACCTTAACATGTACTCACGTATACCATATAACATATATATATATCATGTCATGTAAAACATATATCCTATCGTAAATCAAACACACAAGCAACTATATCATCATCTTCATTCTTGAACTCTTCTACAACAATAACCACGTTACTTAATCTTTTAACATTCTTATGATGACATTTGTCCACCATACTTCTAGATTACCCATGTAGTAACAAAACTACTCAATTTAACTTCTCTACTTTGGAGAAATGAAAACCTTCTAACATTATCTTCATATAATTTAATCAAATCTCTATAACAATAGAATATTTCTCAAATTCACCCTTGAACTCGGGTATTCTCAACTCTATTTGATACATTCATTCTATGAATTATAACAGTATAAAATTAAAATCATACTAAAATATCATTCAACATCATATAATATTCTCTAATCTTATACAAACACTCCCTGAGGTTTTCGCTCTTCTCCCTGCCTGACCAGGGCAGGTGAATGCTATTACATTTAGTCTATTGCCTTATGTTTCTCTTTGAAAACTTTCATATATTAATGTGATCATATCATTTCTTCTATCACATATCACGTATACATATTATCATCTAATTCATATCATATAACATGTCATTTGCAAATGTTCACATATCATCTATCATATCATATAAACATATATATCTAATAAATCATTCTCAGGTATTCAATTATCTTATATAACATAAAAAAAATTTAACTCTATTAACAGGAAAACACACTCCTTACCCTATCAGATCAGAAAATTTTCCACTTTATGTTAGCATGTATACTTTTTTAAAATACTTTTGACTTCGTTTTTAGCCTAGAATCGGCTAAACCGTAGCTCTGATACCATTAAATGTAACACCCCTCAACCCGTACCCGACCCAGATACGAATCTGAGGTGTCACGCTGACATATCAAATCATTTACTTGTATAAAATAGTGAGTAATTTAAAAACTTTTATAACATATAATTGACCAATTTACATAAAATACATTTTCATTATTGTAAAACCGATCAGAGCGTGCATAATTCACTTATTCATTTACATATAACTTATTCAAAGCGTGTACAAAATTATTCCGAGATTGTACAACATATTCTTTTGAATGCATGCCAACATGAACTTATATATATACTAATATACATATTGTTTATTTTTTTTTTTTGATTTCACCTTCAGTAAGGAGAACTGACATGTCTTGCACCCCAACTATCCATAAGCTTGTAAGAACCTGCGTGTGAAACATTCACACACTAAGTCTATGACTTAGTGAGACAATAAACAAATAATGTAAACATTATCTAATAATCATACATAAACAATTACTACTATCATTCCATACAATTCATATACTTTTATATGTAACAAATACATATATACACACATATATATATATCATTATTATTCATATCTCTTATCACTATCATTGATTCCTTTTATCGTATGATCTTATAATTACCCTTGTACAATCATATATCACATATAACATTTCATAAGGAAACAAGTATATCATCATATCAAGTTTTTAATATTATCTCTTTAATAGCCCATGGTATATATGTCAGAATTGTAGATACGTGAGTCTATTGAGGTTGTGCACCACTGTGCTGTCACCACAGCTCGTATAATTGCACCGAAGTGCCACGTAGAATTGCACCGGAGTGCCGCGTAGAATTGTACCGTAGTGCCATATAATAATGTCCATAAGGACCACATATCATTCCTTAAGAATCATATACATATACTAGGGATCAAGTATGTGTCTCACAAGACTTCACACATGTTCCGAAGAATATATATATATATATATATATATATATATATATATATATATATATATCCCGAAGGACCGCGTAGACCCTCGACTCTTGGCATGCCAACTACCCCTAGCTCTCGTATAACATAACATGGGCATTATTATTTATGTTATCACACTTTCACATATTCACATGTACATGTCACTTTCATATTATTCACATGTCATTTAACTTGTAACACTTCTCATGTTCATATAACATGAATATCACTAGTATCTCTTGTTATCAAATGCTTCACATATATTATATATATCACATTCATATTTCCATTTATTTACATAAGCCACATAACATTTACAAGAACATATCCACACATATAATTAAACATATATGCATTTTCATGTCATTCATTTCACTCTCTATATCCTTATCACATAGCTTATTTGATCTCTCATGTTCTTATGTAAGCACATATATATATCACACAACATATAGAACATGTTAAACATATCACATACAATAACATTTTAAGAGTTACTTATTACTATAGTAACTCCGTCAGTGGCTCATCGCAAGCCAATGTCCGTTCTATAAGTACAATTTAAATTGCACTCACCCTAGCCTTGTTTGCTTTGAATCAATCCTAATCCTTTGATTGTTTCGGAACAGTATTACGCTCTAAATCTACATAGAAATACATTGATACATATCATTATACTAATTACATTAGATATATCTTAAACTATCACTTCTTAGGCTAAGAGAAAAGCTAATTTCAACTCTTAATGAAGGTATGCATCGATGCATCCTTAACGGTGCATCGATGCACTTACTTGTGCATCAGTGCACAAAATACTTTCGATGTTTTTGTATCAAGAGAGTGCATCGATGCACGCCTTATGCATCGATGCACTAATTGCATTCAACGTTTCTTCTTTAAAGGGTGCATCGATGCACTTTGAATGTGCATTGATACACCTTACCCAGAAATTGTATTTCAATCCCGAAAATCATCAACTCTTCACTCAATTCTTCTATTTTAAGCCCCTATCATGTCATTAAACTCAACTATCACTTAATAAACCACTTATATCCATATAAACTATCTTTATTTTCCATATCTCTTCATGATTCTTAAAATTAAGAATCATACCCAATTTTTCATGTTATCTAAATTTTGATTTAACACTTATAACTTCTTATTCACACCTATGATAAGTCAAATTCCATCTCAACGTTCATTTATTAACTTTTTTCAGAAATTCACTTTAAAACTCATTTTCTTTAATCTTTTTATAACCTCTTCATCTTTTGATTTTAAGATAACTTAAGCTTTCCCTAAGCTTAAGTATCACCTAATAATTAAAACCCCACTTAAGTTTTAGCTAATAATCAACAACTAAGAAATCTTACCTTTGCCATGGAGCTTACGGGGAGAAGAATGAGAAGAAGAAGAAGGAAATAAGCTTCTAGATACTCCACACTAATATGCTTATCTCTTTAATAAGAGATAAATATATTTTTCATAAAAAGACCATTGCATCCCTTCCATAATTCCTTAATTACCATTTAATCCAATACTGAAATATTCATACTTAAATCATTGAACTTTTTAATAAATTATAATTTTGTCACCAAATTTTTAAAATTTACAATTTGGTCACTAACCCATAATTTGGGTTGTTACAAAAATGCAACATATGCATTAAACAAAATCGATCGATAACCATCATACACAAAGTATGTCGAAATGCACCTACGACTCTCAATGCACATACAATAGGCCTTTAAATCAAATTCGCAGATTAAACATTTATTCTGAAACATTGATAGCTATTAAAACAATATAAAATTCATCCATTTATTTTAGAGCAGTTCATACTCTAAAATTATTCGTAAAATCATTTTCATAAAGTTTATGAAAATATTTCAAAAATACGATAAAATATGCTTTTATAAAAACATTTGAGGTTGACTCATCACAAGTCATCCTCATCTCATATAAGTACATAATAAATGCACTCACCTGGTATGCCTCAATATTATGCCTTAAAGTTGTCCGACTATTATTGAACTTTGTCCTTTCCTTTTTGTTTGCTTGTCTCAGGAATTTGATTACGATCTACACAATCATCCATAATCACACATATAATATAAAATACAATGTTATTATACTTTCTAACATTTATACAAAATAATACTATTATTTTCTTTTCAAATTCATCCTAATTTTTCCTTTTTATTCATAATGGCTTAATTTCACATTCCAACTTCAATTTCAGGTTGAATAGTATCGGTATCCCTCCTATAGTATCGATACTTCTCTCCTATGGTACTGATACCCACTTCAGTAACGATACCATTTTTGCATTCTGGAATTTCATTTTTCAATTACAGTATCGATACCTCCACATCAGTATCGATACTACTTCAATCAGTATCGATATTGTTCATCGTATTCATACTCTTTCCTTCAATTTAACCTTATAGTATCAGCACTGTTCTTCCAGTACTGATACCTTACCCAGATTTTACTTATTTCACTTCGATTTTTGCCCAAATTTCACCTAAATGTCTTCCTCTTATCTCCAGCCATGCCATCAAACTCATTATCACTTATCCCAACTAACTTACATTCATAAATCTCCTTATAACATCCAAATTCTCCAAAGAACACTTAAAACTAAAAATCACACCAAATATTCAAACACATTTTCAATCACTTCTAAGGCTCCAAATTTCTTATTTTCATCTTTGACAAGTCAAATATGCTTTTAAAATCCAATTACTAACCAAATTTCATCAATTCACTAAAAAGCCCATTTTACTAATTCACTAACAATTCACTAATCTCTTAGTTTTATTCATCCTTAAACTTTCATTAAGCTTCTATATCACTCAAGGCTTCAAAACCAACCCAAAAATGAAAGAAATAACCAATTTGAAACATATCTTACCTTAGCAATAGAGTTACGGGGAAGAGAAGAAGAAGAATAGTAGAGAACCAAAGTTCCAAACTTATCATTTTCCCCTATTCATCACTTAATAAATATATTTAAAAATAAATATTAAATTCATTTATTACTAAAAGACTATAATACCCCTCCATTCTTCCATCCTTAATAATAAGTCTTAATCACAATTTCCAAAATCAGTCTTTGAACTTTTCAATTTATTCAAGTTAAACCACCAACTTTTAAATCCTTACATTTTAGTCATTGACCCAATGTTTGGGGTATTACAACGGGATTGATCCATCTCCTTCCTACTTGAAACAGTCATCTTAGTGATAGCCCACATAAGCATCTCGTCGAATTTCATATGTTTTGCAACAGTATAATGCCTCAGGGAGTTTTCGAGGATTAAATCAAATTATGAGTGTTTCCCTTTTTCTTAGCTTGAACGACTAAGGAATGGTTTTTTTATCTTCTGCCTAATTTGATTACTACTTTGGTTGAATTATATCTTGTTTTCCTTGATAGATTTTCCATGTACCGAAAGCAAACGAGCTTAGGCGAAGTAATTTGGGAATCTAACAAAGAAATGACGAAACTCTCTACGATTACTGGGAGATAATTAAAAAGTTATGTGCCAGTTGTCTGCAACATGGGCTTTCCAAGCAGATTCTCTTACAATATATTTATGAACGCATGCTTCCGTTTGATAGAAAAATGGTAGACGCCGCTAGTGGTGGCGCTCTCGTCAACAATACCCAAAAGCCGTGAAAACTCTAATCTCTATCATGGCCTCAAATTCAAAACAATTCGGCCCTTCTAGTAAACCTAGCTGACGGGTTCACGAAGTAAGTATTGTTTCATTAGAAAACAAAATAGACAAGTTAATTGATATTGTTAATTCACTTATTTCAGATAAAATTGGAGCCGCAAAGGTCTGTGGAGTTTGCACTATGAATGACCACCCTGCCGATTATTGCCCATTGATACAAGATAAAATTGAATGTCGTTGACAACTTCCCAAGACTTCCTCAAAGGCCTTATAATCCTTACGGTAATACTTTTAATGTCGGTTGGAAAGACTATCCAAATCTGAGTTACGAAAATAACCAATGACCCAATCATATTTATCAACCAAGACCTCCACATTTTCCTGTCCAAACGCCACAAAAATCTTCCCTTGAAATGATTATCGAGAAATTGGCCTTAGCGTAAGAAAATTTTCAAACCCAAACACAAACCCATTTTCAAGAGATTGAAAAACAAATAAACCAATTGACTCAAACAGTTGGGCGCCTAGAATCTCGAGGCCGATTACCCTCTCAAACCGAAACAAATCCAAGGGAAAATGTGAGTGCAATCACTTTATGGATTGTTATCGTCATCTCGCCTGAACCGATGAATGAATTTGATAAAAGATTTGACAAGAAGAAAGATGGTGTATCATCAAAGAAACAAGAAGAAGAATCTTTGCCTCCACCCGTTTCAGGTAAAATCGTTCCCTCTTCTTCTTTTTCTTCTACTTATAAAACTCTACCTCCATTTCCTGGTAGGCTTATGTGGCGTGATAAGAAAGAAGAGGAGAAAGAAATTCTTGACATATTAAGGAAAGTGGAAATCAATATTCTGCTTCTTTACTTCATTCAAAAAGTTCCCAAGTATGCAAAGTTCTTGAAAGAATTATGCACGAATCGGAGGTGATTAACTGGGAACGAAAATGTGAACCTTGGTGAGAGCATTTCGATTGTCTTTCAAAAACGTCTCCCACCAAAATATAAAGATCAAGATATGTTCGTCATACCGTGCAAGATTGGAAATGTTGGAATCAAAAAGGCTATGTGTGACCTAGGCGCATCCATTAATGTGATGTTGTTGTCTATCTACAACAATATTTCAAGCGAACCATTATTGGAAATAAGGATCAAGTCCGTCTTGTCGATCGATCAATAATCTACCCCAAATGAGTTTTAGAAAATGTCCTAGTAAAGGTAAATGATTTTATTTTCCCTGATGATTTTTACATAATCGATATGGAAAATGGTCGTAGCAATGTCGGATCTGAGATCCTACTTGGGCGACCTTTCTTGTCCACAGTGCATACTAAAATTGATGTATGTAACGGCATCTTGACCATGGAGTTCGATGGAGAAGTTGTTAAGATTGATGTACACAAGGCTATGAAGTATCCAGATACAGTGGCAAACTTAAATTTCATCTACATAATTGATCAGTTAGATGATGAATTTTTAGAAACTAATTTGTTTTGTGAGTTTATAGGGAATTGGAGGAGTTCGACAATAATGAGTTTGGTGAAATCATTTCTGCTCTTTCATCTATTTCTAATCTTCGCCTAACACCTTCTAAAACTAAACCTCTCCCTTCGATTTTGTAGGTACCAAAAGTTGAGTTGAAACAATTGACGAAACATTTCAAGAACTCATCTTTAGACGAAAGTGATGCATTATCGGCCACTGTTTTAGACAAGCTTCCAAAAAAGATCCGAAGAAATGCCTATGAGATTGTTCGAAACTACAAGGAAAAATTGAAGGAACTTACCGATCATAGAAGTTATCGTAGGAAATTCATTCATTGGATAAGGAGTATGAAATGGTGGAAGCATAAATCTCATAACATGTAGTCTGAATCAGGTCGTCGAGCTAACGACGTTAAAATAAAAGCGCTCTTTGGGAGATAACTCATTTTCTTTTTCGTTTATTTAATTTGCTTCAATTTCAATTTTAAATTTTTATTCTTTATTTTTGTTATGCAATTTGATTTTTATTTTAATTTTTTAGGTAATCTGGTTGAGATTTAACGAAGTCGGGAGCAGTGCTTTTAATGGAATCAGGCAATTTTCGGAACCCCCCAGTAGTAGCAGCCCGTGAAAGTCCTTCCCACGGTAGCAAAGCCGATTCCAGGCGCGACGCATATTAGCTAACCTCAATTACCATTTTTTTCATTATACCGTCCACCTTTTATGTTTTTTTACCTCCCTAATTTCAAACTCTTTGACCGGTCACTTAAACCTCTCTTGTGACCCACACATCCTATTTTTTTATTTTAAAATCACAAACCTTCTCCCACGTGACTAATTCTCCTCACCTATTTTGTTTTCCTTCTCCCCAACACCGTCCGATTCTTCTTCTTTCTTTCACTCCCTTTTTTGTTTTTTCTTTCTTTCTTCCAAACCTGCAGCAGTGACCCTCCATTCTTGCCATAATCGATCGACTATTGCTAACATCACCATCGTCGCCTCCTCTATTGTAGGCGCCAGTAAAAAGCATTCATTCTCTTGGCCGAGACATTCTGTCTTACCATCATATTTGATGAACTTCACGGCATTGGAATAGTATTCCAATGTACGTTCCGAACATGTTTTAATTCAACTGCTGCTGATGTATCATCCTACTTCCGATTTTACAGAAGATTTCACTATCAGATTTCCTCCGGGGCAGCCCGACCTTGCTTCCACTTCTCACTATCACACCGTGTAGTCTTCTCCATCTCATGCATCGAGCTCGGGCGAATTTCCAGTATCTCTCGGATATCCACTTTCTCCATCATCGCCATTGATCATGGGGAGTTTTCCTTTACCCTTCTTTTTATGTTTTACTTTTGATTTATTCTTTATTGGGACAATACGATTAAGTGAGGGGAGGGTAAAGGTTGCATCGAACTCTTTCTTCTACTTGTCTTTTATTTGCTTGATTGAATCTTCGCTGGATTGGTTGGTTACTTGATTGAACTTCTTCATTTTTCGTCGAATATTTCAAGCATGATTGTGGCCATTTGAGCTCATAAAATTTCCTTGAATTTTATAATCATTGATAGTTGAATTGTATGAGTAGGATGATAATTGACGACCTTTATGACATTTCTTCATCTTGTTAGTTGATTTTTTCGCCTAGATTCATTAAAACACTTTGTGAGATTTTGAGCCTAGAGCATGTTTATCTTCACTTTTATGCTCTTTTTCTTTTTTGAGTGTGTGAAATTGAATTTTGGAAATCTAAAACTTGTGGCATGATGCATTTTGAGACTACACATGAAATAGGTTGTTTGCTATGACTTAGGTATTAGGTTTTACCCCATTTTTCCCAAGAAAAAAATCCCTTTTTTTTTCTCCATTAGTGAATCGACTTGAGCCTTTTTCCCCTTTTTTGATTTCACCTTAACATTGAACCCAAGCCTCGTTCTTTTTCACCCTTGAGAAGACAAAGAATTTAAGCCTATTTGCACCTTTGTTCCACGAAAAGAAAAAAAAAAGCAGCTTGCGAAAAAATAGAAAAAAATTCGAAAAAAGAAAAAGAAAAGAAAAAATAGAAAATTCAAAAGAGAGAATTTTTTTTTGGTTCATTTAATTTTGTTTGTACATGTTTCTTTTGTTTCATTCATTTTGTTTCGATAGTGGACTTGGTAATATTGTTGGAAATTTTGTCTTGTTTTTTTTTAAACCTTCAATTTTGGCCTTTTCCCTACCTTTACCTAAGCCACATTATATCCCTTCTAAAGACCTAATGATCTTGCATCCTATTTCTTCTAAAATTTTGGATAATTGATTGTGTCACAAGCTTATGGATATCCTTATTCAATTCACTTTGAGCATAATTTGGCACCCGAAACACATTTGAGTGATTTGAGTGAATCTTGGTGAGGAATTAAATTGGGCTGAATTTTTTTTATTCATGGATGATGGATAGTTGCATTGTTATTTGATTTATTCCTGCTTATGCCCATCCACTTGATTGATGTTAAGTTCATGTGATTATTGTGAGCTTGATTTCTATGATTTGCTTAAGTATGAAACGGATTGGAGGAAGTAAATTATAGTTGTTAACTAGTTTGATCTAAGCATACTTGAGGGCAAGTATGAGACAGTGAGGGGTAATTTGATGAGTGCTTGATATTAACACTTTTTATTTGATAATTCCCATGCTTTAAGAATTCTTCACTACTGAATTGGGTTGTTTTTGTTTATTTTTTATGCAGTGATTGGCTTACTAGAATTGGCAGCAAAATGATGTATTCTGCACCTTTTTTATTTTATTGGTCATGGCTGGAGGTATGAGTACGACACTAAGCTGACATGGCAGTATCTTGAAGGCACTAGAAGATTCTGGAAATAAGTTTATTGAGCACGATTATGGAGAGAGGTTTTAGGATTTTCAATTTCTTTGAATTGATTTTAAAACATTTGAATTGAAATTATCACTTAGGATTATTTAGGATTTTTATTTTGAATTATATTTGTTATTTTTAAGAAATCACAAACCTATAAATACCCTTGCATGAGTAAGGCCGAAACAATCTATGAATTACTTTATTTTTGCATTTTTATTTGTCAATCGAAGTTTCTTTTTCTTTTCTTACTTTATTTTCAAATCATTTTTATTTTGCAAACTATGCTAAGTATAATCAACCATATCATGCTTATTTAATTTCTTTTAAACCGAGAGCTAGTACAAATCAATTCAATGCGTGAGAATTGAACATCGCTTAAATCCCTTCAGGATACATTTTCGTCTTTCTGATTAGATAGTTTGAAAATCGACCTTACTACAATTTTAAATATTTTTCAAATCAAAAAGAGGTCGTTGGTCTGGATATCATTTAAATACAGTTGGGAGGAAGGATCAGCCTGTGACAATTCAACTTCCTGTGAAAACTCTTAGCAGTTGTCCGCTAAGGAAATACGAGATCGGATTCGATTCTCGACGAGACAAAATATCCGAGTCGGGCCTTTCCAGTTTAATTTTGATTGTTTTAACGACAATAAATGTGGTTAATCCACTCAAGAATAGTCTTTCAAAGATAGACTTGGGAAGATCAGTTACATGAGAGAAGGGCAAGTTACAATGGGTTGGGCCTTGTAGACTGTAACCTACATGAATCCCAGAGCAAAAATCCTTTTCAATGATCACATGAATTGAATCAAGTTAGCTCGAGGCGATTTTCATTTATTTGTGATTCATGTACTTTATTTCATTTTTCTTCTGATTTACTGTTTTTCTTAATTTTATTTTGGATTTATTTTTTAAGGGTTGACTACTTCAAATACCACTCACGTTTAAGTACAGACTCGTTTATGTCACTGACGTTTCAATTTTGCCAATTTTAACACTGACGCTTATGTTTAGCTGTAATTATGCCACTCCATCGTTAATTCGTTAACGGAGTGATGACATGGTATTGGTATCTCTGTTTCGTGACGGCGATGACATGGCTCTCCCATCAAAACGATGTTGTTTTGGCACGACTGTTTTGATGCTCAAAAAGCTCAAAACGACGTCGTTTTGTTGATGAAAAAAAATATTCATGAGATTCGAATCGTAGACCTTTAGAATCCAAAGGTAAATATGCAACAACCAAGCTAACATAAAAACTTATTACAAACTTAATAAAACTATTATAAATGTTAAATAACAGTTTGAATTTTTTGAGCTGACAACACATAAATATGCCTTCAAATGATTTTGTTCGTTTTAAGACCAACAAAATAAAGCTGGCAAATACTTGGTCAGTAGCATAAGCTTTTCTTTTCCCCTATAAAAACACTTTAAATCTCTGCAATCCGAAGCACACAACATCTTCAATAGATTTCACTTTTATAATTTTCAACAGTGCTTTTCTTTAGTTTGAGTTAGTCGGGAAAAATGGAGGGAAGCAAAATAGCCATTGCCTGCATTATGGTTGTTGCTGTATAGGCCAATAGAGCAACTGCTTTGAGGGAAGACCATGGTGCAATCGAACCATCACCGATGGAAAGTACGGGTGTGGCTCTGGGTGTTCCTGCTGCTGCTGCACTAGCTGCCTTGGCTTCTATGGCTGCATACTTCTTTTGAAGTTCATTCCTTTGTGTTTATTTCTCTTCTAATTCCTTGGTGAATATTGTTTTTTGGCTTTTGATTCCATTTGTGGTTTTTGGTTCTGTTGGTTAATTACTGTAATGGCTGCATGGTTCTGTTTGTTTACCTTCTTTCTTACTACAAATAGATGCTTAGAATTCGATCCACAGTACTAAACCATTGAAATCATAAGCTCCAAAGGTCCATAAAACAATAGCTTACAAGTCGCTGAATAATGGGTTTAATTTTTTTTATTCATAAAAACTAAAAATTCAAACTTTTATTTAACATTTATAATAGTTTTGTTAAGGTTGTAACAAGTTTTTAAGTTAGCATGGTGGTTGGTATTTAGTTTTGGATTCTAAAGGTCTACAGTTTGAATCCCATGAAAAGCATTTTTTTCCATCAACAAAACGACGTCGTTTTGAGCTTTTTGAGCATCAAAACGGCCGTGTCAAAACAACGTCATTTTGATGAGGGAGCCATGTCATCGCCGTCACAGAACAGAGATGTCATGACATCTCTCCGTTAATGAATTAACGGCGGAGTGACATAATTGCAGCTAAACATAAACGTTAGTGTTAAAATTGGAAAAATTAAAACGTCAGTGACATAAATAAGTCCGCGCTTAAAGGTGAGTGGTATTTGAAGTAGTTAACCCTTTTTTTAATTTTCTTTCTTTCTTCTTATCTAAATCATTATCCCCTTTTTATTTTTTTATTTAATTACTACTTCTGGATTTGAACTAGAAATTTATTTGCATAGAAATTTCGTATTTTTCTTGTAGATCGACCCTCTTTCTATACTACATTTTATTTTATTTGAAGATGATATTATTATTTTTGAGGAGTAAAACGACTTTTGTCAACGTGGCGAGTTGGGTCTATCTAATAATTGTTTTCCTAAATAAGAATTGTTCTCAAATCTAATTTATATTTCCCTTTAACAAAATAAGTTTATTTTATGATTTCGCATGCTATTGATAGATTTTTAAGATATTTTTCACATTTTTTTAAAACTTTTACTATTTTTTTCTGAAAGCATAACTATGATAAATTCATTTAATAAAAAAAAATCATCAGCAATGTTTTGCTAAATCCATGATGGACAAATACATTTATAACTATCATAAGTAAAATATAATAGTGATCAACTAGTGATTGTCTGATGAATAGGATTGTGAACAATTGAGGCAATGACATACATAAACATATCAATCTGACGTCCCCGACCACCTCACATAAAGGAGAAAAACTTGAAGAATATCCAAAGCGGACAAATAAAAAGTCAATTTCCACTTAACTGTAATCTCATTCGGCGTAGATATCCGACAACCAAGGGAACATCATATACAGACAAACGAAGAAACCATATATCCAGAAAGCAATGAAACAATAAATCATGTAGAACCACAGACCTAGAAGAAGACCAATAAAATAAACATGTACCGAAAGTTCGAAAATACTGATAGCCATGATAATTTTACTAGAGAAAGAGTTAAAAGAAAATATTATTATAAATATATTAAAACACAATTGAAAATTAATAAAATCAGACAATAATCAATTGGAAAAAATGATAAAAATGATAGGAAATTGGTCGTGGGAAACCATCATCGTTGGCACAAGAAAATTGTGGTAATCAATTAATGGGAAGTAACAGAGAATTGTGATAACCTACTTTAAAAATTGTCCGAATGATTATAAGCTAAAATCTGTTAAGAATTTTCTCAATCTCTAAAGAGAATAACACTAATTACAAAAGTTAAGACTAATTATAGTAAAAAAAATTTGGATCAATTTTGGGTTTGGGTTGAAAGGTCCAACCATCCATAATCGAACATAGTTCAAGCCCATATGAGAGGTAACGTTCGTTGCAGCACAAGAAACTCAAAATTCTTTATTAATTTCTTTATTTGTGGAAGGTTTGACACTCGTCTAAGTTCAACCGATCAGTTAATTCTTTGGGTTGAGTATTAAATTGATCAAATCTATCATATTTAGGGTTTATCATATTTCTCTCTCTTTTTGTTTAGTTGTCGTTAGTCTCTTTTCTTTTTCATTGTTGTGATCGGCAGTGGCACCAGTTTTGGTATTGATTGTCAATCGTTGGGATTCATTGTTTTTCCTTTGTTTTATTATGGTGTATCTTTATTTTTTTTCTTTTTTTATTTAAATAATTTTGTATTTATGACATATCTTCTTTTGCTTTTATGGCATGTTTTTCTTAGTTTTTATGGCACGTTTTACGTCATTTGGTTATTATTTTTTGTTTATTCTTTTTTAGGGTTGGTTTTGACATCGCTATGACTGATCAAAATGACACTTTATTTGTTATCATGTTGATATTTCTTGCTTTGATCTCTCGGACTGGATTTGGATACACTATTTGCATTCGTGGATAATATTTTCACGTCAATCAATTCTGATTTACTATTTGTCGATTGCCTTTCAATAGTTTTCCCCCCTTTTGTGGTTCTTTTGCCGATGCAATCAAATATGTTTGTTCTATCTTTTATTTGAGTTTATTTGATTAGGTTTTTTAACCTTTCCTTGTATGGTCCTTGTGATCTTAAGTGACTAGTTTCTCGTGTTTAGGAAAATATATTTATTGTGTGCTTAGTTTACGATCACTACAACAAAACAAGTATATAGCAATGTTTGTCGCGACGTTTTCAAAGTAAACGCCACTAAATTTATACATATCGCGGCGTTTATATCCAAAACGCCACAAAATGGTAACATTTAAGGCGTTTTTCCATAAACACCACTAAAACTCGTACTTTAGCGGCGTTTATTTCTCAAAGGCTGCTACATATAAGTGCTTTAGTGGTGTTTTTAAACAAATGCCACCACAGAATCTTACTTTAGTGGCGTTTCTAAACAAACACCACAAAATAATCATTCTTTAGTGACCTTTTTTAAACAAACGCCGTAATAGGGTACATACATTTTGGTGTTTTTAGACAAACGTCACTACAACCTAGTACTTTAGTGGCGTTTCTAAACAAACGCCACAAAAGAATAGTTCTTTAGTGGTGTTTTTGAAACAAATGTTGCAATAGTTCGGAACGTTTGTGGCATTTTTTTAAAAATACCGTAATATGTTAAACCGTTAGTGGTGTTTTATTTGAAAATGCCGCGATGGTTTGTTCTTTAGTTGCGTTTGTTTTGAAAAATGCCATAAAATTTTATAAAACCCCCTATTTTTTCTTATGCCCGATCCTTAATTTTTTTTTATCTTCTTTAACCTAAATTCTTCCTCTATTCTTAGCTTTGCATCTTCATCAAATCAGAGCAGCAGTCACTGCCAGTCACGCCTCCGGTCACCACTATCGCGCCATCAGTCACCACTATCGCTCCTCCATCACTCCTCAAGGTTCAAAATTAGGTACTCTTTTATTCCTCAATTGTTGTTTGTTGCTGTCTACAGTTCAGCGGTCTTCAAGCCGCTAGGAAGGAAGGTCGAGCTGGTGATGTTGCAGTGTTAGAGGCACAAAAGCGGCCAGGCAGGAGACCATTCCCACCATCGGCGAGAGGTCCGCCTCCGGCCCCTCACCCTCGCTTTGAGCCTGTTGATCGCGAAAAGGCACCCCTCTCTATTTTTTTTTCTGTTTCTATATCCCTAAATAATTGAAATTATAGGGTTTCAAAGCTCTTAATCTACGTATTCTTAATTTGGGAATCGCAAATCTGTGATTGATGGATAACTTAATTATCTTTCAATGCTTAACTGCTCAGGTTGATTTAATATTTTTTGGTTTTAATTATGTGTCACTCATTAAGCCACATCTTTAGGGTTATGATCATTTTTTTCCTTCTGTAATGCAGACTTGTCCTCTCTTGCTTCGAGTTTTCACTAAGGTATGTTACTTTATTTTCATAGCTTAATAAGTCGATTACATGCTCAAGCTGCTACGGTCTTGGGATGCGATTTTTTATCCTTGTAGTTTCAATTTGTCATTATCTTTTCTATCTTGGGTAAAATCTGCAAATCATTTTGGATTTTCCCATCACTTTGATTGTTCCTTGAGCCATAGAAACCAACATTGTTGTCAGCGAAGTTGGTTTATGGAGTATATTTGAAATCTGACCTTCGGTATCAATATTAGGAACGTTAAAATTACATTTATAGAGCAAGCTATCTGCAGGACACTTGGTGAAGTTTTTCTTTCCTGCGAAGATGCTCTTGGCAAGAGCTGTAGCATGCAAGAGATTTAGGCATGTAATAGAAGGAGCTTCCTCTTCAAGCCGTATTTCCCATTATGTTTTTGTCCTGATGCAATGTTATTTTTTTACATATTGAAAGTTCTTCAAACTTATGATAACTCATTGGTAAATCCACAGATTGGGTGGTCATCATTCTAAAGAAGATTTTGCGGTGAGAGGCAAGGAGCCCAAGGATGAGGTTCAGATTTATACATGGAAGGATGCTACACTTCGCGAGTTGACTGATCTGGTATGTCAATAATGTTAATGTAGTTTGTTAAACTGCCTGTCTTGTATCAACTTTATTGGTAGTTTTGTCTTCAACATTCTCTTTATTTATTCATCAGTCTTTCCACTTTCAACCCTGTTGATTCTACTTCTTGTACAGGCGGAGGTAGCTCCTGCAGCAAGGAGAAGAGATGCAAGACTGTCCTTTGTATTTGTATATCCTGACAAGAATGGCCGTTTTGTGGTGAGAGAGGTTAGTTTTTTTTTTCTCTTCTCCATAATTTTGACTCCTTCCATATCCTGACAAGAATAGTCTTATGATTAATACCATTGTGAGATTAATTTGTATCTTGGCTTTAGACACCTTGCGAGACCAAACTATGTCAGATTAATAACACATTAGCAACGACTCGTTTGCATTATAATTAAAAGTTATGAACTTATGATGAGATGAACTTACACATCTAATCAATGAGGAGTTAAAAAAGAGAAAGCACTGCAATTAATCTTGTAAATGTGATTTTTTTTTAAATTTTCTCAAACTACTTTCTAGTTAATTATGTTGAATTACATTACATTTTACTTGAATGTTTGTAAACTTTGATTTATTCATTAAACTATTTTTTACTTAATCCGAGTCGTAATTAAATTTTAAGGTGGTTGTTATTGGATATTGCTACATTATATTAAATTTGGGTAATAAATAATAGAAAATAACATTTGCAAATCATGTTGATTTAGCGGCATATTAAGATAAAAATCAGTTCTAATAGCGGCATTTGTATAATAAAACGTCACTAAATCCATAGTCAATACAGGCGTTTGTAAAATAAAACGCCACTAAATTTCAAGATCTTTTGCGGCACTTATATAGAAAATGCAACTATATGCATAATCAATAGCGGAGTTTTACATTCACAAACGCCATTAAAGAAAAAGATAAATAGAAACGTCACTAAAGATCATAACTTTTAGCGGCGTTTGCTTTTGCGCAAAAGGGTTTTTAGTGGCACTTAAAAACACCGCTATATGAAGAAAAAAAAGGCTAAAAACATGTTTTGTTGTAGTGGATTGTAGTTGTAAGCTTTTATTGTAATTTGAATATTTTTTATTTTTAAGAAAATTAGCGACTTCTATAAAAAAATTGATAAAATCTATAAATGTATAGGGAAAATTATTAAAAATATTTAAAAATAAAGTCAAAATATGAGGATATATAAGTGTTGAGGAGTAAATATGTTATTATATTGATTAAAAATATAGACCGAAACATGAATACAGTAATAATTGGGTGACTAACCATCTAGTTTACCCTATTAATGACACGAACTGCTGACGAGGATCAAATTATGCCAATTTAATGTAAAATTATTATTTTTCACATTTTAACATGTACAATGAAGGGACTATAACCATAATTAAACCAGCGTTTGGTTCATAAATCATAATTCCACACGCAATGGTTAACTTCCAAGCTTCTTACATGGATGTTGATATATCTATCTTATCTAAAACTCTCGTCTTAATAAAGGCTTAAACCACACTTTTCTTCAATATTTTCTCCCCCCCCCCTGTCGGAGGTGTTTCTTGCATTTATAAAGCTTGTCATTTCTGTTATTTTATGGAAGAAAAAAGGGTAAATTACATGTGTAGTCACTAAACTATGAGAGGTTGTATTTTGATTATTGATTCAATCAAATCAATTAACTATTCAATCAAAATACAAGCTAATAGCTTTTTGTATTCAATCATCAACGAGCAGAACAATTGTTTCAAAATCATACCTAATGTTATATTTTAGTCACCAACTGTTAAAAAAATTAATGATGATACTGACATGTTACCATAAGAAAATGTCAGTCATCATTAAATTTTTTAAAATTTAACGCGAGCAATTTGTTAATTTTACGGAGGATGTTCAAAATGAAACTAAAACGTAACATTAAGTATGATTTTGAAAAATAAAAGTTGGGTGACCAAAACAAAACAAAAATGAAAGTTAGAGTTTTAAATGTGTAGCTTACCCAAAATAATTGATATAATTTTTTTTAACAATTCGGGTTATTAAAAAAAGAATTGATATGAGCTTGAATTTAAGAAAAAAATTGTAACCGATTAGTAACCACAGCCTGATTTAAAAAACTTACGTATAGGCCTTACTTGTTTTCTTTAATTAAAATCTGACCAACAACTCACATAGAGACCGTATGAATGGAGGAGCAGCAATGAAAACCAAAGTGGCTCTGGTCCCAGGCCTCTCTTTTGTCTTCATTAACCTTCCGGTATCGGTCGTCGTCAGTTGGGCTAAATATGTCGGGTGTGTCCCTAGCTAGCCAACCTACCTCCAAACCTTTGCACCCAAACAAAAAGAACAACCCTGAGCGTCCCATGACATGTTTCTTACATCTTATTGGCCCTCCCACTTTTCACTTCATCATCTTGTGTCATGTCATCATTGGTTTTGATTAGTTTCTTAAATTCAACTCGGTTTTATTCGAATTTGAATATTGATAAAAATGATTTGGTTAAACAAAATCTAAAGGGCACTCTTCATAAGCATTTTGTACTTGCAATTTAGTAAAGAGAATCAATTTTCCAGTAAAAAGGGAAGGTTCTTAACTTTCATATATTGATGTCAATGGCAGTGATTTACAAACAAAAATAAGAGTTCCCCCCATTGAAGTAAAATTTCAAGTCTTTTTTTTTCCCAAGAGCCTTAACAATTTCCATACGTACCTTCCCCTCCATGCACCTCCAAGCACTACCTGGACAAGTTATATGATTGAGAGTAGCCAAATTGCTCCATCTCCCAACTCAACTTTGAAGGAACACTTTCATGGCAGGGCACATATTCCTGCAATATTAAGTATCCATGGGTTAATGAGACGTTCAATGCCGGACCACCGGTTAATCGGATACTAGGTATAATGAAAGTGTAGAGTATGTGAAGAGGTTTCATTAGTTTATTATACCTCCAATTGTTTTACTAACTCTTTAGCCGTGGGTGAAGAGACAATGATTTGGCGTGCACTCGGACTAATAAATCCCTCTTCCACGGCTTTATCGATGAACGAAAGCAATGAGTTATAGTATTCATCGACATTCAGTAAGCCAACCTGAAAAAGATTTGTGGAAATTTATGCATTTATTTATTGTTAAGTCCCATGGATGATGGTCAGTTTGTAAGGGGGAAATGGGACATACCGGTTTATCATGTATTCCTAGCTGAGCCCAAGTAATCACTTCAAGCAATTCTTCAAGAGTTCCATATCCACCTGCATGAATTTCATGAGTTACCTTTATCCATTATACTTTTTGCAACCAAATCACATTATTCGGACTCGGGTGTAAATATCGAATATGAGTATGCATAGATGCCTTTTAATTGGACAGAACAACATTTATGGATGGCTAACATGATTTGAAAGACAAGAAGACACATAAGGGTATTCAAAAGCAGTGACATCTATGATTCACTTTTATCCAATCAAACTCAAGTGAGAAAAAGGGCTGGGGCAGATAATATGATTAAAACAACTAGATTTAAGGTTAGTTTGGATTATTAAATTCAGCATATGAAAAGGGTAAATAATATGAAGTGTAGTGCAATTCCTATGACTGAGTAATGATGAGGATTATTAAAGAGCAGTTCAAGTTCATGGCATGCACAACAAGTTCCTTAACTATCATTTACCCCATCTTTTTGCTCCACATTCCAAAAGAAAGGCCTTTATTGTTCCCTCCCATCTTTTGTGAAAAAAGAGGCATAACTCTCTCTCTTCCTGTTCATTCATGCCACAATGCCTCTCATTCTACATTATTATCACCTTATCAGGGTATCAAATAGCGTTCCAAAAACGTTATAGCTGCCGCGATATTACGGTCGCGTCACCGTCCGAAACCGCTATTCATGATTTTTGCGATGGGTCACGGATTCACGCTGATCGCGGTCGATTGCACTCGTAATTTAACGGGAAACGGATGATTGCGCCGATAACGGGACGCAACAACCGTTATTCAACCGTGATTCCAAAACAAAATCAAAAACCAACCTTCCCCGCATTGATTCTCCGGTTACGAGGGAGGTAACAGGATCTTTGAGCTTCAAAGAAGAGAATACTCTTACTCAAATCTTGGTTGTAGTCATGACCAACAAATATAAAAGAAAGGTAAAATAGAAGAAACAAAAGAGCCATTGAAAATGGACGATTTCAAGGTTTGTGAAAAGAAAGAAAAAAATTGAAAGGAAGAAGAAGCAGCCGTGGGGGAGAGAAAGAAGAGTTAGAATAGGATTTAAAGCAATTTTGGTATAATTTCCAGTTGATCCCTGATCTTATTAGAGTTTTATAATATGATAACACGTTTTACATTATTTTCAAATTAGCTACCAAAATTAATTTGGGGATTTAGAAAAAAAATCTCAAATGTTAGGATTTTTAATTAGGGATAAATTAGGGTGTTATACTAATTTTCTATGAAGTATTAACTTTATTTATGATTTTTCACACCTATTTATAATTTAAAAAAATTTTATATGCCGTTCCCGTATCCTTTAATTTTAGAAATTACCGTTTTTCGTCCCTGTATCTGTGTCTGTATCTGTATTAGTGCAACATAGGGCAGAAGGCCAGAACCATTTTTGTTTCAGATAATGATGGGGAAGGAGGAAGGGGAGGAGGAAGGGAGAAGCAGAAAGCAAGAACCAGAAAGGTCGGGAAAGGGGAAGCAAAAAGGTTGGGGAAGGGTGGACGGGTGATTTATTTCTTTTTTTTAATATTTTTTAAAATATAATTTTAAAAGATATATTAATTTGAGATCCCTACCACTTTTAGAATTTATAATTTAATCCCTAGTTAAAATGTAAACTTTAATTTTTATTTAATTTAGTCTTAATTTCAGTAATCTAAATTTATTCAATTTAAATTTTATAATTATATTTAATTTAGTCATTTTAAGGTAAATTGTGCGACATTTAAAAAAATTCACGACCGCGATACCCGCAATGACCGTAATGACATCCGTTATGTCCGCAACCGTGATAAACGTGACACGACCGAAAACGTGACCGCGAACGTTATTTAAAACCCTGCACCTTACATAGATTTTATCCCATTTGATTTATCATAATGACCGAGTTCCCATTGCTGGAAATTCAAAGTTTGCTGAAAAAGAACTAAAAGGAGTAGCCTTTTGAAACAGGTAAACAAGATTCCCTTTTAAATGCAGGTGCTAGTTGGCAAACACTCTTTAGTGAAAGTTTTAAGGATGTCCTTACTACTTACACCCCTAATACGGTCAGGGAAAAAATAAAGGGAAAGAGAGTTCCTCAGAAAGGTCTAATTTTCAGTGTCAAGATGTTGATAGATCAAGAACTAGGGTCTGAAGGGCTAATCTTTAACCATGGGACCTTGGGGGTCTGTGTTGTAAGTGAAAGACTCAAAAAAGTTGTGATAATTTCATTAATTTCAGGCATCATGTAGTTGCTTTCAGCATATAGCAGGTACCAAAAATAGCCAGCAGTATCAAAACTACAGCAACACATGAGATATGGTCAAATTTGCATGCTGAAATTGAAGTAAAAGGACTAACTAGCTTCAGTTTCTTTTTTCATTGATAGTATGATTAAAACAACTAGATTTAAGGTTAGTTTGGATTATTAAATTCAGCATATGAAAAGGGTAAATAATATGAAGTGTAGTGCAATTCCTAAGACTGAGTAATGATGAGGATTATTAAAGAGCAGTTCAAGTTCATGGCATGCACAACGAGTTCCTTAACTATCATTTACCCCATTTTTTTGCTCCACATTCCAAAAGAAAGGCCTTTATTGTTCCCTCCCATCTTTTGTGAAAATAGAGGCATAACTCTCTCTCTTCCTGTTCATTCATGCTACAATGCCTCTCATTCTACATCATTATCACCTTACATAGTTTTTTTCCCATTTGATTTATCATAATGACTGAGTTCCCATTGCTGGAAATTCAAAGTTTGCTGAAAAAGAACTAAAAGGAGTAGCCTTTTGAAACAGGTAAACAAGATTCCCTTTTAAATGCAGTTGCTAGTTGGCAAACACTCTTTAGTGGAAGTTTTAAGGATGTCCTTACTCCTTACACCCTTAATATGGTAAGGGAAAGAGAAAGAGAGTTCCACAGAAAGGTCTAATTTTCAGTGTCAAGATGTTGATAGGTCAAGAACTAGGGTCTGAAGGGCTAATCTTTAACCATGGGACCTTGGGGGTCTGTGTTGTAAGTGAAAGACTCAAAAAAGTTGTGATAATTTCATTAATTTCAGGCATCATGTAGTTGCTTTCAGCATATAGCAGGTACCAAAAATAGCCAGCAGTATCAAAACTACAGCAACACATGAGATATGGTCAAATTTGCATGCTGAAATTGAAGTAAAAGGACTAACTAGCTTCAGTTTCTTTTTCAATGATTTTGCCTTTGGTTTATGCTAACCTGGTAAGGCAATAAAAGCATCTGAATGCTTAGCCATCTCAGCCTTCGTTTGATGCATATCTGCAACAGCCTTCACTTCCCCTTCTGTTTCACCACTTAACTGCAAAGTTTTTTCATAGAAAAACACATAAGAGTACTGAAACCTAGACAGAGAGAGAGAGAGAGAGACAATAAAGAGAGAAAATAGAGACATTTGGAGTATTGTGCAGTGAAGCAATGATGAGAGTTTGCACGCATAGATGACATGATTCAAAGAGTTCAATTCTGAGAATTGTCCCTATCCAATACATGTTTTAGCCTACATAAATGCCAACCCCCTCTCCCCAAATTTTAGAAAAGGCCAACAAAGAAAAAACAAAAAAGAAAAGAAAGCAAATTTATATTATGATCCCATTACAGGAAACGAAAAAGGTAAAGTGGCAAGTTGCAATTATCATTATCAAGTCTTCTTCAAAGAACCAGAGAAATGTAGAAAGACAATAAAATATTAAAAAAGTTAGTGGTGAAAAAGAATACAAAACAGAAAAGTTAGACCAATCAAAGTGATGGAAATTTAGAGGAAATCAGAAGCAAAAGCAAAGAGAGAAAACAATATTTGAAATGAAATGAAAAAAAAACACCATGGATGATGAAAAGATAGCAATTTTTTATTAAAAAAAATGGTGAAAAACGTGCAGCAGACATACCTCTCGAGGCATAAGCGTCTTGGGAATAACTCTGCAGTGAGAGAGAGAGAGAGAGAGAGAGAGTAACATGACAAACAAATCAGTTGTAATAGAACCCAAAACTAAGAACAGTTATATAATGAGGAAGACAACAGAACTATTTCAATGAATTTGTTTCTTAAGAACATGTTGGGAATATTGTCTTAGAAAATGAGGAAACTTAGAGATTACCCAATGACATGGCGGCCACCATCATGAACAGCTTGTGAAACCAATCCCATCAAACCTATGCTTCCTCCTCCATAGACCAGATCAATGTTCCTTGAAACCTGCAAAACAATAGAATGGAACAAGGCTTAGAATGAAAGACTTTGGAGTACTAAAAGGAAGGAATGTGACTATGGTTCAAAGCTCAAGGATGTTATCTTCAATGCACTCATTTGAGAAAATCAATGTTTCTTCAGAGAACGTTCATAAGACTACCCAACAATAATATTGAAAATGATGTTTTTTATTTGGTGTGGGTGTTTCATTCAACGCATTATTACTTGTTTGTTCATTAAAATTTCCAAACTTTTAATAATTTAATGGGGTTCCAGAGAAGAACAGTGCCCTTCTTTTCTACCTCATGAATAGACATTTAGAAAAAGTTGAAAAATGATTGAAACTTCCCACAAGGTCTATGGAGAAAGATGCTTACAGAAAGCTTAGAACTTGAGGAGTTTTGAAAATGTCAGTTACCATAAACAAATTCGCAAACATGTTACAAACACTATACGAAACAAAAGTTTACGGCTTTCACCAACTTTCAGAACCCATTTTCCTCCATATCAGTTAAAAGGAACATGTTCCTAACAGCAAAAACATTAAAACAAGTTCTATTTTGTGTAAAGAAAACTAAAAGAAACAGAGAAAAAAATGGGGGGGGGGGGAAGGGACAGCTTTTTGTTAACTACCAATTCTCTGCCAAGCTCTATAGCAGCATCTTGATAGCTACTCTTCTTGCCCTGGCTACTTCCACAAAACACACAAACCCTCCTGAATTTTGACTGCTGTGTTTCACTCTCCATCTCCATTAACTATATAACAAGCTTCTTTGTTTATGTATACTTTGGATTCACTTTCACCATTGTTTAAAAAATCGAACTAGAGTTCGAATCGACTAGACATTGAAATCTCAATTGAATCGAATTATTTAATTATCTTAGTTTGAAATAGATATAATGTCAAAATTAGAATGATCATTTAGATTTCTATTTTTTTGGCATTTTATCTTCCAATGTTTCAGTTTAGTTCAAAAAGACTTCTAATATTTGATTGGATTGTCACTTTAGCCTTTGTTCTTTATTTCTAGAACATTTTGTCTCTTGACGTTTCATTTTAAGATAGAAAGACTCATATTTTGGAGTGTTAACCGTTTATTAGTTAACGATTTTCATCTATAGAGGATCTTTTTAGTCCAAAATGAAACATTGAGAAATAAATATTTTTAAAGAAAAAAATATGACACAAAATAGTTATTTTAATAAACATTAGGGACTCATTTTAAAGTTATGCCTTTAAATAACAACTCCCCCACTCATCTTAAAACAAATCCCTTTTGCTAATTTCTTCTTTACCTTTTATGGTCATCTGTTGTATTAGCTCATTCTCATATTTTTTTAGTTAAATTGCCAGGATTGTTGGAACTGAACCTATATATATACATATATATAGTATGTACATAAATAGTATATGGGTGTTATTATATTTAACATTCCCAATCCCCAAAATTGGCCTTTCTAGCTGTTCTTTTGTGGCTACCCTTTTCTTTTTGTTTTGTCGGACTGATTCCTGCCCACTAGCTATGTTTAGAGATTATAAACTCATTATTACTATCCCTTAACAGGCCATTAATTAGCGGTCACACATACATATAATATTCTATAAGTATCAATTAATTAATGGTGAGGTTCTGCATGCTTGCATGCGCATTTAACTCATGTTTTCGTGTTTAGCGAACCCGCTTGTATAGGCAATTGTACTATCTACTTTGACCAACTATTTCTCCTCACTTAACACATCAATACGTATGCATGTCGTATTTTGTAAATGTTTTCATGTTATTAGAATCTAAATGTCCGACATCAATATATTTTAATGTGAATACTTGTTATATTTAACCCTCTCCGATATTTAATCTTAACTTCGTCCCTAGTAACATACATTAAATTTAAATAAAATTTTTAATATTTACATATCTTATCTTTTATCTTGAATTAGATTTGTTTATGTGTTTTTTGTAATGTAAGAATCTAACATTATCTCTATCTCATTCGACTCTACTCGACTTGATTGATTCCTTTATTATGCTCCATTTTCAAAGGTGGGATTTGCATGTTGGTTTTATGAATGTTTTTGAGTAGGAAAGGAAGACATGCAAGAATGATGAGATATCCTAAAACTTTGTAGTCACTCCTTAATCCCTCAAATGGAAAAGAATTATGCAGGCTTAGTCTCCTTAGATTAAGGACAAGTCTTTTATTGAGGTAAGCATTTGAGTATGTTTGGTTCACGTTATATAATATATAAATAGATGTTATGTTGCGGAAGACGGCTATCGGATAGAGCAAAATCGCAATTGATAATTTGAGAAAATAAAAATGAAGATAAAAGAGACACAAAATTTACGTGGAAAACCCCTAAAAAAATAGGGTAAAAACCACGGGCAACGGTAGAAGAATTTCACTATGAGAAAATAGGAATTACAACCTCTCTCGATCTACCAAGGAGAAAACAATGATAATTCTCTCTAGATAAAAAGGAGAAAACAACTCTCAAGAAACTCTCTAAAATCTCTCTAGTATTGGAAGAAAGCTAGAATGTTTTGGGATGGTTTTGAAGCTAAATGAGCTAGGGTATTTATAGTTGAAGCTTTAAGAACTAATTTGTAAATACCCTAAATTACAATGACTAATTGCATAGTTTTACCATCCAAAATTTTCAACAATTTGGTGGCCAAATTTTGACCAATTTTGCCACCCCATTAATGCCACCAAATTGCCACCCATAATGTTGACAATTGATGCAATTTGGTGTGCCAATTTTCAACAATCTCCCACTTGAAGATTTGATTGGAACAATCATATCTTCACACCATTCTTTCTACCTTGTACCTTTCATGTTGCTTACGTTTCTGACAGGCCACAGGAGGATCGATACCAGGTAAATTTATCAGCATTGATTGCCTTCGTCATGAAATCTGCTATGTTGTCTTTGGTATGGATCTTCTACATATCTACCGTTCCTTCTTCCACCTTTTCACGAATGAAATGGTACTAAACTCGTATGTGCTTAGTCCTTGAATGAAATGCTGGATTCCTTGCTAGATGCAAGGTGCTTTGACTGTCACAAAACAGAGAGACATACTCTTGATTGTGCCCAAGCTCCTCCAATAGCATCTTCAACCAAATTGCTTCTTTACTGGCTTGTGTAGCTGCTACATATTCTGCCTCTGTTGTGGACGTAGCCACAACTGACTGCAATTTTGAAACCCAGCTTACAGCTCCACCAGCAACTTTGAACACATATCCTGTAGTAGATTTGCTTTTATCCAAATCCCCTGCATAGTCAGAATCTACATACCCATTGATTAGTAAGTTTGATCCTCCGTAACATAATGTAACATTTGAGGTCCCTTTGATGTATCTTAGGATCCTCTTTACAATATTCCAATGCTCTTTGCCTGGATTCGCCATGTACCGACTAACCACTCCCACTGCTTGTGCAATGTCTGGTCTTGTGCATATCATAGCGAACATTAAACTTCCCACTGCTGATGCATACGGTACTCGAGACATCTTCATCCTCTCTTCTTCACTGCTAGGACTCATACTGGAGGATAATTTGAAGTTAATAGGAAGAGGGGTAGAAATTGGCTTACAATCTTGCATGCTAAATCGTGACAAGATTTTCTTCAAGTAATTATTTTGTGAAAGCCAAATCTTCATATTACTTCTGTCTCGGTGAATTTGCATCCCTAGAATCTTGTTTGCTGATCCCAAGTCCTTCATTTCAAATTCCCTAGCCAGTTGTGCCTTCAATTCTTCAATATGATCTTTGTTGGGTCCTGCAACCAACATGTCATCCACATACAACAGCAATATAACAAAATCGTTATCACCAGACCTCTTGAAATAAGCACAAGGGTCTGCATTAAGTCTGTTGTATCCAAGGCACATAATGAAGGAATCAAATCTCTTATACCAACACCTCGGTGCCTGCTTTAGACCGTACAGAGATTTGTTCAACCAGCAAACCAAGTTCTTCTTTTCGTCTTCTTCAAAACCTTCAGGCTGGAGCATATAAATCTCTTCTTCAAGATTTCTATGAAGAAAAGTTGTTTTAACATCTAGCTGTTCCAAATGTAAATTCAATGTAGCACACATTGCCAAGACTACTCGAATTGTTGTTAGTCGAACCACATGAGAAAAAATTTCATTGAAATCAATACCTTCTTTCTGAGCATATCCTTTGACCACCAGTCTTGCACGATACCTCTCCACTTGATCGTCACCATTTCGCTTGATTTTAAAAACCCATTTGTTACCAATTGGCTTCCTTCCTTGTGGTAGTGGCACAAGGTCCCATGTATTATTTTTATGAAGGGCTTCGATTTCTTCTTGCATCGCCATCATCCACAGTGAAGCATCTGAGCTGTTTATTGCCTCCTGGTATGTTGATGGCTCACCGTCCTCTGTTAAAACGCAGTATGCAATATTACCTTCTATAACATAATCTGAGTGCCAATTGGGACGTCTTCTCACACGATCTGATTGACGAGTTGTTGGAGCTTCAGAACTCTCTGGTCCTTGTTCATCATGTGCTGGTTCTGCTTTAGAAGAATCTCCTTCTTCAAACTCTTTTTCCACATGTATCTGAGTAGTCTCTGACTTTTCAGCGCTATCATCGTCTTCTTTTCTTTGTAGTTTATCTTATACAAAGATAACATCCCTGTTAATGATCACTTTGCGGGTAGTGGGATCCCACAAGCGATACCCCTTTACTCCATCAGCATACCCCAAGAATTTGCATTTCCTGGATTTTGGATCCAGCTTTGAAATTTCTTGGGCGTTGTACATCACGTACACAATACTTCCAAATACATGGAGATTTGAATAATCAACTGGTTTACCAGTCCACATCTCCATTGGTCCCACAAGCGATACCCCTTTACTCCATCAGCATACCCCAAGAATTTGCATTTCCTGGATTTTGGATCCAGCTTTGAAATTTCTTGGGCGTTGTACATCACGTACACAATACTTCCAAATACATGGAGGTTTGAATAATCAACTGGTTTACCAGTCCACATCTCCATTGGTGTCTTCAGCTCTATTGCAGTTGATGGAGCTCGATTCACCAAATAACAGGCGGTATTGACTGCTTCTGCCCAGAATGTTTTTTCTAGGCCTGCGTCCCTCAACATTGCTCTTGTTATTTCTAACAAGGTTCTGTTCATCCGCTCTGCCACTCCATTTTGTTGATGAGTATTCGCCACTGTGAACTGTCTTTTGATGTCTTCTTTCTTGCAAAAGTCATCAAATTCTTCGCTTGTGTATTCTCCTCCATTATCTGTTCTGAAACACTTGATCTTATTTCCATAATCAAGTTCCACCCGCGCTTTGAAGTTTTTGAAAGTTGAAAACACGTCTGACTTCTTCTTAATAGGGTGCACCCAACATCTCCTGGAGTAGTCATCAATAAATGAGACAAAGTATTTTGCTCCACCTAGGGACGTTATTGGTGCTTGCCATACGTCAGAGTGAACCAATTCTAGAACACTTTTGCCTCTAGAATTTGATGTGTTGAATTTCAACCGGTGTTGCTTACTTGTTATGCAATGCTCACACAAAGGAAGTGATACATTTGTTAAGCCTGGAAGTAGCTTTTGCTCCACAAGGACTTTCATTCCTTGTTCTGACATGTGTCAAAGTTTCTGATGCCATAGCATTGCCGAATCTGAACTACATGAGGCAACAGAGGCTTCTACTTCTACCAAAGTCTCTCCCTTCAGCATGTACAAGTTTGCAGCTATTTTTTCACCTTTCAGCACCACAAGTGCTCCACGGAACACTTTCATGATTCCTTTCTGTGTTTCAATCTTGCTTGCATTATTATCCAACAATCCGTAGGATAATAAATTTTTCTTCAGGCCTTTCACGTGCCACACATCTCGAACAACTTTAATTGTTCCGTCATACATCTTCAATTTGATGGTTCCCACGCCAACGATCTCTAAGGCATGATCATTGCAACTATAAACAGATCCTCTTGAGACAGGTTCATAATGATGGAACCATTCTCTTCTTGAGGTCATGTGATATGTTGCTCCCGAATCAATGAGCCATATATCTGCAAATCGTTTTCTTCCTTCCACGGTGGTTGACGCTTCACAGCATAGAGCATCTCCATCATCTGAAGTGTTTGCGGTATTGCCTTGTAGATTAGAGTTTTTATTTAGACTCCAACAATCCTTCTTCAAATGACCCTTCTTTCCACAGTTGTAACACTTTAAATTCTTCTTGCTCCTCGACTTCGATCTACCATGTTTGTGACTGCTGCTTTGGCCACGTTCTGTTGATCTCCCTCTCATCATTGTCATCGTTGTCAACGCTTCTGCTTGTTGCAGATTTACTTGTCTGTCTTCCTTGTTCTTGCGCCGATTTTCTTCTTGTAAAACAGCAGCTGCAACATCATCAAAGACTAGACTAGTGACATTACTGTTTGTCAAGTTGATGATGAGTTGATCATACGAATCCGGTAGACTTTGAAGTAGAAGTTCAACACGTTCTTGTTCTCCTATTTTACAACTTAAGGATCTAAGCTGAGAAAATAAAGTATTCAGTGTATTTAAGTGCTCCGTCACTGAAGTAGATTCTGGCATACGGAGAGTGTACAATTTTCTCTTAAGGAAAATTTTATTGTGCAGTGATGTGGCCTCGTACAGTTTGGTGAGATGATCCCATATCTCCTTAGCTGTCTTTTTCTCCTCGATGCTTGACAATACTTCATCTGCTAATGCTAGATGAAAGTTTGACATAGTATTCCCGTCCATTTCGATCCATTTGTTGTCATCTGTGAAATCTACCGGCCTTTCACTGATAGATGCTGGACACCCATCTTTCCTCAGGATGGCCTTCATTTTCAATTTCCACAATGAGAAATTTCTCCCATTGAATTTTTCAATATCAAATTTCGTTGCCATAGCTTCTTTTACGGATAGCTCCCACTATTTCACTATCGTGAATAGTTCTCTAGAACCTTCAAAGAATGGGTAATACCTTCTTACTTTCTTATGTTGGAGGATCCACCTTTTGGTGGCAACTACAAAGACAATAAGCAAATATTACACACTCTAATCTAGCTCTGATACCAATTGTTGCGGAATACGGCTATCGGATAGAGCAAAATCGCAACTGATAATTTGAGAAAATAAAAATGAAGATAAAAGAGACACAAAATTTATGTGGAAAACCCCTAAAAAATATAGGGTAAAAACCACGGGCAACGGTAGAAGAATTTCACTATGAGAAAATAGGAATTACAACCTCTCTCGATCTACCAAGGAGAAAACAATGATAATTCTCTCTAGATAAAAAGGAGAAAACAACTCTCAAGAAAATCTCTAAAATCTCTCTAGTATTGGAAGAAAGCTAGAATGTTTTGGGATGATTTTGAAGCTAAATGAGTTAGGGTATTTATAGTTGAAGCTTTAAGGACTAATTTGTAAATACTCTAAATCACAATGACTAATTGCATAGTTTTACCATCCAAAATTTTCAACAATTTGGTGGCCAAATTTTGACCAATTTTGCCACCCCATTAATGTCACCAAATTGCCACCCATAATGTTGACAATTGATGCAATTTGGTGTGCCAATTTTTAACATGTTAAACATAATCATGTCCACAATTGCCAAGATGACGACGGCCATGGCTGTGGTCCAAGCTCATCAAACACATTCTGCGATATATATATTCATTTCATGTCTGCTTGTTGAAGAAGAGTGAGATTCCGGAATCAATGGCCAGGATGAACATTTTCCGGTATGACTCCATTTGGACAACATTATAGTCTGATGAGAAACGAAGCAACTAGACCATATTTTATACAAAGTCTATATTACTTGGCCCTCCCCTTACTCATAAAGTAAGATAATATTCAACATTTAAATGCCATGAATTTTATGGCATTTGTATAATATATAATGTACCGATGAGAATATCAATCAAACTAAATTTAATTGATATTTATTTTAATTTTTAGAAGATAATTCAATATATATAATTTCAGAAATTTAATTCAATCAATTTATAAAAATGTGCACGAATAGAGAGATCTTAGTGATAAAAGAACTCTTGTTATTGTTTGAGATTTTGAGTTCGACCACCACAAATACTAGAGGTGTGAGCGTTCAATATCAAATGGTTATCTTTAATCAGATACCAACTTCTACTTATCCTAGGTTAATTAAATTTTCTTTTATAAATTTTTTAATCGTTTTTCAATGACACTTGAGTGAGTCATTAACTATTGTTTGGTCAAAAACAGAATTCAGGTGCCATTGGGTTCCAAATTTTAATAGTATATTTTTAGTTATTCATTCCCTTATCCAACATTAATTGCTCCCCACACCTTGATTTACTTAATTTACTTACGTTGTGCAAAGTTCCATTTGATTTTCCTCAATGACCCTAAAAAATATAAAACTAAAAATATTTTTACGAAATGTAAGTGGATCCTAATTTTATATATATATATATATATATATAAATAAGTTCATGAGTTTATACTTGATTTCTTTTAACATTTTATATATTTGAAAATTTATATCTATGTAATAAATTCAAATTAATAATTTTATTTTTAATTTTTTAATTATACTAATTTCATCTTCAAATTTATTTAATTGCATTAATATAATTTTTTACTGATAATAATCAAGTTAATTGCACCATGTCTCTAAACTATTATATTTACTTTAAATTGATCCTTAAATTATTGATTATTTAAATTTCATCTCTAAATTATGACTTTTATTTTAAATTAGTCCTTAAACTTTTGAATATTTCAATTTCATCTCCGAACTATGACAATCATTCTAAACTAGTCCCCAAACTTTTAAATCTTCCAATTTCATCCCCAAATTCAGCCAAATATTTATTAGTTTCAACCATAATTTAACCTATTTTTTTCAAACATATAATTATATAAGTTGGCCTAACAATTTTATTAACAATGAATGTGATAATAATCTACGTGTGAATGATAGTGCAACAAAAAGATTTAACAAATTTTCAGGATATAATTGATTTTAATTGAAACTTAGAAAATTTATTTAAATTTTAAGTTATGTTTATAACCAAAAAAAAAAACTAGCTCGAAACACAAGAAACGACAACAATCTCAATCATCTGTCTTTTTTTTTTTTTGGCTTACCACTTATGCTAAATTGAATTAAATATTGCCCTTGGATACCCCATCTTTTGTTTGCTTAGACAAAAGGCATGATTAGCAGTTGAGGATATCCCATATGCGAATAAACTCAATGGCATGCATAAATTAAAACTAAAAGCTCTTCTTCGAATTCAAGGCATCTCCACTTTCATTTACAACCCATCATTCCTTCCCACAGTCCACGTTTATTCAAAATAAAACAATGCAAACTTTACAAGCTTGCTTTAGATCAATTCTACAGTAGAAAATAAAAGTTAACACTCATTCATTGCCAGTAAATAAATACAAATGGAGTATTTGTTAAAGCAATAAAATAGTAAAACCCAGATTAGATATAGGGTTGAGATTACTGATGCTATCATGAAAACTTCCAATATATTATCACTTCTCTTAGGCTTCAAGTCAAAGGTTATGGAGTTCAAAAGTTGCATATCATTAACCTCACAAATATGTCTTTTGGTGTATGCTTAAACAAATATTATGCAAATCCACACTCTTTTAACAATTCTTCAACATTTATAGAGTTAATGTCTGTTATCGGATGTGATTATGTGTCTAACTCGGATATAATTAAAATTTCTATTTTTGTTATATGAATATCGAATATAAATACTTTGGTTCTTGGGTAAAGATGCGAAGAAAAATACTAAAAAATAATGAAATATTGAATCTATTTATTGATGACTTGCTGTTAGTTGATTGAGCATCCATCCATGTGAAAATGATATATGAGGATCTGATAAATGAGAAATTAAGGGTGAATTATAGATATGGATCAAGAATTTAAGGTTTGAAGGTGTTGAACTAAGGCAAAATTGACCCAATACAACAAAGGGAGAAAATAATTAACCCAATAAGGCATGTAAGAGTTTATTTTGGGATCTACGACATTTGATATAGTATTTTTGGATCTCATTATGTCGAGGTGACGAGTTTCAATGGAAAATATATTTTATTTGATTGAATCGTCTGGTTTAATATTTAATTATTTTTATTGGAATTCATCTTGTTGAGGTGACAAATTTAATTAAAATAATATTTTTTAAATATTTTTTCTAATATGGAGTTTTTTAAATATGAAAAAAATAAATGGAACTTGTCATGCTGAGGTAACGAGTTTCGTCTGTCATACTGAGATTTTATTTAGTACAAAGTATTAAATGATGTGATTGGACACTGAAATGGAGTGATATATCACTGAAATGTTAAAGAGATTGTAATAGACTTTAATTATAAAAAGCATTACATTAAACCCTAAACCACAAAACATTAAATATAGGAGATAAATACAACAAACCTTACACACACCTTAAACAGTAAATAAAATCATAGACATATGACTATTCTTTATGATGTTTTAATCCTCGTAATTAGTGGACTCGTCAGAAATAATATTCAACTCTTCAATTCTCCATGTTTTTTCTTGTTGTTGTTCACGTACAAATTGGAATTATGCTTCCGGGTCTCCATCATCTATCTCTAATTCTTCATCATTTTCTTAGTTGGTGAGATATTCAAGTTGTAACCAGCATCCTCAACCATACAAGCAAGGTCGGCATCATCAAACTCTACAAACAAATCGTTATTAGATATCGAATGATAGTAGTATGTCTCAAGAATACCAGCAAGGTCGATATCATCGCTTAGATGAAACCTCGTGCATGATAGTGACAATTTATAATATAATGAAGATATTCTTATATTGCTTCCGAGTTGAACCTTTCTTTCTATTTTCAACTTCAACTCGTTTAGTTGAATGTTTTTTATAGAGATGCTTAAAGATTTGCAATCATAAAAAACAGTTGCAAGAATAGTAGCCATGTTAGAAAAAAGTCAAGCTTTGGAAGTGAAATACTCAATTTTTTTAGATGTTTTTTGCTTCAAATAAGTAAAATAGCTTTCACCTCACACATATTTATAGGCCCTTGGGAAACGTTTCCTGTAGGACGAGCTGATATAAAAAATAGGGTTATGAAAAACTATATATCATTAAATAAAAATATATAAAAATAGGTTTATATATGTCCTTGTCTGATTTAACACTAAAATGAAGCGACATATCACTGAAAAGTTTGTGAAGTGATTGGACACTAAATTTTTTTATCATTGTGTATTAAATGGTGTATAAGAAAAGGATGTTTTTATGAAATGAAGTGATATATCACTAAAAAGTTTCTAAAGTGAAGTAATTGGGCACTGAAAAATTTTTGTTATTGAATATGAGAAACTGACATTTTTTTGAAATGAAGTGATATATCACTAAAACGTTTCTGAAATGAAGTGATATATCAATGAAAAGTTTCTATCACCGAATTGAATGGTCATTGATAATAGCTCATTTTTCTTTTAAATTTGCTTATGTTATGTGAATCTTCACAAAACTTCAACTTTCTACAACTTCATTGAACCACCAGAAACTTTTCTCAAGCAACGCCTACCAAATTTTTTAAAGTTGTCCATTCAAATGGCCAAATTATACAAATTGGTGATGGTGTTGTGTTTACGTCACATATGCTCGTAAACATGATGTTCCTTGTTGATGTCTCTCATCGCTAATTGAAGCATAAAATTGAAATAAAAATTAAAGCTTCTATTTCATGTTTGAGTTATCGACAAATAATTTTAGAGACTCCACTCACATATGGAGCAATCTAACTTGTGGATGATGACGATGTTGTTGTGATGGTTGGATTGCATCAATCTTTAAATAATCAAATGATCAAGATATACGCTAAAACAACAAATGTTGATCTTCCTACCTCATCAACAGCTACGTTCGTTACTGAAGAAGCTGAACCAACAACAGATGATAACATTGTTGGTTGATTCGGTGAAAGCCTTGTTGAGTTTAGCGATGATAATGAAACTTTTATTCCAATGAAAATAAGAAATGGCACACCAATAATTAATGATTCTGATATCGTTAAGGCTACTTTAGATGGAAAAGGTTTCGATAATTAAGGTGATGTTTGGGAGGAAACAATTTCACGGGGTCATGCATTGTAGAATGCTCTAAGGGGTTGGGCTCATTTAGCAATACCCCTCATCCCTAAATGCCTCAACCCAAAATGTCTCACTATCAGCATCCAGTTGCAATGCATGACATAAACTAGGATGTTATGAGGAATCCTGAGATTCCTGATATGTCGGATATATGTGCAGCACACTAAGGTACCTTAAATAATGGATCAACGAAGTTGGCAGTTGGGTACCAGTTTGAAACTAATTAGGATGCCCAATTATCAGCCAAGGAGTTGTGTATCAAAGCTCATATAGAATTCTATGTGGTGGAGTCTGATCAAAACACATATTTTGTCAAGTATATAAACCACAATGTCGGCTGTAAGTGGAGAATACATGTTTTATACTTACAACAGAAGATGTTATGAGAGGTCACAAGGTTTCATGGGCAGTACAGTTGTACATTGATCTCATTGACACAAGACCACAAACACTTAGATTATGATGTCATATGCTCATATGTCAAGCTTTTGGTCGAGAAAAATCTAAAGATCCCAGTTTCAATGACAGTTGTATCCATCCAAAATATGGTTGGTTATATTCCGTCTTACTATAAGTTGTGGATGGCAAAAAGGTAAGCGATAACACTATTGTACGGTGATTGGGATCAGTCGTATAATGAGCTTCCACATATGTTACACGTAATGTAAATTTGTTTATCCCTATAACCATTTTACGATCTTATACTCATCTTACGAGGATGTTTGATTGAGAAATTATCATAGGGAAGAGAGTTTTTGGAGGCTTGTTCTAGGTTTTCAAGTTATCCATGGAAGGTTTTCTCTATTGTAAACAAATGGTTAAAGTGGATGAGACTTTTATGTATGACATATACAAACACGTCCTGATGATGCTATTGCACAAGATGATGACAAAAACATTTTCCTCATTGCCTTTGTATTGTTAAAAATGAGTCTGAGGAAACATGAAATTTATTTCTCTCCTACTTGCTCTCTCATGTTGCCACTCAAGATGGGTTTTATATGATATCAGACCATTCACCTGGGTTGTTAGCCACGATTGATAGATCAGGAAGTAAGTGGTAATCTCCCCACGCATATCCAACGTATTGCTATGTCATATGGCTTCCAATGTTATGACGAGGTTTAAGAATAAAAAGATAATAAAAAGATACTATATACATATTTAACTTACTCTTTTTTTTCATTCATGATTTTTGCTTCATTTATGTTGTTCAATTATTATTATTCTGAAATCCAACTTTTTTTTCAAGATATGTTTTACTATAACCGAACTTCCGTATGAGGTTGGAAAATTTGAGGAAATACGAAAAAGATATTTACAACTTTATAGTTGAAATACCTCAAAAACATGGTCACAAGTATATAATGATTAGTGTCAACATTACGACCATATGACAACGAATCGTGTCAAATATATAAATTCATTACTTAAAGGGACTAGACATGTTCCAGTTGCAAGTATTGTTAGGGAGACTTACTTCCGATTGGGTAAAGCTTGGGTAGAAAAAGGTGCACAAATAGAGGCAATGATCAACGATAGTAGAAATTAAGCTTCAGATTTGGAGAAGGTAAGAATCAAGCACATGCAACATCAATGTTTATTCATAATTTTGCCAAACTTGATTTTGATTACGTTGTCCAAGCACTTGTTCGATCATATGAGGCTAGTAATTCTGCCACATATACTAGTAATCTCAATAAAAGATAGTACAATTGCGGTTTATTTCAAGCTTTTATATACTCATGCGCTCATGTTGTTGGTGAATGTATACATGTTAATGTTGACCCATACTCTTATGTTGATGATTGTTTTAGCCTGCATACTATGCGCAACAACAAAAGATTATGAGTTTAAGTATTTCTCAAATGATACTTATTGGCAACCAATAATTTCTGAAGATTGGTTTCCAAATCCAAAATTACGAAGGAAGTTGAAGAGTTGACCTGAATCTAGTCGAATTCATATTGATATGGATGATCCTCAACGAGAGCAAAGTCTACCAAAGCTTTGTTGTAAACCCCTACACCACATTCATATTCAGACTTACAGAAACAATGTAACTTTCATATTCAAAACATGTATCGTCATAAATCCATTATAAATTCAAGTTCAAAAGCATTAGTTCATATCAAAAATAAATATAAGAATTTTAACGTCGAAAACATATAAAACATGGAATCCCAAAATCCCATATATGTATATGTGTATGTGCATGTGCATGTGCATGTGTATATATATATGTATATGTATATAACATTAAGTCTGAAAAAACATCCATAAGGTGACTGAAAGGAAAATGGGCTACTAAACAATCCTCCAAGTACCAATCGTAATCCTATAGGTCGAAAGGATCTGAAAAGATAAAACTAAAAGAGTGAGTTAAAAAGTTTAGTGTATCCTCTACAATAAAACATATATCTTTATATATAATAGCACAAATAATACATAATTAGTAATATTATAATTTATTCATCAAAATGAAGCATCATTAACATGCAATTATACCTTTCGCCACAGGTAAACAGGATGGGGACATTCCCTCCAAAGAGGATCCCAGTCAGAAACAAAAATCAGTATAGGGACTTAGCCCTCCAAATATGATCATAAACAGAAACAGAACGAGGATATAATCCTATACAGAAATAAAACGGGAAATTAATCCCATGCAGAGTTAGTACGAGGAATTAATCCCATGCAAAATCAAGACTGCATCAATGTGTAGATCATGAGTGATACAACATTGTTCAGAATTATAAATGTCACAGAAATTTGTAATCAAATTTTGAACATGTTTTATTCATTAATATTAAACATAATAGAATAATGTATCGAAGAATTGAAAAGGTAAAGGGGACACACCTATCGTAGCTAACTAACAACGACTAATCCTTACGCTTCCCACAGTCGATCGTACTATGTCCTACGGAGTGGGGACCTAAAATTAATACCCTTATATGAATACATATGTCAACAGCTAATAGAAACAGACTATAAAATCACTAAACATGACTTACACGTATCTCGAGATAAGTGGGCAGAATCAAACTAAGTGGAATGGGAGTGATCAGGGTCTACTAGAGAGAATTCTAGAGATATAAGAGTACCTTCAGAAAATAATACCAAAAAATGAGTCCAAAATCTCACAATTCACTTAACATAACTATGACTTTAAGTAATAAATGACGTATAACAGGCTTTTGAGTTAGAATTTGGAAAAACGGACTAAGGAAACAAACTTAGGACATTGAAAAACATAAAGATAAGGGTCTTCAAAAAAAAGTCAATGGTCAAAGTTAACAGTCAACGAGTCGGTTAATGGGTCATGTCTGTCAATGGGTCAGTCTGTTAACGGGTCGAGTCGGTCAACAGGTCAACCAGTCTAGCCTATTTGGTCCAGAAGTAATCGGTTCAACTGGTTTTGAACTTCCAGAACCCTCCCACAAGAACACGGCGGCGCGTGGGATACCGTCTACCGACCGAAAAAAATTCCTAAAGTTATAAAAACATTATTTTAAAATGACGATGAGTCACCTACAAGCGTCAGTTCCCTAAAAAGATTGATGGAGATGCGTGTTTTATGAAACCTTAAATTTCAAACCCTCATAGATTACGAACGACGATGGTGAACGATAATCTGAATACACTAGACGAACTAAGATGGTGAGATGAATATAATGACACCGACTGTCAATAACACAATGGCATGGACGGTGATGAATCAAGGATAAAAGAAAACGAACGATAGTTGAGATAGAAAAAATGAAGTTGAAAGGGAAAAATGAAGAAAAGAAAGAGAGGAAGAGTGGGTTTTGAAATCATTAAAAAAAGGGCAAACCAAGCTACAAGTCCTCACACATTCAAAGACCTTGTAAATTGGTACCATGATTTCAATACATTTAATCTGATCCCCGAAACTTGAAATGTGACATTTATGGCCACTACAAAGTTGAAGGCCACAATAAGAAGTATTGTCCACATCTTCCTAAATATCGAGTAGGTTTATAAAACCTTCGTAATTCTGTTATTATGTTACTTTTTTGTACCTTTTTTGGATAATTTATTAACATCATTATCCATATATATTTTTAACTTTTAATACATAATTGTAAACTACTCATAAATTACTTTTAACTAAGCACTAATTCATACATATATTTAAACATTTTTTCAACATAAAAAACAACTTTTTGTATTCTTCTTCTTCTTCTCAATTTCTACAAAATTATTTTCTTTCATTTTTCTCTGTAAGTCGTTTGCTACGTCGGATCAAAAGTCTTCATACTTCTTCTTCTCCTCCTTCTCCTCATCCTCTTCTATTTTCATCTCCTTAGTATCTTCTTCAAGTTTCCTTCTCTCCTTATGTTGATCAAGTATCAACTTCATTGCCTCCTTTACCCACTCCTCATCTAAAAATGAGCTCAAATCCGAATCATTGATGCCTAAGTAATCAGACCCAAATATACCATTAGAAAATTTTCGTAATATTATTCCCAAAAATACATGATTTCAATCTCAAATATACTCTATAAACTCACCCACTCCTATTTATAATGAAAAGTTTACCAAAATGACCATTGAAACTCGTCACTCCCACATGATGAGTTCAATCAATTCAAAAAATTGTGTCGTTGGTTTTTTAACGGCTATAAACAACTTCTCATTTTAAACCCAAAGGAACGCGCCACCTTGACATGACGATTTCCATTATTTTTTTGATAAAAACACTACAAATTCAAAAAATAATATTATTTTAATGAAATTATCGTGACCGTCTTTCGGGTGGGCCCATAATTGGGTTTTGACTTAAATAAATTGGTTAGAGTCGCTACCGATCATTTAAAAAATATTTAGGTTGATCGGACACCATCTTACATGATCTGTGTTTTACCAGATATATGTCGGATTCGGGAGCCGGTTACAGTCAAGGAAGGATTAGCACCCTTGAACTGCTTTTTCGGTACCATTTTAATTTGTCGGTTGTCTTAATTGCAAAAATTTAAATTTAAATTTAAAGACTCGATTCAATTTACTTACATTTGATCGATTGAAATTATCTCTAAAAAGTTGAAAACATTAGATTATAAAATAAAAAATATTAAATAAAAATTAAATTTAAAAAAATCAAAGAAGGAAATATTAAATTTTAAAAAATGTTATATAAAAAATGTTAAAAGAAAAAATAAAATAAATGAAGAAAATATTAAATTTCAGAAAAATAAAAATAAAAAAATATAAAAAATGTTAAAAGAGAAAATAAAAATAAAATTAAATAAAAAAGTAGGAAAATAAAAATAAAACAAAATAAAAAAAGAAGTGTTAAATTTGAAAGAAAATATAAGGAAAGAAAAATAATAATAATAAATGAAAGGAAAATATAATAAAATAATAAATAATAGTAGTAAAGATAAAAAAGGTTTTTAAAAGTTGTTTTTTAAAATAAAAGATAAGAATTAAATAAAAGAAAATAATTAAATAAATAATCTAAAGAGATTGAGATAAAGAGGAACTTATAGTGAAAGCAACATCAGACTTCAGATTTGCCTCAAATTCATCAGATTATCGAAACATATCTTTACTTCAAAATTCACATCGACTTACGAGGACAATTCTTCGCTACCGACTCGGACTATGTTGTTTCAACAATAACTGGTTCCGATCTCAGTTTCCTCTTAGCAAACAATTTTGCTAAGTGTGTTCTCGGAAAGTCGAATATGCTTCAATAAGCGAATCATTCTTACAATTCTCACGTTTGGAATTGAACATTCGTTTTAGCCCTCGGCTTAAAAGAAAATTAGCTAAGCATGACCAATATCAGACTTAGCATATTTGAAAACAAAATTTAAAGGAAAATAAAGGAATATGCAAAAACAGAGAGAAAGCTAGAGAGAAAAAGAAGATTTTATTCTCAGATTTGTGTATTGAGTGTTGTGTTCTAGGCTTACCCTGAGAGGGTATTTATAGCCTTCAAATTCCTAAAAATAAGCTTAAGATAATTCTTAAAATAATATCTTTTATTCTAATTAAAACACTTAAAACTATTTAAACTAAAATATCTAAAACAAAGAAAAAATAAAATAATATTTAAAATAATATCCTAAATCCTAATTGAAATACTAACATCTATTTAAACTAAAATAAAAAAAATATAATATTAACACATATACTAAATAAGCCCCGGACGAAAATGGGTGTCTACAGTTGCCCCTCTTTGTCCTTTTTTGTGTAACGAAAAATAGGACAAAGATAAAAGGACACAAATTTTCGTTCGGTAGTTGCAGATGACTTCTCTGTCGCGAAGTTGGGCTAGTCTTGAAATGATATCCTTCTTCATGAAATCGGAATTTGAATTGAAATACGGCTTCTTGTTGCCAAATCATAGTCAACATTGGTATTCTTCTTGGTTTAAACACCTCGGTTGGAAAATTCAACCGGAAAGTAGTTCATCGATACTACCATATGGTTGATATGCCCTTGAGCTGAATGGAATCGAACTCGAAGGTTTTTGTTGACAGATAACCCTTCTCGTCTTGAGCTATATTGTAAATTCGGCTGGGAGATAGTTCGTTATTACTAAATTGCATCCAACCTATGTCTTCTTCTTGACTTAAAGACCTCAGTTTAAACTTCAACCGAAAAGTAGTTCCTCGTTGCTACCATGTGGTTGATGTGTCATCGAGCTGAATTGAATCAAGCTCGACATTTGACAGATATCTTTTCTCGACTTAAGCTATGTTGTAAATTTGATCTGTCCTTAAGCTGAATGTAATCGAACTCGAAGGTCTTTGCTGACAGATAGCCCTTCTCGCCTTGAGTTATGTTGTAAATTTGATATGCCTTTGAGCTAAATGTAATCGAACTCAAAAGGTCTTTGTGGACAGGTAACCCTTCTCTCCTTGAGTTATGCTGATAATTTGATATGCCTTTGAGCTGAGTATAATCGAACTCGAAGGTCTTGGTTGACAGATAGCCCTTCTCGCCTTGAGCTATGCTATAAATTTGATATGTCTTTGAGCTGAATGTAATCGAACCCGAAGGTCTTTTGCTGACAGATAACCCTTCTCGCCTTGAGTTATGCTGTAAATTTGATATGCCTTTGAGCTGAGTGTAATCGAACTCGAAGGTCTTGGTTGAAAGATATCCCTTATTGCCTTGAGCTATGCTGTCAATAGTTCCCTTAAGTGAAAAATGGCTCCCTTTCACGGGTCTAAGCCGGTCATAATTGTTTAGTTGACTCTCATTCACGGGAAAGCCAAGTGGTATATTCTTCATGTGGTTCCCCTTCGCGGGTCTGAACCAGGTGAAATGATCTTTGGATGACTCCCCTTCACGGGAAAGTCATGTGGTATATTCTTCGAGTGACTCCTCTTTATGAGAAAGCCAAGTGAGGTAGTCTTTCAGCCGTGACCAAATAATAAAAAAGTTACAGAATGCCTTCCTTCTAGTGCAATTTCCAGAATCTTATGTCCTGCACAAAAAATGAACAATTAAGCCACAAAAAACAATGATTAAGGAGTAATTTAAAAGCAAAATATTAACTAAATTAAGCATTTATCAAATTCCCCCTCACTTATTCAATGTTTGTCCTCAAGCATTCCTTAATTAACATATCAAAATAATAAGTTTTCATCTCCAATTTCAATTTATTCCTAAAACTTCCAATCGAACTAAGTCCATGACATTTGTCGAATTCAAGTTACAATCAAACAAAGACACAACTAGGAAAATTTAAAGTAAGCAAGAGATCCCAATTAATTGCCAATTTCAATGAAACGTGAATCAATACCTCACAAAGATTCACACATATCCGCTCAAAGTGTTTGGGGTGAATGAAATCGCTCAAGCCGAAACTAACCAAAACATTACCATATGCTTGGAATCCAATCAAGTCTTCACTACGAAAAATGAACATAATGCAATAATCAATGGGTCTTTAAACAAGGTGTAATGGGGCTTAGGTTAGGGTAGGGAAAAGGCCAAAAAGAAAAGTTTAAAATACCGAAACAAGAGATTAAAATAATTAAGAACAATCCACGAATTAACATGAAGCGTAACGAAACAAGGAAAAAAAATAGATGAAAGACAATTGAAACGATCAATTTTCCTTCTTTTTTTACTTTTTTTGCTGTTCGAAATAGTGAACAGGTTTTTTTCAATTTATTTGTTTTTTCTGTTCAAAACAATGAACAGTTTGTTATTTTTTTTCATTTTTTTTAAACAACGTTTTTTCGTGGAACAAGATCTCAAGTCTCGGTAAGGGTGTGAAAAGAGAGGAAAATAAAAAGAAAGGCTTCGAGTTTAATTATGAGATCTATAATAAAGAAAGGGAAATAGGCTCAAAATGTGGTTCACTAGTGGGTATGTAAACGGGTAGGCTTTTTGGGAAAAGTGGGTTTATCCTAGGTGCCCCTATCACATTAAAACATTACGTTCAACACATTGTTTCGATATGCATTGTGATTACAAGTTCTAGAATATCCTAATTAGTCCAACACACTCAATTCAAACAATGAGCAAGAAAGAAAATGTATACTCGTTTGGCTCAAATCTCATAAGAAAGTTTATATGCACTGAGTCAAGTTCATCTCTATCGACAAAAGCATGAAATATCAATACTCAACAAAAAATTCACCAGCTATACCAATCATCAATCATGCAAATTAAATTCGATCAAAACATGATCACAATTCAAAAGGAAGCAAGAGTATAAAGTGAAGTTCAAGACAGGCAACCAACGATCCCAACACATCAATATAAGAATAACTCGATTTCAAACAATCAAACAAGTCAAGGAAAAATTTGACGACATGCTTATCTGTCCCTCTCACTTAATCAGTTTTGTCCCAAAACGTATGTCGAATTTAAAAACAAATAGAGGGAAAATGAATACTCCCCAATCTAGTGGCAAAAAAATTTAGACCATTTCTCGATTCGTGTGTGTCATCCTAGCGTAGGGGCCATGCTAATCTTTGTCTGGGAAGTCAAAGTTTTGTGGCTCATAATTTTTAGTAGTTATGCTTGCCAAGAAATCAGATATGACACTTCTCTTTATAGCTTTTTTTGGCTCACGTACTCAATGTCAAATTCGGATAACAACATCTGCCATCGGGCTTTTCGACGGGAGGATATTTGACCTCACAATCAGTGAACTTCTTGCTTAAGTAATAAATGGTCATTTCTTTCCTCCCGGATTCATCATGCTGACCTAGAACACACCCCATTGAATTCTAGAACAAGAATAGAGGTTTACTCGGTGTTTGTTCCCTCTTTTCATGAGACATTTTCTATTAGTTAATGTAAATGTAAAAACATGGAAAATGAAAAAAAAAATGAAATGCAAGGTATGAAAATAATTCATGATGCATGAGAATTTAGAGGCATTGATCCAGAAACGTGTCTGTCCATATAAATAATCTTTATTGAGACAAAAGTATTTTATTTTTTAAGAGATAAAAATATCTTAAAGGTACGTTCTGACTAAATCCTCTAAACCCCAAGCAGCTTCTAATAGGTTGACAAGTCTTATTTCTTCCTCTGTCACTGGTTGAATACCTTGTCGGACCACTCCTGCTTCCCTTGCTAAACCGTGCAAGTGACGAGCAATTTTTTGTACTTGTTCCCGGAAATCTCGGATAACTGCATTTCTAGCTTTCACATTTTGTTGGGCCTATTCCCAAAGAAAGCGGCATTGAAATCCCCCATCAAAGGGAACTATCTGAAGCTCACTTGCTTGTTTCTTGAACCTATCCACAATGGTTTCCAATTCAACTATGGTTTTGCCATCTCGCTCTTGCTATCTTTAGAGAGACTCTCCAGGTCAGTAACCTTTTCCTCATCTGTCCCTGCAACCTTTGCCAACCCATTTTTGAAAAGTTAACTTTTAACGACTTCGTGTAAGCCTGGTCCATTCTGAGTCCTTTACAATGCAGCAGAGTGGTATACACTTCGATTCTGGGCACCACGTCTTCTTGATTGAATGTGACACATAGTTGTCTTGTAGATTGTCTCCCTTTTCCTTCTAAGTCTTTTCTTGCCATAGTCGGACCTCTGCGTTTTTCACCTCTTGTATTACAACCCCTTTGGCCATTAATGCAAATTATTTAGGTTTAACGAACATGTTTTAGTGGATTAACACCTCTTTTAAATAATGTAAATGATAAAAATAAAATGAAAGAAAACAAAAAAATGAAGAAAAAAGTTAGTGGATAATGATAATAATCAAAACAATACTGAACATAAAAAGTTCTACCTCACATGATATCTACCCCACATGCTTATTATTCCTACCCGGACATGATCTCTATCCCACATGTTAATTTTGAACCAGCCATAACCCCATAAATTTATAGTTCACATGCTTTGAACAGAAAATAAAGCATGAAATAATTCAGGCATCCTAGGTTTTGAAATGAGATTTTGGGGTGGGCTCTAATTCCATATAGTCTTCCTGTTTAGGTTCTAAAAAGGGTATCCGAGTTCTCCTTGCTAGTACCCCTTGGACTTGTCAGACCCTTAGTCCTAAGCTCATTACAAGCTTATGTGGACTAAGTTAAACTCGAGAAGATACATTCTCTTATGCCCGCACGGTGAATAAATTCACACGAAGACATAAGGTATATAAATCCTGAAGGTTACTTGCTAGGCATGTGCGGAGAATAAATTCTCATGAAGGCGTCGCTTTCGCCCCCACTTAAAAGGGTTCGGAGCTCGGGTATAGAGCTTGAGATGAAAATTTTGAAAATCTGAAATCATTGAGAAAAACGTCAGTACAACTATTTATTTAAAAAATAATCAAAGATAAATAATTAGAATCGAATAAATAAATTACAATTTAAACTTGTAATTTCGACTTAAATAAGTTGGTTAGAGTCGCCACTGATCATTTAAAAAATATTTAGGTTGATCGGACACCATCTTACCTGATCTGCGTTTTACCAGAAATATGTCGGATTCGGGAGTCGGTTACAATAAAGGAAAGATTAGTACCCTTGAACTGCCCTTTCGGCACCATTTTAATTTGTCGGTTGTCTTAATTGCGAAAATTAAACTTTAAATTAAAATTTAAAGATTCGATTCGAATTACTTACCTTTGATCGATTGAAATTATCTATAAAAAGTTGAAAACGTTAGATTATAAAATTAAAATAAATAAATAAAAATTAAATTTAAAAAAATCAAAGAAGAAAATATTAAATTTTAAAAAAAATGTTATATAAAAAATGTTAAAAGAAAAAAAATAAAATAAATGAAGAAAATATTAAATTTAAAAAAAATAAAAATAAAAAAAATCATGAAAAGAGAAAATAAAAATAAAATAAAATAAAATAAAATAAAAAAGTGAGAAAATAAAAATAAAACAAAATAAAAAAAAGAAGTGTTAAATTCGAAAGAAAATACAAGGAAAGAAAAAATATAATAAATGAAAGGAAAATATAATAAAATAATAAATAATAGTAGTAAAGATAAAAAAATGTTTTTAAAAGTTGTGTTTTAAAATAAAAGATAAGAATTAAAAAAAAGAAAATAATTAAATAAATAATATAAAGAGATTGAGATAAAGAGGAACTTATAGTGAAAGCAACCTCAGACTTCAGTTTTGCCTCAAATTCCTCTGATCATTGAAACATATATTTACTTTAAAATTCACATCGACTTACAAGGACAATTCTTCGCTGCCGACTCAGACTATGTTGTTTTAATAATAACTGGTTCCGATCTCAATTTCCTCTTAGCAAACAATTTTGCTAAGTGTGTTCTTGGAAAGTCGAATATGATTCAATAAGCGAATCCTTCTTACAATTGTCACGTTTTGAATTGAGTCTTCGTTTTAGCCCCCGGCTTAAAAGAAAATTAGCTAAGCATGACCAATATCATACTTAGCATATTTGAAAACGAAATTTAAAGGAAAATAAAGGAATATGCAAAAATAGAGAGAAAAATAAGATTTTATTCTCATATCTGTGTATTGAGTGTTGTGTTCTAGGCTTACTGTGAGAGTGTATTTATAGCCTTCAAATTCCTAAAAACAAGCTAAAGATAATTCTTAAAATAATATCTTTTATCCTAATTAAAACACTTAAAACTATTTAAATTAAAATACCTAAAACAAAGAAAAAAAATAAAATAATATTTAAAATAATATCCTAAATCCTAATTGAAATACTAACATCTATTTAAACTAAAATACAAAAATATAATATTAACACATATACTAAATAAGCCCCGGACGAAAATGAATGTCTACATAGACTTATCAACTCGGCATGACGAGTTCCTCGAAAAATAATTAAAATATTAATCGATTGAATAAAATATAATTTTCAATGAAACTCGTCACATCGAGGTAATGAGTTCTTTCAACACTGAAAAAAATATCGTAGATCTCAAAATAAACTTTAATATGTCCTATTGGGCTAATTAGTAAAACTATTTGTCCTATTGGGAAAAAACCATTGAACTAATGCTCATATGTCAGCTCACTTGTTATGTGGCATTCAATATAAGATTGGTAAAGTCTGATTCGTATATCAAACATCATATTCAGAATACATATTTTTACTTAATAAAATCTTTAGTAATTTATTTTTTATAATCATTTAATCAACCTACTTTATTAGCATACAAAACATATTAATCACAACAATTATGGATGTTTCTTAAAATACAAATAACCTATTAAATATGCTTATTATTATTTTTTTCATATTCAATTAATATGTGTCAATGTAATTAAAATTAAGTAAATTCAGATTCAATTAAAGATGTACACTTAAACAACCAATAACTCATATTCCATGTTATTTAATTATGTAAAAGTAAATTTCAAGCCAAAATATTTTAAATACGAGTTTTGATATGTATTTTCATGCATTTCATAATTCGGAGGTCTCTTACGGAAGTTGCTCTCAACCTGGTGTTGGGGGTAGTCTACTATCTTACCTCCCCCTTACCCCATACATATGGGAAAAAGGGACAACCATTTTTGATCAATTCTTTTTTCGGGATTGATTTTTTCACAACGAATCAATCATTTTTCTAGAAAAATACATAAAATAATTTGAACATATTTAATTGTTTCAAATGTAATTTATTGATTCTAATGTTAATAAACATATATGAAAACATATATAATATGTCATACATATCAAAATAACATATAATCATACATCACAATATAAAATTTACAGTTGAATGTGTTTCATTAATTAAAAATCTAATTATGTGTTTTAAGTAACCTTTTAGTAACTCACGTACTCAAATTTAACATTTTCGGTCATTTAACATTTTCAACAAATATGTCTTACTTATTTATCATTAATGACTTGTCCATATAAAAAATCATGTAAACTAAGAACTTAACCTACCAAGTCTAATTATATACTTGAACATCTACTTATGCATAAACATCATACCAACACAAATCATGCGTTACATTGCTACAATAAGATCTTAAACGAGCATATTAACCTATGCGATCATGTTAAGCATATCTAATTTTTCATAATATTTATTTTATTTAGGTATAATGTAACGCCCTCATTAGATGAAAATTGTTAGTCAACTGACGATCAACGCTTGAAGCTGAACATGCGGAGAGAGATGCTGATGTGGCATGTCCAGATCATAGTAGATGATGACATGATAGTCCACGTGGACTACCATGTCAACAAAAAAATTAAAATTAATTAATAATTATCTTTTATTAAATTGTAACAACCAATCAAATATTATGATATGACACATGGGATTTTTTATTTATCAAATTAAAAAAGGAGAGAGATTAAACCTATAAAACAGTGCACCCCATCAAATTTGATCTTAGGTGAATGATGAAAGGCTTAATACTTAAGCGCCAAGTCAAGTCACTTAGATGTTATTGTTTGGCTAATAACATTATTTAGACTATATTGTAGACATCAAAACCACCCCCACTGCACCGACACAAGCACTTTTTTTTTAATTTGAGTTAAATTTAAGTTATTAAAATTATTTGAATCAATTTAAATTCATATTTTAATTAATTTTAAATTTATAAACTTTAAATAAAAATAAAATGATTTAATCTTTTATTTCAATTTCAATTTTTATTAAATTTAAATTGCTTACTCTCTAATTACAAATATCTTTTTTATAATTCAATCTTATGACTAAAATTATTTATGATTAAATTTAAATTAATACTATCTAATTAAAAATGTTTTTTTATAATTTAATCTTTTAGTTTTTTTATAATTTAATTATTTTAATCTTTTTTTATTTAATTTAGTCTTGTGACTAAAATTATTTATTAATTTTTCATAGTATTAAGCCTTTTGGACATAAGACTAAATAACAAAACAAAATTAATATTAAGAAAAATTAATAAATAATTTTAGTCGTAAGACTAAACTAAAAAAAATAAAAGATTGAATTATAAAAATATATTTTTAATTAAAGAATATGTAATTTAAATTTAATAAAAATAAATTTTTTATCTTTTATTTAAAATTAATTAAAATTTAAAATATGCTCAAGTAATTTTAATAACTTAAATTTAACTCAAAACTAAAAAAAAAGGTATTTGTATTGGTCCAGTGGGTAGCTCTAATGGCTACAATATACTCTAAATAGTAAATAATATTATTAGCTTAACATTAATATCTAAGTGATTTGGTTTGGTAATTAAGTATTAAGCATTTCATCTATCAAATCTAAGTTCAAATCTTATGGGATGCAATATTTTGAAGGTTTAATCACTCCTGTCTTAATTTAGTAAAAACATTTTTATGTGCCATGTATATATGTAGATATATACAAGATGGATTGATTATATTATACTTATATATATTAGGTTACAAAGTTCTCGGTTTTATAAGTATTAAATGTTCAAATTACTTTATTTCAAGCGTTAAATGCTTTAATTTTAAATATGTATTTATTTATTTATTTATATATATATATATATATATATCGATATGTTATTAAATAAAAAGATAAATGTAACTTTTTTTATTTGGTTATTTTCTTTAGGATTTTTAATAAATTATATGTTATTTTTAATATTATTTTAAAAATCAAGATAATATCATTTTGTGAGGAGAATCTATGAAAACGTGGCTTAATTAAAATAGAGTATATTTTCGAAGATTGTTCGCATAAAATAATATTATGTTATTATTATTATTATATTATTCATGCAAGTCTCAATTATATCAAATATAAATATTATTTTTTTAAAATTAAAGCAAGGATTTTTACAAGGAGAATATATAAAAACGTCCCTTAACTAACACAAAAAAATAACACGTTCTCGAGAATTGTTAGTAAAAAGAACATACCTTTAAATTTTCAAATTATTTTATCTTTTGATAAAAATATTAAATGTGTTATTGTTATATATTAATATGCATTCGCGTTGCATTCATCACATTCACTTAATTTGTTATTATTTTTGTGATTTAATCAATTTTGAGACCATGTAGCTTCAATTTGGCAAATCGACAAGATAGTGTTTTAACTGATAAAATGACAATCTATGTTAATTCCTCAAACAAAAAGGGTCATAATTTAAATGTATATTTAAATTTGTAAATTTTAATTTTTAGAAGTAGTATAATCGCGTAGGTATAGATTTCTAAACCCTTTTCAAAAATGATTTTCTGGTTCAAAATGATTTTATGGTTAAGTGTAGTTCGTTTTTATCTTTTAAAAATGATTTTTCTTAAAATATATTTTTAGGTATTCGATTTACCTGGTCGATGATGAATCCAAATAAATTTATTTATTTTTTCCAAACATGATCTTTTAAAATTAAATTGGATCGTTTACCACCTGTAAAAAGCTTAAATATTTTTCCGACAATATTATTTCTCATTTCCCAACTCGTTTCAATATTGTGTTGAAGCATACATTGTGATGCAACTATTGGGGTGGCAGAAACATTTTGCTTCAAACTCCAAAAACTTTGCGATTCATCTGCTCGTACTAATTGTGGTAAGCAAATCATGCTGAGAATTGTGTTTTAAAGGGAGAAATGATTATAGTGTACAAGAGGTTTGAAGAAATGTGAGTGAGCAAAGTCGATCACCAATCTTCCTATTTATTTAGAGTTTTGGTTGATGAACTCTGAGAACTTTCCTAGGCCTTCATATTCTGGCAATATGTCACCATTCCCTTCTCCTAATGGTTCAAGAATAGCAGATATTCGCGCCTTGTGGGCTTTTTTTCAATGGTTCACATCAATTGATTTTTTATCTAAAGAAAATTCCAAAAATATATTGACAGAAGCCAACTGTGGAATACCAGAGCAAGGTTTTGATCATGGGACCTGTGGGTTATGGGTCCACCTGCGCCACTCTGCATACATAAGATTAAAGAATGTTGATACGCTCTAACAACTCGATACAATATTCACCTACATCATTTCTTTTCGAAGTAATAGCAATTTTTATTAACAGTGAAGAACTCAATGAATACAGATAAATTATTGTCGTTAATTACACCAGTTACAAGCACAGTCTGCACCGTCCTTAATGGCTTTATATCACAGGTATGAAGAAATGGCTTCCAAACCCAATGTGAAGTATATTGCTGGAGGTATTTCTTGGATTGTCTTGATATCGTTTTTTTTAGGGGAAAAAGATAGAAGTTGGAATTCCAGTTTCCAATGGTGGATAATAATGATTCTCGGGTGCAGGTGCTACTCAAAATTCAATCAAAGTTTCACAGGTATATCCAGGTACTCGTTCTTTTGGTTAGTACTTTGGGATAATGAAATCTTAACGCTTATTGCTACCATAAGCTGAGTTTCTTTATGTCTCATTGCAGTGGATGCTTCAAATTCCAGGCTCAACATGCTGCTGCGAATAACAAGGTATATTATGCCTCATACAACTGAAATCCATCTTTCTACTTCTGTTCCTAGTAGGGCTGTAATCAAGTTGAGCTGAGCTTGGACTGTGAGAAGCTCACAAGCTGCTTGAATCGAATATTAAGATACTTGTTGAGGGATCATCATGTCATGTCCTTATGTTTAAGGCTTTGAGCTCAATTTGTTTGAGTTCAGCTCGAAAATGACCAAATCAACTTCAAGTTTTTTTTTTCTTAATTGAGGATGAGTAGCTTGGGAACACACGAGTTTCATCTACACCCCTAGTGGATTGCAACATTTATTTTCTCTGCAGGCCGTGTTCTCAATGAATCTTTCTGCTCCTTTTATTTGCGAGTTCTTCAAGGATACACAACAGAAGTTTCTACCGTAAGCATTCGTTCATGTGTTCCAACAGTGGAAGTGAATGCACACCAACTGTTTTAAGTCCGGATTTGTTGTCTATCAGCCGTATGAACAAGAAAAATTTCTACCTAAGTATTCATTTAATTATAAAAAGTTGATACGTGACATTAATTAAAGAATATTTTAAATATATATTTTAATAAAAAAATATTTTAAATACTTATCTTGGTTAAAATAATAATTTTAAGTACTTTGACTAAAAAATACTTTAAATACTTAAATAAAAAATATAATTGATATACTTATTTAGATTATTTAAGGCAAAAAACAAAGTAGGCCTAAATTTGGGCCTATACCATACGGGAATGTCTCAGGAAAGGCGGGTTAATATACGGCTAATATACAGCATTACCGGATACATTAAAATGTATTTAATAAATTCGGTTTAGCGGTACCTATTATGTTGACAACTAATAATGTTTTAGGTAGAAAATATGAAAAACTATTAAAAAATTTGGTAACCGGTAAACTTTGGTTATCGGTAAGTATCTATCCTTTTTATAAAAGTGTCCATACGTTTAACATATCAAGTAAATTTTACCGGTTTTGTCATAATGAATCTGGTTTTGTCATATTTTTACCTGTTATATTGTAAATTATCTATCCTTTTTATAAAAGTATCCATACTTATTTCACTGTGAAAATATATTTATTATTATCTTTAGTTAATATTGTTAAATTTAAAATCTAAATAATATTTTATAAAATATCAAAACAATCAAATAATTTTTTGTGTAAATGAAATTATTAAATTAATATTGTAGGTGGAAAACATGAAACACTATTAAAAAAATTGAAACATAAATTACATAACTTTCAAAAAAGTATATATCATTTTTATAAAAGTGTCCATACTTATTTCACTGTTGAAAACATATTTATTATTATATTTGGTTAATATTGTTAAATTTAAATTCTAAATAATATTTTATAAAATATCAAAACAATCAAATAAAATTTTGTGTAAATTAAATTATTAAATTAATATTGTAGGTGGAAAACATGAACACTATTAAATAAATTGAAACATAAATTACATAACTTTAAAAGCAGTTTTAAATCCTAAAAAGTGTCGATACTTTTAAAAAATATATCGATCCAAAAAGATATACCAGGTAAAAATATGATAAAACCGGTAACAAAATGATAAAACCGGTAAATTTAAAAGTGTCGATACGTTATAAGGATCGACACTTTGTGAATTTAAAAGAGAAGCAGTTATAGCGCCTATAATGTGTCGATACTTTAAAAAAATATATCGATCCACAACGATATAACAGGTAAAAATATGATAAACCGGTAATAAAATGATAAAACCGGTAAAATGATACCGGATATATTGAAAGTGTCGACACTTTCGTAAGTACGTGTAATAAATTATCGACACTTTCAAAGAAATAGGTAATTATCCTTTCGAAAGTATCGACACCTGACATAAAAGTATCGACACTTTTGTATTTGTATCGATTAAATATAAATAACATATCCGATGAAAATATAAAGGCCATAGCTAAATATCCTCTGAAAAAAGATAGAACGGACGAGTTTTTGAAATCGAAGAGTAATTGTTGCTGCATTTCAGAAGGCGTTTCTAAAGCGAAGTTTGTTTGTTTGTTGCTGCAGTCGAATCGAAAAGTATGTTGTCGAAACCCTAATTTTTTATTATTACAGTAATCGCGATAGGGTTTTTTATGTGTTGTTTGGGGTTTTGGAGTAAGGAAGCATTTGGGACCGATTGCAGGTAGAAATAGATATTCAAGGAAAAATATAAATGTCGATACTTTTATTAAATATTATAGGTAGAAAATGATATTATAGGTTGTATAAATGTGCCGACACATTTTGGTGTGGCCATTCAAATTCTTTTGAAGAAAACCGTTTTACCACAAGAGTAGTTATCTATATTTGTATATTGAAAAGTGTATGTAACAAAATAATTTGATTTGCGTAAACTGATATATGAAGGAAAAATGGAGTCAATGGGTTGGAAAATTGTTGGTGGAGCAGATGACTTTGAAATTGAGGCCGAGACTCGAAAGCAACCAAAGGGTGGATATATGTACTTCTAGTAAGTATCAATGTCTTTTGTTATTATTGTTGAAATGGTAATTGGATTAAAGTATCGATAAACTTTAAATTGATTACAAATTTTAAATGTTAACAGTATGGCCGAATGCAAAAGGATGAAGGGAGATGGCACACATAGCGGTTCGGTATGTAAAATGAAATTGACATTGAGTAGTATTAGTATTTAGTGTTAATGTATTGATTAAGAAACGTTTATGTTTAATATTAGGTGAAAAAAGATGTGAGGTCCAAATGGAATTCAATGAGTGATGCTGAAAAGGAACCTTACATCACACAGTCAAGGAATGATAGTAAAGAATACAAAGAACGGAGGAAAGCACATGAAAATAAGGTATTCATTAAACTTGTAAATACGTTGATACAAAATATATAAGAACTATAACATTATATATTGTTAAAAAATGTAGGAAGTTTCGACAAGGTGCAGCATTAAAAGGGTGAATTTATTAATTAAACACCTTAAGGAGAAGGGTCAGTTGAATGTGCTGGGAGAAATAGGTTTTGGATCGTTGATCGGAGTAAGGGATCGACCTATTCGGAGGGAATTGTGTCGATCCTTGATGGCACAATTTGACGTCAGTCAATGTATGGCTAAGTATGGTGATTATTCATTCCCTCTGGGGGTATCGACTGCTGCAGCCGTATTGGGGGTACAAAACAAAGGCAAAAGTGTTATAGAAGTCTGTAGGAGTAAGAACTGGAAAGCACTTGCCTCCAAATATGGTTTGAATCATAAGGTGACATATACTGAAGTTGAAGAGGATATCAAAAGTGGATCTTACTTGGGGGATGAGCTGAAGGCCCGAGTTCTATTGTACCTTGTCGGTATATTTCTTTGTCCAACGGGTGATACGTCAACGAACAAGGAATATATGAAGCTCATTTGCGATGAAGGCTTGAAGGGTGAATTCAATTGGGCTGAATATATCCATTCGAGATTGATTGAATCAATTATCACCTTTAAAAAGGGCAGCCAGAGATACCTCAAAGGGTGCATAGCAATCTTAGAGGTAAATGAGTTGAATCACTTTTTTGTGTTTTTATATAAAAATTCTAATTTTATTATAAATGCAGGTTGCACTGTTCGATTTTTGGTCGGGCTGTGAGGCAGTGCCGGCTTATGAAAGAACCGGAGTGGCACGCATCCGTGCATGGGGGAAGGAAGAGGTGGTTAGAGTGATGGTGAAGTTGAAGTTGAATAGAGGGAAGAAGCAAGAAATGGTAATAAATGTAATTAAATAATATTAAGAATATAATCAATGTCTTAATATTGTAATTTTGTTAGGTTATCGATTTGCTCGCCTGGACCATATGCTACGATTCTCAAAAGTCACACCGGAGGATTGGCTACCTTCCATACCTCTTAGTGGTGAGTTAAATTAATAAATATTGAAAAGTAGTGTTATAGACGGTAAATTAATAATGTTTGTTGCGTAATTACAGCAACAGGCGTTGGAAGCCAACAATAAAGAAAGTGTTGAGAATATTTCTACCTTCTGGGGTGTCATATTGGATAACTATGTGAAATTCACCGACTGTGAGAAGGTAAGACACCATACCAATTGCAAATGATGTTTCGGATATAGAATGTTGAATTTTGTCAAATTGGGTGTGAAATTTGTTGCAGATAATGATCACAATAAACTACCATAATTCACACTGGTATCTGTTGGTGTTGGATATGGTAGATCATGTTGTAACAATATATGATAGTATGTTTACAACTGAAGCAGCTAAACAGAGAGTGAAGGATGCTAAGAGATTGGTATGTATGTATGTATGAAAGGACATTATGTAAATTATAATGCATAATTTTTTTGGTGCATAACTTCTTCTATTTTAATGCAGATTAAAATATTAGATTCTTATAATAAGAAACGCATTTGGGTTGAGTCATGTGGATCTCTAGGAAAGTATCCCTTGAAAAACTTCAAATTTGTGGAGCATAAGAAGAATAAGCAATTGAATGGGTATGAGATGTTATCACAAATAGAAAGCTTAATTTATGCAGTATTCATCATAATTGACATGTGTGGTTTTCAAATTTTGTAACAGATATGATTGCGGCATGTATGTGATGATGTGGATGGAATCGATCGGTTCTACAGGGGCAACTGGTGATTTTGTAAGTGGATAGAAAAAATTGTTTGTGGTAAAATTGTTAAAAGTCGTAGATTGAATGCTGTAGTTGACAATACTTAACGTTCTGACAATTTGAATATAGGTTGTTGGAGACTGGGATCGATCGCGAGTATTAAATGATCTCGTAAGCCACAATCAAAATGAACGAAGACAGGAGATAACAAAAGCTGCAATATTACATAAGAATAACAAAAGGATGCAATGATGTAAATGTCGAGTTAATTTTGTATAAGATTTATAATTTTGTATACGATTTATATTTTTTTATGTGAATATAATTATGAATGAGATGAGAAAAGTTAGCAGTATGTTGTTGTACATGTTTCTTATACACATTAAGGGTCATGTCGATACTAATATAGTTTGTGTCGATATTTTTTTTCCAGAATGAATTAAAAACAAGGTGCATCAATAAAGTGTCGATCCATATATAAAAAGTGTCGATCCCAAAATCATCGAACCCAAAAGTATAATGTAATATGTAATTTTTCAATCTAACCGGTACAATTATACCGGTTTTATGAGAGAATAAGTCTAAATAATGTGTCGACACTAATATAGTTTGTGTCGATATTTTTTTCCCAGAATGAATTAAAAACAAGGTGCACCCATCAAGTGTCGATCCATATATAAAAAAGTGTCGATCCCAAAATCATCGAACCCAAAAGAATAATGTAATATGTAATTTTTTAATCTAACCGGTACAATTATACCGGTTTTATGAGAGAATAAGTCTAAATAATGTGTCGACACTAATATAGTTTGTGTCGATATTTTTTTTACAGAATGAATTAAAAACAAGGTGCACCCATAAAGTGTCGATCCATATATAAAAAAGTGTCGATCCCAAAATCATCGAACCCAAAAGTATAATGTAATATGTAATTTTTTAATCTAACCGGTACAATTATACCGGTTTTATGAGAGAATAAGTCTAAATAATGTGTCGACACTAATATAGTGTGTGTCGATATTTTTTTTACAGAATGAATTAAAAACAAGGTGCATCAATAAAGTGTCGATCCATATATAAAAAGTGTCGATCCCAAAATCATCGAACCCAAAAGTATAATGTAATATGTAATTTTTTAATCTAACCGGTACAATTATACCGGTTTTATGAGAGAATAAGTCTAAATAATGTGTCGACACTAATATAGTTTGTGTCGATATTTTTTTTACAGAATGAATTAAAAACAAGGTGCATCAATAAAGTGTCGATCCATATATAAAAAGTGTCGATCCCAAAATCATCGAACCCAAAAGTATAATGTAATATGTAATTTTTTAATCTAACCGGTACAATTATACCGGTTTTATGAGAGAATAAGTCTAAATAATGTGTCGACACTAATATAGTCTGTGTCGATATTTTTTTCCCAGAATGAATTAAAAACAAGGTGCACCCATAAAGTGTCGATCCATATATAAAAAAGTGTCGATCCCAAAATCATCGAACCCAAAAGTATAATGTAATATGTAATTTTTTAATCTAACCGGTACAATTATACCGGTTTTATGAGAGAATAAGTCTAAATAATGTGTCGACACTAATATAGTTTGTGTCGATATTTTTTTTACAGAATGAATTAAAAACAAGGTGCATCAATAAAGTGTCGATCCATATATAAAAGTGTCGATCCCAAAATCATCGAACCCAAAAGTATAATGTAATATGTAATTTTTTAATCTAACCGGTACAATTATACCGGTTTTATGAGAGAATAAGTCTAAATAATGTGTCGACACTAATATAGTTTGTGTCGATACTAATTTAAATATCAAGTGTTTTCCACCGTTTATATAGTACTCTTAATCGAGAAACCCTAAACATAAATGCAAGCAGGCAGATCTTCCTCTCCTCTTTCTTCCTTCTACCGTTATCATAAGTGACGATCAGATATTCAGGTAAATTTATCGATATTTTATGGGTTTGATTGATTTCTATATTGTAGTTTTTATCCTGAATGTGTTTGTGTTCCATTGTAATAGGGGTAGCATCCAACCAAAATGGCTCCAAAACGTCAGCGTCAGAAGCGAGGTCTTTCTCAAAGCTCTTCTCAACCCAGTTCTTCTCAACCACCTCCTTCTGTAACAAACGATTCTTCTGAGGAAATCAGGTCCTTCGAAACTCTGAACTTTAGATCCGACATGGAGAAACAAAGATGGCAGACGAGTTTTAAAGTAAGGAAGATTCGTCCCGAACGTGTCATTGACCTGGGTTTCTTGTTTGATGATAAATATGCATTTAGTTTTAAATCCACATTTACATCTTGGGGTTGGCTTGAATTCCTTGGTGTAGAACCAAGATATTATCCCAACCTAGTTAGAGTCTTCTACAACAATGCTTCCTTACAGCACGAGCCTAATAAGACTAATATAATAGGAATTAATACACATGTCATGGGGAAGGATATATATATCTCCAGAAACTATTGCGGAGGGTTTAGGTGTAGCGAATACAGGGGATTCAGATGAAAATGGTGTAGATTGGTCTACAATTAAACGGGTTACTAGAAATAGCCCAATTCACCTCGATGTAGAGTCGAGAGTGTTTCACAAAATGCTCACATGGTATATCCGGCCTAGTGGGGGAAAACATTCAACGCTTCGAGACAGCGATTATTGGTGGATAGCAAAGTATAAATCCAAACGGCTCCAAACATTGCAAAACTCATATTTAATACAATTGTATATATGGTCACAAAGGGAGCAACAATTTCAACTACACTACCATATGGATGTGTCATCACCCATCTGTTGAAGAAGAAGGAAGTTGATTTTTCGCATGACGCCCCTGTTCGATTAACCCGCAAGATTGACATGGTATTTATTAAAAAAGCGGGATATGATTTTGTTGAAAAACTCGGTTGGAAGCGTGTCAAGGAGGTCGGATTAGATCAAGAGAGGGAGGAAATGGACCCCGTTGGCCATGAAGAAGAGCAACCAAGTGGAGACGCAATGATGGAAGAAGCAACAGTTGCAGGGGATGTCACAATTAAGACCGTGATGGAATACATGGTCAATTTTCGGGAGCATATTGATTCCCTTGTGAGTGGAATGCGATCCGATATTTCATCATTGCAACGTGAAGTCTCCATGTTGCGTAACGAATTACGTCAACGACATCAAACGAGTTAGGTAATTCATTATCTATGTTTCTTAACATTTACACGTTCTGAACTTTATTTTATTTTCTTTTAACAGATGTGGACAACCAATCGGTCGCAGAAGATGAAGCTGACAATGAAGATGACAATGATGATGATGATGACGATGAAGCTGGCGATGAAGATGATGACGATGATGATGATGATGATGAAGATGATGATCCAAACAAGTATATCGTGTCTGCAACGCCGCCTTCAAGAAAACTTTTAATTTTTGATCTCAATGGTGTCCTTGCCTACATCCCAAGACTGTCGGCAGGTTTTAATTCTATTCTTTTGTATCCATTATTTTAACATATAAGCGTAGAACTTTAATCTCATTTTCTTCATGTTGTAGATGTTGTCCTCAGAAGAGGATTATTTGAATTTATGCAATTTTGTGTCGACAATTTTGTTGTTGCCCTTTGGTCTTCAAAGATGAGGTTAGAACATGTTTGAGGCAATTGAATTACTGTAGTCAAAATCGTTAATATACATTTGAATGTTAACATTCAAACTTGATTACAATCTCAGGCATAACGTCGACCGTGTACTTGAGAAACTACCTGTATTTTCCGAGCATTTTCTATTCGTGTGGGTAAGATGAATGTCATTACAGTTTGCTGACTTTTCCTTGTCTATGATTCCTACATATTTATGTTCGACTGTTTGTGAACAGGATCAAAAAAAATGCAAAACATACGATTCTGTTACCTATTGTAAAGATCTCAATGATGTTTGGAACGCGTGTCCAGATTTTAACGAGCTAAATACACTTTTGGTCGATGATTCAGCGGAAAAAATGATTTATAATCCGGTAGGTTGCATTTATGCAATATGTTTCTGATCAGTTGAACAGGTGTTCAGACATTGATTATTTTAACAACTTATGTGTTTATATAGAAATACAATTACATATGTCCACGTACCTTTGACGCTGCTTCCCATTCGAACGACAAAGCTCTAGGTATGACACAAATTTATTCATGCTTATGCGAATTTAATTTATTGTTAGTAAAATTGCACCTCATTAGTTTGATAATTGAAATTATTTATGTATGTCCTCAGAAAAAGGCGGAAACATACGAGAGTATTTGGAAAATTTGTTGAAGGCCTCTAATGTTCCGGACTTCGTTAGAAACAACCCTTTTTCATCGGATTAATTTTGTTTGTCGGTACATTATTTGAACATTCTTGTGTATTTAAATTTTGGTGTGATTATATTGTATGTATATTTTCATTAATTATTCCATATTTGCTTCTATGTGTACATATACATTTGAGTGTCTATACTTTTTTAATATATTGTAAAGTATCTATCCTTTTTATAAAAGTGTCTATACTTTTTTCACTGTGGAAAACATTAATTTAAGGTTATCTTTTGAGTGAGTTTTAAGATATTAATTTAGTAATTATAGGCGTCTAATGATTAATTTTTTACGTTACGGTATATATTATTGTTAAATTAAAAATTCTTAATATTATTTTATAAAATATCAACACAATCAACTAATTTTTTGTGCAAATGAAATTATTAAATTAATATTGTAGGTGGAAAACATGAAACATACTTAAAAATATTGAAACATAAATTACATATCTTTAAAAAAAGTATCGATCCTTTTTATAAAAAGTATGGACACTTTTTACAAAAGTGTCGACATTTTACACATCGGAACCCATAATTATAATGTAATAGATAATTTTGTAATATAACCGGTATAAATATACCGGTCTTATGCGCGAATAGGTCTACAACCTATATCGACACTTTTTAATATTGTGTCGGTACTTTATATCCATATTGGAAGAAAAATGTGTCGATACGATTTAAAAAAGTGTCGACATTTTACACATCGGAACCCATAATTATAATGTAATAGATAATTTTGTAATATAACCGGTATAAATATACCGGTTTTATGCGCGAATAGGTCTACAACCTATATCGACACTTTTTAATATTGTGTCGGTACTTTATATCCATATTGGAAGAAAAATGTGTCGATACGATTTAAAAAAGTGTCGACATTTTACACATCGGAACCCATAATTATAATGTAATAGATAATTTTGTAATATAACCGGTATAAATATACCGGTTTTATGCGCGAATAGGTCTACAACCTATATCGACACTTTTTAATATTGTGTCGGTACTTTATATCCATATTGGAAGAAAAATGTGTCGATACGATTTAAAAAAGTGTCGACATTTTACACATCGGAACCCATAATTATAATGTAATAGATAATTTTGTAATATAACCGGTATAAATATACCGGTTTTATGCGCGAATAGGTCTACAACCTATATCGACACTTTTTAATATTGTGTCGGTACTTTATGTCCATATTGGAAGAAAAATGTGTCGATACGATTTAAAAAAGTGTCGACATTTTACACATCGGAACCCATAATTATAATGTAATAGATAATTTTGTAATATAACCGGTATAAATATACCGGTTTTATGAGCGAATAGGTCTACAACCTATATCGACACTTTATAATATTGTGTCGGTACTTTATGTCCATACCATTTAAAAAAGTGTCGGTAATTTGAAGTAACGCGGTTTTTCTTCCTTCATTCAAAATATTTATATGTACATACAATAGGAGTGATGTTGATACTTACGATATATTATATGGAGATCGTTGTCATTCCATTCCGTCTTCGAAAAAATCAGTTGATGTAGGCTGTGTGCTTGTACTCAAACTAAGCTTGACTTGAGGACATGTTAGTTTGTTATGCCCCTCACCGTTGCAGTACCCACATCGCCTAATTTGCTTCTCGACCTTGTTCTTCGGCACTTCTTTTCGCTTGCGTTGTTTTCGTTGAGGGTCACGAACATTGTTTACTACAATGCTCTGGTTGACTGAATGATTCAAACCAAACGAGTTTTCTAATTCTTCTATTAGTTTTTTCATCTCATCTCTTGCGGTTTTGAAAGACTCGTCTGTCTTTGATGCAATGTAGCATAACCTGCTTGACGTTGAACGTAGAGCAGCGAACCTTGCCATTTGCATCACTTCTGGAGACACATTCAAATCAACATAGCTGGGTGCAGAAGCCTTCGCATCATTAGTCCACCTACTTTGAATCAAAGTCCCGGGCAAATATGTGTAGTCCAATTGCTTCAAAATGTGAAGTTGATGGCGACACGGAAGTCCAACGGTCTCGAATTTTTTGCAGGAGCAAATTAGAGTTTTCGTACGAGAATCAAAACTAATTTCAAATTTCCTATTTTTTTCTGCGTACTTTGACAAAATATAATGTTGACATTCATCTGATAAGGACTTAATCTCTGCCTCAATCCGGTACAATGTCTCCCGTGTAAGTTCATCTTGGAACACACGAAAAGATTCGCGGGTAAAAATCGCAGCGGCATGGCTTTCAAGGTCGACCAGTTTTGTGATCTGGAAGGGCTTCGTATGGGAACTTAAGTAATCCGCTTTCAACTCGTTCATACGCATTCTACTAATTCCATCTTCAATTGCACGAACAACATCTAAATATGTCTTCTTGTGTTTCAGTGCAATAGCTAGTGAAGCATTCATAGACTCGCACCTTTGTGTTGAGCGAATATTGGCAAAGAAATGACCGGTTAGATATGCTTGTGCCCATAAGTGTCGTGTATTTCCCTTCTCAATCACCCATGGATGCTTTTGGACGTTGAATTCTGAAACAATCGAACGCCATTGAATATCAAATTCCTTGGTTGTCCACCAGGAAGCCATGCATTTTGAGAATGCTGCTGTAAACTTTGGGTCACCAATGTTAGCTTGTGCATTGCGAGAAAGATGCCAAGAACATAATCTGTGCTTAGCATAAGGGATAACAGATTTGATAGCCCTCTGCATTGCCCTATCCCCATCGGTTACAACAGAAATAGGTGATTTATTCATCATGGCTTCTAAAAAATTCTGTAGCACCCACTCGAAAGATTGAGACGTTTCGTCAGCGATTATGGCAGTGGCAAACACAATTGTGTTATGGTGATGATTGACACCAACAATAGGCATAATTGGTCGACCATACAAATTATCTTTGTACGTTGTGTCGAACGCAATTACATCACCGAAGCATGTGTAATCCGATCTCGATGTAGAATCCGACCAAATAAGATTATACAATGCCCCCGATTCGTCTACCGAGTATGTCATAAAAAACCCGGGATCATCATGTTTCTTATAATCAAAGTAGGCAATAAGCGCATTCACATCCCCATCGACGATTTCCTTTGCTTTACCTCTTTGAAGTGCATTGTAGAGGTCTTTATGTGTAAATCCAACATTATGATAGCCCCCTGCCTGCTGCGTTAAATAGTTCATTACTTGTGACGTGCCAACACCGACCTCTTTCAATGTTGTTGCCTCATCGATATCAGCCTTACTTACAGCTCGATTAGAACGCATAAATGGTGTCATAGCAGATGTGCACAATGCATGATTATGTTTCTGATCAGACTTACTTATAACCCACTGATCATTTGTATTTGTTGCTGTAACTACGACTCTAGCCTTACATCCTGTTCTTGTGACTGGCGTATGAGCACGTTGACGATCAACAGTATTGACTTTTGATACTCGAAACCCTTCTTTGGAACAACAAAATTCTTGTGTCTTCACATTCCCTTCCACGTCAAGCCGTGTTGTTCCCTTACGTGCACTAAACCCATGTTCCCGTGCGAATCCCTTGTAAAAGTGCCAAGCTTGATCACGTGAACAGAAGAGCTGACCAACCAATCTGTCAGATTCATCAACATTATGTACTTCATGGCATTCCTCGGTTGGCTTAACATTGTCTACATCAGTATTATCCATGGCAAAAATTTTGTTGTGCAAGTTCAGTGCTCCAGGAGTTGATGGATATGTAAACGAAGGTTCATTTTGAACATGTTTCTGTAGTTAAAGGGTGGGTACAACATTAAATTCGCAGTACATATTTAGGTATGTACAATAACTACAAGTATATTATCATTTTAAATTCGCAGTACACTGTTAAAAAAATTGAAACATAAATTACATAAGTTTTAAAAAAAGTATCGATCCTTTTTATAAAAAGTATGGACACTTTCAATATAATAGGTAAACATATGATGTAATAGGTAGCCCTTATATAATGTAATAGGTAATGGTTATATTGTAAAGTGTCTATCCTTTTTATAAAAGTGTCCATACTTTTTTCACTGTGGAAAACATTAATTTAAGGTTATCTTTTGAGTGAGTTTTAAGATATTAATTTAGTAATTATAGGCGTCTAATGATTTATTTTTTACGTTACGGTATATATTATTATTAAATTTAAAATTCTAAATAATATTTTATAAAATATAAAAACAATCAAATAATTTTTTGTGCAAATGAAATTATTAAATCAATATTGTAGGTGGAAAACATGAAACATACTTAAAAAATATTGAAACATAAATTACATATCTTTAAAAAAAGTATCGATCCTTTTTATAAAAAGTATGGACACTTTCAATATAATAGGTAAACATATGATGTAATAGGTAGCCCTTATATAATGTAATAGGTAATGGTTATATTGTAAAGTGTCTATCCTTTTTATAAAAGTGTCCATACTTTTTTCACTGTGGAAAACATTAATTTAAGGTTATCTTTGAGTGAGTTTTAAGATATTAATTTAGTAATTATAGGCGTCTAATGATTTATTTTTTACGTTACGGTATATATTATTATTAAATTTAAAATTCTAAATAATATTTTATAAAATATCAAAACAATCAAATAATTTTTTGTGCAAATGAAATTATTAAATCAATATTGTAGGTGGAAAACATGAAACACTGTTAAAGTATCGATCCTTTTTATAAAAAGTATGGACACTTTCAATATAATATAATGTAATAGGTAAATTTGCAATGCTATCGGTATAAATATACTGGTTTACTTATAAAATAGGTAAATATAAGCGCTACCTATTACATTATATAAGCGCTACCTAGTATGTTATTGTACTTTATAATATTTCCGGTTAAATAATATAACATAACCGGTCTAAATTTTAACCGGTCACTTGTTTAACCGGTCACGCCGTATATTAGCCGTTTTTTAGGCGCCGCACCGCAGAACGACCCATACCATACTCCTTTTCATAATTTCATCTGTTTCAACGACGATGCTTCACTTCCCATAATATCTGACCCCACCGGAAGCTGCCATGACCTATCACCACAACCGGTTCGACCAAATCCGGTGCGCATCCCAGATTCTCAAACAAACCGCCGTTCATTTCACCGGCCGCCTTTTCACATTCTTTTTCCTTGCTTTCCTCCTTTTCTCTTTCCGTTCTTTGGTTGAATCCGGTTCCCAACTCCTCACCTCCTTTATCGACAAAGATCCCGCTATCAAATCCCTTCTTTCCCGCCTCGACCTTCACCCTTCCCACCCGCACGCACGTTTTCATCCCGCTCGCCGTCACACGCCGTCCTTTCCTCCACCTCACCCGTGTTGGTACTCTCGAAGACGATTTCTTTTCTTCCGACGATGATCATCCGGATCGCTCCCTTTCCGGTTCTTTCCCTAACCGCGACATCAATGGCACGCAGGTGGTTCTTTCCAACTTCGACACTAAATTGGGATTCTCGCATTTCGTGGCGGATAATGGGATTGTGGTCCCGGAAATTGTTTGTCACGGAGTCAAATTCAAGACTACGTCGTTTGAATATGAAAAGAATCAAGGGGAGCAAGAAGAGGAAAAGATTGAAGATTTTCAATTCGTTTATAAAGGATTTGAGTTGGGCCGTCGAGATACAGTGACGCTATTTTTTCTCGTCAGCTTATTGTCGTTTTCGTATGGATGGGTAATTCTAGGGTTCACAACGATTTACTCTTTGGTTTTGGGTGTTCTTTTCGTTACAATTGTTAATGATTTGATTGCAAGAATTGTTTCTTTTTTTGGGGCTTTTTGGGACGGGTCAAAAATGGGTTTGAAAAGGCTCACCGGTTTGATTTTAATGAAATGGGCGGTAAGAGACGCCGTGAGTCAGCTTCTTGGATTATGGTATTTCGGAGAAATTCAGGATCACTACTCGTTTTTCAAGCTTTTTGTCAGGTTAAAGATGATGCCTTTTTCTGTCGTGTTTCCATGGACTAGCGGTTTCGGGAAGGATATTTCAGGGTTTCTGTTTACATGGTTCTTGGTGGATACTTTAGTTTCATTTGCGTTCTCATTAGCTCCTTGGATTTCCCTAGAAGATCCGAGAAGAACGGGGAGGGAAATTATTAGAGAAGGATGTTATTTGCTGTCAACAATGTTGAGCGAAGCTATACAAATCAAGTGTTATGAAGCTATCTTAGGTGGATATTTTGCCACTCGGGTTTTGACTTTTATAGGCAGGGAGCTTTTCGCTAATGTTGTTCAGGCAGCTTTGGAGGTGTATTTCATGGTTGCTTGGTTGATATTCTACTTTGTGGTGAGGTGTAGGGAAGCTAATGCAGAGGGTAGAAGATATGGGAGGAGGGAATTGGAGGTTTTGATTAATGGACCTAGATGATACTCAAGTTGGAAAAAATGGGTTGAAGTTACTTTTGCTGATAGAATTTTCAGTTGTAACAGAGGATATCGACAACTATCTCAAACAAGTTGATAGTGATACAATACTGCCATTGTCTGGTTTAAGAACCTGCCAATGCACTGCATGTACCTTTTATCTCGAGGCAATACATTACTTCTGTATATTTTCCCAAAAATTGTGGCTGTGTGTCTATTCTGTTGCAATCGATTGTTCCTTGTTGGTATCAATGAGAATGGTGATGGTTTTTTCTCATGCTCCAAATGGTGCTGAATGCTGATGCTGTTATATTTTAGAAAGAGTGGCAGGCATGCTGTTACATCTGTATTTTATGCTGTGATGGGCAGATTATTGGGGAACAGCATGCGATTTTAGCTAATATTAGATTATGCTTGTATGCTATGGTATTAGAATGAGGTAAAACCTGAGTTAAAATGATGCTTTTCGCATGTGCTTTGATGGCAAGTGAGTTAAATTCATCCAACATTGGCTAGCTTCAAGCAAGTTCTGCAAATTTAGCCTGTTTCCTGTTTGTATTGATGATTTTTAGAGGGTTATGGAAAGTATCTTATGATTGTTGCTTAGTTGTGGAGTGTGGTGGAGTTCAATAAGTTGGTTTTGTGAATTAATATTTTAGGGGTCTACATTAGATAAATAAATCTAACAGAGTTTAACGATGATGGCCCGCTTAAACAGTTAACATTATCCTCAATGGATTCCATTGTTCCAATGTGTTCGGCTATTGGGTAGCAGTATGTATGACTGGTTAAAAGGTACTAGTTTTGGATTTTAAAGGAAGATTTGGGTTTTGCCCCTTTGAAATATATTTACCTCCATGTTTACTGGCAATCTAAAGCTTTTGGCCTTTGATATCTTGTTTCTCATACGAAAGGATGATCTTATCATAAGCCTTATCCGTGCGTGTTTGCTCGTACCAAGTTTTCTGACACTGTTCACTGACATTTTTTTAATGATCATCAGATGCAAATGCGTATTACTATGCTTTGGAATTTTTGGACAATTTTCCTTTTGTCCTTGTCCTTGACACTAAATTTTTGGTCAATTGAGCAAGTGTGGGTGTAGATTTGTTGTTTTCCTCGTTGTAGACAGTTTAGGCATCTGATGCTAATGGCAAAGAATACGATACGAGAATCAACAATATGCCAATTGGTGTATTTAGCAATTATATAATCTCTCAAGTTCCATTGCTGTACTCTTATGATGTCAATACCATCGCTGCCCCTAGCAGAATTGTTCAATAGTTGATTGATTTATTTGTTTCTCTTTTAGTTTATTATTGTTTCGAGTGTTCCGTTGGACATTGATTACTTTTCGCTGGTTGAGTAAGAAATTTGGAAACTTGGGAATATGCAAGAGCTAATGCACAGATTATGTCAGTTTGAATCATTATGTTAAGCTTATCAAAATGTGCAGAGTTGAGCAAATATTAGTGGTCTTACACTAGCTGTTGCTCGATTAACTATTTGTGAATTGTTCGTTTATGTTTGTTTATTAAGTTAAATAAACAAGTATGAATAAAATTTTTATGTTCATTTAATAAACGAACGGATATGAATGGAGGTTTGTTCGATTCGTTTATAAACTCGATTATTCGGTTCTCTTTTTCTTTTTCTACATTTTAAATATTGGTGAAGATACGGACTAAACTGAGTATTAGGTGAACTTTGGAATTCAAATTGTGAAGCTTAACAAAATTAAAGACTAGTGGTGTAATTTCATTATTTTTTGGCTTGCAAATGAAAAGATAAAAAGAGTTTGACACCCAAATTTGCTCTTAAAGGAATCGTGTAACCAATATTCTTCTCGAGCACTTCATTCTTGCTGTCGGATTCTCAAACGGTTGCATTTGATGATTCCGACATGTCACCAGCACTGCTGCTACGTCCACTATGTATCTATTACTTAAAATCAAATCTTAGACTAGATCGGGACTATACTGCCATCCAGTGCACCCATTGAAAATAAAAAGCTTGTTCAAACTTGAATTTTTTTTTAAACAACTCGAGATTTCTTAGGAGACCTTGTACACTAAATTCATTAATTCAAATATAGAGCAAATTTAAGCACAAATCATTTACAAAAGCGCGTTAGCAAGTTGACACATTAAAACACATGATATTTGCTCCTTGTTCTGAGGTTTCCTCCCTATAATAGCTATGCACTTAAGAGGATGAGACAGACCCATCATAGAGTACTTATCGAAGATTCTAGACGCTTCTGCACTCTACCATTGACAAATTAGAAGCACTTCAAAGATCAATTCCTTTTTCACTTTAAGTTTTGAAGCGAGAGTATCGCCAAAAAGAACAGCAACAACTTCTAAAAGTGTATCACCACAATTAATTCTCCAGCTGTAATCAAGTGCACAAGACAAGTCCTCCATTTTTAGTGTTGCTCTTAACTTTTTCTTCCCAAAATATATAGTGGTAGTTAATTCTGTTACAGACTAAATCGAACTTTCATTAACTCAATTAATTGATTGTTTTAACCGTTAATCGAATCAAACTTGTTTTTTTTTTTGAAAATATCAACTCAATAAATGTTAGTCTAATTATCAAAAAATGAAACAGTTGGTTAAATAATTTGGACACTCCAATTCCATCCTAAAGAACCCAAGGTTAAACTTCTAATAAATACAAGATATCATCTATTTATTTTCTTTCTAATTATCAAAAAATGAAACAGTTGGTTAAATAATTTGGACACTCCAATTCCATCCTAAAGAACCCAAGGTTAAACTTCTAATAAATACAAGATATCATCTATTTATTTTCTTTCTAATTAAAGGTGACATGTGTCACTCTATAATTAGATAAAAGTTAAATTTAAATTAAAACTAAATTAATAAAATATACAATACCGAAGATCAATGTGTAATTATACAAGTTTCTATTAATTGTTAAATTTTAAGGATTTGATTTAAATGATACCAGTTAAATAATTTAACGGTCATAGTAACGTAAATTTAAAAATGATGGCCATTTTTATACCAACCTTATGGTTAAATTGTCATTCAGGTAGTTTGTCCAAAAAAGTAAGAATACTATAGAAATGCATTTAAATATTTTAAACTTAAACAATCGGTTATTGGGGGATTTAAATTCATATCCATATGCATGCAAAATATTTAAAACTTCAAAACTTTGGACCACAAAAAGATAAAAGGAGAGAATGAAGAAGACCGATGACAGAGGATATAACGAGGGTAAACTGAATTAAAATCTTGTAGACTTCAAAAATAACAAAACCAGTTTTTTCAGTCAGGCTCAACAGCTCTGCCAACGGGCTTTCACATAATAGTCTATTTTAAAACTACGCACACACAGAGGAAAGACAAACTGTCACCATAAATTACGCCAACACAGATGAAATGGCGATTTAACTGTAAAGGTCATCTTCATCAGCTCCGCCTGCAGAAGCTGTAAAGGGATCAGATGCTGGAGCCCGTGAACCAGTTTCAGCAAATCTGAATTCACTTCCAAATCCCCTAGACTGCTGCAATGTTTGCGCAAATGCCTGGTACTTGCGGATATCAGCATCACTCACACTCCTACGAGCAAACTTCATCGATTCCTCAAAATGTGCAGCCTTGATTTCCGCAACTTCATCCTCCACATCTTCTTCCATGGCTTCAGGGTTCTCTGCCCTCCTCCTTTCTCTCTCAATATCCTGAAAAGATAAATAAATATAATCTCATGTTACACTTTCAAACATCAAGGAAAAACATACCCGTACATAAGTTATTATGATACCTTTTCAATGTTTTCTCTAATGGCATATTTGCATGCACGCTGACAAATTTCAGTAATATCTGCCCCACTAAAGCCTTGAGTATATTTCGCAAGAGCTCTAAGGTCTACTTCTTTTGCTAATGGTGATTTCCTCAGACAAGCCTTGAAGATCTGATGGCGTGATTCCTCATCAGGGAGAGGAATATAGATCAGTTGATCAAGACGACCTGGACGCAGAAGTGCCGGATCTATAATGTCAGGTCGGTTTGTAGCTCCAATGATGAAAACTGTTTTCTTTGCAGACATGCCATCCATCTCGGTAAGAAGCTGGTTCAAAACCCTATCAGCTGCACCCCCTGCATCACCTACACTGCTTCCTCTCTGAAATACGTAACAAATGTGAGCAATATATGACATCAGGAAAAACAATCCCAACTGTGTACAAAGACAAGCATGTTTCCCTTGCCAGAATACATGCATTGAAACCCATAGTACTACAGAATTAGTTGATATGTGAAGATAAAATTTGAAGGCCTTGAGCATACCTGGGTAGCAATCGAGTCAAGTTCATCAAAGAAAAGGACACAAGGTGCAGACTGACGTGCCTTGTCAAAAATTTCACGGACATTAGCCTCACTCTCTCCAAACCACATTGTAAGTAACTCCGGACCCTTGACGCTAATGAAGTTTGCCTGGCACTCATTGGCAATAGCTTTGGCCAAAAGTGTTTTGCCGCATCCTGGAGGGCCATAGAATAGTACTCCCTTTGAAGGGGACATCCCAAACTTCTCAAACTTCTCAGGATGTTCCACTGGATATTGAACAGTCTGCACACCAATGTAAAAAGTTGGTTAAGTTTTTTATGAGGAACAGACAAGTAATGAAAACCGATATGATGTATTACCTCTTGAAGCTCCCTTTTAACATTCTCAAGGCCTCCAATATCTTCCCAGCTGACATTGGGCACTTCAACAACCTGAGAGAATGTAAGAAAATAACGGTCAGAAACAGAACTGACCCAAGAACTAATAATCAGCAGCAAAGAATGTGGTATCACAATAGAATAATCTTGAAAATACTGACAGTTTCACGCAGTGCTGATGGATTGCTTGTTCCAAGAGCAGTCTGGAAGTGATCATTTGTGACTGCCATAGAGTTTAGTATCTCTGCATCTATTGACTCGTCTTCTAAGTCAATCACATCCATCTTTTCTCTGATGCACTGTAATGCTGCCTCAGTACAAAGGGCTGCAAGATCAGCACCAACATAACCATGGGTGTCCTTGGCAATTCTTTCTAAATCAACCTGTACATTATGTCGGGAAATTATAGTAGATTCAGTATTTCATTCTTTTAGGTGAAGAGAAAGGTACATGATTTTTAAGGGAAAGAAATAAATGTTTAGTTTTTGACATTACCTCTTCAGCCAATTTCATGTTCTTTGTGTGAATTCGAAGCACCTCAAGACGGCCAACTTCATCAGGGACACCAATATCAATCTCCCTATCAAATCTTCCAAACCTTCTGAGAGCTGGATCAATGCTATTGGGACGATTTGTGGCCCCAATCACAATAACATGTGCACGGGATTTAAGCCCATCCATCAATGTCAACAGCTGAGAGACAATCCTCCTCTCAACTTCACCATGGGTCTTCTCTCGTTTGGGAGCAATTGAGTCAAGTTCATCAATGAATATAATAGATGGTGCATTCTTCTCTGCCTCCTCAAATGCTTTCCTCAGATTGCTTTCACTCTCGCCAGCCAATTTTGACATGATCTCCGGACCATTGATGCAAAAGAAAAAAGCCCCAGTCTCATTCGCAACAGCACGAGCAATCAGAGTTTTTCCAGACCCAGGAGGTCCATAAAGCAAAATTCCTTTTGGTGGCTTCACACCAATTGATTTGAAGAGCTGAGGATGCCTCAATGGAAGCTCCACTAATTCCCTAATCTGAGCCATCTGTTTTCTTACTCCACCAACATCATCATAACCTACCTCATCTAATCTGTCCTCATCCTCCCTCCGGATAGGCTCTCCCTCACAGAATATCTCTGTGTCTGGTGCAACAACACAGTACTCAGGAGGATCAGTCTCGATAACCTTGAATTCTACACTTCTCATTCCACCTCTGACAAGGAACATATCACCCTTCCTTACTGGACGGTATGCTTCCAGAAAGTAAGCTGTAAATCCACAGTCATCAGTCAGCATTTATAGACAATATTATTATTAATTCAACACTAAATATTCCAGTCCTCAATTATGTTAATGGGAATCATTTTATATTTTCAATCAATCAATGAGCCTTATGATTGGTTCATCTTTACCTGCCTAGTAACCAACCTAAACACCAAAAAGAAACGACCATAACTTGGAAATAAAAGATCAGAAATAAACTCACGTTTCAGGTAAGCATCAAAGAGATTTCCAGTAACCCCTTCAATAGTGTCATCCACAGGCAAGATATGCACACGTTTCCCATACTTAACATCTGGACACTGGTGCACAGAGATGACATCACCAAGCCTAACCCTCAAGTTTGACCTGACAACCTTATTCATCCTGATCTTTGGTTCTTCACATGTATCGTCTGCAAGAGCAATGCAGATGGTGTCCTTTCTCTTCTTACCCTGCGAACCAATAGAATAATGCAAAAGACAGTGTTAAGACATAAAATTGAAATCCACATGAAGAATTGAAAATTAGTAGCTATTCAATAACACTCATGTGTTCAAGCAAGCTTGGATCCCACAATGCCCTCTAACTTAATAATCCACATTCCTCAGTAAACATCCAGCCTTCGATGGAAAGCTTTGTAAATAAAGCTCGTTACATTAAAAATAACAGAAAATAGAGAAATAACATTGAGCCTCAACAACAAAACCATGCATCCTATCTTACCAAAAAAGCGGTCCCAAGGGAAGACCAATACAAAACATGAAAAGCAGGCAAACCATCAAATAGAACCCCTCAAATTTCAAGCAAAAAGGTGAGAATTAGACCCTATAACACAGCAAACTAACATAAGTGAATACCCATTATTAAGCATAAGATAAGTACAATTAAGCATACAATAGATTCCATCGTACATCCAGTTTACCAAAAGAGATTCAACCCCAAATTTCAAACCAAAAGAGTGAGAATTAAACCCTAAACAACTAACAGCTAACATAATCAAAAACCAATTAATCATGCAACAACTTCATTCATACATCCAACCTACAACAGGAGAGACCTAATTGAAGACCAAACAAAAAAATCATAAAAAAGCAGTAAATCCCATCAACAAAACCCAAAATTTCAAACAAAAAAAGTGAGAATTAAACCCTAAAACACGCAAACAGCTAAACATAGAGCATATACCCATTAAGCAAGACTTAACAACCAATAAAAAGAGAGAACATAATATAAAAGCCAAATTTAAAGACGAAACCTTGATCAGAATAGTGTCACCGCGAAATATCTGGAGTTTCTCCATGGTATCAGGGTGAAGGGAAACAACTGAGTTATCGTCGTTGAGTGCCTCATCGACAACAAGTCGGTTCGCTGCCTTCTTTCTTTCCAAGATCGCAGTACTAAAATCCTTCTTAGCCCCCTTACTGAAAACACAAAATCACAATCAGAATAGAGATATCACAAGGAAACCCATCAAAGACAAAGGGGAAAAGAGATCTGAGCACTTACGAGTCGGACGATTCAGCTTGGTTAGACATGGGTTTTGGCTGATTGAAGAGTCGAGAAGAAAGAAAGAAAAAGAAGATATTTTGGGGTTTTGATTCTGGACGAAATTTGTTGTTGTCAAGAAAGAGATGAGAAAGGGTGGACAGGTAATTCACGCTTATTTTTAATAGAGTTCAAGAGAGTAAACGGAAGGAATCAGCGTTTCTTGTTAGGAAAGCAAAGGCTATTTCGGTCACTCTACTCTTATGTCTTTTTGTATTTGGATTTCTCCAATTCGGTATCGGAATGAAATGCTCACGTGTGACCTCTTAAATATATAATTAAAAAAATATTACACGTTTTGTTATTATTTTAAATAATAAAATCAGTAAAAAATAATTAAAAATATTATTATTTCTATCGATTTTATTATTCATTATTAAAAATAATAATGTTTTCATCATTTTTTATCGATTTTATTATTTAAAATAATAACAAAACCGATAACATCTTTTTTAACTGTATATTAAGGTTATCGTATCGTAGAACTAGAGTATATCTTTTATATACAAGACATGTTTTATACTTATCAACATCATCATTTGCATTCATCTTGATTATAAATATTCACTTATAACTAATTAAATTTACACCTTCAGGTAATAGGATCAATCCTCAAACTTTATTATAGTGTATAAACTTGTACTCTTTTTACTTGGCATTAATCCACTTTTGAGAGTCATAACTTTTATGACATGACGAAAGTTGATTAGATCATTTTTATCATTCTACTGTCATCTTTATTTCTTGTAGAAACATAATAACCCAAATAATATTTCTCTCATCTTGTGAATCTTTCTAATGACATTTATTCTTTGAGATTGTTGAGTTTGATCTTCTTTAATAATTTCTTTTCTTACTTGGAGAATTGTTCAAAATAATGTTATTGAGATTCTAGGCTCACTGTTTACTTAACGACATGTATAAACAAGTGAATATCATCAAAAGTGTTAATATAAATTGAGTTATAATCCAATTCCTCCTTAAAATTATTTTCTTGAACCTTATTTCTCCCTCCAAACTCAACATCTTAAAAGATAGTGTTATAGATCACACCTTCAAAATATTTTTGAGATCATAAAACTTATAACCCCTTGATCGCTCAAAATAATCAAAGTAGTTGCTTACTGTTTTAGAATTTAATTTCTTAGTTCTAGGTCCATATAGCTGAGAATGGGAAGGAACCAGCTTTGAATGTTAATTTCTGGAAAATGTCGGCAAAGTATAGAGGTTTGCCTCGAGCTCAAACTTTGCTCTTAGTCGAGATCGATTGTTGACCAAGCGAAAAAGGTATGCATGGGTGTTTTATTTAGTTAATATTTTATTATTAATTAATTTGTGTTATTCTTTTTATAATGTTAATTTAGGTTATTTACATTATATTTTATGCAGGACTCTACTTTTCAAAAAACAACAATTAAAGGGTGGATTAAAGCATATTTATCTTATTTTTCTGGAGTTGTCGACGCCAACTCAGATTTAAAGACCAAGTTGGGCACCAACTTTTATTTAATAATCCAAGTAACAAGATTAAAGGAGTAAAGCAAGGGCGAACCACAATTCTTAAGGAATTAAAAGTTATAATTTAAATTCAAACATCTTAGATTTCATTATTTTATTAATTAGGATTTTAGTTTGCAGAGTTTTTTAATTTACTATTATTTAGGTTAATTAGGATTTTTCGTTTACTATTAATTAGGAAATAAGTGTTTTAATTTTCTTAAGAGATAGTATTTTATTTTCACTAGCTTATCTCAAAGTTATAAATACCCTCTAGGATGAAGCTTGAGAGATTACACTATAAGTTCAAAATTCAATATAGAACTAATTTTGGCTTTTAGGTTTTTGGTTCAATAAATTTATTTTCGTTTTCATCTTTTCTCTCTTCTACACGCTAAGTATGAATTCTATCATACTTTGCTAAACTTTTTCTTAGCCGATAGCTGAGCTACGTTTCAATCCAATCTTGTGAGAATTGCAAAAAAGCTTCATATCTTCAGATTTTTTCTTGATTTTTGATAGACGAGGAGAGGCAATCGGCCTTTTCTTTAAACACCTCAATACCTTCAATCCAAAGAGTGCACATTTGTTTGATCGAAGTTATGATCTACAATTGGAGAGAAAAGTCGGCTTGTAGAAAATTTAATTCTCTAAGAACTAGCGGCGGTCCGCTAAGGAAAATCAAGATTGGGTTTGATTCTCATCAAGACGCTGTAATCTGAGCATGGACTTTTCCAATACTAAAGAAAGAATTGACATAACATTGATAATCATTGTTAATCCAAAAAAGGATTAAATTTCATATATTGTCTTTGGGAATTTATTCACCTAACGAGTAATTTACAAGGTAGGGCATTGTAGACTCTAACCAACAAGCATCCGAAGTAAAATGTATTTCAGTGATTGATATGGATTGAGGCAAAACGAAACTAGATGTCATCTCTCATTATAATTATCTTTTCTACAATTTACTTTTCTTGCTTTCGTTACATTAAATTTATTTTATTTAGTTTACGTGATTATTCCAAACTCCTCCCTTTTTAATTATTTTGATTTACAAATTTCTTGGTTCAATATAAAATCAAATCAAAATTAGAAATTTCTGAATCTGTGGACTGACACCCTTCTTTCCTATTTTGCGTTTTTTTAGCATAATTGTCTAAGAAAAAGAATGAATTATTTGACAATTACGACGCTTGTTAGTGGTCGACATATTTATAATGATGCAGAGTGTTGAATCTGTGGAGCCGCCATGAAAACAGCTTCGCACATCTTTCCGGACTGTGTGCATGCTCGTTTGACTTGGGCTGGCTTGATAAATCTGGATCGTGCCACCGAATTTTGGAACTTGCCCATGATTGAATGGATACAAATTAATCTCCAACAGCCATGGTATTTTCTGAACAGGATGATGACTGGGATCTTCTCTTTGGCTCGGTTATATGGTGCCTATGGATTCGACGAAACAAATTTGTGTTTGAACCGGATGTTGTGGTAGCTGTGAGTGTTGCTCAACAAATTCTGCGGCTCCAGCAAGAAGCGCTGCATGCGATGAAAGAGCGTGCTGATACTAATCTTTGTGGAGCAGTGAATAATCAATGTTTGATTCGGTGGTCACCACCAGCACAGGGCTGGTACAAGTTGAACGTCGATGGTGCTCGGAACCTCTCATTTGGTCTAGCGGTTTGTGGTGGCATCATCCGGGATGTTTGATAGCGGTTTGTGGAACCTTTCTCGATGGAGAGAACCCAATTGGCCAATTCTTCTCTCCCAAATTCCTTCAGATTCTCCAATCGCCCCTCTCGATTCCTTCGTTTCTCTTCCAAAGCTTCAGATTCCGGCGGCTTCCTCGGTGATTACTCTTGTGGTTTCTTTCCTTGGTCCCCTTCCGAAAACGGTATTCAGAAATGTTTTTTTTATCGCAGTCAACGGAACAGGGGCAATATATATCTATTTTATAGATTAATGTTGCTTCTTTTACGTAACGAAATAGACAATTGAATTGAGTAAAGAGTCATAGGTGTTGAGGATATTGGGGCATTTTTTTTAAAAAAGTTTTGCCTTGTGATTATATTGTTGTTCAATACAGGGTCATAGGTGTTAAGAATTGAATTGAATTGATATCATTGTTCTTTGTAATTGACTGGAATTTGCAGATGTGGAATGGGTTCAAGAGATGAGAAGGTAAACACTATTTAATTCTTTATATGTATATTCAAAAATAAAATATATTCGAAAAATTAATGACTGAAAGGGAAAATTGGAAAAAAAATGTGAAGTTAAGGCCTTAATTGACTATTGTGATGCTTATTTGAATAAATAATCCTATCTTTAGGAATAAGTATAAAAATACCTTTATTTGAGAATTAAGATTTCAAAATGTGGAAAAAGAACTCTTATAACTCTTTCTTAGAGTATTTAAGAGCCATCAACGATTATGTTGTTAATTGACCCAAGTAAAATGGAATTTTGAGCTTAGATGGTATATGGGACTCAGTCTTGACATTTATCTCATTCATTGGCTCATCTTTTTAGAATATGTACTTAATTTGGATTTTGGGTGAAGAATTTGTTATTTGTGCAGAAGAAACAGGGGAAGTCAAAAGCATCTCAAAGACTACAACGGTTTCAAGAGAGTAATTACATGGGTCCTAACCAAGGCTTATGTCTAGGTGCTCTTTTCGACAATGCAGCGACAAATGTAAGAAACTTCCATGCTGTTAATTTGTCGTTAAACCGAGGTTTTCAATCCTAAAAGACTTAAGACATGTGGTTTGGTCAATCTTTGTATCATTGGCTTTTGCCGTTCCATTGAGATGCTCATTGATGTTGTAGAAGATACTGTTTTAGAGCATGGTAGGGAGGTATGCAGCATTGGACTAGAATCATCTTTTCTTAAATCATTACCACATTCCATTTTTACATACATAAAGAAATTGAGTTGAAAATCGTAGTTTAGTATATTATCCAAGACATTCTAAGCTAATATTTCATAATATAGCCTTAAGATTCTAAACAAATTCCATTTGTTTGAGCTCTTTGTTCCTTTGTTTTATCAGGTACCAGAGTCCATATTAATGTTTTAGTTAGTGAGCAATCTTTTTGTTTGTTTAGTCTGGGACTCGGGTGTAAGTATCAGGTACAAGTAGGGATCTGAAATGGATATGGTTAGTTTCTTTTTTATGTTTTCTCCATGTATTTGGAAGATCTTTAGAGGTCATGTCTCCATATCCATGTGTCATACACGAAATTCAAGAAAAAATGAAGAGTTCGAGCAACATAGGTTCACAATTGGTAGTTGTTGACCCCATTCTCATATTCAATCAAACATACAAGTCTGATCTATTTACTAAACAAATCATGAAAATGTATTTGCTGAGTTTTCCAGTTAGAATCCTCTCAGCTTTGAGTGGTCTTCCATTTTAGCAGTTTTCTTGAACTTTGAATCAAAAGCAACATGTTATTATTAGAAACCTATTGGTTAACTTTCAAAACGTGGTTTCATGTCCTCCTTTCTTAACTGTTCTCTTACACGCATCGCAACATGCAGTATTTCTTTCATTTATGTTCTGTATTCGTATGATTATTGTCTGCTGATCCTTGGAAAGGTCTGCTTGCTTCTTGAGGCTACTTGTAGTTTTGAGATATTCACATCTATCCATAATGTTCAGTGTTGAAAATTAAAGAACAAGTTGGGCTGCTAAGTAGCAGCCGGCTGCTAAAACAAATTGGGGAGGGGGGCTGCCCAAAATATTTTTATTTTTAATTACAATATTAGTCCCTAAGTTTTAACTATAAATACCCTAGCTCATTTAGCTTCAAAATCATCCCAAAATCTTCTAGTTCTCTCTCAAGTGTGTTGTGTAAACACCTGTAAATTTTCTCTTAGTAAAAGATCTGCAGCAGTCCGGAGACGTAAGCATAAATTGGCTGAACTCCGTTATCAAATTTTGGGTATTATTTTTCCGCTTTTATTTCGCATTCTCACTAATCTGGTTATAGGGAAATTACTTGTACTTGGTTTATTTCCTAACAACTGGTAATCAGAGCTTTTGGTTGTGAATTTTGTCAATTTTCTGCGAGGTTACTATTCATTACTATTCACGTGAATAGTGAATTTCGTGAATAGTGAAATTCGGTCGGCGATACGAGTTTGTCGACGGAGGTGTTCTAATACACGGCGGTTCGTAGAAATTGTCAGAAACGATCCAAACGAAGCCAGATTCGAGTGGGAGCGATGGCTGCAGACGAAGGGAAGGTGAAAATTGAAAAGTTCGATGGTGCGGACTTTGGCTTTTGGAAGATGCAGATTGAAGATTTTCTGTATCAGAAAAATCTATATCAACCTCTTTCAGGAAAGCAACCAGAGGGCATGAAGAATGAAGACTGGGCTCTTCTCGACAGACAAGCCCTCGGAGTTATCCGACTGACGTTGTCCCGAAATGTTGCTTTCAACATAGCAAAGGAAAAGACCACGGCAGGTCTTATGGCAGCTCTCTCCAGTATGTATGAGAAGCCATCGGCCTCAAACAAAGTTCACTTGATGAGGCGATTATTCAATTTGCGGATGACGGAAGGGGCATCAGTGGCTCAACACCTGAATGAACTCAACACAATCACAACCCAGTTGAGTTCTGTGGAAATTGAATTCGATGATGAAGTTCGAGCTTTAATTCTCTTATCATCTCTACCAGACAGTTGGAATGCTACTGTTACAGCAGTTAGCAGCTCGTCGGGAAATAGTAAATTAAAATTCGACGATGTTCGGGATCTGGTACTGAGCGAAGAAATTCGACGGAGAGAATCGGGTGAAGCATCAACCTCCTCAGCCTTGCACACGGAGTCCAGAGGGAGAACTTCAGAAAGAAATTCAAATCGTGGCAGATCCAAATCCATACGGGAAAAATCCAGAACGGGAAAGAAAGATTTTACCTGTTATAATTGTGGCAAGAAAGGTCACTTTAAAAGAGATTGCCGAGCACTGAAGAAAGATACCGGTGCACAGGAATCTGCCAACGTGACAGAGGAGACAGGTGATGCCATGATTCTAAGCGTCAACAGTCCGATTGAATCATGGATCTTGGATTCAGGGGCATCTTTCCACTCCACCCCATGCCAAGAAATCATGGAGAACTATATCAGTGGTGATTTTGGGAAGGTTCATCTTGCTGATGATGAAACCTTGAAGATCGTCGGAAAAGGAGATATCCGACTAAAGCTGCCAAACCAGACCACCTGGAAGCTGACAGGAGTGAGACATATTCCTGGCCTCAAAAGAAATCTGATTTCTGTTGGACAGCTTGATGGAGAAGGATATAGTACAACCTTTTCAGGTTGTGAATGGAAGATTACCAAAGGAGCACTCGTCATTGCTCGTGGTAAGAAGACTGGTACTCTCTATGTAACCTCAAATTTAGAGAATATCATTGCAGTAGCAGATGCTGATGGAAAATCAAACCTATGGCACCAAAGGCTTGGCCATATGAGCGAGAAAGGAATGAAGATACTTCTGTCAAAAGGGAAGCTGTCGGATCTAAAGAATGTGGATGTCGGACTATGCGAGGATTGCATCTTTGGAAAACAAAAGAAAGTCAGTTTTGCAAAGATTGGCAAGGCACCCAAGGCAGAAAGGTTAGAATTGATTCATACTGATGTATGGGGACCATCCCCAGTTCCATCTCTTGCAGGCTCACTATATTATGTCACCTTCATCGATGATTCAACAAGGAAGGTGTGGGTTTATTTTCTGAAGAAGAAATCAGAAGTCTTTGATACCTTCAGAAAATGGAAGGTCATGGTGGAAAATGAGACTGGTTTGAAAGTCAAGAGGTTGAGGTCTGACAATGGAGGAGAGTACAGAGACAGTAGATTCAGAGATTTCTGCGCAAACAATGGGATTAAGATGGAGAAAACAGTTCCCATAACACCGCAGCAGAATGGCGTAGCAGAGCGCATGAACAGAACTCTGAATGAACGTGCTAGAAGCATGAGGATACATGCCGGATTGCCCAAATTTCTATGGGCTGAAGCTATCAACACTGCAGCTTACCTGATCAACCGTGGGCCCTCTGTTCCTTTGGATGGCGGAATACCAGAGGAAGCTTGGAGCAAGAAAGAAATAAACCTTTCACACTTAAGAGTGTTTGGTTGTATTTCTTATGTACACATAGACTCTGCTGAAAGAAGTAAACTTGATGCTAAGTCCAACAAATGTGCCTTTGTTGGTTATGGCGGTGATGAGTTCGGTTACCGGTTTTGGGACTACGAAAATCGAAAGATCATCAGAAGCAGAGACATCATTTTCAATGAAAATGTGATGTACAAAGACAGGTCAACCGCAGAATCAAGTAATACCGAGGCTGAAACAAAGGAATTTGCTGAGTTCGAGGAGATTTCTAGAAATGATGTTCAGATCAGTCCTGAAGCAGTTCAAGAGGAAGAACCAGGCACACCAGAACTGAGACGCTCCTCCAGAATTCCTAAACCAACCCAACGGTATTCACCTTCTTTACACTACTTGTTGCTGACTGACAATGGTGAACCAGAGTGTTATGATGAAGCAATGCAAGTGGAGGATTCAGTCAAGTGGGAGTCTTCCATGAAAGATGAGATGGACTCGCTTATGTCAAATCAGACGTGGGAATTAGCTGAATTACCACCAGGCAAGAGAGCGCTCCATAACAAGTGGATTTACAGGATCAAAGAAGAGCACGATGGGAGCAAACGTTACAAAGCAAGATTGGTTGTCAAAGGCTTTCAGCAAAAAGAAGGTATTGATTACAATGAAATTTTCTCTCCAGTCGTGAAACTGTCTACAATCAGACTGGTGTTGAAAATTGTAGCTGCAGAAAATTTACATCTTGAGCAGTTAGATGTAAAGACAGCTTTCCTTCATGGTGATTTGGAGGAAGAAATCTATATGAGGCAGCCAGAAGGCTTCATAGAGGCAGGCAAGAAAAACCTGGTATGCAGGTTGAAGAAGAGCTTGTATGGTTTAAAACAAGCTCCTAGACAGTGGTACAAGAAGTTCGATAGTTTCATGGGTAGTAGTGGTTTTACCAGATGCCAAGCAGATCATTGTTGTTACATCAAGAGGTTCGACAACAGCTTCATTATTTTATTATTGTACGTTGATGACATGCTCGTTGCAGGCTCAAACATGCAAGAGATTATACACTTAAAGCAAAAATTGTCGAAGCAGTTTGCTATGAAGGATCTGGGCGCTGCAAAGCAGATTCTTGGGATGAGGATCAAGAGAGACACAAAGTCGGGGACTTTGATGTTATCACAGGCTGAGTACATCAACAAAGTACTCTCCAGGTTCAACATGCAAGATGCTAAACCAGTAAATACACCTTTAGGTGTTCATTTCAGACTCTCCAAAGAACAGTCACCAAAGACGGAGGAAGAACGTGCACACATGGTGAAGGTGCTGTATGCCTCAGCAATTGGAAGTCTGATGTATGCCATGGTTTGTACCAGACCAGATATTGCTCAAGCAGTGGGAGCTCTTAGCAGGTACATGAATAATCCAGGCAAAATACACTGGGAAGCAGTCAAATGGATCCTCAGATATCTGCGAGGTACCACAAACAAAGCACTTTGTTTCAAAGGTGGAGATACGATACTGACAGGCTATGTAGATGCTGACTTAGTCGGAAATGTTGACATCAGAAGAAGCACTACAGGGTATGTCTATACTCTAGGAGGAACCTCAGTGAGTTGGGTTTCTCAACTACAGAAGATAGTTGCTCTCTCCACAACCGAAGCAGAATATGTTGATGTTACGGAAGCCAGCAAAGAGATGGTCTGGCTCCAAAGTTTCTTGAATGAGTTAGGCAAGAAACAAGAAAACAATGTCTTGTATTGCGACAGTCAAAGTGTTATCCATCTAGCGAAGAATCCGTCTTTTCATTCCAGGACGAAGCACATACAATTGCGATATCATTTTATCCGATCTCTTCTGGAAGATGGGATTTTGAAACTTGAAAAGATCAGTGGAGCTCAAAATCCAGCAGACATGTTAACAAAGACGGTAACTACAGACAAACTGAAGTTGTGTTCAGCTTCAGTTGGCATGCTAGAATAAAAGACCAGAAATACTGCTGCATCGATCGAGGTGTGAAGACAGATTGAAATCAGTCTTCAAGTGGGAGATTGTTGAAAATTAAAGAACAAGTTGGGCTGCTAACTAGCAGCCGGCTGCTAAAACAAATTGGGGAGGGGGGCTGCCCAAAATATTTTTATTTTTAATTACAATATTAGTCCCTAAGTTTTAACTATAAATACCCTAGCTCATTTAGCTTCAAAATCATCCCAAAATCTTCTAGTTCTCTCTCAAGTGTGTTGTGTAAACACCTGTAAATTTTCTCTTAGTAAAAGATCTGCAGCAGTCCGGAGACGTAAGCATAAATTGGCTGAACTCCGTTATCAAATTTCGGGTATTATTTTTCCGCTTTTATTTCGCATTCTCACTAATCTGGTTATAGGGAAATTACTTGTACTTGGTTTATTTCCTAACATTCAGGTCATTGCGGTTGAGAAAGCCATCAAAGGTGGATTGCACGAAAAGCTTACCATGACAGTTGCAGTGCCATATCTCTGGGGTGTTCCTCCGGCATCCGATACACTTCACCTTGCAGTAAGAAGTTGGTGGAGGGATTGTTGAGAAGGTTTATTGGCAATGGGATTTTTGTAAATATTTCTTGAATTTCCTCTAACCATTATTACCTTGTTGTCTCCCTTTGTGCATGCTGTACAATTAACTGTTGTATTTAAACTCACCAACCCAATTCAATTACTTGGGAATTGATTGTCAATATCCAATTGAATATTCTGAGTTTTTCTGTTTATGCCATCATCCTTGACTGCTTATTATTTAATAACCCTCTAAAATCTTTAAGTAACTGGCTAGTTCATCAGATTTTGACACCCAAGTTTTTGAAATGTTACAAGTTTTGAGTTTTCCGCAATCTTATATTGCAACTTAATTTTTTTGTTCAAAAGAATTAGATTTAAACGCACGCAGCAGACTCCGTTACTTGAAACCGGATCATTAAGAGAGTAAAATTCCCTTAACCACTGGGATCACTCCAAAGGTTATCAGACTGCAATTTAACCAGCAAATCATGGATGCCTTTTTAGAGTTCAACGCAACACAATATAACATGAGAAACAGCTTTGGTTTATTCTTTAACATCGCTATTTCAATCATTTTCATGTTGATATGCCTCTGGTTTTAGCAAGGGGAATTAGAAACTTAATCAGTATGAGCAAACAGGTGATCATTTTTAACAAGCAAACAGAAATGCTTAAAACCTAGCATACAACATGATCTCTGTACTTCTTATAGCTTCCAGTATATGCCCAATTTGTGCAAGATGCCTGAAAGGACTCCGTAGAACACAATTTCTGCAAATATCACGTACAGAAGGGTCCCTAACCGCACCGAGTGCCACACGTTGTTGAAAACGTGTTTTTGGATCCAAAAGACCTGAGCATATATACAGAAAATTTCATGAAATTGTGAATATCCAATTAGTGCTTTTTAATCTTAAAAGAAAGGGTGATTGATGTTACTTACAAGGGTATTATTTGTTGACTCATAATACCATCCGTTTACAAATGCAGGAAGGATGCCTTGCGCCCCAAGCACATATATCAGCATTGCATTCATGCCTATCCATTCAAGAAACAAAAATGGTGTCCTCAACTCCCAAACATCAATCTGTTTCATTCATTTCACCAATGGAACATCGGAAAATAGGATCAGTTAGCGTTGAAGGATAAGAATATGATGTGTTCAAGAGTAATGAATTGTTTTTACCAGGATGTAGAATGCTGAGAATATGATCCCGGCTGCACCGGCAGTGAAACACACATAGCTGAAACTGTAAAGCTGTTTGTTGATGGGAATGGCTACAAATTTGCAGAGATAAAAAACTCGGGTTTTAGATTTCGACTATACGTAGTTTAATGGAAACCGATTTCAGGAGCCTTACCATCTGTAAAATGAAGAATGATGGCCACAATAAGTAAGCCTAGTGCCATTGGCACCCATTGCTTGAGCCTCTCTGAGTGACCCTACAAATAGAACACTTTGATTTTTCAGTTCCCTGGAAACTACAATTCCATGATTCATTTTATAGTTTCAAAAGTTTCTAACCTTGAAATGAATTAAAACGTGTCCATAATGGATTCCGATAGTGCCGGAAAGGATAGCTAAAATCGAACTAAGAAAGAACAAGAACCAATAAAATCACTGCATATGGATTATGTTTAGAATGAAGTTACGGTTAAATAAAGAAAACCTTAGCAAGCCTTCTGGTTCGAATGGTGCACGGCACCAACTCGGCGCATCCTCACGCAAAGGACCTTCACTTGGAGAACTATGAGTGCAAGCCTACAATTTTGTTGAAACAAAGTAAAATATCAGATGGTAAGCAGTGATGACTTGACTAATCTGTTGCAGATTGAAGCTCATAAAGGACTAACCTTTAGGCGTTTCCAGACTGGATAAGCATAAAGATGGTTAATGCCCCAAACCTGTCGATCGACGTAACCAACGGCATTGCAAGCTGGTCCTAAGTGCCCTCTCATCCCACATTTTACCTTAAAACAGCAGAGCAGAAAAAAAAAAGAAACAAATGACAAAAGCTCCAATCTGGGACGAACAGTGAATATGTTGTGACCATGTAAATGACAAAAGCATTAAGCTATATGCATTAAGCTTTTGAGATACAATATTCGCAATACCGTGTATCGTGTTGTTTCATCGTCTGTCTTTACGACAAAGCTCCAATCTGGGACGTATAGTGAATATGTTGTGACCATGTAAATGACAAAAGCAACAAATCCTCCAAGCCTAGATTTTCAGTTAGACAAAAGGATTGTAAACTTCAGGAGAGTTCAAATAGCATCGATTATGATTGAAAACATAGAATCTGTGTCTTCATTTACCATTGCCAGCGGTAAGCAGTGAGAATAGATGAATATCCAGGTTTCAAAACTGTTGGTCTGAGCTTTGTGGTGAGAGTCTCTATCAAAGCTACAATGAAGTAAACCAAAGCTATTCTCTGTTTACACATAAGACATTCATAATTAGCTGATGGATCCATTTTCAAGACGAAATTACTCAATCACCATTCGAGTCTGCTAAAGATGAAAGATGTTATTTACCTGGAGGATTCCAAACCATCGGATTTGTTTCATGTCAACTCCATAAACGAGATCATTTGGTGCATGGGAGTATCCACCTGCAGATTTCAATTGCAATATTCCAGATTTGTTTCAAGTTTTTTTTCATATATTTGGAGAATTATATCCCGGAGTTATATATCTGAGTATGTGTCGGATACGAATACAGTATACAAATACGAAATATTTGGGAGTGATGAGTACCTTGCAACAAAACTCCCCAAAATAGAAGCTTTAGAGTTCTCAAGCATATCTTTCTAATTGCATCCTTTACCTTGGGAATTTTCTGCAACAGGTAATATTTATAAGAAAACCAGAAAATCAAGGGGGAATCGTTTTAAATTTGTACCTTGAGAGCCAAGGCAATGGCCACCCCAACAATGAATAGAAAAAAAGGCATGACAAAGTCAGCCAGTGTGCATCCATTCCATGGTGAGTGATCAATCCGAGCATACGCTCCCCCGGCATCATCTACCAATATCATCAGCTACACCCACAGATCGAAAATTCGAGATTCGAAACTATCAACAACGATAGAACTGAATTCGAAAAACTCAATGTAATTACTGGCGACATGCAAGGACACACTTACCACGATGGTGAGTCCTCTAAAGGCATCCAAGGTCGCAACCCTCTTGGTCTTTTGCTTTACTAATGGTTGTTGCTGCTGCAACTGCAAATGTTGTTGTTCTTCAACCAGCTTGTCTTCCTTTTCCCCCATAATCTCTCTGTCTTCTCCTTCAAGATTCACTTTTGAACGAGCTAGCCCTTCTTCCATCTTTCCAGGATCCGCCATGAGTCGCTGCAAAGCAAGGCTATAGAAAGTAGGAAAAGCTTGGAGGATGCCAACAATGGAGGCAAAGAGAGACAAGTTTATAATCCGAGAGGTGGCCGGCAAATAGTTGGTGCGGAAAGGGAAATGGTGGGGCCTAAATAGATACTTCAAAGTTAGGGAGAGACAAAAGGATAAAGGTCGAGTCGGACCAATCAAAGAACAGGTAATGGCCGTTTAAGACAGGAAACAGGTCCTCTGATTCCATGCTCATAACAACGTGAGAATTGGGATGGTAAAAAGAAACAACAAACTAGTGGTGGAATTTGGGTTTAATCCAGTTATTTTCATTACTATTTCAACTGTCTAGTACAACGCTCCTGTTTTGTCCCCCTCAGCGTTCCTCTAGTGTTTGGTAGGAATTATCGTGCGAGGAAGCCATTGGAGCCGGAAGAAAACATAGTTTATTTTGTTTTAGCTGTTTGATTGTAAGTATCACTTCAAAAGTTCATAATTTTGTTTTTAATGATCAGCATGAGAGGATGCGAATCCAAGAGTTGATACACACGTATGTATTTTACTTAAATTCAACAAGTTTTGATTTGATCTATTATATACTATTTTTTTTAATTTAAATTTGGGTTGGGTTAATATTTTATTTTATAGATGAGATCGAGTCAAATTTAAATTTAAAATTAAAATAATAAAATATTAATTTGACCTCATATAATACTATAAATATCCATAATATATTAAGATATAATTACAATAATCTCATTTTATATTATTTTTTTAAATTAGATCCTTATTTTATTTAATAAAAATAAATTTTACATATATATATCGGACCGAGTTTTAACCTCAAAAATTTGATCAAGTGGAGCCCCCCTAAACCCTGATCAAGTGCGAGCGCGAGTGGAAAAGTTTAATTTTTAAGTCAGGTTCGTGTTGGTGAAAATTTGACCCATTATCATCCTTAGATACACAGGCACTAAAAGTGAGCAAAATTCGACTTGATTCGAAAAAGTCGAAATTTTCAACTTGACTCGTAATTTCATAAACTCAATTTGACTCAAAAAGATTCAAATACATATTGAGTTGTAAAATATGACTCATCAACTCGACTAACTCAAAAGTTTTTTACTCGACTCTATCGAATAGTCACTCTCCTAACAGGCACCTACCATTGTCTACCGAAATGGTTAAATTACTTGATTGGTCCTTGTAGTATAGGCTGAAGAATAAATTAATCCTACTTCATAATCCTACCAATTGAATGATCAGTTGGCTACAAAATTGGAGCCCTACAGTTCCAGAAATCAGCTTCCTATTGAAAGAAACTGATCTATGAGACTATCAGTGAACAAGTCCAGTGGCTAAATGTCAATTTGATGATCAAATATTCAAAGAAGACTCCAAAAAAACTTTATATATAAAAGGTGTCTTTGTAATCATATTGAAACGTGGAGTGATGAGCCGGCATTAAAATGCCTAAACTAGTTTATGATCCAACTTAATTCTACTGTTTGAGATTTCTTTATATTAAAATTTGACTGAAACTAGAAGAATCTGGCAGATCCTTAAAACAAAAACACAAAAGCATTGAAGAGTTCTCAACAGTGTTGACCCACACGTATGATTCTGTTGGAGACATAAAAGTCAGGGATGTTCCAACAATTAGTAGCAGACAAACAGTGGATAAGTAATGGATCCAATCGACAGATATCTTAAAATATGACAAGACTGTTAGTTGCCGGCTGGTAAAAGGCCATCTTAAAGGTTGCCTGTTTCGGGTTTGCAATGCGTTCAGCGGGACTTTATCAGTAAGTAATCATTTTCATATACATTTATGAATAATTTGTCACTATATCATTTTAAATTTATACTTAAACTTCAAAACAGGTAATTATACTTTTAAACTATTAATACCATACCAATTAAGTTGTTTTCACAACAGTTTGATGTTAAATGTAGGACTGTAAACGAACTGAACGTTCAGCGAACTGTTGGTGAATCGTTCGACAAGAAGTTCGTTTATGAACAAAATTTTATGTTCGTTTAATTGAATGAACGAACATGAACAAAGAGTTTGTTCGTTCATTTATGTTTATAAACGTTCGATAATCCATTCGTTTATGTTTGTTCATTTATGTCCGTTTATATTCAGACCTAATAAATTTTAACCCTAAACCCATTAGTATTTTAAAACCCAATTAATTTTAAACTCAAATAAAAATATTCAACTCAATTAAAGAAAATATAAATCCTAAAATTATTTGGAAATAAAAGAAAAAACTCATTTGAATATAAACTAATTAATTTTATGTTCGTTTACGTTTGTTTGGACTGGCGGAGCCAGCTATATGTGAGGGGTGTCATCCCCAATTTTTTTTTAAATTTACAAATTAACATCTTAAAATATGTATTTTTTTAAATTTGACACCCCAAAATAAATTTTCTAACTCTACCCCGGTTTGTTTGTTCGATTAAAGTTAATGAATAAAGATAAACATATTCTCATTTGTATTCGTTAGTTAGTTTAAGGGCCTCAGCATAAATATAATATAGATCATATTTAAAATACGAATCAAATGGTCAATATATATATATATATATAGTTATTATGTTTGTGTTTAATATATATTCATTAAGTGAATAATTTAAATCTAATATGTCAAACAAGAAATAAATTATCTAAATTATATTGACACTTTTTCTTCAAAAAGTTTGATCTAAATGATCCATACAATCAATACATACGTAATTATAATTTAACTTATATGTTTTAAATCAAATTTTAATTAGCCTTTACCACTTGAACTGAAGATTAGGTTGATGAAGTACTCGATTAATATATTATTTATACTTTAAGGACTCGATTAGGAACATTGTAAAGTATAAAGATCAATTTAGAATCTCATAGGTAATTTGGGTAATTTTATAAATTAACCATGTGAAAAAGAGATTAATCCTAATTTATTTAAATAAAACTACTGTAAAGGTGTTTTTGCAATCATTTCTCTTTTATTTTTCAAACAGCTTTTCTTTCCCATAATTACCCTCCACTTCTCGAACTCTTTTTTTCTCATTAATCTGGTCCTTCCTATACTTGGTCGCCGGAGCAGCAACACCGTCAGATCAGCTGATCACATTCCGGCGATCTGTTTTTTCCGAGTGAATCTTTCCAAATTTCCGGTCAATCAACTGATTATTTCAGGAACCATTGTTACCGTCAGATCCGGGTTTGAGTATTCTTTCTTAGGGTGAAGCCGCAGAACCAGCGCCGTCAAGTTCTTTCATCCCTAGTTCGATTAGTTCAACGTAATCCTTATCAGTGTTTCTTTTCTTGGTCCAAAATGTTTAAGAAAATTATCAAAGGAGGGCAACGGAAGTCTTCCAAATCGAATTCAACAGAAACATCTTTATACGGGTACGGTCCATCAAGTTCCAACAACCCTGGGTCGGGTCCAAACTCCAATGCGGTCGTCGCTCCAGCCCAAAACTCTGAAGTCCCTATGGTCCCACCACCGATAACCACCGTGGAACCCTTGCCGTTATTTCGTGAAGTCTCCGTTTCGGAGAGACAGAACTTGTTCATGAGAAAATTACATATTTGTCGCTTCCAATTCGATTTCTCCAATACCTTGAAATCGACCCGTGAAAAAGAAATCAAGCGGCAAACACTGCTGGAGCTACTGGATTTCATCCAATCCGAGTCGGGCAAAATCTCGGACGTGTGTCAGGAAGAGATGATTAAAATGATTGGAATCAACATTTTCCGGTGCCTCCCTCCGGCGTCTCACGATAACACGGGCCAAGAAGCGAGGGATCCTGAAGAAGATGAAGGCTACTTGGAACCCTCGTGGCTGCATTTACAGGTTGTTTACGAGCTTCTTTTGAGATATGTAGTGTCTTCCGATACAGACACTAAGGTTGCTAAGAGATACATTGATCATTCATTTGTTATGAAGTTGCTTGATTTGTTTGATTCAGAAGATCGCAGGGAAAGGGAGTTTTTGAAAACCATTCTTCATAGGATTTATGGTAAGTTCATGGTCCATCGTCCGTTTATTAGGAAAGCCATAAATAATATTTTCTATAGGTTTATATACGAAACAGAGAGGCATAACGGGATTGGGGAGCTTTTGGAGATTCTTGGAAGTATTATTAATGGCTTCGCTTTGCCCATGAAAGAGGAACATAAGTTGTTTCTAGTGAGAGCATTGATTCCTTTGCATAAGGCGAAATCTGTAGCAGTGTATCACCAGCAGTTGTCGTATTGTATAATTCAGTTCGTTGAGAAGGATTCTAAATTGGCTGACACTGTTATTAGAGGGTTGTTGAAGTATTGGCCTTTGACTAATTGTCAAAAGGAAGTTCTTTTCCTTGCAGAACTCGAAGAAGTACTTGAAGCAACTCAGCCTGCCGAGTTCCAACGATGTATGGTTTCTCTTTTCAGCCAGATTGCTCGTTGCCTCAATAGCTCTCATTTTCAGGTAATACATGAGGGCGTTTATCTTTTCAATATGTCATTTTGGGTTTGCAAAATTCTGATAGTTTGCGTTCTCATTCATCTTTAGGAACCATTTGTATTCAGAATTGTAGAGTGATGATTTGTTGCTAAAATTGGATTAACTATGATTTTGATGTCTAATTGTTGTCAGGTTTTGATATTTTTCTCCTATAACTTTTGGTACATGTATGTAAGTTTAATAATTTCTTATTTGTTTTTGGAAATAGGTTTTTAAGGGTTATTTCTCGATACTTGTTTCCAAAAATGTGTTGGTCATGTATTTAAACAGAAATTAGGAGTCGGAGCAATGTAGATTTGAACCTTGAACATTTCTGTTTACATTCCAGTAGCTTCTCTATTTCTGTCCAGCGTCCAATTCAGTAAGCTATTCGTTTCAGTTTTCTCCCATGTTATAGCTTATATGTGCTTGTTTGAATAAGATCCTTTGGCAGGGTTTCTGTTGGCCAAGGTTTGTCCAAAAACAGGGAAAATTCGATTGCTTTTGCTTTATGCAGTGTCTTGCATCATTGAGTTTCTACTGTTGTCCTCATGATCAGTTAACTTTAAGAGTTTATGAAAAGTTATATGTTGGCCCAAACATCAAATTGCGGTTGCTTTGGAATTTTGTTTGTTGTTTCTCTATCCTTGCATAGATGGTAATCTTTGGCATAATCTATCCAAAATCTGAACAACAATTTCTTCTTTAATGGTGTTAGTTTGAAGTTCATTTGCAACCCTTGTTGCCTGTAGATCCTACACATTTTAGTGTCATCACGGGTCCCTTAATCATAATCTTCAGTCTGGTGATTCCACCTTTTCTGTTTTATTCCCCTACATCCCTTCTACTCTTTTTTTCCCTTTAGCCTTTTGTGGCATTTTCCCTTAAATACCATAAGGTTGAATAATTATTAAGCTGTTTTGGTCGAGCTAAGATTCACCCTCAATGGATTACCTGCTGCAAAGGAGTATATGGTGGAACATTTATTGTTTTTGGTTATTTACTTTTGTTAGTAAGGTTTCTACTGTGCTCGTCGTAATTTAGAATTGTTGGAGGGAATGGGTTGCTATACGATTGTTGACTGCTTTAAAACTTGTTTTTCTTCGGAATTCTTCGTAAGACCGATTTGTGTTGCACAGGTTGCAGAGAAAGCCCTCTTCTTGTGGAATAATGAGCACATTGTGAGCTTAATTGCCCAAAACCGGCAGTTGATATTACCAATTATCTTCAAGGCATTGGAGAAAAATATCCAAAACCACTGGAATCAGGCTATTCACGGGTTGACTGTGAATGTGCAAAAGGTGTTAATGGCAATGGATGCCGAGTTATTCAATGAGTGTGAGAGACAATTTGAAGAGAAAGAAGCCAGAGCCCAAGAGGTGGAAGAGCAACGAGAAATGACTTGGAAAAAAATGGCGGATGTGGCAGCAGAGAGAGGGAAAGATATTGCAAACCTATTTAAAATTGATGTCTGTGATGATGGCTGTGATGCTGTTCCCTCTCCGTTTTGTTGGTATTCCCTTTTCAATTTAAGTTTCAACTTTGGGGCTGAAAATGATCATTGAAGATACCCGAGAAAGTGGGGCGATCAATGTAATTTAAAATTTATTGAATTGGTTAGTAAAGCATTTTGCAGATAAGATTGATCTGTGAGGAACGACTTGTATTTTTTTGTCAAGCTATATGTTCTTCCAACATGAAAATTATCAGATTTTTTATTTTTATTGAAAGCACTAGTTGTACTTCTCATCCATTTAAGACTAAGCTTGGATCAAATTATTCTGCAATTGGATCTTAGGGAATCTAAATTTCCATTTTCTTCTTGGTAGCATCTCATTTGGTTGATTGTAAGTCAAGCTTCTCAACCGTTCGTGGTTGGATCAAATCAAGATTTTTTTCTAGATGATTCACCATTGGAACATAAGAATAACATAAAAAAAATAGAAAAGGAGCTCCCATTGGAAAGAAGAAAGTGGCACTGATGTTTAGTCTCCTTTAGTAACTGATTTCATTTTCACTAATTTATAGGAACAACCTTTCAAACTCACTTGCGCTTGAAACTCTACAACTCGGAAAGAAGAAATATGGTAAGATATCTCTGCAATTTAAGAGCAACATCCACGGCCTTGATGAGCCTTACACTCTGGTTTCTGATTTAAGATGTTTCTCTTCCCTACAGCAGACCCTTCTTCCAAAAAACTCGGAACTTCCATTATCTGTAAGAAAATCCACAGCTATTAAGAATCTGCAAACCAACTCATACACATAACACGATAGACAACATTTAATGGAAAACAAAGAAACATGCATATGAATCAAACGAAAATGACTCAAAATGGAAAACTTTACCTTCAATGCAAGCTCCTTAAAGCATTGCTCCACGTTTTCTCTTGTTTTAGCACTGCATTCAAGAAACATGCATCCGAGCTCTTTTGCAAGCGCGGTTCCTTCTTCCCTACTTACTGCCCTCTCAGAATCCTGAAATGTAAACAAATCGAATGTAATGAAGCATATGAATCCAAAGAAAATGACTCAAGATGGAGTCGTCATACAAGAAATCAAGACTTGCAACATCAACAGATCGGTAATATAAGACGTCTGCTATCCAGAAGGAATCAATGCTTCAGAGTTTGAGAAAACACAAAACGGAAAAACTTTCGAGTTATTTACGGGGTCCTATGATCTTTATTAACAAACTTTTTTCCATAAGATTTCTTCATCATGAATAGAGCATATGAGTTATTTCCAATATTATGAAATTGTCAAGAAGAAGCTTACTCTATCAACTTTATTTCCAACAAGCATCTTGACACACTCCTGATTGGTAGAATGGAGCTCCAGTTCTTTGGCCCAAACATCAGACAGATTCGTGAAGGTTTCTCTCCGTGTTACATCGTAAACTAAAGCCAAAGCCAATAAATAAGTCACGATTGCAGTAATTTTAAGTACCGATCCAAGAGGAAAGTCCAATCAATATTCAACATTATGCATGCTAATATTCATGGAAGTGTCTGCTATAGGGACCTAGAATTCAGTTCAATCAAGATTGTTATCAGACGCATGAAAGCTTATGATACAATTTTGTAGAGAATCGGATTGTCAACATTCGTAAATTGAAACCGACAATGCGGATCATAATATAGAAAATACTGAAACTCATACATGCACCTAAAAGATAAACTTACCAAGTATGATCCCTTGGGCACCTCTATAGTAAGAGCTTGTCAATGTTCTGAACCTTTCCTGCCCAGCTACATGATGCATTATGGTTCCACAAATCAATCATATGATTTCTCCATGTTCCAAGACAATTATTTTAATAAATAGAGAACTAATCAAAGATTAAAATGGAACAACATCACATTTAAGAAGTACCAGCACACCACTAACAGCAAAATGAAAACCCAGAAACAATTTAATGGATAAAAGTTCAAAATTCAAGCATAAGATTAATGTAAAATAAAGAAGACAATTGACTTCAAGTAGACTAATAAGAAATATAAAATGGTATTGATAGGAGGTTGATACCAGTGTCCCATTTAGTAAGCTTTAACCTCTTCCCACCAACTGGAATAGACTTGATCTTAAAATCCACACCTAAAAATATGGATTCAAACAAAAACCCAAATCAAAATTTACTATAAACTTATCTAAGATCCAAGAATGAAAGAGTAAAAAGAAAAAAGAAAAAAAGAATGAACCGACGGTGGGAGCTAGATCTTCTGCAGAAGCTGAAATTAAGCTAACGAGCAAACTACTCTTGCCAACACCCGAATCTCCAATCAATAAAATCTTGAACGAAAGATCATAGCTTCCATTGCTTTGCCCTGAAGATGATCCCATCTCGATCTTTCTATCCGAAAATTAAAAAAAGCACTGCTGTTTTAATCTGTTTACAAAATCTCAATTTTATCCAATGACGATGACACTTAATAAAGAAATAAACTTGGGTTAGAAATGGATGGCCTTTTACACTCAAAAGCACAGTGGGACTTGTTTTAATGGAGATGACGAAAGTAAGGAAATTTCGTTCAAGAGAAAGACCAAAGAGAAGATTGAGAATCAAATTTGTTTGTATGAGAAGAAAGTAGATAAGCACGGGCTAGCTGAGCCTGAGACCTCCCCACACTAACGTTGTTCTTTTTTGGGTTTTGTTTTGTGTTGTCTTTTACATAGATTGTACTGACGTGGCACGTCAGATCTACGGATCGTGCTTTCGACGCTCCAAGCCTCCAACTGTCTGGTGATCGGAAGTTGCTTTACATGGGGGAACTTATTAAATGAATGGTGGACGTAAGTTAGTCTCTACGTACAAACACTGATTGAATGAATGGATACTTGTCGACTTCATTTGTATCACACCTAATAGTTTTACTCCATGACCCATTATGTGGATTCGTCAGGTCGTATGGATGATTCATTTATTGGATTTCACATGGTGACTTTGGGGTAAGATCTTGTTGGAGTCGTACAGCGGAGCAGAGGGTATAACACTCGGGTTTAGGTTGGGTTACTTTCAGTTCGGATCGATGTCAGTTCAGGTCCGAAGCAGTTAAAGACCAGGTTAATTCAGGTTCGGATGGACTTCAGGCATATCTCGTTCAGACCGGGTCACATCATTAGTGTATAAAATTCAGGTTGGATCTTTATCAGATACAGATTGAGTTCAAATCGGGTCAATTTTTAGTTTTGGACTAATTATTTTCGTCTTACGCGAACGTTGAATTGTAATTTGTAATTGTATATGTTTTGGAGTAAATTACTAAGAATATAAATAATCATGGATCAATTTTATGAAAAATATAAAATTAAGGACTAAATTGAACAAATATGAAATTATAAATAAAAATTTAAATAAATTAAATAACACATATTGATGAGGGACCAAATCAAAATAATTTTAAAATATGAGGTTGAAATTAATATAGAAAAATACTAAATTATACCCATTTAAAAAGTTATGAGCTAATTACAAAAGAGAAAATAACCTCAGTGACCAAAAATCCCATATAATATACGATTTTAACCAATTTTTTCCGGATTTGCCAAAATGACCAACAAAATCGCAATGCGATCGCTAATTCGCAACGCGATATCCATTATCGCAAATTCGCGTTGCATTTTCGCAATGCGATAGTTGAAAATCGCGTTGCGATGGTCTACAGTATCGTTGCGATTTTCCCAATTCGCAATGCGAATAAGTAAATCGCAACGCGAATTGGGAAATTCGCAATGCGAATAAGTAAATCGCAACGCGAATTGGGAAAATCGCAATGCGATACTGACTATCGCAATGCGATAATAAAAAATCGCAACGAGATACTTACTTTCGCAACACGATACTGACTTTCGCAACGCGATTTACTTAGCGGCATTCGTATTAACGCGTATTTTTTTTTCAAATTCCAAACACGTATTTTTTCTTAATAAATCGGAAAATGAACCGTCCACAGTAATCGCAACTCATAACCTCAAACCCAAAAACACAACACTCAGTCCCATCTCCATCTCTCACTTTCTACGGCGAAATCCGTCCCCATCTCCGAAGATTTCCGTCCCCATCGCCGGCGAAATCCCTCACAACCATTCACAGTCAAAAATCCCTCACAATCATTCAGAAATGGAAAATCAACCTCCGAGGGTTAGTTTTTTTTATTTTTATTTTGAAATTTTTGCATTATTTTAGGTTTTTCATATTGAGATTGATGATAAGTTTACTAGTAATTTCAATAATAGATTAACCATTTCACTTAGATTTCTTATTAAATTCATTCGATTGCTGCCAATACTGCTAAACTGTTTAGCCTGTGAAGTTAGTATTTGTCTTTGCTTTGTCTTTTGGTTGAAGTAATGCAGAAGAAGAATAGTTTCGAGAATGATAATCGCAACGCGGAAATGACTATCGCAACGCGAAATAAAAATCGCAACGCGAAACCAAAATCGCATTGCGATTTTCATTTCGCGTTGCGATTTTCATTTCGCGTTGCGATTTTAATTTCGCGGTTGCGATTTTCATTTCGTGTTGCGATTGTCTGGTCGCGATAGTCATTTCGCGTTGCGATTCTCTCATTGCGATAGTCATTTCCGCGTTGCGATTCTCATTATCTCGTTGCGATTTTCATTTCAACCAAAAGACAGAAACAGTGTTGCAAATTTTAGTTTCAAGAATAAACTACTATTTATGTTTATTGTTTTGTTTTTGGTATATCTTGACAGTGTAATTTTTGGTATATCTAACTTGGTATGTTTATTTTTTTTTGTAGAAATTTTTTTCGGCTTCATTGACATTAAGGAATAAAGTTAGTCTAGCCACTACAATTGCTTCGAAGCTTTCACCTGCACAAAGAAAATTGTTTGAAGAAACCTGCATCGGGCCATGGCTGAGAGTACAGCATCCGGGTGGAGATGTTAGTTTGACCCATTTGTGGCTTCAGACCATGACTAGCGATCTACCCGACAGTATACAACGTGGTGAGGAAGAGATATGGTTTCATTTTCCACCGGCGTATACTTGTTTTGGGCGGAAGGAGTTCTGCTTAATCACTGGTCTACGATTCGGACACGATGATGTAGGCCGGTACACTCGTCATATCACCCGCCCATCATGGTTATCCAGGGTTTTTCCTGATGAGTCAATAGAGAAGCCGAACTTACACGTCGACGACATGAAGAAATTGTTTAATAAGAAAGATGGTTTTACTCGGATGAATGACGTCGATGTTGTCCGAGTATGCCTTCTACTACTTTTGTATGCCGGCTTTCTAGGCAGAGAGGCCAGACAACCTATTCCTCAGGAGCTAATATTATTGGTAGAGGACCTAAATGCATGGAATCTGTTTCCGTGGGATTCGTATATATGGAAAGCTACCTGGACTAAGTTGTCGTCTGCCTTTGATGACCGCAAAAGTTTGCGGGGCGATGGGTCGAAATACACTTTGTCAGGCTTTGTTTGGGCCTTTAAGGTAAGAATTTCTATATAATGTTTTCAAAATTATAATTAATTATTTAACAATTACTAATGTTTGTTATTATATTGTTTGTAGATTTGGATATTCGAGGCTTTCCCCAACATGCGGACATATGCATTAAAATCCTCAGATGATATTCCTAGGGCTATTTCCTGGAAGAGGAAACGTATGTTAGATTGGGAAGACTTAATACCATATGCGACAATAAATAATGTAAGTTAACACAAATACTATCATATATAAACAAGTTATTAATAGTAGACGTTTAACTTTGTTTTAGTTTTTATATTATTAGGAGGCCAACACTCCATTAATGAGACTGACACCCACGGAGGCTGAGCTTGCCACTGATTGGTGGCAAGCTAGTCAGTTTTTTTTTGATGGCACGAATGATGAGCAGCCTCCACTTCCTCCACTTCGAGAGCCATCACCTCACCCAGAGCCATCACCTGATCGACCCGACTATACACCTCTACAACGAGAGTCATCACCTATCCCGTCACATCATCGAGTCTCTTCTCTACCATCACCTCATGATAGGCGACCGACAAAGATGCCACGACTTCTATCTCCCTGTTCTCCACCTCCACGGGATGAGTCAAGGGAGTTACGTGATGAGGTCAATGCCTTGCGTGAGGAGATCGGTACTCTACGCGATAACGATGGTGCATGGCGTGTGGAGGTGTCTACTTTACGTGGTGAGGTTGCCGCTCTACGTGAGATGGTAGTATCGTTGCAGAATGAGGTTCATACTCTACGCAACGAGGTAAGTTTAAGATTTTCCATATTTAACTTGATGATAAATTTACTCGTAATTTCACTTAAATTAACCATTTCACTTAGATTGCTTAGTAAATTTATTCGGTTGCTGCCAAAACTGCTAAACTTTTTACTTTAACACTGTGAAGTTAGTATTTGTCTTTGTTTTGTCTTTTGGTTGAAATTTTGAAATATATTTATCTTTGTTTTCACTGTTTAAATATCATGTCTGTTTATTTACTGATATTTGTATTTTTATTTAGCGGACCGATAAGGTGGATGCTTTACGTCGGGTTTTTCTTGCACGACAGAGTTCACGCATCAGACGGCGTGCACGTGCTATTAAGTCTCCGTATACCCCAATAGTGCGAAGACACCGCAAGAAGAAGCCCGACTCGCCTATCATCCCTCAAGAGTCCACTCCTATCGTTGAAGAGGCCCCTATCATTCCTCGAGAGTCCCCTCCCACCGTTCAAGAGGCCACTGTCATCGTTGAAGAGGTCCCTCCCACCATTCAAGAGCCCGATTCACATGGCGTCATATGTAGGATTCTTGAGAAACCCTCTGACGTGCCGGACATGATGGATTCAAGTTGGCTCTCGTATGAGTTACCGGCCAGTACCATACCGGTATCTGAAGAGGAGAGGAAACAACTACCGGACACAATTCTGGATAACACCCTTTGGGCTAAGACCGCAGTTGATTTTTATCTACACGAGCGAAGCCAGGGGTGTTTCACTGACATATGCAAGCTCAATGATGATATCTATTTGTTGCTTGATCGGTCTTGGTGGGGCGTATTATTAGGGGTCGAAGACAATGGCTATTTCGATGGAGGGGTAAGTCTTATATTTTTCTTATATTTTCATTTGATTAATTTGTTTAAAAATTAATGTAATTCACTAATATATGTATTTTTTTGTAAAACAGCATATCGATGCGTGGGTGTCACGTCTACTAATAATTAGGAAACTTAAGGAAAATAAAAGAAATACACGGTATACAATAATGCCGACGGCTTTTAACGCAGTTCACTTGAAAAATCAACGAGATGAATCATTTGCGTTGGGCAATGGACAAGCTAAACTTTATCCTGCATGGTGGGAGGTCGATAAGGTTAGTGTTTATTTTAGATTGAGTTTAAAGGTATTCATAAATAAGTGCGCAAATGAATGAATTATTACTTATGATTGCAGGTGTTTATCCCTGTTTTGGAACGTAACCATTGGCTTCTCGTCGAGCTTCAGATCCCATCCCTTAAGGCAATAGTATATGACAGCATGATAAATTACATATCATTGGCTGATTTAAGAGATATTATTAAGGGATGGAGCTCTTATTTGGCTAAATACTTGGATGCGATAAATTATTAGACTCGTTCTGGAAACAAGAAGCCAAAGAAGCTCAATATTACAGTTAGCAGAGACGAGACCGCACCACAACAAACGAAAGGACCCAGAGGGGATTGTGGTCCTCTCGTATGCTTGGCGTTGGACCGTTTGATCACAGGAAGTATAAAGTATCTACCTCCCACCGATATAGATAGAGCTGCAGTAGGCTTGTGGTTTCGACATTATATGGCTAGATCGATATATACGAGACGCTGCCTACCTGCATCCGCGTTATAAAAATGTCTATAAACAATTGGTATGTTTATAGGCTTGTGGTTTGAAAATGTTTGGTTAAGTACCTAGAATTCAATAATTTGCTGTTTGTAGGTTTTAGATGTGTAGAAAGTGTTGTTTGAGCAAATGTTTGGTTTATGCAGGTTAATCTCAGAAGTGAGCTGCGTGAAAATGATGTATGGCTGCAAAATTTGATTCAATAGTAGAAGTGTTATTTTCTCTTATAATTATTGCTTATTTTTTGATTGTTTAATTTATTTGTAAAAGGTGATTTGTAAAAGTTGATTTGTTTAATTGATGTTAACATAATTCTTATTTGTGCTTGTTTAATTGATTGAAATGTAATGGTTGATTTTGTTGATTTCAATATGCATTATGTTGAAGGCAAAAAGTACTATCGCAATGCGAAATGAAAATCGCAACGAGATAATCGCAACGCGAAAATGAAAATCGCAACGCGAAATTAAATTCGCGTTGCGATTTTCATTTCGCATTGCGATTCCCTCGTTGCGATTTTCATTTCGCATTGCGATTCTCTCGTTGCGATTTTCATTTCGCATTGCGATAGTAATTTCCGCGTTGCGATGGACATTAAGATGATTGCCTATTAAGTGATAACAACTGGAACAGATCATAGCAATTTTCAAACTCAAGTTACTAATACATGCCTAACTGAAAATGTTAAAAGTTCACACATAAAATCTACATAATACAACGTTTGCATTTAAAAATCACCTAAGTTAACAGACCCAAAAGGTGAAGCCAGTTGTGATTGGGATTTTAAAGATGATTACGATTTTGATTGCCTTTTTCTTGACACCATATGAGCTTTGGATTTTGATGATGATCCATATTTTGGTAGAGGAAAAGATGATTGTGATGGCACTGGTGATCCACATGTCAACCTTGTATGACCACTTTCCTTGCACCGACTACATGTCGATCTCTTCTTCTCTTCACCCTTAGACGGTATACGATCGTGACTTTTTGGTCGGCCAGGTAGCTTTCTGTCCATGGTTGGTGGCAAAACTGTTTGTAAGTCATCTGGTATGTTCCACTCAGAAGGATGTGAAATAGGGTAGACAATCTCGGCATAAGTCTGTCGATATACTTCTGTAGTGTAGCAATCCATAGCGTATGTGCTTGAATCATCTTGGTTTAGATGAAGAGCAACTTTTATAACATGGCCACATGGATAACCAGATGTTTGCCATTTCATACAACTACACGTCCTTGCATTTAGATCGACAAGCCCATTTAAGTTATTATACAGTACTTCAAACAAAGTGTTTGAACATGGTTCAACTCTCCATGACGTTGACTTCACAACACGTTTCGTTATCTTTTTTTCAGTCCATGGTGTAACACGATGTTCCAATGTTCCTGTAAATTTAAATAAATAATACTTAGTAAAATATATCCCAATGTTCCTGTAAATTCAAAGAAATAATACCTGCATGGTTTCTTTTCTTGTAGTACCACTGTTGAATAGAGGCTCGAAAAAACTCCATTAACATAGTAATGGGTAATTTCCGGGAATGACGACTTAGAGCGTTAATTGATTCTGCACTATTAGACGTCATGAAACCATATCTTGCTCCAAGTTGATGTACTCTTGACCATCTTTCAAACCCGACATCTTCTAGTGTTTGAGCACACTGAGGCAAAACACGTCTTAAACAGTTTATATGCTTATTGAAATCCACTTCCCGATAAGCCTTTACAGCCTTCCAGTATGTCCATTTGTGCTTTTTTATACCAGCAGACCTTGATTTTAGATTTCTATACAAATGAACACCACAAAGTCCATGAAAAGCATCTGGGAAACACCTTCTAACAGCGTTGTCAATTGAGTTTGCCCTATCGGATATGATTGTCAGATTGCTAATAGGACCTACGCATTGCGATTTTCATTTCGCGTTGCGATTTTGTCGTTGCGATTTCATTTCGCGTTGCGATTTTGTCGTTGTGATTTTCATTTCGCATTGCGATAGCCATTTCCGCGTTGCGATAGTCATTTTCGTGTTGCGAAAGTAAACTATTCTTCTTCTGCAAATTGAAACTTGAATGGATTGCATTACTTCAACCAAAAGACAAAAACAAAACCAAAAACAAATACTAACAAAAACAGATTGGCAGCAACCGAATGAATTACGAGTATGAAAAATCTTAAACTTACCTCGTTGCGTAGAGTATGAACCTCATTCTGCAACGATGCTACCATCTCACGTAGAGCGGCTACCTCACCGCGTAATGTAGACACCTCAACACGCCATGCACCATCGTCTTTGCGTAAAGTACCGACCTCCTCACGCAAGGCATTGACCTCATCACGTAACTCCCCTAACTCATCCCGTTGAGGTGGAGGTGGAGAACAGGGAGATAAACGTCGTGACATCTTTGCCGGTCGCCTATCTTGCGGTGATGGTGGAGAAGAGGCTCGATGATGTGAAAGAATAGGTGATGGCTGTCGTTGTGGAGGTGTATAGCCGGGTCGATCAGATGATGGCTCTAGGTGAGGTGATAGCTCTGGGCGAGGTGATGGCTCCCGAAGTGGAGGCTGCTCATCAACCGTTCCATCAAAAAAACGCTTACTAGCTTGCCACCAATCAGTGGCAAGCTCAGCTTCCGTGGGTGTCAGCCTCTGTAGAGGAGTGTTGGCCTCCTAACAATATAAAAGCTTAAACAAAGTTAAATGTGTACTAGTAATAACTTGTTTATAAACATATGGTAGTATTTATGTTAACTTACATTATTTATTGTCGTATACCGTAGTAAATCTTCCCATTGCAAGGTTCGTTTCCTCTTCCAGGAAATAGCCCTGGGAATATTATTTGAAGTTTTTATTGCATATGTCTTCATGGCGGGAAAGGCCTCAAATATCCAAATCTACAAACAATATAATAACAAACATTAGTAATTGTTAAATAATTACTTATAATTTTGGAAACATTATATAAAAATTCTTACCTTAAAGGCCCAAATAAAGCCTGTCAAAGTGTATTTGGAACCATCGCCATGCAAACTTTTTCGATCATCCAAGGCAGACGATAACTTATTCCATGTAGCTTTCCATAAATACGAGCCCCACGGAAACAGGTTCCATGCATTTAGGTCTTCTACCAATTTGATTAGATCATTTGGAATAGGTTGTCTGGCCTCTCTGCCTAAAAAGCCGGCATGCAAAAGAATTAGAAGGCATACTCGGACAACGTCGACGTCATCCATCCGAGTAAAACCATCTTTATTATTCAAAAATCTTGTCAGGTCTTCTACGTGTAGACTCGGCCTCTCCAGCTCAGGAAAAACCCGGGATAGCCATGATGGGCGGGTAATGTGTCTAGTGTACCGACCTACATCATCGTGTCCAAAGCGTAGACCGGTGATTAAGCAAAACTCCTCCCGCCCAAAACACGTATACGCCGGTGGAAAATCAAACCATATCTCTTCATCACGACGTTGTATAGTCTCTGGTCATGGTTTGAAGAAACAAGTGTGTCAACATCGCATCTCCACCGGGATGTTGTACTTTCAGCCATGGCCCGAAGCATGTATCATCAAACATTTTTCTTTGTGCAGGTGAAAGCTTCGACGCAATTGTTTTGGCCAGGCTGACTTTATTTCTCAAGGTCAATTGAGCCGAATAAAAGTTCTACAAAAACAATAAACATACTAAATTAGATATACCAAAAACTACACTGTGAAGATATACCAAAAACATTAATAAACATAAATAGTAGTAGTTTATTCTTCAAACTTAAATATGCAACACTGTGAATTTCGTATTTGTCTTTGTTTTTTGGTTGAAGTAATGCAATTCATTCAAGTTTCAATTTGCAGAAGAAGAATAGTTTCTGAAAATGAAAATCGCAACACGAAAATGACTATCGCAACGAGAGAATCGCAACGCGAAACTAAAATCGCGTTGCGATTTGCATTTCGCGTTGCGATTCTTGGTTGATTTAATAAGCAATCTAAGTGAAATGGTTAATCTATTATTGAAATTACCAGTAAACCTATCATCAATTTCAATATGAAAAACCTAATAATAATGCAAAAATTTCAAAAAGAAAATAATTAAAAAAACTAACCCTCGTTGGTTGATTTGGTTGATTTTCCATTTCTGATTGTGAGGGTGGCTCTGAGAGATTTAGATAGACGGATTTCGCCGGAGATGGGGACGGATTTCGTCGGAGATGGGTGAGAGAGTGAGAGATGGAGATGGGATTGAGTTGTGATTTTAGGTTTTAGGTTATGAGTTGCGATTACGGGATATACTGTGGACAGTTCAGTGTTCCAATATATTTATATTCATGTTTGGAATTTAAAAATAAAATACTTGGCCAGGATACTAATGGCGCTTTGAAAATCGCATTGCGATTATGTATTATCGCGTTGCGAAAGTCAGTATCGCGTTGCGAAAGTAAGTATCTCGTTGCGATTTTTTATTATCGCATTGCGATAGTCAGTATCGCATTGCGATTTACTTATTCGCATTGCGAATTTCCCAATTTGCGTTGCGATTTACTTATTCGCATTGCGAATTGGGAAAATCGCAACGATACTGTAGACCATCGCAACGCGATTTTCAACTATCGCATTGCGAAAATGCAACGCAAATTTGCGATAATGGAGATCGCGTTGCGAATTAGCGATCGCATTGCGATTTTGTTGGTCATTTTGGCAAATCCGGAAAAAGTTGGTTAAAATCGTATATTATATGGGATTTTTGGTCACTGAGGTTATTTTCTCATTACAAAAATATAAATAAGAAATAAGAATGGGTCAAATTCAGATACAACTATAAATTTAATGACTAAATTGAATAAATATGAAAATGAACAAATTAAAATTTTCAAAAAATAAATAACACAAAAAAATGAAATAAAAATAATTATAAAATGTGAAGCATGTATGAAAAATAAAATAAATTCCATTCCTTTCAAAAGTTAAAAAAATATTAAAATAATTATAATATATATATATAAAGTATATATTAATATAATATTAAAATAATTATAATATATATATAAAGTATATATTAATATAATATAAATAAACTATATAGTTTTGTTTATAATTTTATATACTGTATATAAACTATGTAGTGTATATATGAATTATATATAAACTATATAATTTATATATATTATTACCACATGTTTAATTAATATTGGATTGATAAATAATTTAGAGGATCTATTTATTATGTGTTTAATTAGTATTATGTTAAAAAATACTTTAAAGATCTATTTTGCACGTGTTTAATCAGTATTGGGTTGATAAATATTTTGGAGGATTCACTCAACACATGTTATCGGTATCAGGTTGATAAATACTCTAGAGAATTCCCTTAGCACGTGCTTAATTAGTATTGAGTTGACAAATGCTTTGGAGGATTCACTTTAGTCCATGTTTAATCAATATTGGATTCACAAGTACTTTGAAGGATTCACTCGGCACGTGTTTAATCAGTATTGAGTTGACAAATACTTTGGAGGATTCACTTCAGCACATGTTTAATCAGTATTAGGTTGATAAATATTTTGGAGGATTCACTCAACACATGTTGAATTAGTATTGGATTGACAAATACTTTAGAAGATTCACTCAACACGTGTTTAATCGGTATTGAGTTGATAAATACTTCAGAAAATTCAGTTAACATGTGTTTAATCGGTATTGAGTTGATAAATACTTTAGAAGATTCAATTAGCACGTGTTTAATCAATATTGGGTTAGGATTCACTTAACATGTGTTTCATTAGCATTGAATTAACAAATACTTTGAAAGATTCACTTAACACATGTTTAATCAATACTGGATTGATAAGTACTTTGGAGGATTCACTTAGTGGTTTATAAAGACGAAATTATAAGCCTCATTTAATGTACTATCTCCATAAAAGCGAAAAATATTTTTTCTTGAATCATTGTTTATGTTCTTGAAAACTAGTGTTTTAAATATAAATGATTAAATTTATTGATTTATTTTAAATTAAGATTAAATTGATATAAATATATAATTTTTAGAGACTAAAATCATTATTATTATTATTATTATATCAAATTATGTTAGACATATGTTAATTTTAACGATTATTAACTTGTGTGTAATAATATTTTAATTGAATGATTTATTTGTAACTTTATAAAATGTGACACGTTTCTTACCAAACGCATAATTAAGTGATCTTGGTGTATTTTACCCTTGATAATATTAGGTAACTTTTTAATCATTGATGGTTAAAACAAAAATTAACTCAAACATAAATGACCATTGTTTAATTTATCCATTTAAAATCATATTACAATCACAACACCGAATAAAAGTGGAACCTTTTCTCTCCGACAATAGAATTGTTGAAAGAGAGAAAAGTTCAGGAAAAAGAAAAATATATATACAAAAGAAGGGGAAAAAGAAGAAGCTAAAAAGCTTCAAATATTCATCAATGGCGGTTCATAGGTTTTATAGGGTTTTGTGATTGGCAATTCCTTTAGAGCTTCAATGGAAATGCCCGGGAGAAGACCCAATTACTCTCTCCTTTGCTAGTATCCTGAAGACCAGTTCTCGGTGTCCATATCGAGAGCTCCGCTTCCGTATTACGATTCGATTTCAAGCGAAGCCGCGAGTAGCAAGAACAAAGTGAAATTGGAGAGAGGTTTAACTGATTGGGATCAGAGTCAGAGTCTTAGTCAGAGTCAAAACCACGCCCAACTACAAGCAAATCGAATCGGTGGCGGCGGTGGGGGAGGAGGAGGGAATACTTTTGCTTCGTCGATCGATCTTCAAAGGAAATCAAGCGGGAGTAGCTTCGGTGAGAGTATGTGCCGACCCTTGCTACGACGACAGCTAACGAGATTGATGCGTTCGCTTATGGTCATGATGGGAGCTCTGGACTTCTAGATTTGAGAACGAAAATTGGGGGTTCATCGTCGGGGAAAAGCTGGGTGCAGCAAACGGAGGAGAGTTATCAGTTGCAGCTGGCGTTAGATTTAAGGCTTTCTTCGGAAGCTACCTGTGCTGATGACCCAAATTTTTTGGGTCCGGTTTTGGATAATTCCGCAACAACTAGCTTCAGCTCTGCTGAGATAGTTTCCCATCGGTTCTGGGTATGTTTCTTGTAGATTTGTTTTTGTTCACTACATCATTCGATTGTCTTGTTTAAATTTACTTAATGATTTGCAAGACTAGGAGATTTAATAAATATGCCTAGGTAAATATAACCATCATGATAGTGAATGGAACTAGTTTTTAGATGATTTTAAAGACCAGTAATAAGATATAATGGATGTTAGTGCATGAGCTCTTACACTTTGTTGTGATGTGAGAAGTCGGTTTGTCATAACTATAGTTTTCCATTGGTCCCGTGTTATATCGATCTGAACTTTTGGTGTGAGAACTTTTTTATTTTTCTGAATTTCGCAAGAGATGACTTTTACTCTTCTGATATTGGACATGAACTTGGGTACAATGGGAGTATATAGCTGCACAGCATCTGGAATAAATGACATGTGAAAACTAGGGTTTAGTAAAGTTTCAGGAATTTGTTGATTTTTTTTATAGAAATAGGAGGCATCATTAAAAACCTCCCTCATAGTGGTTTCTTTCCCGAAAGAAAGAACCAACCAGCGGAATGAGGAAAAGAATGCCTTAATTTATTAATATTGTAGAAATCAGAGTAATTCTCTGTATTTTCATATTATTTTCAATATGACAGATTACATCTTTATATACAAATTATCTCTCTAAAGTAGGAAACACTTAAGAAAGGAAAGATACTAATCCTAGGATGTGATCTCTTAAAATAAGGGATTGTATAAATATATGTACAGAATCCCTTAACTAAAGGAATGATATCAAATCATAACAAATCATATCTCTATAATTCCTACACTCCCCCTCAAACTGGAGAATATACATTGTATAATCCCAGCTTGAATAGGAATTTATTGAAAACAGGCTTTGGCAAAGCCTTAGTAAGAATGTCTGCAATTTGTTCTTCTGAAGGAATGTATGAAAGTGTGATTGTCTTTTTGTTAACTTGATCAGCTATAAAATGTCTATCAATCTCAACATGCTTTGTCCGATCATGTTGAACTGGGTTCTTGGCAATTTGAATAGCAGATTGATTATCACACAAGACTTCAAAGTGATCCTCTTGATTATTGCCAAGTTCTTTCAGTAGTTTAAGTAGCCAAATTCCTTCGCATATTCTCAATGCTAGTGCTCTGAATTCAGCTTCAACACTACTTCTTGAAACGACATATTGTTTTTTACTTCTCTAAGTTGTAAGGTTACCCCAAACAAATGTGAGTAGCCACTAGTGGATCTCCTTTCAGTAAGGTCTCCGGCCCAACTAGAGTCTGTAAAAATTTTAACAGTTCTGTCTTGTGTCTTCTTAAACATTAAGCCGTGTCCTGGAGTTTTCTTCAAGTACTTGAGAATTCTATTTGTTGTTGCCATATGCTCTTCAATAGGATTAGTCATGTGTTGACTTATCACATTACGGGAAAGGCTATATCTGGCCTTGTCAAGGATAAATAAATTAGTTTCCCAACTAATCTTTGAAATTTCTCTTTGTCTACTAAGGACCCTTATTCTTTGCTAAATTTCAAGCTTGTTACTTCTCCAAGTTGTAAGGTTACCCCAAACAAATGTGAGTAGCCACTAGTGGATCTCCTTTCAGTAAGGTCTCCGGCCCAACTAGAGTCTGTAAAAATTTTAATAGTTCTGTCTTGTGCCTTCTTAAACATTAAGCCGTGTCCTGGAGTTTTCTTCAAGTACTTGAGAATTCTATTTGCTGCTGCCATATGCTCTTCAATAGGATTAGTCATGTGTTGACTTATCACATTACGGGAAAGGCTATATCTGGCCTTGTCAAGGATAAATAAATTAGTTTCCCAACTAATCTTTGAAATTTCTCTTTGTCTACTAAGGACCCTTTTTCTTTGCTAAATTTCAAGCTTGCCTCCATTGGTGTATCAATCGACTTACAACTAAGAAAACTAGTTTTTTTGAGTAAATCAAGTACATATTTTCTTTGGTTGATTATAAGTCCTTCTTTTGACCTTGCCACCTCTATTCCTAGGAAATACCTTAGCTTTCCCAAGTCCTTGGTTTTGAATTCCTCATTTAACAACTTTTTCAAATTGCAAATCTCTTCTTCATCATCTCCGGTAAGAATTATGTTGTCCACGTACACAATAGGGATAGCTTTCTTATTTGTAGAAGTTACCTTGATGAAAAGAGTATGATCGGCGAGGGACTGCTTGTAACCATTTTTCATAATGACTTTAGTGAACCTCTCGAACTAAGCTCTGGGTGATTGTTTTAATCCGTATAGAGACTTATTGAGCTTGCACAACTTTTACTTCCTTCAACAGACTGTAAGCCAAGTGGCAACTTCATATAGACTTCTTCTAGCTTGCCATTAAGAAAAACATTTTTTTACATCAAGTTGGTGTAATTTTCAATCGTAATTTACCGCCAAACTTAGGAGTACTCGAACAATATTCAACTTCGCCACATGTGCAAAAGTTTCTGTGAAATCTATCTCATATGTTTGCGTAAAGCTTCTGGCTACTAGTCTAGCTTTGTATCGTTGAATACTACCATTGGAGTTATACTTTATAGCAAAGATCCATTTACAACCAACAACCTTTTTGCCTTGAGGAAGGTTCGTAACGGTCCAAGTAGCATTTTTCTCTAGTGCACAAATTTCCTCTTCAACAACCCTTCTCCATTTTGCATCATTTAGAGCTTCAACTATGCTTGTGAGAACCTGTTCTTTATCCAAGTTTGCTGTAAATGCTTGAAAAGAAGACATCAATGAATTATAACCAACAAATATTTCAAAAGGATGCTTGGTGCACTGTCTAACCCCTTTTCTAATAGCAATAGGGAAGTCATCTAGAGTAGGGGAAGTGGACTTACTGATTTCTTCTTCTATTTCGGCAGCTGGACCCAAATCCAATTCTCGGCAAGCATCATATTGCAAAACAGCCTCAGGAATATGTTTTCTTTTCCTTGTATAGACACGAAGTTGTTTGATTGGTGATGTATGTGGAAGATTTTGAATGGGAGTAGGTGTGTTTTCAGGAAGGGTGTTTAAAGTAGGTGTGGGTGAAGTAGTGATAGGTACTACAAATGAATCAATGGGAGTAGTTACAGGTGACAATTTGTAGGTAAAGACAAAATTGGTGGCAATTCTGGAGTTTGAGAATGTAGAGTAGGAGGAGATACCTGATGTGGTTGAAAATCTTTCCATGTTTTCCCTGAATTTCAGCCTGAGTGAAATAGGGATCCTGCTCATAAAATGTTATGTCAATAATGGTAAAAAATCGCTTAGAGGGAGGATGATAGCATTTATAACCCTTCTTAAGTGAAGAATACCCAACCAGTACACACTTTAATGATTTAGGATCTAACTTGGACTTATTAGGAGCAATTTTTTGGATAAAAACAGTACAACCAAATATTTTAAGTGAAATAATGGAGGAGATAGGTTTAAAATGGGGAAAGTATTGCATAAATATAGATTGAGGTGTTTGAAATTGTAAAACCTTACTAGGTATTTGATTGATTAAATATGTGGCAGTTAATAAGGCTTCCCCGCATAAATATTTTGGAACATTAGTGGTAAATAGAAGAGAACTAGTAACTTCAAGGAGGTGTCTATTTTTTCTTTCGGCAATACCGTTTTGTTGTGGGGTGTCAGCACAAGAACTAATTTGAACAATGCCATTTTCCTTGAAAAACGTACCCAAATACTTAGCAAAAAATTCACTGTCATTATCAGATTTAAAGAGCTGAATTTTAGACCCAAATTGAGTGACAACCACGTTATAAAATTGGGTAAAAACTCCAGTAATTTCATATTTATCTTTTAGTAAATAAGTCCAAGTTATCCTACTGTGATCATCAATGAAAGTTGTCCGCTCTTGTGGGTACTATAAAAAGAGTGCGGATATATGTGCAAGTATATAAAATCGAACAAGTAATACAGTGATAAGTTGAGTATTGTCTCCACAGGGATTAAAGGAAATTAAATAAGTTTTTCAAGGCACTTTACTTTGTCACCTAAGTAAAGTTAGTAATGGTATATCAAATGATAATGCATGGGCAAAATGGAATGACTGATGTGGAAGTGGAACGATGGTAATGTGGTAGCAATTGATTATGTTGTGGCAAAGTGGATGGAAATGTCGTGGCAAATTAAATTGTGATAAGTGCAAACAAATAAAAATGTCAAGGCAAAATAAAATGCAATTGCTGGATTTAATATATATATAAATAGATAGAACTTTAGCTTTCTCACACGACAAGCAGCGATGGGAATGAGTGATGGGAGTCACAAGGAAAACCTAAGTCTATTTCTCTTAATAGTATTTCTTCTATGCTTACACTGCCCGACAGAGTCTACTGAGGAGCCCTATGCTATATCTAGTAAGAGACTCAACAGGTTAAAGATGCCCTGGCAAAACCGATTGGCGTAAACCCCTGCAGTGATCCTATTGGTCCAGATAACAGGATATGTCTCGGTAATACCTTTTTGCGGCAGCATTAACATCTAACCTATCGTTTTTTGAACAAATGTGAGAAAAAAATGAAATTCTTACTTTATTGCTCTAAACGTAAATTACAATTTATAAGGAAGAACTACTCTAAGTTAAGAAATAATTTCTAAGATCAGGGAATTAGATTAGTTGACTATTTACATAAGGCAAACTCCTAGAATTAAGAAAAAAAGATATTATTCCTTGATTCTAGGAATTCCAACACTCCCCCTCAAGTTGGTGTATAGATGTTCATCAAACCCAGCTTGCTAGTGAGATCTTCAAACATGTTCTTGTTTAGGCTCTTGGTAAACAAGTCTGCAATTTGTTGTTTAGTTGGTAGGTAGGTTATGCATACTTTCCCTGATTCGATATTTTCTTTGATAAAATGGCCATCTATTTCTACATGTTTGGTACGATCATGGTGAACCGGATTGTATGCTATGCTCACTACTGCCTGATTGTCATAGTACAGTTTCATAGGTCTGGTGTGAGGCATTTTTAATTCCCTCATTAGTCGCTGTATCCAAATTCCCTCGCATATACCATGTGACAGATCGATATTCAGCTTCAGCACTACTGTGGGCTACAACATATTGTTTTTTACTTCTCCACGTCACAAGGTTATCCCACACGTAACTGCAGTAACCTCTTTTAGACCTTATATCATTCACCGAACCTACCCAATCAGTATCTGTGTAGATGTCTACATATCGGTTATTTGTTTTCTTGAAGTATAGACCCTTACCTGGGGTTCCCTTCAAGTATCTCAACACCCTATGGACAGCCTCTAGATGTGTCTCCCTTGGGTTATGCATATATTGGCTGATAACACTCACACTGAAAGCAATGTCAGGACGAGTGTGGGATAGATAGATAGATAAGTTTTCCCACAAGTCGTTGATATCTCTCCCTGTCTAATTCCTCTCCATCTTCATTATTTCGAAGTTTCAAATTGAATTCCATCAGGGTCTCTGCAGGTCTGCAACCTAACATGCCAGTATCCTTCAGTAAATCTAGAACATATTTTCGTTGAGAGATGGAGATACCTATTCGAGACCTTGCTACTTCCATTCCAAGGAATTATTTTAGATTTTCCAAGTCCTTAAGCTCAAATTCAGTGCTAAGGAACTCTTTTAGGCATCTGATTTCATTCGAATTATCTTCTGTTAGAATGATATCGTCAACATAGACTATAAGGATGGAGCATTTACCTTCTTTTGAATGTTTGTAGAACATGGTATGGTCAGCTTGTCCTTGGGTATATGCCCTGCTGGTCATAGCCTTGGTAAATCGACTAAACCAAGCTCTTGGGGACTATTTCAACCCATATAGTGATTTCTTTATCCTGCATACCTGACATTTTTCTTCTTCGAATCTTGGTGGAAAGTCCATATACACTTCCTCGGCCAATTCACCATTTAGGAATGCGTTTTTAACATCCAACTGAGTCAAAGGCCAATCAAGATTTGCAGCAAGTGATAGAAGAACCCGGATAGTATTAAGTTTGGCAACAGGTGCAAAGGTCTCATCATAATCGAGCCCATATGTTTGAGTGAATCCCTTTGCCACAAGTCGAGCCTTGTACCTGTCAATAGTTCCATCAGTTTTGAATTTTGTGGTGAAAATCCATTTGCAGCCTACTGGTTTTTTCCCTTCAGGCAGATCCGAGATTTCCCATGTTCCATTATTTTTTAGAGCATTCATTTCTTCCATTACAACATTTTTCCATTCAGGTGATTCAAGAGCTTCCTTCATAGCCCTTGGAGTTTTTACATGGTCAATATTTGTCACAAAGTTTTTGTATGACTTGGATAGATTTCCATAAGACACAAACCGAGAGATAGGGTGTTGGGTGCAGGTCCTTACACCTTTTCGAATAGCAATTGGGAGATCAATAGATGAAGAATCAGGGGTTACCTCTGTTGTAGAACAGTCAACGGTTGTAGATGAATTTGGCACTGCTATATCAGTTTCAGGAGATTAATGACGCCTTGAATAAACCCGGAGTTCAGGAGCACAGAGTTACCGAGTTTCAGGAGCAAGCTGTGGAGCAAGTTGTTGCTGTTTCTGCAGACTAGGATCATCATTGTGTTGCTGGGAAGGGGGCTGTTGTGAGGGGACTATGAGGCTGTCATTAGGTGGCTGTTGTGAGGGGATTATGAGGATGTCATTTGTATAAAAAAATTTTGGTAGATTAAGATCGGGTGGTGGAGTAATAAGGAGGGTATTGAGGTTCTCATCTTCATTGAGAATCTCCCCCTGAAGATGAGTTGCTGAAAAATATGGTTCTGTTTCAAAGAAGGTTATATCTCGGGAAACAAATGTACGATGCAAAGTAGGTGAGTAACATTTGTGTAGAAATCAGAGTAATTCTCTGTAATTTCTTATTCTTTTCAATATGACAGATTATATATTTATATACAAAATATCTCTCTAAAGTAGGAAACTCTAAGAAAGGAAAAATAATAATCCTAGGATATGATCCCTTAAAATAAGGGATTGCAAAAATCTATTTACAAAATCACATCTCTATAGGAATGGTAACAAATCATATCTCTATAGGAATGGTAACAAATCCTTAGTAAGAATGTCTGTAACTTGTTCTTCTGAAGGAATGTATGAAAGTGTAGCTGTCTTTTTGTTAACTTGATCAGCAATAAAATGTCTATCAATCTCAACATGCTTTGTCCGATCATGTTGAACTGGGTTCTTGGTAATTTGAATGGCAGATTGATTATCACACAAAACTTCAAAGTGATCATCTTGATTAGTGACAAGTTCTTTCAGTAGTTTAAGTAGCCAAATTCATTCTCATATTCCCAATGCTAGTGCTCTGAATTCAGCTTCAGCACTACTTCTTGAAACGACAGATTGTTTCTTACTTCTCCAAGTTGTAAGGTTTCCCCAAACAAAGATGCAGTAGCCACTAGTGGATCTCCTTTCAGTAAGGTCTACAACCCAACTAAAATCTGTAAAGATCTTAACAGTTCTATCTTGTGTCTTCTTAAACATTAAACTGTGTCCTGGAGTTTTCTTTAAGTACTTGAGAATTCTATTTGCTGCTGCCATATGCTCTTTAGTAGGATTGGTCATGTGTTGACTTATCACATTTACAGGAAATGCTATATCTGGCCTTGTCAAGGATAAATAAATTAGTTTCCCAACTAATCTTTAAAATTTCTCTTTGTCTACTAAGGATCCATCTTCTTTGTTGAATTTAAAGCTTGCCTCCATTGGTGTATCATTCGGCTTACAACCAAGAAAACCAGTTTCTTTGAGTAAATCAAGTACATATTTTCTTTGGTTGATCACAAGTCCTTCTTTTGACCTTGCCACCTCCATTCCTAGGAAATACCTTAGCTTTCCCAAGTCCTTGGTTTGGAATTCCTTATTTAACTTCTTCAAATTGCAAATCTCTTCTTCATCATCTCCGGTAAGAATTATATCGTCCACGTACACAATAAGGATAGCTTTCTTAGTTGTAAAAGTTACCTTGATGAAAAGAGTATGATCGGCGAGGGACTACTTGTAGCCGTTTTTAGGATGACTTTAGTGAACCTCTCGAACCAAGCTCTGGGATATTGTTTTAACCCGTATAGAGACTTTTTGAGCTTGCAAACCTTATTGCTACCTTTAGCAGACTGTAAGCCAGGTGGCATTTTCATATAGACTTCTTCTTCTACCTGGCCATTAAGAAAAGCATTTTTTACATCAAGTTGGTGTAATTACCAATCGCAATTTACAGTCAAACTTAGGAGTACTCGAACAGTATTCAGCTTCGCCACAGGTGCAAAAGTTTCTGTGAAATCTATTCCATATGTTTGTGTAAAACCTTTGGCCACTAGTATCACTTTGTATCATTGGATACTACCATTAGAGTTATACTTTACAGCAAAGATCCACTTACAACCAACAGCCTTTTTTCCTTGAGGAAGGTCTGTAACAGTCCAAGTAGCATTTTTCTCCAGTGCAGAAATTTCCTCTTCAACAGCCCTTCTCCATTTAGAATCCTTTAGAGCTTCAGTTATGCTTGTGGGAACTTGTTCTTTATCCAAGGTTGCTGTAAATGCTTGAAAAGAAGGCATCAGAGAATCATAACCAACAAATTTTTCAATAGGATGCTTGGTGCACTGTCTAACCCCTTTTCTAATAGCAATAGGGAAGTCATCTAGAGTAGTGGAAGTATACTTACTGATTTCTTCTTCTATTTCGGCAGCTGGACCCAAATCCAATTCTCGGCAAAAATCAGATTGCAAAACAGCCTCAGGAATGTGTTTTCTTTTCCTTGTATAGAAACGAAGTTGTTTGATTGGTGTTGTTTGTGGAAGATTTTGAATGGGAGTAGGTGTATTTTCAGGAAGGGTATTTAAAGTGGGTATGGGTGAAGTAGTGATAGGAACTACCGATGGATCAATGGGAGTAGTTACATGTGACAAATCTGAAGGTTGAGAATGAAAAGTGGGTGGAGATACCTGATATGATCCGTAGCACCATAATCGAGGATCCAATTAGGGGACGACTGGGAGGAGAAAAAAACTGTAGCATGAGGTTTACCTTCTGGTTCTTTCATGACCAGATTACCTTCTTATTGAGTAGCATATCAGAAAACTTTTATGGATTTGAAGTGATCTCCGGAGTAGGAGAAGAAGTTGTGGACATCGTCTAGGTTGGAAAGAAACCGTAACCTAAGCTGATACCATGTAGAAATCAGAGTAATTCTATGTAATTTATTATTCTTTTCAATATGAAAGATTACATATTTATATACAAAATATCTCTCTAAAGTAGGAAACTCTAAGAAAGGAAAAATAATAATCCTAGGATATGATCCCTTAAAATAAGGGCTTGCAGAAATCTATTTACAAAATCATATCTCTATAGGAATGGTAACAAATCATATCTCTATAGGAATGGTAACAAATCATCTCTATAATTCCTACAATTTGTACCCTTTTTGCGTAGGGGGTAGCCAACAAAAACACAAGTATGAGCACGAGAGTCAAGTTTAGATAGGTTGGGTTGATGGTTATGGACAAAAGGCTTTACACCCGAATAATTTAACCGGTATGGTAGGAACATGGAAAAGAGGGAAAGCTTTTTGAAGGGTATTTAGAGGTGTTTGAAATTTAAGGATTTTGGATGGTATTCGGTTGATTAGGTAGCATGCGGTAAGAACAGCCTTTTCCCATAGGTATTTTGGGATATTTGTGGTAAACATTAGGGCTCGAGCAACATTTAATAGGTGCCGATTTTTCCTTTTCGAAATTCCATTTTGTTGTGGTGTGTCTGGACAGGAGCTTTGGTGTATGATGCCTTGTTCTGCAAGGTAAGGACTTAAAATCGAGTTGAAGTACTCTCTTCCATTATCGGTGCGGAGCGTTTGTATGGTGGAATTGAATTGGGTTCTAATCATTGAATGAAAATTTTGGAATACTTTGGGTGTTTCAGACTTTTCTTTGAGGAGATAAACCCAACAAACTCTAGTATGGTCATCAATAAATGTTATAAACCATCTTGCCCCCATAATATTTTCCACTCGGCTAGCCCCCCATAGATCATTGTGTATTAAGGAGAAAGGTTTGGATTGGATGTAAGGTTTTAATGTATAAGGAACACGAGTATGTTTTTAGAGTTGGCAGATTTCACACTTTAGGGAATTTAGATTTTTATTTCGAAATAACAGAGGAAATACATACTTCATGTACAAGAAGTTTGGGTGTCCTAGCCTTTGGTGCCACAACATAATTGTGTCCTCATGTGAAGCAGATAACGCCAAACTTCCTTTCTTATTGTCTTTATTCCATATGTAGAGTCCATCATCAACCTTAACAGTGCCAATCATCTTCCCCGATTTCTGTTCCTGTACAACACAATCACGAGCAGAAAATTCAACAAGAGCAGCATTTCCTCAATTAGTTTACTAACTGACAGTAAATTGCAGGATAAACTTGGGACATGTAAGACTTTGTCAAGAGAGTTTTTCAGTGAGTTGAAATACCCGAGTCCCAGCAACAGGCGAGTATGAACCATCAGCTATTCAGATACGAGATTTATTGTGACAGGGGATGTAGCTGTGGAACAGGGATGAGTTACCTGTCATGTGGTCGGAGGCACCTGAATCCAGGATCCAAGCGGATTGATTAGTTGAATACGAAGTAATATTAAAAGCAGTACCTTGAATAGCCAAGGATCCATGAGTAATAGGTGTTTCAAGTATCTTGCGTAGGGCTTCGAGTTGAGATTTGGTTAGGCAGACATCAAAGGTATTTTTTGTAGAGGATGAAGTGTTGGATGATACAAGGGCTGAGGTTTTAGATTCGAAAAGCTTTTCTGGTTGTTCTGCCATAGGAAGAAAACAACGCAAGAACAATTTCTAGAGGAAGAGCAGAATAGGATCGAATGAGTCCTACACCTCTGATGCCATGAACAAATGTGAGAAGAAATGAAATTCTTACTTTATTGCTCTAAACGTAAATTACAATTTATAAGGAATAACTACTCTAAGTTAGGAAATAATTCCTAAGATCAGGGAATTAGATTAGTTGACTATTTACATAAGACAAACTCCTAGAATTAAGAAAAAAAAATTGTTCCTTAATTCTAGGAATTTCAACATTTTTGTACACCTCCTTTTAGTCGAATGAAATCCTAACCTTATCTCTAAGGTGGATTAAGCCTAGTTACTACCTATAACCCCTTGTTTATGTAGTTCCTCCCTAGCTTCTCTTGAAGACTAAAGATATTTTGCGTAGGCATTCTCTCGAACCCTAAGCATCTTCTAAGGAAAGACTACTCTCGTAGCTCCTACAACCTTAAAGCATTAAGTTTCATAAACAAAACAGATTAAAGCATATAAAAACAACCATTCATTGAAATAAAACTTAAACATCCAAGTGAACTCCCTCCAAATAGGATTAGTTCATGGTGGGGTTCGAAATAAACAAGCACAAAGCAAGTTTCATCCGTTCCTTACAACACAATAACAAAATATGAAAACAAAGAGCTAAGGGAATGAGAAAAAGCCTTTGACGTGCACTGTCAGAGCTTCCCTCGGCCACCACGAACTGCCCCCAGCAAACTAGCTCCTCTCGGATGTCTAGAACGCCACTCCCTCAAGCTTGTCACAGAGAAATGCCATGGCAAGTAGGATTTACTGAGAAAAGAAGAGACCTTTTTCTCCTTCTATTTTAGCTCAAAACAGCGTAAAACCAAAGTCTTCTTCATTGTGGCTTCATCCTCTATTTATAGGGGAAAATTAACCCTAGGACTTGGTGTTGAAATTCCTAGAAAATCCCAAACCATGCTTAAATCACGTGAGTATCGGGCAGAGCATAGCACTGATCCAGTATGGGTTGCCGACTGAGTACCCGACATAATCCCGCTACAGACACCCAAGGACAGACAGGATCTGCAGAATAGGCGGCGTGGTCAGTAGGATCGGCTGTAGCAGCGCCGACCCCTCCAGGCGGATCTTCGAGGTAGATTTCTCCGGTAGAGCTCTCGGAAAGTCGTAAACAGCTGGCTTCAAAAATATCTTCTCGCACTTTAAGTGCTATCGAAATGCCAGTCGAACTTGGCAATTTCATTTTGCTCAGCAATCTCCTTATGTCACGATATTTTCTTTCCTTTTCTCATTGCTTTCAATTCCTACACATCATCAAACAAGCACATTTCCCATAAAGCAACACCGCTTTAAAAATAAAATACTGCGCCAAACTGAATTCTACCACATGCAACTAAATGCTTTTAAATGCATCTACATGGTCCTAAATGAGCTATCAGACACTCAATAACTTAAGTGAAAATGTCCCAAAATGTGACCTTTTACGGAGTTATCAAAAGTGATAAACCACTTACAATTATCAGTATTGTTCACCCGAGAAGGGCCCCAAATATCATTGTGGATCAAAGCAAAAGGGTGAGAATGCTTATATGTAGAAGGAGAATAAGTTGATTTAGTATGTTTGGCAAGAGAGCAAACTTTACATGAAAAAGAATTTGGCCTTTTATGAATGAATAGAACAGGAAAAACTTTTGCAAGATAGTGGAAACTAGGATGGCCTAAACGATAGTGCCATAATATAACATTATCAACTTTTTCTAAAGCGGTGAAAGATTTCGAGATTTCGATTTTAGTAGAGGCAGGAAGAATATAGAGACCATTCTGCAAGTTGACCTTACCAATTATCTTCTTCGAGTTCAATGCCTGCAAAGTACAATCAAATTAAAAATTGCGGAGCAGTGCAAGTCGGTGGAAAGTTTACTAACGAAAATGAGATTGCAAGCCATATTTGGTACGAAGAGGATATTTTTAAGTACAATCTGGTCATTGAGAATAACAGTGCCATGTCCTTCTATTTTGCACAAGGAACAATCAGCCGTTTTGATAGCTTTACCAAAGTTTGGAAAAAAATTGCAAAACAAATCCTTATTACCAGTCATATGATCTGTAGCACCAGAATCGAGGGTCCAATTAGGGGTTAACTGGGAGGAGAAAAAAACTGTAGCATGAGGTTTACCTTCTGGTTCTTTCATGACCAGATTACCTTCTAATTGAGCAGCAGAACCAGAAAAATTTTCTGGATTCGAAGTGATCTCCAGAGTAGGAGAAGAAGTTATGGACATCGTCTAGGTTGGAAAGAAACTGTAACCTAATCTGATACCATGTAGAAATCAGAGTAATTCTCTGTATTTTCATATTATTTTCAATAGGACAAATTACATCTTTATATACAAATTATCTCTCTAAAGTAGGAAACACTTAAGAAAGGAAAGATACTAATCCCAGGATGTGATCCCTTAAAATAAGAGATTGTATAAATATATGTACATAATCCCTTAACTAAAGGAATGATATCAAATCATAACAAACCATATCTCTATAATTCGTACAAATATAATAACATTACATAAGACATAACAATTACATCAGTAATCAAAAGCTACAAAAACGAATAAAACATCCTAAAACCAAAACCTTACATTCACCAAATCCCTTCCTTAGCTAAACTATCTGCCTCACAATTACAAACCCTTGGAATCCACCTAACTAAAGACACCTTATCAGAAAAAGAGACAAAATCTCCTTAACTAGATAGTTAAAGAAGACAGGAGCTGAAGACGGAGACTAAATCCAGTCCACTGAAGACTTACAATCACTTTCAACAATCAACCTACCAACAGAAACCCAAGCTGAAGAAAGAAATATTTCAATGCCTCTTTTAATAGCTTTTAATTCAGTAACTGGAGGGGGCCCTTGACCAATACTTTCCGAAAAAGTCATTAGAGTATAACAATTCCAATCTCTTAAAATATCACCTATACCTCCGACTAACCCATCAAACCTTACAGCTCCATCAACATTCATCTTAAGAAAATCTCGTGGAGGGGGTAGCCAGCAAAGCACAAGGCAACTCTTAGATTTAGGAACATAGACACTATCTGCGAGGGAAGGATCTCCAATCAACACATCCTCCTGGATAAGAACTTGAGGACACTTGGCTGGAAACCACTTAGATAACCTAAATCTAACTATGAAGAAAAGAGATATACTGTCCAGAGAGGCTCTATCAAAAACAATTGCATTCCTAGATTTCCAAATGGACAAAAAAATAACACTCGGAATAAACTTCCAAATCATCGAATGCACCCTCAATTCGGACCAAGAGCTAAGAAAAAAGGGAGGATCCTTTGGCAAAACTACAGATAAATCCCAAAACTTGATAATCTTATTCCAAAGTTCCCAAGCGACATAACATGAAATAAAAAGAGGTTGCACGGTTTCCTCATGCTTCAGGAATTTGTTGATAAAAAATTGAACATTTGAATATAAATTATATAATGCCTTTTCAATGGTATGTGCATCAGGTGAGTGGCTGCTTATCATATTTTGAAAAGGTTCCCGATGGATTTTATTTAATTTATGGAGTTAATCCATATGTCTGGACTATGTGCACTGATCTGCATGAGCATGGACGAATTCCATCAATCGACTCTCTTAGATCTGTTGATCATGCGGTTGGTTCACCACTAGAAGTGATATTGGTTGACCGAAGAAGTGATCTCGGCATAAAGGAACTCCAAAATAGAGTCTATAACATTTTTCGTAGCTGCATAACCACAAAAGAAGTTGTTGAGGAGTTAGCACAGCTTGTCTGCTGTCGCATGGGGTGAGTTACCTATATCATTAATGCACAAAATTTCAAAATTCATACAATTTTTTGTTCTATGGTGAGTAATTGTTCTATTTCAAACCGAAGGGGTTCATCTACAACTGAAGAGGATGACTTGGTTTCATATTGGAGGGACTGCAGTGATGATTTAAAAGATTGCTTAGGTTCAGTTGTGGTTCCCATAGGTAGCCTGTCCGCTGGCCTTTGCAGACATCGAGCTTTACTATTCAAAGTAAGGACCTAAGTTTATGGTGTTCTCATTTCACCTGTGAGGCTTTGGGATGATTTTTCGCTTAGTTATAGTTAACTTTTTGTGCCTTCACTACTTGTGGAACAAGTTTCCTGTTATAAAATGTTTTTCCCCTTTGAAGGGAAGGGGATTCATTCACAGTTCAAACATGACTTATGCAGGTGTTAGCTGACACAATTGATCTGCCATGTCGAATTGCAAAGGGATGCAAATATTGCAAAAGAGATGATGCTTCCTCTTGCCTTGTTCGCTTTGGGCTTGACAGGTATTTTATATCAGCACGGTGATATTTTGGTTTTGGCTGGTGTTGGTTATGTTTGTTTTGTTTCTGATTTACAACCTATTTCCTTTAAATTCTGAAATTGTCTTTGTTTAGTGATTTGTTTCTAAATTACAATGTTTTGCTGGCAAAGGAACCCTGCATTTTTAATTGAAGTTGTTGTTTGTCATGTGGAAATTGATCAACGTTTTTTGAAACTATATTTTGCTTAGTTCCACCTGCTACTCCACTTGCTTGGTTGCAGTGCGTTTTCCTGTTGTGGTCTTTCTTCCCATTTTGGTCAACGGTTTGTGATAAACTGCCTTGACTTACCTTGGTTAAAGTTTTCCATAGACAAGAAAATCTCATGAAGTCAATCTGATGGATAACCTTCCAAGTTATGGCAGAATGTCTATCCTAGACATAAATCTAGAAGGGTTTAATTCACTAGTGTAGTTGGGCTTTGTTTTTTCATGAGCTTTCGGAAGCTTATATACTTGGGTTTTGTAGTGTTTGGAGATTGGATTTTGATTCTTGAACAAATTTGATATTGAGAATTATTGGATATTATTATTATGGGGAATTTGTCTTACCTTACAGTCTTTGTGACTTCAGGGAGTATCTTGTTGATCTAATTGGGAACCCAGGTTACTTATGCGAGCCCGATTCCTTGCTCAATGGTCCTTCTTCCATCTCAATTTCTTCCCCATTGCGCTTTCCACATCTCAAACCAGCTATACCTGCCACTGATTTCAGGTCATTGGCCAAACAATACTTTTCAGACTGTGAATCACTTAATCTTGTATTTGATGATGCTACAGCAGGTAAATTTCCGGTTACTATCTATATGAAAAGCTTTATTGAATGCACCTTATCTGCTTTTAGATTTCAGGCTTGTCTTTCATTTGGTTTGAAGTAGGTTTCTTTCGCTCTTTTTCCCCACATGTCGTATTTTGTGAAGTCCCTTATCGAGTACAATGTTAGTCGAAGTCTCAAAGATGAATTGTATTGTTTCAAGTTCTTATAAAAATTTTCAGCATCTGCATTTATGAAAGCAATAGATAATTTAATCTCTAACTTAACACTTATGAATCTTGCCATTGAATTTTTTTGCACTAGCTTTTCAATTGTGGCTAAATTTTTTTCATCCTGGACCCAATTGAAGGTGTTGTCATATTATTTTGAGCTCTAAGGGAAACCAGAAAAGCGACCCTTACAATTTTACGTGGGCAGGCATTCATAAATAGGTTTTAATCTGGTTTGTTTATATATATATATATATATATATTTGCTTACCTGGTTTTGTTATTGTTAATTGCACTTTTATAACACTGTTGAGGCTGCCATTTCTATATCTGTAATACATTAGATGTTTGTGACATAAATTTGATGCCTTTTCCTGGTGTTCAGTCATGTCTTATCTTTGCATGGTTAAAACTTGTTTTTGTTATTCATCTGGTACGCAAATAAACATAGTTGTCTGTAATTTCAGGTACTTTTATGGATGAAGAAAATAAACTTGGCAACATTGGCACAGACAGAAATAACCATGTTCACATGTCAAGTAATATGAATGATGTCTCACAGTTGCCCCTACGTAATAGGGCTAAGCCACCTGCTCATGATAGAGATTCCCAGTATTCACAGTCTATAATAAGCTCAAAGAACATCATTAGAGATCCTTTAAAGCACATCCCTCCTCTAGGGCATAGGGATGTACCAGATCTAGTCTTGGCTGGCCCAATGGGGGGTCCTACTAAGGACTCGAGGTTTGCTAAGGGTAATCAACTTGTTCCTGGCAAAAGAAGTAGAGAACATGTCCTTGACACTGATGATTTGGACATTCCATGGAGTGATCTTGTTTTAAGAGAGAGAATTGGTTCTGGTATTTTCTCATCGTCTTTAAGAACATTCTTTCACAGAATAGACTACTGAGAGATCATATTCTTGGTCATAATTCATGTTTTGGTTTGGACTTGGTTCTTTAAAGGTTCTCTTGGAACTGTTCATCGTGCCTAATGGAATGGCTCGGTAAGAATCCTTCTGTTTATGAAGTATTTTCATAAGGATAAAGTTAAATGTTATGAAAATTTTATTTTTGACATCTCCTATTCTGCATCTTGTTTATTGTTGGCACTGCTTTGTTGTATGCTGAATTCTAATCGTCTTATGGAGGTTCTGGGGCCTTTTTTGTTTGTGATGTTCCTTGGGAATGAGAAAATATAAACAATTATTGATATATATATTTGACAAATGAAAGTAGATAGATTCATTAATGACATGTATTAGTATTTCTGAAGATGCAGAATTTGTTTTATGTGTATTTGGTTTTAGGAGTTATGGTATTTGTAAGACTTTCAGATTTTCTAGAATGTAGTATTTGTGCAATCGATTTAGGTGGCATCTGCTGAAGTTAGGTTTGAGGTCTAGGTAATCTTTTCTCTCCTTTCTGAATCAATTTCTTCACAGCATTCTCGCAGTTCCAAAACTTAAACTGCTTGAAGTTCACTTCTGCTCACATCATTTGAACATCAAAGCTTCACTTTCAGTTCCGAATATTGATCTTGACACTATTAATGCATGGAAATGTAGTGTCAAACCCTGTAATTTTCCTTTGTAAACCAGCAGTCAATCTAGTTTGTCACATGCTATTTCTCTTTAGCCATGCCTGTAAATGAAAAGGTTTTTGAATACGGTAAATCCGGAAATGCACCTTGATTCATATACAGTCATTGTAAGAGTGGACCTTCTATACTTTATAGTATTTTATTTTTGGAGTTTGGTCCATCTTTGATGAATTTTTACATAAAAGTATTCACTGCTTTTGAGCTGAAGTTCCTCATTAAAAAATTTTCTTGATTTACTTTGTTTTGGACTAACTAAAATTGACAAAGATGTTGACTCAATTGGAGACTTTTTTTGCCTTGAAATAAGTAGTCTTGGGTTAGAATCCTACGTTGCCCCTTGTTGACACTAATCTAGAATGCTTCATCTCTCGGGTAAGACACATCTTGGGCTTACTGGGGACTAAACAACCTATCTGCCACCAGAATTTATGAACCAGATAAAAAACATTTTTTGGTTGCAATTAATCCTGGCAGGAATGAACGATAAATTTTACAGGTGCTGTTGATGATTCCTCTTTCTCTGTATAATCTTATTTTTTTAATTACAGGATGTTACCGTGAAAATTCTCATGCAACAGGATTTGCATGGTGAGCTTTATAAAGAATTTTTGAGTGAGGTATGAGTTGGCTGACGTTTTGAACAATTTTGTTCTTGAGATTAAGAAACATCAGTTTTTCATTCATGTTTGTGGTATGATTATATTTTCACCTCAATTTTTTGTTAGGTTGCAATAATGAAACGCCTACGGCATCCAAATATTGTTCTTTTTATGGGAGCTGTTACTCAGCCCCCTAACTTGTCCATAGTCACAGAATACTTATCAAGGTTTGTTGTTATTTATTTATTTTTTGGGTGGGGGGAAATGGGAAACACCGTGTTTGCATTCCATCAGTTGAATAAAGAAGACGAAAAGGTTGTTTTATTTACTTCATACTACTACTTTTAGAGGTTTGAATTCTTAAGTGGATTAAAACCTTGACTCTAATTTGCAGAGGTAGCTTGTATAGGCTTTTGCGTAAGCCTGGTGTGGGAGATGTGTTGGATGAGAAGCGTCGCTCGAGTATGGCTTATGACGTGGTGGGTTTCAAAGGGTTTACTTTCTTTTTGTTTTTTGTTTTCCATTTTCTTATGTATCATCATAATGTTTTGTTAATGATATGGTCTAAGTCACCATCATTTTTCTTTCGTGCACAGGCAAAGGGAATGAATTATCTTCATAGACGTAATCCCCCTATTGTTCATAGAGATTTAAAATCACTAAACCTTTTGGTTGACAAGAAATATACGGTGAAGGTAAGCTCCAGAATGTTGCTGCTGTGTCTCAAAGAGCATGGTGTTTTCACCTTATAATCCTGTCATAGGAAGCATAAACATTTTGCCGTTTTCATTTACTTATTTTTTCAATGGATAAAAGCCACGTGATTGGCTTTTTTGTTCTTAACTGATAATGGAATCTAAATAGTTCTCAAGCCTTGTAATGTCTTTGCATTTATCAAATATAACCACAGGTTTTTACTATTGGAAATGGTTCTCAACTAGTTTTTGTTATATCCATCAATGTATATAGTTGGAGCCAACATTGTCTACTATAATTTGTTACTTTCTTTGTAATTATATCCATTTCTCTCTTAATGCAAATTTCTCTCAAAAGTTGCTTCGCAGATTTCTTCCTCACTTTCCTGGTCTGTAAATTCAGGTTTGTGATTTTGGGCTTTCTCGTTTGAAGGCAAACCCATTTCTTTCATCCAAATCAGCAGCTGGAACTGTATGTTAAACTAATTTTTAACTATACTTTTGGTATTTCTATTTTAGTTACCATAGATCACCGTTTATGCTGCAAAATATTAACAAATACATTCTTTTATATTAGCCCGAGTGGATGGCTCCAGAAGTTCTCCGTGATTAGCCATCAAATGAGAAGTCTGATGTATACAGTTTCGGTGTAATTTTGTGGGAGCTTGCAACATTGCAACTACCATGGGGCAACATAAATCCAGCACAGGTTTGTTAATGTATTATAGATTTTGTCCTATCAGATGTCTCATTTTGCTTGATGATTTAGCTTCAATGTGCTTGACAAGGCGCATATCAAATCTTTCATTAAAAGGAAATGATAATCTGATAGCAACTAAAAGTTCCCTTGAAGAGGAACAAACCACTTTCTATAAGCATTTCAAACGAGTGTGTTGTATGACCTGAGCTATGAACCACATACTTGAATGTCATGAAAATGGACTGTATGGGTTTCTTTATCACTATGCTGCATGTATGCATGCTATATTCAAATAAAGCTCAAGTTTGTCTACTTAACTTAATGTTTGTGAATGTGTCTGGAAAAAGTGTGAAGGGAAGCTCTTTGAAATTTTTGCAGCTTGCAATGGAGTATCTAAGTTTTGCACTTTGTTGAATAACATACCCCTCAATGAACGTGAACTATTGATATATCTGCATTTTTTTCTCTAATTTGCCTTTGAACTTTGGGTTTTTACTATCTCGTAAACTTACATATTGTCAGGCAGTGACAATCTTCTGGAGTTTAATTTCTAACAAACATAGCCCAATCTGAATTGTTATGCAGGTAGTAGCGGCTGTTGGTTTTAAGGGCAAAAGGCTTGATATTCCTCGGGATTTGAATCCTCAAGTGGCTGCCATAATCGAGGATTGCTGGGCCAAGTAAGTCAAAAAAGATTTTGTGATATGAGCAAACTTCCCTCTTTCATCGTTGTCATTGTTGATTTTTAATGCAGTGAGCCTTGTAAGCGTCCATCATTTTCCAGTATCATGGAACGGTTGAAGTCGCTGATTAATAAGCCTTCTACCCCTCAAACGGGGCGTGCTGACATGCCATTCCTCACCTGAATGGTTGGAACTCCTATGAAGTCGTCATCTTGCACATAATACAAGATTCTTTTTGACATTATATGAGATGGAGGGATTATTGCTGTTAGGTAGTCTAAGGTACGCACTTTTACATGCTTCAGCATCACCCGCATACGGTCCTCTGTTGGACTCTTTTCAATAATGAGGTCACGGTTGGCTTCTTCGCGAGAGAGGTTTTCACAGTCAGTAAAAGCTCGAGGCTGTATAATGTTACTGGATGAAACTTCATTGTCTCTCCTCGTCACAATTACGGTGCTCATGGGCCGACGTATATGCATATGCATACTCTTTCGTTGTTGATGAGAATTATGATGTTAACTGGAAGGAGTTGGGAATAATATTATATACTTGCATTCGTTTGATTGTTTGCAGTAGTAATTGTACATGTCTACCAAATAGCCAAACGGGACTCGCTGATTCTCAACATGGGACTTTCCAGATTATTTTTCGTGGAAGTAAAATTTCGCATGCAATTATGGAAGTTGTATCATATATGTATTTCTTTCTCATAGTTCTGTATGAAAAAAAAAAAGATTGTGTCTGAGATTTATTAAATGAGAAGCAACTCGGCACTTTCATGTCTTTTTATTTTTGGGATAACTAAGGTTCCCTTGTGTCTAGAATTAACAACTCATACCTTCTTTGTATTTATAAATGTTTGAAGCTTTAATTTTTGTAGATTTAGGCAATTGAAAGGATGCCTAAAATAACGAACTAAAGGGGTGTCTTGGAATGCAAAAGTTGGTCTGGGAAAGGGTTGATATGGTGGCTTCAAAAAATGACAATGAGATGGAATAATTGTATCTGGTCGATAGACACATGCATATATGGTGGCCAATTTGGCTTCTTAATGTTACTGGACAATAGACAACCTCAACACTTGTTTTTTCTTCATAAACATATATTTTTGCATAAATATATTTTTTACACCTACTACACTAGTGTGATAAAGTTGAGTTTGCATGAAGTTTTATAATGTCATTAGCTGGAAGAGTTGTTTTTGTGTGAAGTGACTATATGGTAAAAGGATTAAAAAGCAGGATTTAATCAAACAAAAACAAAGACAACATGGTAGACAAAGTTAAAGCCGGCATCACATTTTATTTTTTTATAAATGAATAATATAATTTAATAAAATGGGATCAAATTTGGAAGCAGTATTGATGAAAGGGTTCATGATTGAACATCATATTTTGTCACCACTCATCATTCCTTTATTAATGATTCCTTGACCTGGAAACCTGCATTTTCTTTGTTCCATTCTCTGTTTTCTACCACCAAACTTGTCTCTTCCTCAACGATAGCTTTTACTAGTCCCAAAATTATTCCCAGAAACCGGTTGTCCATCCAAAGCAACTCTTTAACTGAAAACCGATTGATGATGCAAAGATTTACAATATATTAGCAAGTTGATTGTATTCCGATAATTCACAATTTTGAAAGTAAATATATAGAAACGACCGTACATTTTAGATGAAAATCAGAATTAAAGGATAAATTATATAAAAGATAATTTAAGGTGTAATGTGAAAAAATATAAATAAAAATCGTTATTATTTTTAAATAGTCTATGCGATGATTATAAAATAATATTTGTTCATTTTTTTAAACTTATGATAATACACTTACGTTCTACAAATTCAACTGCTTGGACCTGAAACTTCTATAGAAAACAGTATTTCATTTTTGCTAAATAGTTTCCTAAAAGAGCACAAATAGTTTCAAAGTAGTTGAGATGGTCCATTTATTAGATCAGTTGGGTACCAAACTCTATTATTTTAAGGCAGCTTCACAGTTGCTTTCTTGCTCCTCGGAACTTTTGGCTAAAAAACTTCTTAAGTCCCTTTCAATTTTAGAAATAGATAAATCAATCCCTCTCAAAAAGTGGAGCCATATATTTAATTTCTACTGGTTTTGGAAGCGAGTAATTAAAGATAAATAATTACTTTTGCAATATTTTTACCTTTATATAATTTTGATTGATAAAATAACAGATATAACCCTCAATATTTACACATTATGTTGATTTGACTATGATTAATTTATTATTAAAAATCAACTCTTATTTTTTATTATATTCATTTAAATTATATAAAATTGATGATAAATATATATTATTTTAAGTTCGAATAGTTTTGAGTTCAAATGATTACAAATTTGAATTAAATGATGAAATTATGTTAAATTTGATTTGTCTAGCATTTTATATAATAAAGAAAGGTAAATTACATGTTTAATACAAAACTATCAGTTTCTGTTTATTTTAGTACCTAAACTTTCAAATTTTTTTAAAATCATACCTAAAGTTTAGTTTTTATTTCATTTTAATATCCCGTTCAAAATTTAACGTTACTTTTTGAAGAAATTTTTTGAAAGTTTAGGTACTAAAACGGGCCAAGAATGATAGTTTATGTATTAAACGGGTTAAGTTTTTGAAGGTGGGATACTAAAATGAAATAAAAAATAAACGTTAGATATGATTTTGAAAAAAAGTTGACAGTTTAGGTACTAAAACGGACCAAAATTAACAGTTTAAGTACTAAATTTGTAGTTTACCCAATAAGAAATTGATGGTCAAATACTTGTGGAAACGTGTATAAGTTAATACCAATTTAAGGTCAAGTTGTTGTAAGAATAAATTCCCAATACTCAAAAAGCATAGACAATGGTGAGCTTTTCCCTATCCATACTTTACCTCTGGCAGGAAGTTACATATTTTATTGCTTAAATCAAACTTTTCGTCCCTGCATTATGCTCAACTTAAAGAATCAATCCATGTACTTAATTATGCCATAATTGATCGTCCTGCTATTATCAATATTATATTTTAGTGTAACGCTAGTAAATTTTCTTGTGATTACTGACATTAATTCTATTATTTTTCAAAGTTCAAAATGGTTGTTTATAACTATAATTTATCTGTTAAATGATAGTTAATTCGGATTTCAAATTGTTTAAAAAAAATTACGTAAGAATATTTTGAACAATGACTTATGTTGTCTCGCTTATAAGCGGCTTCAAATCCTCGCATTTACCTTAGAAAATGTAATATCTGTCTCCTTAATCAGATAATAATAATAGAAAGTCCCTATATATCTATCAAATCCATGGAGGCCTGCATTGCATCAAGTTGCGGGAAATCATCACGTGCGGTAGCCTTAATATACGGCTAAAAAAAGCTACCGGTTTTGTTAGTATTTATATAATAAAATCGGTAAAAATTACCGAAAGTATTATTATTTCTACCGGTTTAAAGTGTCGCACTGTAAAACTTTCCTCAAGTTGTGGTTAATTAATCATCCCCACAATAAAGCTTATGCTTGCTATTTGTTTTTAAGGTTTGTCCAATGCCCATCTGTCATGTCTTCAATTACTTAAATATCCTTCTTTGCTCTATAATTAAAACGTTCCCGCTTGCCAGTTTTAAAACTGCCATGAACAACCCTACATACTTGATGCAATTAATTAATCAGATTTTAATATATTATTATGAATGATATTATTTTAGTTTCCTTTCCCTATTAATTGTACACACAATGTTTGTATATTAGATATAAACCCATCTTTCTTATTTACATGTTTATTCCACGTATAACACTATAACCCTACCACCTGATAACTGAGTGAAATGGGAAGACAATAAGACTGAATCCAAACACCCCTAATTTCCAATTAAATCAGACAAATCTAATATTTAACTTTTTTTTTCAATTAATTACGCCAGTTTCACTTTAATAAATACATATTTAATCGTTATTTTTTATTAATCCGAGACAAATACAAGACAATATATATTCATAGATAAATCTCAATCATTTGACATCGAATACGTTTTTTAATCATTAGTATTACAATGAAGGCTTTTTTTAAGGATACATAGAAGTTGAGGTTTATTTCTTGTAATAAGTGACTGCGTGGGTAGGGAGATCCTTCACCCATTGTGGCCTTTACTCTTTAGGTGTTAGTAGGTGAATGGGAACACATATTTTAATTCGTAGGACCAAAATATTCACTATCATCAATTCTTCTCCATATTATATTTTTTAATCTTCTTGATTCGGTAATATTATTTTATTTATTTTTTTTCATTTTCCTACTAGCAAATAAATAAATAAATAAATAAATAAAGTAATAGTCCACATGGGGAAACACAGACTGTAGTATTATTTTTTCACCTTCCATCTTCCAATTGAAAAGAATTCCTTTAGAAAGTCTATAAATAACACTTTCAACTTATTCTATTTATTTGATATTTTTACTGAAACTTCTTAAGGAGTAAACTGAGTCAATTTTGTTGTTCCTTGAAGCCTCTTTGGCCTCAACCAGCATACATTCCGACGGAAGTAGGCAAAAAAGGCTCAAATTTTCCTTCTTCATTTTCTTTGTGGGAATTTTTTCTTCTTACGATGAGGAGCATAGCGTCTTGTTACAATGAAAATGCCATAAAAGTGTCGGGTTCTTATTGTTCAGGCCCTTCAAACCAACCCTATCTCTCCCCAAGCTTTGCCCCTTCAACCCCAAACACCGTGAAATGTATGTACAAAGCTAGTCTCTCCTCTCAAAGACACGTCCTCCTCACCCTCACATGGTCCAACAATCGCCTCGGCCACCGCCTAACGATCAACGTCGGCGAAACCGCATCGAAACACGGCCCGAACTCGCACCGTCTCACTAAGAGCAAAGGCAGCAAGACGTTCAAAGCCTGCAATTCAGAGATTGAAGTCATTTGGGATGTTTCCGACGCTCGGTACGTCAATGGACCCGAACCGAGCTCCGGGTTTTCGGTCATCGTTTTAGTCGATTCGCAGCTCTGTTTATCTCTTGGGGATATGAGCATTTTTCATACGAATGAACAACAAAATCCAACACCCGAATTTTCATTGGTTTCGAGGAGTGATGTTTTCATAGGCACCACCAGCGTATACTCAACAAAGGCACAGTTTTGCGTCAAAGGATTGGCTCACGACATATTGATCAAATGCAACGAAGAAAAAGGGAAACAGAAAGGGTTTAAAAACCCTGAATTGACGGTCACCATTGATGAGAAGAAGATGTTTCAAGTGAAGAGATTGAGGTGGAATTTCAGAGGGAATCAGATAATATTTCTGGATGGATTGTTGATAGATGTGATGTGGGATTTGCATGACTGGCTGTTTAACCAGACATCAGGCTGTGCTGTGTTCATGTTTAGGACAAGGAGTGGATTAGATTGCAGGCTTTGGCTGGAAGAAAAAAACAGCAAGTTGGAAGAACAGAAGCTAAAGGAAAGAGATGAGTTCTCCTTGGTCATGTGTGCTTGTAAGAATCCCGACTAAGTTGTTCGTTATTTGTTAATTCAATTTTTTTTAATTAATATCATCTAAAGTAGGTTTTGTCTTATTAGATTTTTGAAATGTCAAAGAAGATATAGTGAATCTTCTGTTTCATAGGTAACTTGCATGCTTAACTCGGAATGGATTTTTACCCTTGTAGAGATTGAATTGTAAATGGGAACTTCTTCAATGGCGAGGTATGAACCCTATAAAATAGGGAGACAGATACAGTGGCTTTGTTTGGTCTTTTGGGACAATAAGGTTTTTGTCTCTTTGGGTGCGTTGAATTATTAATAAAGAAGCAAAGGTCTTATTCAAATGCCAAAAAGGGTTAAGGGTACCCCCATAACCTATGGGGTTATTCAACCCAAACCTCCAATTTCCTGCCTCTGACGCGGTTTATATTAAATAATAAAAATATTATTATTATTCGATCTAATATATTTAAGTAAAATTAAAAATAAACTCATAATGAGACTAACAATTAAGGTGTATTGTTGTTTTCATAGATTTTAGATTCAAACGATTGTAAATTAGCTGACCCTATTTTCATATGTATTAGAGTAAGAGGGAGGTAGGGTAGTAGGTTGTCCCCAATGCTAGGTTGAAAGCAGTTTCCGTGGAAGACCTCCGTTATGAATTGTCCTCAATGAGATTCGATCCCACAACCACAAGGTTAAGAGCCTTGCGCTCTACCAACTGAGCTAGATGGGCAATAAGATTCAAACGATTGTGTCTATCATTATTATGAACATATACTATCTTAAAAAAATAAAATTAAAAGAAAATCAACATACGGATATTTCTAAATAAAAAGGCTATGACTTTTCTCATGGTTTACTTCTCGACTAGCCAAATCAATAGAAATAATTAATAGAAATAAAATATATCCAACAACCAAATTCGTTCCAAATGATATGATTCATTAATTAGAAATAAATTTATTTAGATTTAAAATATAATAAAAAGGAAATTTTAAAAAAGAGAAACATGGACAAGGTTTTCAATGGGTCAATTGTCTCATTGAAGGAATGAAGCTCAACCGTATGGGTTGTCTGCTTGGGCTTGGACACAATGGCCCCTCGTAAAGCCGATCATTGTCCCTTTCACTTTATCTGCTCCATGTGTTGTCTCTTTCAATTTCTTTTCAGTTTATTAAATTATTAAAAATAAAAATTATTCAGATTTATAATAAATGTTTATAATTATAACGGTAAACTAAACATATAATAGGATATTTTCCTATCATCATTAACACAATAAATTAATATGTCGGAACCGTCTTTTGGGTGGGCCTGGAATTGGGCTTCGACTTGAATGAAATGGTTAGAGTCGTCACCAATCATTTATTTTAAAAAAAAATAGGTTGAATGGATACCTCGATTTCTTACTTGATCTGCATCTTACCAAAGATATATCGGATCCGGGAGTCGGTTACAGTCAAGGAAGGGTTAACACCCTTGCACTGTCCTTTCGGTACTAATTAATTTCTAATTTTCTTTAATTAATAAAATTATAATTTAAATTAAAAGGTAAAATATGATCCTAATTACTTACCTCCGATCGATTTAATGAATGTCTTTAAAAAGATAGAAATGTTAGATTTGTAATAAAGTGCAGAATCGAATTAAGATAGAAAATGCAAATACTAATTGCAAAATTAAATGTAAACAAATACCATAATGAAGAAAAGGGGAAAAATAGAAAACATAAAAAACCCTAAAAATTAGCTAAATAAATTAAAGAATAAAAATAAAATAATAAAAGAGAAAAAAATGGAAAAGATATTACAATAAAAATAGAATAAAATAAATAAAGATAAAATAAAACAAAATTAATAAAATTAATAAAACAACATTAAATAAAACAAAAATTAAAACAAAAAAAATAATGGAAACAAAAAAAAACAAAAAAAAAACGTATTATTAATAAAATTAAAAAAAGACTAAAATATATATAAATATTAATGCTAAATTAGATAAATAATATATATATATATATATATATTAGTAATAGAGGACTGAATTAACATAAAAGCAAATTGGGGGGTAAATTTCAAAGAAAATTGAGGTTAAAATGAGAATTTATGGGGTAAAATGAAGGTTAAAAATGAGTAGGGACCAAAATGGGGTTTCTCCTTTTTTATTCAAAAACACGCGGATCCCGGGCCATGGATCGATCCAACGGGTCGTATAAAACCCAAAAATTAACCCAAACATTTCATTTTTTTTCATTTTGCCAAGCAAAAGCCCCCATTTTTTATGTTTTCTCTCAATTGTTCTTCATCATTGAAGAACACGGCCACTGGGTTCATATGAACCCAGATTCCGATCGTCGTTCGTTGGCGACAATTTTTTTTAATTTCGAATGCTTTTCATACCCCAATCTTAAAAATCCCCTTTATTTTTGAAAAACGGCCTCAAGGAGGGCTAGATCTAGAGTAGATCTTTCGGAAAAAAAACCCCTCCCCCGAATCCTCGGCCTTTTGAAGTAAAAACGAAAAAAGAATGAAAAAAAGAAGAAAAAAAAGCCACATACAGGGAACAGAAACCGAACGAGGTAAAAAAAGAAAAAAATACCTTCTTTTATTTCTACTTTCGAAAGTTTACACTTCTTCTTTGCACTGATTTTTTTGGTTTTCTTTCGTATTTCCTCGTATTTTTCTCTTGTATTTCGTGTGTCATCTCTTGTGGTTTACATGCAATATTTATGGTCTAAAAACCCTATTTTTTAGTTTTGATATTTTCGAGTCCTATGCGAATTGTAAATCCTCTTTGTTGGTTGTTATTGTGTACCACAAGTACATGGCGTTGAGCCGAGAAAAACTGCTGAGGGAGGCGTGAGGGGTCTTCGAAAAGGAGGCGTGCGGCACTGATGAGAAACTAGGGTTCTGGAAACCCTAACATACCAGTTCGAGCCGAGCTCCACTGGATCTGGGTCACCGGTCAAGTTCGGGTTGTCCTAGTATTATATATTGATTTTCTGGGCCACCGTTGTGATGAATGATGGGCTTGTAAAATAAAATAAGATATGTAAATGATATATATATATATATAATATACATTTTATAATCATATAATTATAACATAGGGACGAAAGATGATGTCTACAGCTGTCCCTCTTTACTCATTATCATGTAACGAAAATAGAGCAAAGATTAAAAGACATAAATTTCGTCCATATCAAATGTTCTCTATCGTACTTCTCGACTAGCCAAATCAATAGAAATAATTGATATAAATAAAATATATCCAACAACCAAATTCATTCCAAATGATATGATTCATTAATTAGAAATAAATTTATTTAGATTTAAAATATAATAAAAAAGGAAGTTTTAAAAAAGAGAAACATGGACAAGGTTTTCAATGGGTCAATTGTCTCATTGAAGGAATGAAGCTCAACCGTATGGGTTGTCTGCTTGGGCTTGGACACAATGGCCCCTCGTAAAGCCGATCATTGTCCCTTTCACTTTATCTGCTCCATGTGTTGTCTCTTTCAATTCCTTTTCAGTTTATTAAATTAAATATACAAATATTTTAACTCATAAACTATTTATTTTCTTGTTAAATTATCATATTATAATACCAAAACGGAATTTTTTTACAGGTAGAAGCTATTATTTTAATTAAAAATAAAAATTATTCAGATTTATAATAAATGTTTACAATTATAATGGTAAACTACACACATAAAATGACATTTTCCTACGATCTTCTATTGAAGCTTCCCAGTCTGTATCAACGTAGCATACCAAATCAAGAGTGGCTGAAGGTTGATATACCAACCCATGAGTGAGTGTCTCACACAAATAACAAAGAATTCGCTTGACTGTTTTCCAATGAGAGACACAAGGATTATTCATATACTGACTGACCTTATTCACCACGAAAACAATGTCAATCCTTGTTAGAGTAACATATCGTAACTCTGACACCACTCCTGTAAAGATGAATATCATCGAACCTTTTCCCCTCATCAAACACCAACTTAGGGGTAACCACCATAGGAGTAGGTGTTGGACTTGCACGATGCATATTTTCTTTCTGCAGTTCAGAAATATACCTTATTTGATTGAGATTCAATCCTGCAGCACTTTGTTGAATCTCCATTCCAAGGAAAAATTCAATTTGCGCCAATCCTTGAACAAAAACTATGCATTAATCTGATGAACAATACTATCAACTTCACTCATATTGCTGCCAGAAATAATGATGTCGTCAACATACACCATTAGTAAAAGTTTTGAGTTGTCACTATTTGTAATAAACAATGAAGGATCAACCTTTGAAGCAACAAATCCTAAATTTACAGTAAGAACAACACTTTTTAAGGTGACACCGATTTTCCCCCCATTAGGGCCTTTTTGCTTGAAACATGGAGGTTGACTCATGTCAATTCTCCATTCAGGAAGGCATTATTAATATCCACTTGTCTGATCGTCCATCCTTGAAGCACATCAACTGCTAAAATAGTTTGAATTGTAGAAGCACGGACAACAGAACTGTGTACGTCTCCTGAAAGTTAGTCCCTACTGTTTGAGAATAGCCTTTCGCCACGAGACAAGCTTTAAAACGATTAATGGACTCATCTGGTTTTCTCTTCACTTTGAACAACCATTTACAACCAAACGGTTTGCGAGTAGAAGGCAATTCTTGTAGCTCCCATGTACCATTCTTTAATAGAGCTGAATATTCTGCCTGCACAACATCTTTCCAAGCAGGTTACTGCATTGCTTCAAACACATTTGAAGGCTCTATCTCCATTTCAACCAAATGTGCCTCAGGTTTGAAATTCCAGTTTTCCCTCTTGTGACCATGGGATGAAGATTTTTAATAGTAGTGGCCATTGGTGATAATGATGGAGATGACGAGGATAGCGATGATGATGACGTGTATGGTTGTATTGATGTGAATGAAATGGTGATGATGGAAACGAAGGCGAGGGTGGTGTAATTGATGATGGAGATGGACCACGATATAGTGAGTAGAGTAGTCAGTAATGGTGATAATTAAGGTTTTGATGGTGCTTAAGTCAGCCCCCTGTTCTGTCTTGCGGTCCTTAAATCATTGCTTAATACCTAATTATCAATTAATTTGACTCTGTCCATTATTGGAGTCCTTGTGTTGCTAGCCTCAAACTCAAATGAACAAATATGGACATAAGCTAATTATAGAGTCAAAAATAGTTATAAATAGGGTTAACACAAAAATAAGTGTCTAAACTATACTCTAAATTAACTTTAGGTGTTTAAAGAGTTTTTCGTTAAAAATATGTGTATAATGTTTTAAGCATTATACTTTTAAGTGTCTACCGTTAAAAAATTTCATTAAAAAATAATTAATAAATCAATATTTGATAAGTGACCTAATTTTTATTTTTTTAATTTTTTTAAGAAATAAAATTTATAAATTAAAAAAATCCCTTATCTTATCATATTTTCCATAAAACACCCGAATACCTAATCCAAAATCTATTATTATCACTAGTCGTCACCACTATCGACGAACATCCACCCACCAATTACAAAACCCACCATTGGTTCCATCGCGAGTCGCCGTCGTCAGTTTTATCCTAATTTTCTAAATTCAACATCCAAATTCCTAACTTTAATTTTTAAATCCCTAATCTAGTTTAAATTTCATAATATCATAGTTTTTTTAACGTACGAATTGGATTAAATTATAACCTTAACATTGATAATAATAGAATGTAAGAATAATAATAAAATTAATATAAATTTTTTTTGTCTTAATGATCTGGATTCATATAGCATAATCTACGTATGTAGGTGAGATTAAATATGAAAAAAAATGGTAGGGAAAAAACAGTAGAAAGCAACCAAGATATTTATACGATTGCATGCTTAGACTATTAGTGGAATCAGAACACAGAGGGTGGTGAAGGGTCAGCATCCGTATGCCACGTCGGACTGCTTCAGATGTTTGAAGATGACACGTTAACAAAGGGTTGTGAAGAGTCACACATATATGTTTTTTACGGACAGGAAGAAGCATTACATATATTACACAAGCGAGGTGGAGGGTGACACCACGGCAACTCCCAGTCTCCCACAAATAGAAAAACCTCTACAAAAATTGTGCGTCTCTTAATAGTGACCCCTTTTTAATATTATCATTATTATTTTACTCTGTTTATTATTATTATTAGGTGAATTTCCAAAGGTTGTCAGCATCCCCATCATTATCGGCGGGAGGCTGAGAGGTAGCGGCGCCGTCCAAGCGAGGAGGGCTAAGAAGCATCCCCTCCGCCATATTGCAAAGAACATTAGGCATATCTGTCGGCACTCATTTTCGTCCGACTTGGGCTTTTATTTAAATATATATCAATTTGTTATATTATATAGTATTTAGTTGTATTGTTTACGTCATATACATTATATACTATATTGTAATTACATATTTTCCCTTCTTTTTGTTTTATTTACAAGTCCAACAGCCCAATGGTTACAAACCCAGAAGCCCAGATTAGAAGACCACTTGTGCTTGACCCGAATTGGGTCCGGTGGAGCCCGACCCCAACCTGCAGATCTCCAAAGCGCCATAGCTGCCACACGCGCAAGGAAAAGTCCCACTCCGGCCACACCTCCGAGTCCTTCGGTGCAAGGAAAGGAAAGCAAACAAACAACAAATCAATCCCGTGGGATCCTCAACAACCGAAAATCAAGCTAAATATAAGACTTTAAAATACTATAATTATGGCATGTAAATCATACGAAAGAGGTACGGGAAGCATTTGAAAATAAGGATTTTACTCAGAAAATTCATACGAAACACACAAGAGGCAGCAAACTTACAATTTTCGAAGCAAAAAAAAAAAAATAAGGAAAGGATAGGGACGGCTGAAACGTTCATCGGCCATTTCGTGTTGCTAGAGGTCGTTCCATGCGAAAAGAAGATCGGATCCGTGACCACGATGTCAAAATGAAGCTCCCTGTGAAATTTCAGCTCGAACGATGACCGGTAACCAATGACGTGTGACGGCGTATTGTGACCGACGACGAGCATTCTGGTGGCTTCTTGAAAAACTGAAGCATAAAACACAGGAGGAGAAAATAAGGCAATAGGCATGGATCATTCTCGTTTGAAGAGTTGACAACTCCTCGCAAATAAAATCTCCACGTAAACTTTTGCTTAAATTTTGACTCTTCTTTTTCTAATTTCATTTTGTTTTAAATTAAGAGAGACGTGTTGAAATAAGGTGGAACTTGGAGTACATGTGTTATGTTTCCAAGCAAGGAACCCATGGAAACAATTATGTTCTCTTTCATTTTAAATTAACGTTTTTTATTTCTTTTTATTATTCATTCATTTATATATTTGTTTATTGATTTCCTTTAAAATTTAAATTTATTTTCAAACCGTTCCCCTCTTTTATGTAGTATTTTTATTTATTTATTTATTTGTATTTTATTTTATTTTCCCCTTTTGATATATTTAATATTCCTTTATTATTTCCTATCTGACATTTTGACTTTTTACGGTAATTTCAACCAATCAGATGTAAGTAATTTGAATTGGATTTTTAAATTTTAATTTAAATTTCTAATTTTCTCAATTAAGACAACCAACAAATTAATTGGTACCAAAAGGGCAGTTCAAGGGTGCTAATCCTTCCTTGACCGTAACCGACTCCCGAACCCGACATATTTCTGGTAAAATGCAGATCAGGTAAGATGGTGTCCGACTTACCTAAATGTTTTTAAAATGGTCGGTGGCGACTCTAACCCAATCCATTTTCCTAAGTCGAAGCCCAATTCCGGGGCCTAACCGAAAGACGGTTGTGACAGTTTGGCGACTCCGCTAGGGATAGGTAAGTGAGTCAGGCCGAAATTAATTTTTGGTTGTCTTTTTATGCGAAAATGGTAAATTTTAATTTTAATTTATTTATTCGATTCCGATTATTTACTTTTGATTAATTTTCAAATAAATAGTTGTACTGACTTTTTTTTCAATGATTTCATATTTTTTTAAGAAAAAAGTTTCATCTCAGGCTCTATACCCGAGCTCCAAACCCTATTTAAGTGGGGGTGAAAGTGACGCCTTCGTGGGAATTTATTCTCCGTATGGGCCTAGCAAGTAACCTTCGAGATTCATATACCTTATGATTTCGTGTGCATTTATTCTCCTTATGAGCATAAATGTATCCTATCGAGTTTAACTTAGTCCACATGAGCTTGTAATGGGTTTAGGACTAAGGGTCTGACAAGCCCAATGGGGCACCAGCAAGGAGAACTCGAGTACCTTTTTAGAACTTAAACCGGGAAAGTACAGGGAATTAGAGCCCACCCCAAAACCTCATTCCAAGCCCTAGGCTGCTTTGTTTCCTGTTTTACTTTATGTTCAAAGCATGCAAACTAGACAAATATGCAGTTAGGATTTGTTTGAAATTAGCATGCGGGATAGAGATCATGTCTGGGTAGGAATTAAAGCATGTGGGGTAAATATCATGTGGGGTAGGACTTTTATTTTTCATGATTATTTTTGATTATTTTCACCTCACTAACTCTTTTCATTTTTGTTTTGTTTTATTTTATTTTCATCACTTGCATAATTTAAAAGAGGTGTTGATCCACAAAAAATATGTTTGTTAAACATGAATAATCTGCATTAATGGACAAAAGGGTTGTAATACAAGAGATGAAAATGAAGAGGACATTCTACAAGGTGACTATATGTCATATTCAATCCAGAAGACGTGGTGACCACAATTGAAGAGTATATCACTTTACTGCATTATAAAGGACTCAGAATGAATCGTGTCTACATCAAGCACAATGAAAGTCTATCTTTGAAGAACATACTAAAAGAGGTTGCAGGGGAAAAATGAAGGTTACTGATCTTAAGAGTCCATTCAAAGACAACAATGACAAAATGATAGCTGAAATTGGAGACTATTGCTGACAAATTCAAGAAATAGACAAATGACTTCACATAGTTCCTATCAATTAAGGGCTCCAATGACGTATTCGTTGGGAACATGTTCAACAAAAGATAAATTCCAGAGATACAGTTATTCGAGACTTCTTGGGCCAGTACAAAAAGCAACTCAACATTTTCACGGTTCATCCAGAGAAGCCAGAGCGGTTCGACAGGTTATTCAACCAGTGACAGATGAAGGCAGAAGGCTAGTCAACATGTCAGAAGCTGTCAGGATATTTTTGTCTCTTAAATAAAACACTTTTGTCCCCAATAAGGATTATTTCTAATAACAGACATATTTTTGGATCAATGCCTCGGACATTGCATGCATCATGTATTCTTGCATATTTTCGCATTATTTTTCTTTCTTTTTATTACATTCACATGTCTCATAAAAAATGAGAACATTTCGATCCTATGACATATAAAGAGCTTTACCAACAGTTGTTTGGCGCACATGTGATGTCACCATATCTAGAGAAATCCATGAAGCCCCCGTACCCAGGTAGTATGATGAGAACGCTCATTACAAATATCATAGCAGTGTCCCAGGGCGCACTATCGAGAATTACTCCACATTCCAGAGAATCGTACAAAAAATACATAACAAGAATTGGATCGACTTCAACAACTCGGGGGCATCCAAGTGAGGAAGACGATTTCATCATTTGAGGCATTCTGTTTGAGTTTGTCTTTTCATTTTTTCTCAAGTTTTTATAAATTTATGTTACTTTAATGATGACGAGCAATGAATCACATTTGCAAACTTGCAATTCTTTGAATATCAATTGAATTAGGAAACTCTGTAAATGGTTCAAAGTTATAGATCTCTGACAAAGTAACATGATTTAAAACAAAGACTTTTTACCTTACCCAGAATGTACACTCAAACACCGTACCATGCTCTTACAATTAACCAATGTAATTTTTTCCTTTTATATGTTGCGGACAACATGGAACATCTTTTTGCATATGACATTACTATGGTTTTTATTTAAGACATTCAGTGATGATCATGATCTTCACAGATGGAATAGTCGAGTAAGTGAATCTAGTTTAGGCCAGTTGCTTGAAAATTGAACTCTAAAGACGAATTTTTTTAACTTTCAACAACACATATACTATAACAGGTTCTTCTTGACAATCTTAAGAAATTAAATCCATAAAGATGAGCTATTCCACTAAGGCAATTGGTTATAGAGGAAACTTGAAAGCCTTGGCCTTATGAGTAGATTACGTTCAAACCATGACATTGCTCGAACACTTGGCAATTCGGTGTTTGCTCCACTGCTATTGTCCGACTGAAGACTTTGTGATGAGATGAACCCTTCAGTTAACTTGATAAAAATGATTATAATGTTAAATTGTCCCTCTAAAGCAATTGGTTAAACGCCCCGGCTTTATGGATTCAACTAGCCAGATAACGGTAAATTAAATCAAATTTACCTAAGCAAGAAATTTTCGGTAATGATGGACTAATGGAGTTAAGGAACACATGTTATAGTCAAATTCACACGAGCACTCAAGAATTTCATTTTTAGACTGATATTTCTGCACTACCTTTGTTAGAAGAACTTACAAAACTTAAACAAATGGAAGATTTCAGAGGACCGAAATAGAAGGTCTAGTAATTGATCATGCTAGTTGCGTCATTTTGTCCGCATCCAATTAAAATGTAAAGTCAATCAATGACCGAAAAATGACATTTTTTAGAAGGCCAACCCAAAGCCAACTCATCCTTTCGAACATTTGTCAAAGAACTATAACTCTGAAAGTATTAAAAAGAGCTATTGATTCATTTGATATACTTTAAACTCATGTTTACAATTTGATTCAATTGCGAGCCTGAATTAAGGAACAATATTTTCCAGATTTTTTATCCTTTTTCCCTCCTAAAATAAGAAAAAGGAGAAAAACATTTTCAAACAGAACAATCTAAGATATGAAAGGTCTATAAAGCCAAAACTCGAGAAGCAAATGAGGCACGATCGATTCCAAGGACCAGATTGGTAGAAAAAGCATGGGACTCTAATCCAAGAGCTAAATCATAATTCATTCATGTTGCATGCATCATAAACATACTTAGGTGCATCACATTCATCATTTTCAGCATACATAATCTTTTACAGCTTTTAGAGTCAAGTTTCGACTTCAAGACGAAGGATACTCGATTCAAAAACATCTTTAGGGATTGATGGTGGTTTCTTTACTCAACAGCGAGAAGCTACACCTCAGCTAACTCGACAGATTGCAAGATTGACAATTAGCTTCAGACAAGTTCGAGAACTTATTTAGAACAAATTCATTTCGGCTAAACTCAATAACGAATAGTAGGTTTCCAGTTAACACTTTCAAGCCATATTTCAATTCCACGATGGAAGATATCCGGTGGATAAAATTTATCAGTGGACTTTCCCATAAAAAGGAGTCATCCCAAAAATCATATTACTTGGTTCAGAACCGCTCAGAGGAACCACCTGAAGGACTATGACCGACTTAGACCCATGAAGGAAAGCCATTTTTTATACATACTATTTGCAGCATAGCTTAAGTCGAGAAGGGATATCTACCATCCAAAGACCTTCTAGTTCGACTACGCTCAACTTTGAGGGCACATCATTTGTAGCATAACTCAAGGCTAGAAGGGTTATCTGCCAACAAAAGACCTTCGAGTTCGACTACGCTCAGCTCCAAGGCATATCATTTGTAGTATAACTTAAGTTGAGAAGGGTTATCTGCCAACCAAAGACCTTCGAGTTCGACTACGTTCAGCTCCAAGGAACATCATTTGCAGCATAGCTTAAGTCGAGAAGGGCTATCTGCCAAAGACCCTCGAGTTCGATTTCACTCAGCTTCGAGAGCACATAATTTACAGTATAACTCAAGGCTAGAAGGGTTATCTGTCACCAAAAGACCTTCGAGTTAGACTACGCTCAGCTCCAAGGCATATCATTTGCAGTATAACTTAAGTCGAGAAGGATTATCTGCCAACCAAATACCTTCGAGTTCAACTACGCTCAGCTCCAAGGCACATCATTTGCAGTATTGCTTAAGTTGAGAAGGGTTATCTTCCAAAAACCTTCGAGTTTGACTATGCTCAGCTCAAAGGCACATCATTTGCAACATAGCTCAAGGCAAGAAGGGTTATTTGCCAACAAAAGACCTTCGAGTTTGACTACGTTAAGCTCCAAGGCATATCATTTACAACATAACTCAATGCTAGAAGGGTTATCTGTCACCAAATACCTTCGAGTTTGACTACGCTCAGCTCCAAGGCATATCATTTGCAGCATAACTTAAGTCGATAAGGGTTATCTACCAACCAAAGAACTTTAAGTTCGACTATGCTCAGCTCCAAGGCACATCATTTGCAGCATAGCTTAAGTCGAGAAGGGCTATCTGCCAAAGACCCTCGAGTTCGATTACACTCAGCTTCGAGGGCACATCATTTACAACATAACTCAAGGCTAGAAGGGTTATCTGTTAACAAATACCTTTGAGTTCGACTCCACTCACCTCAAAGGCACGTCATTTTACAGCATAACTCATGGCAAGAAGCGCTATCTGTCAACAAAATTGTCGAGTTCAATTTCATTCAGCTCGATGACACATCAATCACTACTTTTCGGTTGCAATCGAGGTTTTCAAATCGAGAAGAAGATATGGGTTAGTCGTCCCTTAGTGACCAGAAATAGTTTTCCAGCATCATAACTTAAGTCAATAAAAGCTATTTGTCAACGAAGATTCCTGAGTTTGATGGTGGAGTCAAATAACTATTTTCTAGTCGAATTTTTAAACCAAAGTCTTTAAACTAAGAAGAAGACCGAAGTTGATTACAATTTGGAAACGAAAAGCCGCATCCCGATTTAAATCTCGAGCTACGGCTTCAATTCCATGTCACTTCAAGGTGGACTCGACTTCGCGACGGAGGAGTCATCCGCAACTCAATTCGATAGGGAGTTATTCTTTCAGAGTAAATTTTTCAACTTCATCGAACAAAAATTGGTGTCCTTTTATCTTTTTCCTATTTTTTGTTCCACGAAAAAGGACAAAGAGGGGCAGTTGTCGGCACTCATTTTCGTCCGACTTGGGCTTTTATTTAAATATATATCAGTTTGCTATATTATATAGTATTTAGTTGTATTGTTTACGTCATATACATATTATACTATATACTATATTGTAATTACATATTTCCCTTGTTTTTGTTTTATTTACAGGTCCAACAACCCAATGATTACAAACCCAGAAGCCCAGATTAGAAGACCACTTGTGCTTGACCCAAACTGGGTCCGGTGGAGCCCGACCCCTACCTACAGATCTCCACAGCGCCATAGCTTCCACACGCGCAAGAAAAAGTCCCACTCCGGCCACACCTCCGAGTCCTCATGCGTAAGGAAAGGAAAGCAAACAAACAACAAATCAATCCCGTGGGATCCTCAACAACCGAAAATCAAGCTAAATATAGGACTTTAAAATACTATAAATATGACATGTAAATCATACGAAAGGGGTAAAGGAAGCATTCGAAAATAAGGACTCAAAAAATTCATACGAAACACACAAGAGGCAACAAGCTTACAATTTTCGAAGCAAAAAAAATAATGATATGGACATCTGAAACGTTCATCGGCCATTTCGTGGTGCTAGAGGTCGTTCCATGCGAAAAGAAGGTCGGATCCGTGACTACGGTATCGAAATGAAACTCCCTGTGAAATTTCGGCTCGAACGGTGACCGGTAACCAACGACGCGTGACAGCGTATTGTGACCGGCGACGAGCATTGTGGTGGCTTCTTGAAAAACTGAAGCATAGAACACAGGAGGAGAAAAAAAAGGCAATAGGCATGGATCATACTCGTTTGAAGAGTTAACAACTCCCCGCAAATAAAAACTCCACGTAAACGTTTGCTTAAATTTTGACTCTTCTTTTTCTAATTTCATTTTTATTTTAAATTAAGAGAGACGTGTTGAAATAAGGTGGAACTTAGAGTACATGTGTTATGTTTCCAAGCAAGGGACCCATGGAAACAATTATGTTCTCTTTCATTTTAAATTAACGTTTTTTATTTCTTTTTATTATTCATTCATTCATTTATTTATATATTTGTTTATTGATTTCCTTTAAAATTTAAATTTGTTTTCAAACCGTTCCCCCTCTTTTATCTAGTATTTTTTTATTTTTTATTTGTATTTTATTTTATTTTCCCCTTTTGATGTATTTAATATTTCTTTATTATTTCCTAAATGACATTTTGACTTTTTAAGTTAATTTCAACCAATCAGAGGTATGTAATTTGAATTGAATTTTTAAATTTTAATTTTAATTTCTAATTTGCGCAATTAAGATAACCGATAAATTAATTGGTACCGAAAGGACGGTTCAAGGGTGCTAATCTTTTTTTGACCGTAACCGACTCTCAAACCCGACATATTTATGGTAAAACGCAGATCAGGTAAGATAGTGTCTGACCTACCTAAATGTTTTTAAAATGGTCGGTAACGACTCTAACCCAATCCATTTTCTTAAGTCGAAGTCCAATTCCGGAGCCTAACCGAAAGACGGTTATGACAATATCCATCACTGTTGAATTGTTGCTTCTCATGGCGTCATTCGCACCACCCAAAGCCGCCGCAGCCGAGGCGCCGCTGCCTATATATCACGAGGGGAAGTCGACGCCGGCACCGGAAACGAAGCCACCGAGTTGGGGAAGTTAAGCTCGGCGCATCGGCCTTTCAAGGCAAGCGCGTCGACATCGTAAGCAATGGCAGCCATTTCAGCAGTGGGGAATGTACCGAGCCAGATCCTGTTAGGCTTCCTGGGCTCTCTGATTTCAGACACTCATTTGCCATTACTCCTACGCCTGACTCCCTTATAAACCGGGTGCCGTACAGTAGAAGTAGAACCACCGCTGCTGCTGGAGCTTTTGTTAGTTTTCGAGTAATGCATGATGATAGAAATGGTGGCAAGAGTTGGGGGTTGAAGATGGAGATGAGAGAGTCCATTTATGGAGGGTTTGAGCTGCACTCTTGTTGTTGCAGAGAGGAGGAGGAGAAGAAGAAGATTAGAGTGTAAAAAGTGCAAATCAGTTATTGATGAACTGATATCTGCAGATAGTTTGGGTGTAAGGCAGATTTGTGTTTCGATTATGGATATGTGGGTTGTCTGCTCCAAATTAACTGCTTATTATATATATAATCATAACAGTCATTTTGTCTTTTTCAAATTTCTATAACTAGTCCCTATAGTTTTAGATTTTAATTTTTTAGTTCTAATTCAGTGAAATATATTTTCAGTCCCCATATCTTAACATTGATTTTAAATTTCCCATTTCAAGAGAAAATATAAATAAATTTAAAATGATGATTAAGGTCTAATTAAAAATTCCAGTCTTGTGCAATGTAGAGACTAAAATTAAAGTAAAAGTGTAAATGTAGGACCAAAATAAAACCAGGCTTTAAGGTTGAACCATTTATGTTTAACAATCCAATAACTTTATAAAAAGAACATAAAATTGTGGAGGAAATGTTGTGAAGGGTCAATCTGGTGTCCTTTCACCACGATTATCTCAGACAGTTGTACAGGGAAAACGAAAACATATGATCGATCAAGCATCAAACCCACTTGCCAATATCAGATCATCAGGGTCAATTGAATCGACATGGGTCACATCTTTTCTATGGGTTTTCCTTCATTACCCAAAACTATGGCTTCATTTCCAAATGTTTTAATCAACCCCTTATGTTAGCTTCAATCTAATAAGCTGTCTATTTTAAATATTTTTATTTATATGCTTATCATACGGACATATCTATTGCGTTTAAAAATATAGTGTTACTCAATTATACACTTACTGTTTTATTATATATTAGGTATTTTTAATGTCTAATGTAATTAAAAGGTAGTATTTATTCAAAAAAAAAAGATCAACGTCTTGTAATGCATATGCACTTTACAGATGTAATTCCTCAAACCCGAGATCTCTAAAGTGAACAATACTTCCTTTTATGTATTGTATTAGATTCAAATTACTGATGTAATTGGCAGTGGTAGACACATACCTAAGTTGTATATCCTGAAATTTTATTTGTGTTCACCCTATTCAAAAGAAATATATATATATGATTAATATACAAGTCTCACCCTTAAAAATATTTCTAAACCTACCATTGAAATTTATTTATTTTTATTATTCTGGGATAAATACAAAGCAGTATATGTTCAAAGATAATTCTCAACTATTTGACATTGAACGCTCACACCTCTGGCATTTCTGGTGCTCGAACTCGAGACCTCAAGGAATAATAACAATTCTTTTTCTACTGAAGTCGCTTGGTTCATACTACCATTGAAATTTAGAATGAATAGAGTGGGGCAAATTTGACGAGATAATGTGGCGGAAAAAGAAATTAGCTTCATAAGGGGTATTGAAAATTGTAGGTAAAATAAAAGTATAGAGACTAATTCTCCAAATTAAATAGAGTAGGAGGCCTAAAAGCATAAATGTACCATAACAAGATTATGAAGAGATATAGGTGCATGAATTTTGGAAGCCATAATCGCACCATTGACCAACCAGTACCAAACTGCAAGCAGCTAACATCTAACCAATTTCAAAGATTTTGTTTTAAATGTAAATATACCCTTCAGGGAAAGAGTGGGGCACCAAAACTTGACGCCTTGCCCTTTTCATCGCTCCCTTGGGAAAGAATTCCAATCTTCTACATAATGTATTTAAAAACAAGTTTTCGAAGATTTAGCACTCCAACAACTCACATTATTATATTACTTTAAGTAGTTAATTTAATTAAATAATTTGAATCCATTAATCCACTTCAGTGGTAAAAGAAATATTGTTCGTTCTAGAGTTATTGGACTCGAGCAGTTATGTCTATAGAATGTATATATTGTTCATGACTAAGAATGATTATGATCAAATGCTATTTTATAATCATAATATACAGTTAAAAATTAGATTTTTTCCAAATATGTTTAAATATATTAATTTCTTTAAAAAAGAATTATAAATAATTTAAATATTTTATGAAAATAATATATTTTAATTATAATAATGAGATGAAAGACAATAGTTAACATCTAATATTTTAATCCAATGAATTAAATAAATAAAAAATGAGAGCCAAAAAGTTAATTAAACAATCTCAAAATTGAAAAAAATAGAAATGAGTGCACATAAGATTAGAGGGAGTGGGATAAGGTCTCCAAATCCATCAGCGAATGTAAACTTTTTTTGTGGGTATGAATTGTAATCCCACCGCTAAGGCCCTGAAGTCACGCCCCTATAGAGACATTGACTAATTTTATTTTCCGCAAATTTGTTACGACTTAGTTCCTTTTTTGGCTTAAGTACACAAAAATATCCAACCTAGGTCTGTTTTTCAGTTTAGTGTCTGTCTTAATCGTCCTTCGGGTGGGTCCGGATTTAGGCTTCGACTTGAATAAAAATGTTAGAGCCGCCACCGATCATTTTTTAATGAAAAATTTGGTTGATCAGACACCATCTTATATGATTTGGGTTTTACTAGAAATGCGTCGGATTTGGAAGTCGGTTACAGTCAAGAAAAGATTAGCACCCTTGAAATACCATTTCGGTATCATTTTAATTTCTCGGTTGTCTTAATTGCGAAAATTAAAATTTAAAGACTCGATTCAAATTACTTACCTTTGATCAATTAGAAGTGCCCCTAGACAAAGAGTAAAAAATTATTAGATCATGAAATAAAAATAAAAAGTTTTTTTTAAAAAGAATATAAAACGAAAGGATAAAATTGAAACAAAATTAAAGTTGAGAGACCTAATTAATGCTAAGGACGTGTTGCAATAAAAAATAAGAGTTAGAGGGGTTAAATTGGAAAAAATATAAATTATAAACAAGGACTAAATCGAATTAATTAAAAATTCAGAGGCAAAATTGAGGTAAGTGACCAAAATGAATTACACATCAAACCTTCAGGGACGGTAGAATAATTTAAAAATCTTATAATTACACAAAGGCCCCCTATAAATAGCACTTTAAACCCAAAATAATTATCATTTTTCTCATTTCTCACATTCAACATTCTCTCCCTTCTCTCTAATTCTCTCCCCTCCTTCCTAAACCGGTCGAAACCCGACCACTCGCCAGTGCCAAATCTGCCGCATGGACCGCCACTCCGGTTGCCGCCCCTGGTGGCCGGAGCACTCTATCCTAGCTTGTTCAAAAGCCCTTTTCACCCCAAGCTAACCCTACCGATCAAATCATCAAATAAGATCCCCTCGGCGTAGATCTAAGCCGAAACTATTCAGTTTTACCTTTTATCTCCGGTGACGACTCGGTTCTTAAGCGGTCGTTTGCTTTCCTTGACGGCAACTCTTCCCTTGCAACCGATGATATCCTTACTTTTCTACTTCGAAGTGTGTTTTTGCTTTGATTTTTGTTTTGTGGTTTCAGTCTTTTTGGTGTATTTTGCTCGGGTTTATTCGATGTTGTTGTGGATTATTATGTTGTTGTTGCTTGGGAATGATTTCCTTGTTGTTTGCTGGTTTTTTATGGTATTTCTCTTGTATGCTCATTCTCATTTGCTTGGCCTTGTCGGAGGCTTTTTATAACCTCGATTTTTGGTTGTTTTTTAGTCCTGATCGGGAGGGGATTCGTGGGTTACTTGCTCCGATTTTTTCGTGCATTGTTAGTCTGGGTTTTAGGGATGGTTCAATCCCTATCTTCGACCGATTATTATTCTGATTCCCTGTTCAAGGGCCGAGAAATTCAGCTGGTACTCGATATGTTCGGGCACATGACTCCACACGCTTTCCTGTGCGACACCATGAAATCCTAATTTTGAGATTCTGGGCTGGGTCAGGCCCACCTAATCCGGGTCAGCTGGGTCAGGCTTACCCGATTGGGCTTCATGTTGGACTTTATTAAACCTAAAAAATGAAAATAAAAATAAAATTAAAAATAAATAAAATAAAATAAATAAAAATGTATATATATATATATATTTCGTGAAAAAAAAACATTTTCAAAACCCAAACACGTTTTCTAAAATATATTATATATATTTTCCAAAAACGTCTTAAAACTATATATTATACATATTTTCAAAAAATGATTTCAAAACTATATATTATATATATATTTTCAAAAACGTTTTTTAAACCATATATTATATTTTTTTAAACGTTTTCAAAACTATATATTATATATGTTTTTTTAAAATGTTTTCAAAATTATATATTATATATATTTTAAAAATGTTTTCAAAACTACATATTGTATATATTTTCGAACAATGTTTTCAAAACTATATACTATATATTTTTTCAAAAACGTTTTCAAAACCATATATTATATATATTATGTATATATATCAAAATAGAACCCCAGACGAAAATAGGTGAATACAGTGTCTAACATTTATTTCGTTTCAGTTTGGTGCCTAACGTTTTATTCTGTGACTCAAAATGGATCCAACCATGACAGATCGTTAAGTTTAGCCGTTAACCCATTAAAAATGCCACGTGGCATATTTTTTAATACTAAAAAAATGATATTATCAACAACAAAAACACCAAACCCATTTAACTAAAAAAAACACCTACTAGTTTCAGAAACCTCCTCCACCACTATCACCACCACCACCACAATGCACACAACAAACACCAACTGCCACCGACGCCACTTCCATATTCCTCCAACGACTCCGCGATAACCACTGCCTCAAAAGACAAAACCAAAACCACTCTTTACATAATATTATCCACCGTCATCTTTCCCCCTCTTCATCCTCTCCCTCATTTCCACTACCTCCTCCCGAGCAAATAAAATCACTTTTTGCTGTTGTTTTTGCCGCGATTTGATCTAAATTGACATAGTCTTCATTGATTTACAAAGCATAAAAAGATTGCATGGTGAAGAAGAAGAACATTGCGTAGTCGTCATTAAAACTTTTAATTTTTTACCCCCTTTAACTTTTCGTTGTTCGTTTACTTCAACTACTTCCCACCCTTTTCGTTGTTTGTTTCCCTGCTCTTCTTGAGTGAAATCGCTGTCATTTAACTTGTTGTTGTTGCTACCAATTGGGCTCTTGCTCATGCTTTCTTTATGAGCATTCTTATTTCAATTCCGAAACATACAATCATAAAAAACCAAAATAAGAAGAAAAATCATGAGTTTCGGCTGGATCAAAGTAAATGAAATGGAAAACAGTTTTTGGAGGGAAAGAAAGAGAAAAAACTCAAATCCAAAGCCAAACGGAAAAGAGGAAAAAAGAGAAAGGGAGTAAAATTGGTTTGATGGAAAAGAGGGGAAAAGAGTGAAGGGAAAGATAGGAAAATTGATTTCTTGTTTTCATAAGTGATTTTTAGTAAAAAAAAATATGTCACGTGACATTTTTAATGGGTTAACGGCCAAGGTTAACGGTCTGTCACGTCTGGACTCATTTTGAGTCACCGAATAAAATGTTAGGCATATAACTAGAACGAAATAAACGTTAGATACTAAACTAAAAAAAATGGGCATAGGTTGAGCACCTTTTGTATATTTAAGTCTGCCTTTTTAATAACACTATATATATATATATATATTATGAAGTTTATATTACATATACGTATATATATCAAAATAGAACCCCACACAAAAATAGGTGAATACAGTGTCTAATGTTTATTTCGTTTCAGTTTGGTGCCTAACGTTTCATTCTGTGACTCAAAATGGATCCAACCATGACAGATCGTTAAGTTTAGATGTTAACCCATTAAAAATGCCACGTGGCATATTTTTTAATACTAAAAAAATGATATTATCAACAACAAAAACACCAAACCCATTTAACTAAAAAAACACCTGCTAGTTTCAAAAACCTCCTCCACCACTATCACCACGACCACCACAATGCACAACAACAAACACCAACTGCCACCGACGCCACTTCCATATTCCTCCAACGACTCCGCGACAACCACTGCCTCAAAAGACAAAACCAAAACCACTCTTTACATAATATTATCCACCGTCATCTTTCCCCCTCTTCATCCTCTCCCTCATTTCCACTACCTCCTCCCGAGCAAATAAAATCACTTTTTGCTGTTGTTTTTGCCGCGATTTGATCTAAATTGACATAATCTTCATTGATTTACAAAGAATAAAAAGATTGCATGGTGAAGAAGAAGAACATTGCATGGTCGTCATTAAAACTTTTAATTTTTTACCCCCTTTAACTTTTCATTATTCGTTTACTTCAACTACTTCCTACGCTTTTCGTTGTTTGTTTCCCTGCTCTTCTTGAGTTAAATTGTTGTCATTTAACTTGTTGTTGTTGCTACCAATTGGACTCTTGCTCATGCTTTCTTTATGAGCATTCTTATTTCAATTCCGAAACACACAAGCATAAAAAAAACCAAAATAAGAAGAAAAAACATGAGTTTCGGCTAGATCAAAGTAAATGAAATGGAAAACAATGTTTGGAGGGAAAGAAAGAGAAAAAAAACTCAAATCCAAAGCCAAATGGGAAAGAGGAAAAAAGAGAAAGGGAGTAAAATTGGTTTGATGGAAAAGAGGGGAAAAGAGTGAAGGGAAAGAGAGGGAAATTAATTTCTTGTTTTCATAAGTCATTTTTAGTAATAAAAAATATGTCACGTGACATTTTTAATGGGTTAACGGCAAATCTTAACGGTCTGTCACATCTGGACCCATTTTGAGTCACAGAATAAAATGTTAGACATATAACTAGAACGAAATAAACGTTAGACATTAAACTAAAAAAACGGGCATAGGTTGAGCATCTTTTGTATATTTAAGTCTTCCTTTTTAATAACATTATATATATATATATATATATATTATGAAGTTTATATTACATATACGTTCGGTAGTTCGGTTATTGTTTTTGTTTTTTAGAGTTAAATTTGATATCATTACGATTGATCAAGATGATATTTATTTATTATTATATTGATTTTTCCCTTCAACACTCTAACATTAATTTCCAGCATAGTACATCAACTATTAAACAATTACACATTGATCCCATAATTTTTCTTAATTATCGAATAGATCCCCAACTTTTAAAAATTACAATAGGGTCCCTATAACTTTATAAAGCTTGTAGAATCCTTCCTACATCATTTCCAACCCTTACATAATTTTTCCATAATTTTTCTCACCCTCAGTAGCCTAGGTCAAATACATTGAATATTTAAGATTAGGGTTTCCATGATTTCACTTGATTTCAATTTGAGCATGAAATCAACCTCTATTCAACATTATAAAATCTCTACAATCAAACCCACTAATCAAATTTCATCAAAACATAAACTTCCCCTAATTTTAGGGTTAGCCCAAATATCATAAATCCATTTTTATGAGGTTTGTTCATGATTTGATCATAAATCAAGCTTGGAAATGATTCTACAACCTCAATAACATCAAAATACATCATCAATTAAATAAACCCTAATATGAACATAAACCCTAGAATTTGGGATCTTTGAAATCAAGCGAGATTAGCATGCAATAATGGTACCAAATGATAACGTTTTTCATATAAAACAATTTTATATTTCACGATTCGATCCAAGAAATTTCTCAAAAAAATAAACTTTCTTTTAACTTGGTAGGGACTCGTTCTTGGTTAGGAAAATATGAACTAAACTTTCATGAAATTTTAGTTTAATTTCATGTTAATTTGTTATTTATTTAGCTTAAATGTATTTAAAATTTATTTAATTGAGAAATGACAATTTTACCATTAATTAATCCTCATATTTACATCCATACCAAGCCATATAACCCTTATCATCTTTCCAAATTAAAAAATGGACAAAATATTACACCTTTTACCATTTTATCCATGCAACTTTCCAAAAATTTCAATCTTGCCACTTTGATCCAACAATTCAAATTGAACATGGAAATAAATTCTCAAATCCAATGGTTTATATTATTTTTCATCATTATAAAATGTGGAAATAATATTTTTAAGCTTAATATATCATCTTTCAAATTTTCTCAAATTTTCTATTTGATCCGATTTATCGATTTTTTACCAGACTTTAACACTTTCTAGTTTTTAACACAAATACCAGATCAAAAATATGTTTTCCATAAAACTCACTCTCGATAGTAAACTATCCATCTATGGAATAAAATTCTTTTTGAGAAAATTATCACTTAGGTCTCTGAACTTTTCCAAATTTTATACTTTAGCCACTAAACTTTCAAAATTTATGTTTTGGTCACTAACCAAAATTTTGGGGTGTTACATCTTCTTTGTGCACAGAGTAAGTCCTTACCGCATGCCCTTATGCTATCAATATATGGTCTTTATCAGGTGTACATGTGGATGTATGATTAAGGAAAACCTACACATTCTGGTATTCGAATGGGAGTAGTGCTCATGTTTTAAAAGCATTGTTTATAAAATGATTTTTTACCAAAGTATTTATCTGTACGTTTTATACACATCAAGGAGCACAATAGGTTTTTTAGCTCATTCTTAAATTTTTTAATGTTTCTGATAGTACCTGACAGTAGGCTAGTAGACTTGGCATCAAGAGGATCGATCGTTCTCCGTTTTTATACCATTGTATATTCCCTTATGTCCATATCTGTTATATTTTGGTGACACATGTTTTTATTAATGTCTGTATGTATCTATATTATCGATATTTTATTCTGAACATATTTTCATACGGACTTTTGATGTTGATATATATATATATACACCATATAAACCCTACTGTTATTTCCATATTTTACCATTACATATATCTTATTCACTAGAATGGATTTCAATTATGTTTTGAAAATGAAAATGATATTTGAATACAGTATGTGACCATCTAGATTTGATTGTACCATCTAGACCGGGTCTATGGGGTTACTGCTCATGTATGTGTTATATACTAGACCGAATATATCCTTTGTTGTGCATAAGGTTGCGCAATTTATGTAGGCGTCGTGTGACTCGCATTGGTTTGGTGTTAAGCGTATATTTAGATACTTAAAGGGTACAAATGACTTTGATCTTTGAATTGCTCTACAGAAGGATTTGTTGATTGTTTCATGCTTTACTGATGTTGACTGTGGCAGTGACCCTAATGATCGACGCTCTGTCTTAGGATACTGTATGTATCTCGAGTAGTATCTTTTATCATGGAGTTCAAGAAAATAAATATCAGTCTCTCGTTCCACTGCAAAAATAGAGTATCAGAGTCTTGCTGATGCAACGTCTGAAGTTGTCTGGGTTAAGGCTTTGTTAGAGGTTATGGGAGTTCGTTCCACTCAAACACCAATTATATGGTGTGATAATACAAGTACAATTGCTATGGTAGCAAACTCGGTTTTACATGCGATAATTTAGCATGTAAACTTTGATATACGCTTTGTGTGTGAGAAAGTTGGGAGAAGGCTTCTTAAAGTGAACTATGTGCCACCTAAGTACCAAGTTGCTGATGTTCTCACTAAGCCTCTCCTTTCAGCTCGATTCCAGGTTCTGCGTCACAATTTGAAGTTCTGCCCTTGAAACAAATATGTACTCCTTCTGATGTTATTGACTAATTTTTTCCTGAAAGAAAAGTTGAGAAGCATAAAGAATGTTAAAATTTAGTGTAGGTTTTTTTGTGGTTCGTGCCAGCCGACCTTAGAAATTGATGACATTATATATTTTTAATTATTTTTCAGTGATGCCATGATATTATCTTATGGTGACACGTTGACACCACCTTTATTTTTTTTAACAATGAGTGGCTAAAATGAAACTAAAACTAAAACTAAACAATAGGTATGTTTTTGGAAAAAAAGAATAGTTGAATAAACGAAATCAAATAAAAGTGATAGTCGAGGTATTAAAAGTGTAAAACGATATGTATAAAGGAATAATCTTACTTGTTCCGGATTTATAATAAAGTTTAGAATTCAACTACCACGCAATAATATCTTGGAAAAAATTATTCGGCACACGCCTTCTATATCTACCTAAAACAAATAAATTATATATTTATTTTAGATTTGTATCATTTCCTTTTATACTAATATCAAATTAAAAAGTGTTTTATATTTATATAAATACCTAAATCAAATTAGTAAAAGTTTGATTGTATTTCTATTCTTTTATCTTTCTATTACATTTGTTTTGAGATAAACAAACCCTAGTTCTTAAAACAGTCACCTAATTCTTCTCTTCTGTTCATCATCCGATCGTTATATCACCACTTCATTTAGTATAAAAGTCAATTTAATTTGTTTCTTGTAATCATAACATTATTTCTATTATCGACGATTGATCTTTTCAATCATTGATCTGATCATTTCCTCCATTTTCATTCTCTTTACCTTGCTGTTGATGAATATGTAGTTGTGACAATATTTATATTTTATTTAAAATATTAATAAATTAGAATTTAAATACTTAAAATATTTACTAAATTAAGTAAGAAGATTTTTAGAAAGGATGTGAGCTCAAAACCTAATCCTAAAGCTATTGTTTTATTTTTCACTAATCAATAAGTCAATCACATGGTAACATTTGTCAACACAATATGATGGGGGGAAATCAGTAATTAAATTTATTATCCAAGGATCAAAATAAAAATAAAATAAAATTTTAATAAGTATTATATTAAATTTGAAGGATCAAAATATAATTTCTTTTATAATAGAGAGACCAACTATACTTTTAAAACAACAATAAATTATTAATAGAATTGGCGGTATGATCCGTCCTCTTGTATGTCATGTATGATAAAAAACAAACCCCTTGATTCTTAGTTTTCTTCTCAGTATGGTGTTGTTAATTTTAATGTTGACGGAGTTTTAAACCGAGGTTTAACAGGATGTGACGAAGTGTTAAGTACTTCAATTGAAGATGCGATTTTGATTTGGTCATTTCTTTTATAGCGCCTCGCTTTCCGAGTTAGTAGTTTCGGGTAAACTTGGACGAGAATTTAAATAAGCCAAAAGACTATTTAGAAGTGTTGGGTTACGACTTGACTTGTTTTAGTTTGGGCTTGAGCCCATTAAGGCATAAAAAGAGTATTTTTGTTTTGGACATGAAATGGGGGACTAAGAGAGCAAATAACCCCTAAACTTATTCAAATATTGAAATTCTTTCATTAAATGAGGTCATACGGGCATAAATTGCATGCCTCTTTTTCTTCATTCTTTGTCTTCTTCCTCTTCCCATTCCAACTCCATTTTTCATCTCCTCCCTTGTAGTTGAACAAAGGTGATAGCTTTGTGAGGTTTTTCTTTCTAATCCAAAAAGGTAAGGTAAGAAATGAAATGCTCAATCCTCTAGCTTTATCCCAAGCTCATTATTTTAAGTTTTGGTCGTGGAAAACCATAAATGAGGTTTAAGATAGGTTTTGGATTTAAAGGTTTCGTAGTCTTCCCAATCCTTTTTAAAGAATAGAAGTTATGTTTCTAATCTTCTTAAGCCCTTAAATGAGTTGGTAACTTATTTTATTGATTCTGATAAGTGAAATAAATGGGGGAAAGCTCCAAAGGCAAATGCAAGAAGAAACTTGTTCTTGGGTGAGTTCAAGGTGTCAAGTTTCAGATTAGGATTTAAGTAATGAACATATTGCTCTTTTATACCATATTTAGGTCATTTATTTTGTTTTCTTGCTTGTATGAGTTCATTGAGCATGTTGTGCAAAATTTGTATAATCATCACTTTAGATGTTTTTAATATATATAAAGCATGTTAAATGACATATTATGATCCCCTATAACTCCTATAATCTTTACATAACATTCAATAACATTAGAAGGGTAAATGGTTGGGTTGAGGTTGTATTTTCGTAGAAAATAGAGGGTTTCTAGGCTCAAGTATAGGTACTGGATGAACAATACCAATATTGTTCTTTGTGTAGCTTAAAACAAAGTGTTTTGAGCTGAGAGTAGCAATACATGTACACGTGGTATTTATATTGTCATATGAGTATCGATACTTTGGGCTTAGTATCGATACAGTTAGTTATTCTAATTCCAGTAGCCATTTTTTGTATTAATGCTCATGGGAGTATCGATATTGTAGGTAGAGTATCGATACCGAGGGATTTTCCAAAACATTGAAGCCATTTTTGGTATCGATACTCAGGTTAGTATCAATACCATCCAATGAATATCGATACTGAATGACCAGTATCAGTACCATTGTCATTGTTTGGATTGAAAATCTGTTGCTTGTTGAGTGGTTTGGGAACAAAATATGAGTTATGGGGAGTTTTTTAATAAAACTAAAGTGGAAATAAATAATCAACTCTAATAATTATATTGAGGATGATATAAATTAAGACTACACAACACTTGCCTTTGTGTGATGTTCGGGAAATGATAAGGACACTCATACTACTTTAGATATATGATGATCTTCTTGTGTGGTTATTCATTTTAATGTGTTAAGTTAGTGCTAATGCACTTTAAATGTTGTTTGACGTAGGCTTTGATCCTAAGTGGCCCCGGAGGCATCCCAAGTGCTATGAGAAGTGGACTAGCCTGATATAGGCTCCGATGCTGTGTGACCCCAGAGGCGTCCTAATTACTGGGCAATGAGGTCTTTTCTAGATGAAGATTCTGATTCTGAGTGACTCGGGTCTTATCTAGGGTACCTTAAGTAAGATAGAGGATGTGAGTCTGGAGATGGTATGTGACCCTTCGATTACACCATGATGTCTACTTTTGTCGAGTATTGGATTAATTGCATGTTCATGCTTATACTTGTTTGCATTCCTATTGATGAATGCAAATAGTATGCTAGAGTTAGTTGTGTGGATCTAAGCTTGTGAGCTTAATGTTCGGAATATATTTCCATCTACAGGTTCTTAGGAGGAAGGATCGAGGAGTCATTGCCAGACGTGACTTTTAGCTTGGATTGTTCTGACTAGAGTACATCTCGAATGCTTAGTATTTGGCATGTACTTCATAGAGACCTTATTTTTGTTTGAGCCATAAAATCTATTTCTCATGATTTTGTATTTGAATTTTAACGAATGAGCTCCTATTTTGTAGGTGTTATATTTTTAATATTCATCCTCGTGTTTATGTTATTGATTTGATTTGATCAGGTTAAATATCATTTAAAAGGGGAAATTAGGTTAGTCACTTCGGTGGTCTTGTGTGATATTCTAATATAACAATCTTTGGATCGTACTAGATTAGGGTGTTACATTTAGTGATATCAGAGTGTTAGGTATAGTTTTTCCTAGGATCCGGGGGTTAGAGTTAATAAGTGTCAATGAGACATGTTTCTAAAATGTCAAGAGTACTTAAAAATCTAGAATGGCGATGCTAACCTCTTTTCCTTCAAATTTTAGATTTATGGTCGCCAATAATATTCCTAGTAACGAGGGGTGGGATGAGAGTTGAGCATCATTAGTAGATGATTTGAGCGATGAGTTTTTGTTAGACTTGGTGGAGTTCGAAGTTCCAGCTGATACGGGGTTCAATGAGGCGACCTTCTTCCACGATTTGACCCAAGCCCTGAGGTACATAGTGTTTTCCATTTCGAAAGCCTCCACTATTCTACCCGCACCACATGCTCTTCTCATTTTACCTTTATCAAAGTCACCGATCGAGGGGCTTCACCAATATAAGAAGAAATATTTTTATGGTTATGGGGAGGATGACCCCATAGCTGCAGATCAGTGGTTGAGAGAGACCTTGGGTACCCTACGCCAGTTTCATTTCACCCCTGAGGGAAACTTGGAGTACATCACTACTCTGCTAAAGGGTGATGCCATCGATTGGTGTGAGACAATAAATTTGGCCTTAGAGCTCGAGCGACCTACCTGGGAGTAGAGATGCACATAGCCGGATTTAAATCCGATCCGGATCGGATAAAAACCGATCCAGTTTTTTCACCAAGCCAAAAAACCGGTTTATAAAAAAATCGGTTTGGATCATAACCGGTTTGGAGGGCCGGATGATGTAACCGGTGTAACCGGTTTCGGTTTGAAAAAATCCAGTTTTTTAAAAAAATCAGTTTTTAATCCGGTAAAAAATCCGGTCATCCAATTTTTTAAACCCCAGACCGGATTTTTAAACCTCAAACCGGATTTTTTTCCTGATAAAAAACCAGTTTTTTATCCGGTTGTTTTCAAACCGATTTTTAATCCGGTAAAAAATTCGGTCGTCCAATTTTTTCCCAAACCGGTTATATTATCCGGTTTTAAAATATCCTATCCGGTTAAAAAAAACTAGTTTTTCCCAAATCCGGTTTCCGATATTTTTTACGTAAAATCGGATATTCGGATTTTTTGTGCACCTCTACCTGGGAGTACTTTTTATCTGAGTTTCGACAGAACTATATTAGTGAGGTTTATGAGAATGATTTGAGGACACAGTTCGCTTAGTTGACTCAGAACAACATATCAATAATAGATTATGAGAGAGATTTTCTCTATTTGAGTCGGTATGCACTGAAGTTGGTAGTTACTGAGGATTTGAGGTGTACGAGGTTTCAGGAGGGCCTCCATCTGGACATCCACACCCAATAGGCAACCAATTCCCTGAGGGTTTTCACAAAGCTCACCCATCAAGCTAAATATGTGGAAAGGGTTTAGAGGATGAGAGCCAGGGTGATGAGAAGTTCTACAGGGCAGAGTTAGAGGGCATCTGAGCCAGTTAGGTCACACCAGGCTCCAGCTAAAAGGGCCAAAGATTCTCAGGGATCTTAGAGATCCCTATACACTTAGAGGTTAGGCCATACCTCAGACCGTGAGGGTAGGATAGAGTTTAGGAGGAGATTGTTAACTTCAGCTTCAGTGGTGAGTACCAGTGGACCTATAAGGAGTGTATGCTACCTTAGACATGAGTACTATGGTAATACACATCCGAGAGAGTAACACCGAGTGACGAAGGCTTGCTATATTTACAGATCACTCAACCACTTCATCCAAGATTCCCTACATGCTAGAGTGAGGCTCAAACATTGACTTAGAGGTCGATACCATATATTCAAAAAAGTCAGGGACCTTCGAGAAGCTGTAGTTCAGTTTCTGGCTAGCATAGTCGGGGTACTACTAGGTTTACTATCAGGTTCTAGTCGAGAGTGGCTTCGAGGCTATATAATGTGAGAGCTTAGGAGGAGTGTGATTTTACTGATTTTATTTCTGGTATCTTTATAGTGTTTTTCTTTTTTTTTTCACTATATTAGTAGATTCAAGGTCTATTCATTCTTACATAAGTAGTGACCTTGATCATGAGAGATAAATATTGGCTGAGAAATTAATGATAGGGGTCTGAGTCTTCAGCCCTCTAGGGTTAGATGTCATTGTGGACAAGATTCATTGTCATTGTCTAATAGAATTTCAAGGTGAAACCTTCATAGCCGATTTAGTGGAGTTACCCTTCAGAGAATTTTATGTAATCCTAGGTATAGATTTGCTAACTGAACACGATGTGAGCCAGATGTGGAGTACAAGGTAACTCAAACTAAGAAAGGTTGATGGGAGTAAGATGGTAATATCAAGTAAGGATCTTGAGGGTACATCCTAAATCATTTCTTCGTTGATAGCTCAGAAGTTATTAGATTAGGGTTGTGAAGTATTTTTAGCCACCCATCATCGACTCAAGAGTTCAAGGCCTAATACAAGAAGATATCTGAGTCATACGTGATTTTTCGGATGTGTTTTTAGAAGAGTTATCGAGATTGTCGCCTGACTAAGAATTATAATTTGGAATAGAAGTTTTACCAAGATTGACACCAATATCCATTGCTCCTTACCGCATAACACTGACAAAGTTAAGAGAGCTTAAGGTCTAACTCCAAGAACTCATTGAAAAGGGCTTAATTCAACCGATCAATCTCTGTGGGCTGCGTTGATCTTATTTGTGATGAAGATTGATAGATTGATGAGGTTTTGCCTCGATTATTTATAGTTGAACAAGATGATTGTAACGAACCAATATCCCCTCCTAAGGATCCATGACCTTTTTTACCAGCTCAGAGGAGCCTATATGTTTTCTAAAATTAATTTGAGGTTCAGGTATTATCAACTGAAAGTCAAGGATATTGATGTAGCAAAAATACCTTCAGATTCATAGAACTAATATATTATCAATTTGGGCACTCAAATTCCTTGTAATGTAGTTTGGGCTCACTAACTCTCTGACATGATTCATGGACCTAATAAATAGTGTTTTCCATCCGTATCTCGACCAATTTGTAGTAGTGTTCATTGATGATATTCATGTGTATTCCCGATCAGAAGGAAAACACAACTATCACCTTTGGATTGTGTTACAAACGCTTAGAGAGCGTCAACTTTATGTCAAGTTTAATAAATGTCAATTATGATTTTCAGAAGTGAGTCTTCTATGCCATGTAGTAGTTGAGGATGAAATTAGAGTAAATCCCTAAAAACTTCAGGTTATAATAGAGTGGGAACAACCAAGGAATATATTTGAAGTACATAGCTTCTTATGCCTTGTTGGATATTACCGTCGTTTCGTTAAGGGATTCTCTATGATAACAATTCTTATGACTAAGTTACTTTAAAAAGGGTTTCGTTTGTATGAGACGATGAGCATCAGAAAAACTTTGATCGGTTAAAGGCTCTCTTAATTTAAGCTCCCGTTCTGACCCAGTTGGAGTATGGTAAGGCTTACACTGTGTTTAGTGATGTTTCATTAAAAGGCTTAGGGTGTGTCCTAATGCAAGAAGGAATGGTTATGGCCTATGCATCCTGACAACTCAAGCCTCATTAACATAACTATCCCACCCATGATTTAGAACTTGCTTTAGTAGTTTTCACTTAAAGAATTGGAGGCACTATTTATTTGGGGAGAAATGCTACATCTTCACTGATCACAGGAGTCTCAAGTACTTGCTCACACAAAAAGAGTTGAATCTAAGACAACGTAGGTAAGTATAACTTTTGAAGGGTTACAATTGTGTTATTGACTATCACCTCGAGAAAGCAAATGTGATCGTTGATGCTTTAAGTTGAAAGTCGATGACTGAGTTACGGGCTTTTCTAGCATGTTTGAGTTTGACCAGGGAATATGGAGTTTAGATGACAAGTTAAAAGATTAAATAGAGCGAGTCTGCCAAGGATTAGTACCTGATTTTGAGTTAAGAGATGAGAACGTGTTGCACTTTCATGGTCATTTGTGCGTCCCATAAGATGAACAGTTACATAGTAAGATTTTGCACGAGGCGCATTGTAGTTATATTTTCGTTCACCCCAGAAGTAATAAGATGTACCAAGAATTCTGACAATTATTTTGGTAGTCGAGCATAAAGCGAAAGGTGTCTGAGTTCATCTCCAAGTGTTTGGCTTACCAACAAGTGAAAGCGGAACATCAAATTCCCTCGGGCATACTTCAACTTATCTAGATCACGCAATGAAAGTGAGATAAAGTGACTATGGATTAGTGAGATTACATGGGGTACCAACATCAATCATTTTCGATAGAGATATGCATTTTACCTCGAGGTTCTAGAATATACTTCATGAGGACTTAGGTATTCGACTATATTTTAGTATCGCTTTCTACCTGTAGACCGATGGTCACTCTAAAAGCGTAATTCAAATCATTGAAGGCATGCTTAGGTGTTGTGTCTTGGATTTCAAGGGTAGTTGGGAAGATCACCTTCCGTTGGTAGAGTTCGCCTACAACAACAGTTATCAATCTAACATCAAAATAGCTCTCCACGAAGCCTTGTATGGTTGGAAGTGTAGGACTCCCTTATGTTGGACAGAGCTGAGTGAGAACAATTTGATCGGTTTGTATTTTATCAAATAAGATGAAGAAAAAGTTATATTGATTCAAGGAAGACTTAAGGAGGCCTTCGACAGATAGAGATCATATTCGGACTTGAAACGTAAAGATATAAAATTTCAAGTGTGTAATAAGGTGTTTGTCAAGGTATCATTGTTGAAAGGGGTACTCAGGTTTAGACGAAAATGAAAATTGACTCCCCATTTCATTGGACCCTATGAAGTTTTAGAGAGGGTGTGATCCGTAGCCTATCGACTAGCCCTACCACTAGAGAAGGAGTGCATTCATAATGTGTTCCTCGTGTCAATGCTTATGAGATATTATTTCGATCTATCCCACATAATTCCATTAGAGCATATAGAGGTGAGCCAAGATATGACTTACGAAGAGAAACTGATAAGGATCTTGGATCGAGAGATAAAGAAGCTGAGGAACACGCGGATCTCGTTTGTGAAGGCATTATAAAGGAACCATGGTGTGGAAGAGGCAACTTGGGAAATTGAGAAAGATATGCAACTTCAGTATCCACATCTTTTATATTCAGGTAAATTTTGAGGATAAAATTTCTTTTTAGGAGGGGAGAGTTGTAACACCCTAATTTCTAGGTTAGTAGTTTCAAGTAAATTCGGGCGGGAATTAAAATAGGCCAAGAGAATTTAGAAATGTTGGGCTAAGACTTGACTTGTTTTAGTTTGGGCTTGAGACCATTAAGGCATAAAAGGGGTGTTTTGTTTTGGACATGAAAGGGGGAGGACTATGAGAGCATATAACCCCTAAACTTATTCAAAGACTTAAATAATTTTATTATAACGAGGTCACAGGGGCAGAAATTTCATACCTATTTTTCTTCATTCTTTGTCTTATTTCTCTTCTCAATAAAACTCCATTCTCTATCTCTTCCATTGTAGTTGGACAAAGGTGATAGCTTTGTGAAGTTTTCCTTCCTAATACAAAAACATAAGGTAAGAAATGAAATCCTCAGTCCTCAATCCTCTGACTTCATCCCAAACCCATTCTTTTAAGTTTTGGCCATGAAAAACCATAAATGACTGTTTAAGATGGGGTTTAGATTTTAGGGTTCCATAGTGTTCCCAATTCATTTTTAGATAGTAGGATTTATGTTTCTAATCTTCTTAAGCCCTTAAATAAGTTGGTAACTCATTTCATTGCTTACGATTAGTGGAAGAAGTGGGGGGAAAGCTCCAAAGGCAAAGGCAAGGGGAAACTTGTTCTTGGGTGAGTCCAAGGTGTGAAGTTCTAGCTTAGGATTTAGGTAACGTATCTACGACTCTTTTATACCATGTGAAGGTCATTTCTCGTGCTTGTTTGCTTGTATGATTTCATTGAGCATGTTGTGCAAAATTCGTATGATCATGACTTTAGATGTTTTTAATATATATAAAACATATTAAATGACATATTATGATCCTTAAAACTCCTATAAGCTTCACATAATGTTTAATGACCTTATAATGGTAAATGGTTGGGTTGGGGATTGTATTTTTGTGGAAAGTAGGGGTTTTCTTAGCTCGAGTATTGATACTGAAAAAAAAATACCGATATTGTTCTTCGTGTAACTTAAAACAAAGGTTTTTTAGCTGAGAGAATCGATACATTTACATGTGGTATCGATATTATCTTATGAGTATCGATACTTTGGACTTAGTATCCATACTGTTATAGTCATCTCAATTATAGTAGCCATTTTTGGTATTGATGCTCATGAGACTATCGATATTGTAGGTAGAGTATCTATACTCCTCATAGGAGTATCGATGCTGAGGGATTTTTCAAAACATCGAAGCCATATTTGGTATCGATACTCGAGGTAGTATCGATACTGAATGGCCAGTATTGGTACCATCTTCATTGTTTGGATCGAAAATCCGGTTGCTTGTTGAGTGATTCGGGAAGAAAGTTATGAGTCGTAGGGACTTCTCTAATAAAATTAAAGTGGAAATAACTAATCAACTTCGATAATTATATTGAGAACGACATAAATTAAGACAACATAACACTTGCCTTTGTGTAATGTTTAGGAAACGATAAAGAATCCCCAACTACTTTAGATGTACGTTGATCGTCTTATTTGGTTAGTATGCCTATATGATGAATGCACATAATATGTTAGAGTTATTTGTGTGGCACTAGCTTGTGAGCTCAGCGTTCAAAATGTATTTCCGTCCGTAGGTTCTTAGGTGGACATATTGATGAGCCATCGCCAAACGTGACTTCCAACCTGAATTATTCTGGTCATAGTACGTCTCGGATGCTTAGTAGTTGGCATTTACTTTACAAAGACCTTATTTGTGTTTGAGTCGTAAACTTTATTTCTTATGATTTTGTATTTGAATTTTAACGATGTAGCTCCTACTTTGTAAATGTTAAATTTTAATATTCAACCTTGTGTTTATTTTATGGATTTGATTTGATCATGTTAAATGTCATTTAAAAAGAAAAAAAATTAGGTTAGTCACTTTGGTGATCCCATATGATGTTCTAATCCATCGATCTTTGGGTTGTATCAAATTAGGGCATTACATCTTTCACTTATGTTGCCATGGAAATGGTGGTATTTTTTTGTGGTATTTCTTGCAAAGGAAGATATGACTAAGCATGAACTTTTTAAAGTTTGGTGGTAGCTATCTTAGTTCCCGTTGTTCTGGTTTGTTTTGTCGGGTTAGTTTTTTGTTGTTGATTGACTGTTCTGGGTAATCTTTTCGCTGTTTGTTTACTTGGCTGTGTAATGCTATTTTCCTCTTTTTAAACTTAAGAAGGTTTTTAATGAGCATGGTAAAAAAATAGAATGATTAATACTAATTATTGTGCAAAAGTTAAGATTCTATCCACTTTTTTCATGGACGGAGGAGATCAACTGTTACGAGCAAAGGCGTAATTATAAGCAGCAAAGTTGAAATACATTGCTCGAATCAACACAGAATGAGGGGGTGAAGCATTTCAAATTGACTATTTTATCGATAGGCTCATCAATGAAATTCCATCTTCTCAACAATGATTTTCACGTTAAGGTAATTATGATCATAATATGTCGTAAAAGAAAAGAAAACATTATCAATGGTGTACAGTTGTAGGGGTAATTTTTTGATGTGTTATTTCATGTTTTATAATAATTGAATTTGATGTAATTAAACTATGAAATCTTCGTTTAAGTGTAATTTCAAAAGTACGTTTTTCTTTATTTCCAAGGCACCGCTGTACCCTTTCTCATTTCTTCTAACACAATAACTAAATGAATATTTATTAGAAAAATAAATAAAAATATTAAGACCCAAAACTATAGGATAAACTATGCATTTAATATCTAAATTATCAATTTTGATATGTTTTAGCACATAAACTTTTAATCTTTTGAAACCCATACCTAACATTTAGTCTTTGTTTCATTTTAATATCACACAGTTAAAATCTTAACACGTTTAGTACATAAACTATTATTTTTAGTCTGTTTTAGTGCTTAAACTTTTAATTTTTCAAAAATTAAAGTTAAAATTTGAACAGTGTACTAAAATGAAACAAAAAACTAAAGTTTTTAAATGTGGAGTACTAAAATGAAAAAAAAACTAAAATTTATGTATGATTTTGAAAAAAAATTAAAGTTTAGGTACTAAAACTAATAATTTAGATACTAAACGTATACTTTACCCAAAAAATTATTATACGAAAATGGCCAAGTGGCAATGGTGAAAATGGAAAATAAATATAAAAACTCTAAAAAGTAGTTTGTTTAATATAGAAACAAGAATAAATGATACTTTTTTAAATTAATAACTGGTATTTGATATATTGACCGACAAATCTATATCGAGTACTGCATAGGCAAGGATTACCCTTCCAACCCAATTTTCTCCATTGGCAAACGTCAAGGTTCAAACCATAACATTGCTTAGGGAATCTAGTACCTCATCTCAGTAGATTAACTAGTTGTGGGTACAACAAAGGATATTTTGATGAAGAAGATGGATTAATAATTATTTTTATATAATCTTTTAAATCTTAAATTAAAAAGAAAATTGTGTATTTTTTTTGGATTAAAATGGTGTATTTAAATATACTTGAATATAAAACTTTTTAAGTTTTTATTCATAATGATATAAATTGAATTAATATCTAATCAACATAAACACAATATTTTTAGATATAAAATAAGTATATAATATGAAAACTTATACAAGATATAAAAAGGTTTATCCAAACCCAATGAAAATATATGCATATATAAGTATATAACTAGTCATTAAATTATATTTAATATTTTTAATCTAAAATTATTGAAAATTTTCTATATATATATTTTAAAAAGTAATTATAATTATTGAGAAAAGTAAACATTTTTTATTAATAACGAATAAAATAACTTTATATTTTCCCACCATATTTGTTAATTTTATAGAATTAATATTTGGAGAGAATGGAGAAATGAAAGCATAGGAGGCTGAGACGAAGGTTTTAATTAGGGTTGTAAACGAGTAGACTCAAGTTCAATTTCTAATTAGATCGGTAAATGAGTCGAATCAAGTTCAATATTTCTAATTAGATTTGTAAACAAGTTGAGTAAAGTTTAGATATTGTTGAGTTTATTTTTAATTTAAAAGTTTAAAATTAAGTTTGACCTAACTTCAAAGTTCAGGAGCATATAATTATCAAGTTTAACTCGAACTTGAAATAAAAATTTAAATCTCGAATCAATTTGAAAGCTCGTTGTTTAAAATTTTCAATCTAGACTCGAGATTAAAAAAAATTGAACTCAAAACATTCTCGAACTTATATTGATTGATGCTTAAACTAAAACTTGAACCTTAACCTTAAGTACATGCAGAGCTCTAATGGGAACACCCTGAGCAACCACTCAGGCTCCCAATTTAGGGCTCCCAATTTTTTTATTTATAATTAGGGCCCTCAAATTTTAAAATTTATAATTAAGATCCCTAATTACTATAATTTCATAAAAATTTTAGTTTTTGATGCTCTTTTTTCATTTATCTTATTAATTCATTCAATTTTGAATTAAATTTAACAAATTTTTTATATTTATAAATAGGATCCATATTTTTTTTTATAATTTCATAAAATATTTAGTTTTGACCCTCTTTTTCCATTTTTCTTGTTTACTTATTCAATTTTGAATTAAATTTAATCATATTTTCTCTTTCTTTCTTTTTCAAATCTTACTCTTTAGTTTATCAAATATTCTTTAATTTTTAGTCTTCTTCATTCTCAATCTAACAATAAAATAATATATAATTCTTTTTATTTATTATTTAAAACCAAGCTATGTATCATACATGCATTCAATTTTTTTATATTTATTCTATTTTAGTTGTATTTAAGGTGTCTTCTTAATAAAATAATATATTTTCAAAAAAATCATTTTTCTATGATTTATTTATGTAATATTGAATTAACTGTTCAAAGTAATGAAATATACTTTCATTTTCGCTCAGAGCCCCAAAAATGTATGAGACAACTCTGAGTACATGAAAGAGTTAGACACTTTTGGGTCTTCTATGTGACTAAGTAAGCCTTACCCAAGCCTAGTGAGCATGCAAACTCACCAAGGTTGGAACCAAGCCCTCAAGGCTTCTAGGAAGCAGAAACAAAAGCTTTAACACCAATGTGGCTACTCCAACCCACCAAGTTTGGACTATGGTGTGGAAGTGCAAACACAAGTGTGGCTACTCCAACCCACCAAGAGAGGCAACAAGCACCAAGAGAATAAAGAACAATGAACAAAATAACTAGAGTAAATGTCTCAAAGCTTTATTACTCTCTCATAGAATGAATGAAATGAGATGTTACAAATGAGGAGGAGAGACTCTCTATTTATAGTTGAGCTCCCTCTCAATCAATGACCTAAATCGATTAGGAAACTCAACCCAATCCTATCTAATTACATCCATTAGTAGGATTCTTTCCTTGGATAGGTGTTCACATTGGATATGGAAAGATTCCCCCACAATATCTTCTTGATTTGTTGTCTCTTAACATATTTATCAAGCTCATGTGATCAGATATGATGCCATTTTCCTTTTCTACACGGCCAATGTGAATAGGCTCCACAACATTCTCCAAGTGATGTGCCAAGTTTGGTGGCATTGGCAAGCCCACATTCTACATAGAACCTCTTTAGCAGACATTTGCACTAATGTCCCAAACTCAAGTATCACAACTCGTGACATTATTATATTTTAAATATTAATATCATTAATAATTTTTTTTTTGTAGTTACTCACGAAATTTTTTATTTCAAGTACCTCATTTCAACTCGTTAAAAATTTAAGTTAAATTTAAATATTAATTAAATTTTAACCAGATCAAACTTAAATAAATTACTATCTCATCTCATTTATGGGAGGACCTAACCCATCATCATTGAGCCGAAAAAAGAGAGAGAGAAAAAGCCCATAATTCATTATTATCCCTCTCTAAGTAAACAATTGTAACGTAAATTCTCATAATAATAATAATAACAACAACTAACACTTCCACTCTGTAAAAACTAAAAAACTCGAAGTTCCAGTTCTCCATCGTCATCTAAATCACGCCATCTCTCCCATAATCTCCCTCCCCTCCTTAACCTTTAAGCCCATATTTAAAATGAGAAACAAAATAGATCAGAGTTGCTGATCAATTAAAGAGATCGGGTATAAAATGAATGATTGTTATTTTTAAAGGTTTTAAGTTCGAGCATTAACGATATAGAATATTTAAATATTCATTATTAAATGATTGAATATCTTTAGAACATATACTACCATTCTAATACCTCTGTGTTAATAAAAAAACCAATGCATCATCCTTGTAAAATTCGATTCAGCTCCATCATCTTTTTATATTAATTATATTTTACGAAAACTATAATTCAAACAGATTTTTAAAAAAATAATTATAATAATTCATTAAATCTTTCCCCCAAAATGGCCGCCTTAAATGGTTAAACATGCATGATTGTTGTGTATTCATGGCTCTCTATATATTTACTTATCTTTTCTTCCCTTTCGTCCCTCAAACCCTTCTCCTTTTTCTGTTTCACGGCTGTAGTTTAGAAACCCAGATTTGAGCTTCATTTGCAAAAGCTGTTAAGCCAACCTCCTTGAAACAGGTGATCTTTCTTAATTTGTTTTTTGTAATCTGGTTCTAACCAGACATCCTACGTATGAATGTTTTGTGTAATTTTTTGGTTGCCAATGTAGCAGTTGATCGTTCCATGGAAAGGCTGAACTCAAACCTGTATCTTCAAAACTGCTATATAATGAAAGAAAATGAGAAGCTGAGGAAGAAAGCAGAGATGCTGAAGCAGGAGAATGAAGCTCTGTTATCTGAGCTCAATAACCCAAAGGGATTCGATTCAGCAAATATTATTCATGAATTCAGCTTCAGCTCCACTACTAACCCAACAAATCCTTCCACTAGTACCATTCTCCTTAACCATTAGAATTCAGCTTGGTCAATTTGGATGAAATTCATTTAAGTTGTAAGTACGGATGGCAATGGATCTTGGATCCGACCCAAATTCATAGATCCAGATCCGTTTTATAGGATCCGGATCCTAAAATTTTAGACCCGACAGATCCAGACAGAATCTGGATCCACTTATTAAGTACGGATTCAGGTCTATATCTGACACTAAGATACTAGGTCTAGACCCCTTTACCTGTTTATAAAAAAACCCACCTTTAATTTTAAATTAATATTTAAATTTCACAAATATAATATTACATAACCTTAATATTAATATTATATATATAAATTTCATAAATTATTATGTTAAATAACCTTAATATTAACAGTTAAATTTCACAAATATTATTTTTATTAAATAAAATTTTTTTTGGTTGGTTGTTTGTTTTAGGATGTTGATGATTTTAGTAGTGATGAAGATTAGTATTCTAAGGAGGTAGAAGTGCGATACTTGCTTTGAGACAATGAAATGTTTCATGATATATATTTTTTAATGTTTGTGTTATTCAAAAGACATTTTGTGTAATTGTGTTGGAGTTTTTTTAGACTTTAGTTTATTATTATTTATTTTGCTACTAGTTGTATTGAAATTAATCTTTCTTTCATTGGAAATGTGAGGTGAAATTAATCAATGACAGTTTTATTATGTTTTATACCCATTTTAAATCTGAATCTGCGAGATCTGTTGAATATAGATTTGGGTTCCAATTTTCAAGACCCATAGATCCACGGCGGGTGTGGATCCAATATGTGAAAGTGAGTTTGGATTCAGGTCTAACTAGATCCGGTCCATATCCAACCCGTTGCCATCTGAACTGTTGAAGTGAGTTCAATTATTTAGGGGTTTGAAACTATCTTTGTAATACAATATCTGATTTAATTGAGTTACTAAGTGAGCATATCTGATTTAATTGAGTTACTAAGTGAGCATAATTAAATAATTAATTAGAGGTGTGACAGTAGGGATGAAATTTGAAGGAAAAAAAGGTACAAATGTACAATAATGTAATTTTATTGGTGCATAACAAGTCATCCTGTCCATCTCCCGCGGCTTAACACTCGAACTATTGTGTATACATTAGCAAACAATCCTGCCGAATAGTCAAAATTACCATTCTATTCATTAAGAAGCAAAGAACCGAAAGAATCGATATTATAAGAAAAAAAACATTGCCTTGATCCCCAAAAAGAAGAATCGCAATAAAGAAAAATGGCCAAACAATTCAATGTGCCGCCGGTGGTTTTCCCGTCCGGCGGTGGAGTCAATCCAACCGTCGGAAACGTCAACCAACGCCGAGTCCCAACGGCTCCTTTCCAGCCCTCCCGTCCTCCATCGTCCTCCATACCATTCATGGCTTTCGATATAGGGTCAGTTCCGCTATCATCCGGACCCGTCGGCGGCACGATCTCCACTTCAGCAGCATCCAGTTCCGGTTCTTTCGACGACGAAGAACCCCTCCTCGACGAACTGGGCATCCACCCGGAACAAATCTGGCACAAAACGAGATCCATCCTCAATCCCTTTCGAGTCAATCCGACGGCCCATAAAGACTCGGATCTTTCCGGCCCGATCTTCCTCTACTTGTGTTTCTGCTTATTCCAGCTCCTCGGAGGCAAGATCCAGTTCGGGATAATTCTCGGCTGGATCGTCGTCTCCTCGATTTTCCTCTACATCGTTTTCAACATGTTAGCGGGTCGCAATTACGGCAACCTAGATCTGCACACGTGTACGAGCGTGGTCGGTTATTGTCTGCTACCGGTGGTGATCTTTTCGGCGGCGTCGCTTTTTATCCCGCAAGGGAGCAGCGTCCCTAGGTTTGCACTGGCTGGGGTTTTCGTCCTTTGGGCCACTAGGGCTTGCACCAATTTAATGGTGGCGCTTTCCGATGGAGGTGAAGAACACCGTGGGCTTATCGCGTACGCTTGTTTCTTGATCTACGCTTTATTTTCCCTTCTTGTAATATTTTAACTGAAACTGATTTTCCTTCCCTCCTGTAGAGTTAGGGTTTTCGTGGATTATATGAATAATTGAAGACAATGGGATTACTTTTTGGAATTTTATGTGTAAAATGCTACAGAATGGCACTCTTTCGTTTTTGAATATGAAGAACATTAACTTATTTGGGTGAAGTGAAATAAGCTTTTACCTTTGCATGAAAATTTCATTTAATTCATGATAAAATCATTCCTACATTCATTTCCCTTTAGATTCATAGGGGTAAAAATCTTTGCAATGATTGATTTTTTCTACTTATTTTTTACCAGTTCATCCAGATTTAGCTTAATTTTAGTTTTGGAGAGGCTTTGATGTGCATGTAGTAAAAGCTTTCACATGATTCTGGTTATGGCAATCTTGAAATTTTCATTTGGTTTTTGAGCTTTGGGGATCCAACTTTGTGTTGGTGTTTGAATAGTGGGAGCAGCATCAGTTGATTTGGTTTCTCTATTATCATCATAAAGCTTGTTGAATTCATCAAATTATCCTTATCCAAACCATAACCAAACAAGTTTATCTATCTATTTTGGTCCAACTTTTTTTTCTTTTCAGTTTAATTGAATTAAATCATTTAATATAATTAAAATGATTCAAAATGTATCTGTAATAGGGGGTTCAAAGTTCGGTTTTAACCTGTTTTCTTTGCATAATCAGTTGGTTAATTTTTGGTTCGGTCGGTTAACCGTTAAGGATTTTTTCAAACGTCAGTTATTGGTTATTAACTAATCGAATTAATCGAAAAAATTTCTTAGGAGTGTTTAGACTTTGAAATTAACCAAATTAACAAAAAATATTTAATATTTGATATATATTATTTATTAATTTCGGTTAATTTGGTTAACCGACCGATTAAGCGAATTTTGTTTGATTTAATTAAAATATTTTGAATTTGTTAACTTGTTAAAAAAGTGGTTTATGATTATTAGGTAATTTGGTTCGATCAGTTAATCGAACCGATTGATTGAACACTCCTTATATGTAAGTTGAAAATTGTTTAGTTTTAAACATATCAGGATTTTTTTATAGAATGCACAACTTATGAAGTTGTTTTACCTTTTGGCCTGCAAATATATTTTTGTGCTTCTGATTTCTTTTAATACAAGAATTAGATTATCTAAATCCTATTTCATATATGTATCTAGTCGCACTTGAATTTTATCTCTTTAGATATCATAATAATATTCATATCCTGAATTCAAATTTACAGTCATAATATTATTTGTGCAATCCCAGTGAATATAATTAATAACTGATGATATATATCTAATTAAAATTTGCGGGGTTCTGTCCGACTTGACACCATGTCAGAAGGCGCGGATCATGAAGCGCCTTCCATTACCTTGAATTATTGCACACTCCATTATTACCCGAGCATTAAATGTTGGCTATTCACTCATCCCATTTCCTATAAATACCCTTGAATGCAAACATCAAACCACACCAAAATTACTTTCACATTCTTTCTTCTATCAATTCCTTCTATCACTCTATGTAAATTTTGTTATAATTTTTATAAAGTAAAATTATTTTTATTATAATATATTTATTTTATATTTAATTATTTGACCAAATTTTATTGTACTAATTATTTTCTATTATTTTTGTGGTTGTAAAATGGAAGGCGAGATCATATCTTAGACATTTTGTCGATACGGTAACAATATTAAATTATGTTATTTAAAATATTGTGAATTTTATTTTTTTAGCATTAGTTTATATTTTAATGCGTGTGCTATTTATTTAATTATGTGTATTTTAGCTATTGTTTTTGCATATATAAGACTCTCAATCTTTCAAACTCTCAAACTCTCAAAATGAGGCTTATTTTAGCTATTGTTTACTATGATGGAGAAATTTGAGAAGATGAAACCGGTATTGTTTTCGCATCAATTCATTATGTCAGAATATACTTCAAGAAAAACATTACTCTTTAAGAGCTGATCACTAAAATTTCAAGGAATGTTCATGTTGGAAATACTAGAAGATTGTCTTCACTTCAATACAAATTTCTAATTGCATTATTTTCGTTAACTTATACAGGGTTTGAACTCTCCAACGATGATGATGTTCCTATGATAGTTGATGCTCAGAATCAAAATTCAGACGCTGATACACAAATGTAAGCTTCTTCGACCTCAATGTGGAGGATGCATGTGACACAACATTTAGTTCAAAACCGACATGACACGATGCCTTCAAGTTCAAGGGGAAGACAGTCAATTACCAGCTTGTTCGACCTAAATATCGTCATCACAAAGAAACTCTCATCTCCACCAGAAGAACCTCTTCGTGAGCCAGGTGCGGATGGTACTGAGATTGGACTATTCGTTGAGCCAGAATCATCACAGTTCAACATGGACTCCGATGATGATGATGTAGATGAAGTTCCCACAAATACGGTACACACAGAACCACTAGGACACATGTATGAAGCTAACTATGGTGCAATGTACGGGCCAGAATTTACGGATATACTTAATGTTGGTGACTACGGATTTAACTCATCAGTCAATGATGGTGAGTTATATATCAGAATAGAGTTTTCATTCAAAGAAGAAACTATGATTGCAATTAAGAGTTACAACATTTGTAATTCTGTTCACTCTAGAGTTGACTAATCCACCACCGAAAAATATGTCTGCTGCTATGTCCAACGTGATAACGGATGCAAATGGATGGTTCGTGTATCGTAGAGGAAGAGGAAAAACAACATATGGGAACTAACAATATACAAAGGTCCTCATACATACTGTGTGTAGACACCCGTTTTTTGATCGGGCTTAAAAAAATATTATTATTATTATTATTATTATTAATTATATTACATATATTTTGCAGGCCCAACTAGTGACCCAATTGTCCTATCCCAATTAAATCAATTCAAGACAAGCCCAGACCCAATTGAAGCTGAAACGACCCGAAATCCAGATCCAATCGACTCGACCCGGCTCACCTACCCTAAGCAACTTGCTGCCCCATAGCACCATCCCTGGTTCTCTGCCTCTGCCAACTCACAGAGAATAAAGGTGCATGTGAGATTATATCTAAAACATCATCACATAGCAAGTGGATATTATTTTATGTTAAAGCTATGTAAAGAAAGGGCTATAAAAGTCGAAATAAAATGTAATAACAAGAGGGGGATTTTGATGTTTTTCGGGGAACAATGTAAGGGGATTTTTCTATCAATAAGAATAACTGAATTTTATCAAGAATCGCAACAAATGTTTTCAGCAATCAAAACGGAACCGAGAATCCTAAGGTATTCTAATTTTATTTAGTTTATTTGTTCAATTCTTGTAATGTAACGAAGAAAATAGAATTAGTTTATGATTTTCATTCTTCGTTTTTTTATATATGAATTTTATGGTTTAAAACAAAATAATAAAAGATCAGGAGTGTTTACCTTGCTGCCGTTGGATGCATCGGGGTAGTAGTGTCGTCGGGGAGGGGTCGAGTGACCGGTGATGATTTGGGTCGAAGGGAAACCGTGTATGGTGGTCGGTCTTTGGCTTGGTTCTCGCTTGAAGAGAGACAGGCTGTGGGGTTGAGATGTTTTGATTTCGTGTTGTTTCCCACGCTTTGTAGATCATCGATCAAATGAGAATGGCCACCCATATAGGGTGGCTGAGGCATAGCCTGTGGCGGCTCGTTAAAGGGTCGGCTACCATGGCCACCGCATGCGTGAAGATGGACGAGAGGCTAGGGGTTTGGTTAGTTTTCGGGTTACTGGAAATGATAAGGGAAAGAAAGTGTTTTTATTTTATATTTTGGGATAACCACGCGTTAGGTCCCCGATTTTTTAGAACTTTCTGTTTTGTTCACCTATCTTAATGGGTAAATCACGCATAAGGTCCTCTTTTTAGCGTGTTTTATGCTTTGGTCACTATCAGGGTGAAATCACCTTTAAGCTCCCTTATTTTAGTGTCTTTTGTACTCTGGTCATATACTTTGTTATGTGTTTTGAATATTCATATTGATTTTAATAATTTTCGAATTTAGTCACTGTTTATTTCGTATTTAGCTACTATCTATTGTTTCTAGCATTTTAGTCAACATAATTAGATTTTATTATAATTTGGGTCCATGTATTTATTTTAATTGATTGTTGAGGCTCTGATTTGTTCATATTTATTTATTAGGTCCTTCTAGTTTCTGTTAATACTATTTTATTTCTTTAAATTTCTATTTGTTCTATTTTGGTACTTTAAATTTATGTTTTTTGCTATTTAATCCCTTAAGTTTTTGTTTTTCTCTTGTAGCTCATTCCTAGAATTAATTTGATCCATGAATTTTAATTCTTTCCAATTTATTTTTTTAATTTGAATTTTCTTTCATTCCTTTTATTTACTTACTTTTTTTATTTCGATCTTAATATTAACTCTTTGTTTTTGTTTGCTTTATTTTTTAACTTTATTTATGATCTTTTTTGGGATAATTTTAATTGATCAAACGGTAAATAATTATGATCAAATTTTTAATTTAAATTTAAATTTTCAAAATTAAGACAACCGATAAATTAAATGGTACCGAAATGGCAGTTGAAGGGTGTTATTCATTCCTTGACTGTAACCGACTCTCGAGCCCGACATATTTATGGTAAAACGCAAATCAAGTAAGATGGTATTCGATCTACCTAAATATTTTTCAAATGATCGGTGGCGACTCTAAAATTTTATTTAAGCATAAGCTAAATTCCAAACCCACCTGAAAGACGGCTGCGACAGCTTGGCGACTCCACTGGGGACAGGTAAGTGAGTCAGGCCAGAATTAATTTTGGTTGTCTTTTTGAGCGAAAATTATAAGTTTATATTCTAATTTATTTATTCGATTCTAATTATTTATCTTTGATTATTTTTCAAATAAATAGTTGTACTGATGTTTTCTTTCAATGATTTCAGATTTTTGAAAAATTTTCATCTCTGGCTCTATACCCGAGCTCCAAACCTTTTAAAGTGGGGGCGAAAGCAACGCCTTCGTGAGAATTTATTCTTCGCACATGCCTAGCAAGTAACCTTCAGGATTCATATACCTTATGTCTTCGTGTGAATTTATTCACTGCACAGACATAAGGGAATGTATCCTCTCGAGTTTAACTTAGTCCACACAAGCTTGTAATGGGCTTAGGACTAAGGGTCTGGCAAGCCCAAGGGGGCACCAACAAGGAGAACTCGGGTACCTTTCTTTAGAACCTAAACTAGGAGACTACAAAGAATTAAAGCCTACCCCAAAATCTCATTTCAAACCCTAGACTATTTTAAGATTATTTCCTTCTTTATTTTATGTTCAAAGTATGTGAACTAGAAATTTATGCGGTTAGGACTGGTTCAAAATTAACATGTGGGATAGAGATCATGTCCGGATATGAATAATAAGCATGTGGGGTAGATATCATGTGGGGTAGGAATTTTTATTTTCATTATTGTTTTGATTATTACCCTTACCTCTCTAACTCTTTCCTTTTATTTTTGATCTCTTTCATTTTATTTTTATTATCATTTACATCATTCAAAAGAGGTGTTGATCGACCAAAAATGTGTTCGTTAAACGTAAATAATTTGCATTAATGGACAAAGGAGTTATAATACAAGAGGTGAAAAACGCAGAGGCCCGAATATGGTTAGAAAAGACTCGGAAAGAAAAAGAGGACAATCTGCAAGGCAATTATGTATCACATTCAATTAAGAAGACGGGTGCCCACCATCAAGTACATCAGAAGTCAACTTTTCAAAAATGGGTTGGCAAAGGTTGTAAGGGCAAGACGAGAAAAAGGCTACAGACCTGGAGAGTCCTTTCAAAGACAAAAAGAGCAGGATGGTAAAACTATAGCTGAAATTGGAGGCCATTGTTGACGAATTCAGGAAGCAAGCAAGTGAGCTTCAGATAGTTCTTTTTGATGGAGGGCTCCAATGACGTATTCTTTGGGAACATGTTCAACAAAAGATAAAAGCAAGAGATGAAGTCATTCGAGACTTCTGGGAACAAGTACAAAAAGTAGCTCGTCAATTTCACGGTTTAGCCAGAGAAGTTGGAGCAGTTTGACAGGGTATTCAACCGGTGACAGACGAAGGCAGAAGACTAGTCAACATGTTTCGAGTCTAGAAGACTTAGTCAGAATGTACCTTTAGGATGTTTTTGTCTCTTAAGAAATAACATTTTTGTCCCAATAAACATTATTTATAATAACAAACATGCCTTCGGATCAATGCCTCAAACATTTCATGCATTTTGCATTTCATTTTTAAGCATTTTCATAAACATGAAATTTCTTCATGGAGGATTCGATGAAGTGGTCTTAGCCACATAGAAGCAAGATTTTAATAATTAAAGAAAAAAATTGAAATCAGTACAGCGGGACCCTGATCAGTTGATTGTAGGACTAAGCCTGCCATGATGATTTGAGAAAAGAGTCCCAATATCCTAAAGGCTACGATGTTGAAGCTGTGTGCAGTTACCATATATGAAGCTCTAGACATTCCTCTGAGAACTGTAAGGCACTGAAGCGTAAGATCCAAAACATGATGGGTTCAGGGGTATGAAAAATCGAAAAAGGGGGCATTGCATCTACCATTTGTACTGAGGGCATTATTTTGTTTGAACACGTTTATTCATGTTTGCTTAATCTTTTAAATGGCTGAATTTATGCTACCTTCTAAGGTGGAATAATTGAACGAGTTTTAATCTTTAGTTCTTCGAATATTAAATGAATTAAATATTCTTTTAATTCTTCAAGAATTATAGATTTTTGACTTATGGCAAGATTAGGTCTCTTTTATCATATCTAAAACCCCAAAATAAAATACATTGATTTTTTACCCAAAATAACTCATGGTCATTACCAAAAGACTAGATTTGGACGTTGCATCCCTTTGAAACTTTTGAACATTGCCTTTATCCTTTAGATACACAAAGGGTCATACCATACCTTTTTTTAAGTCAATAAAGTCACACCATTATCTTTTTAGACTCAAAATTGACATTTTTATACCATTAAAACCTAAGGCATTGAGTTGTTCATTTGAATATGAGAATTCTTCTAAGACACAACTTGGGGCATCTCGTAGGGAGCCTGAACATTGAGATATGTTGGGAGCAAGAAGCAGAAAGAAGAATTTATTCGAAATAATTCTATCATGCATTAATTACACTATTTTCGTGTGAATAAAATTAATCCTGAAAATCTATCCCCCTGGGGATACCTTTTATGTGTGGACTTTTGTGTATGAGATGATGAAAGACCTTGTTTCATTTATCCATATATGTATATATCCCTTGTTGTCCCCTTTTGATTCTACAATATTTTTTTTTCCTCTGATTCAACCATAACCAATGATCACCCTCCACACTGGAGGAAAGGTGGAGAAAATCTGCTCGCATGAGTGAAGACATCAAATCAGAGAATATATCGAAAGGTGAACCAAATGCCAAGTGCAAAGATCAAATTAAAGCAGAAAAAAAAGCAAAGAACAAAAATAAAAAAGAAAAGAAGCAAAGAGAAAATAAACAAAGAAAAAGGGACAATAATCACATGTAAAGATTCCCTGGAGTCAAATGGCGTATCAAGCTTCAAACTATGAGATTGATCAAGCACAATTATTCCAAAATCACTTCACTCGAAGACCATAGAGCATCAAGAGAGAGACATATACGAGTAGATTCAAATTGAGCAAGATAGGATTGAAGGCATCTGAATAAATTGATCATTGGTTTAATACCCCGAAACACTTGTTTGGGCCTATTTATCCATTTCTTTCATAACCATGAACCATGGCCTACGTTACATGCCTTAAAAGTCCCTTTTAATCATACGTGGATTTCTAAACAGAAGAGACTATCTTCATATTTCATCTCGCCCATCAGGATTAATCTTTATTTGTAAAAAGTTTTTCAAAATCTTTAATGCATGATAGAGAAAAAAATAAAAAAGGGGGTTCAAGACATAAATTCTGAATGACGTCTCGAAACCAAAGGAGGATTCGAGTTGAAAACCTGAAAAGGCGGCTCAAATATAAAAATTGTGCAACTGAGACGATCACACAAATTCCTTGATAAGGCATCTCACAATCCGAGTGTGACCATGAAAGCTGGGAGTCGGAGAACACTTCCAGTTGAGAAGCATACAAGCTACCCCATCAAACTATTGAGCATGAAATAAACAAAAATTCCAAACCTTTGACCAAACACAATAAACTGAGACTTTTTATCCTTTCCTTACTTAACAATTTCCCAAAGATAGCTTTGATCTTGACATTTATCAAATATATATAATTTATTAAAGGATTAATAATGTAATTAATTCTTTGATATCCAATGAACTCTAGTTTGATGATTTGTCTCAATTATAAAACCAAGAAAGGGGAAATATTTTTAAAACTTTTGATTAAACATTTTTTGAAACTCTTTTAATGGATATTTTTAGAACTTTGAAAATAAAATAGAAAGAAAAACATTTTTAAAACAAGACAATCTCTTTAGAGTGGATCTTGGTAAATGACATGTGGCTCTCAGACACGAAACTCATGCTTAGAATCAATCCTGAAGTAAGAAATGAGAATGAAGCATCTTTGAAGATTCAATATTAGGGCATTTTTGGAGATTCAACATCGAATATTGGGGCATCTTTGGGGATTCAACATCCTGATGCGAATTATCAGATCTTCTGAAGGTATTTCCTCTACATGCAGGAACAAACAAACAAAGAATGAGGCTTCATCTAAGAGATCAAACAAGAACTAATTCATTTTGCATACATATTAGACATACCTAAGAGCATCACATTGATCATTTTTTTCGCATATATAATTTTTGCAGCTTTAGAGTCAAGTTTCAACATCAAGACAAAAGATACTCGATTCAAAAGAACCTTTAGAAATTGATGGTTGTTGCCTAACTTAGCAGCGAGGAGGTACAACTAAACCAATTTGACCTATTGAAAGATCGACAGATCTTATAATCAAATTCAGACGGATTCGAGAACCAATTCAGAATAGATCCAGTTCAGCTTAACTCAACAACGAGTGGATAGTCTCCAGTTAACGTTTACAAGCCATATTTCAACTCCTCGATGGATGATATGTGACTTACAGAATTTATCACTGGAGGAGAGTCATCCAAAGATTTACGATCGGCTTAGGCCCGCGAAGAGGGAGCCATCCTTCATTTAGAGGAAATTTAAAGCACAGTTTAAGACGAGAAAAGTTGTCTGTTAACAAACAACTTTCCAGTTTCATTCAGAGTCAATTTCAACTTCACAGCGAAAGATATTGGACTCGAAACAACGTAACTTACACAAGATTGTATTTCAATTTCATAAAGATGTAACATCCGCAATACCGGGTTAGTGACCAAATTGTAAAGTTTCAGAATTTGGTGACTAAAGTAGAAGAATGAAAGAATTCAATGATTATTTGAATATATATTGAAGGTTATTTGGTAATTATTAAAGGAAATTAAGGGTATTATGGTCATTTGATCAGAAAGATTTTTATAATTTTTTTTAAGGTAATATAAACGTGGGAAATTTGAGAAGTATCCAGAGTTCTCTGCTCCTTTCTTCTTCTTCATACGTGGGAGAGCAAGGCAAAGGTAAGTTTAATTTTAGTTGGTTAATTCTGGAGTTTTAAGCTTAGTTTTGATTCTTTGGGTATTAAATAAGCTTAAGGAAAGCTTATATGGGATTTAAACAATAAGATAAAGGAATTATGAAGGAATTTGCAATATGAGTTTTAAGATGAAATTTTGATATGGTATGGTTGTTGAAGTTTTATGGATGAATTTGACTTGTCATCAATCTAATTAAGAAGTATGAAGTGTTAGAATTGGAATTTGAACACATTGAAAATTTGGTATGATTTTTGAATCTCATATGGAAGATAGGATTTTTAGGTTTAAGATGAAATAAATGAATATAGATTGGTTTAAGTATGTGTACTAGAGTTAAGAATGAAAAGGGGATGATATATGAAGTGTTTGAATGGAAATGAAGTAATTTTCGGGTTGAAAATATGATTTCTGGGCAAGGGGAATTGGTACCCATTCAAGGGGAACCGATACCCCTTCAAACGAACAACATTTCCAGAATGTCATTAGGGAATCGATACCCCCATAGTAGGGAACCGATTCCCCCTAAAGGAAATTGGGAATATGGGTTTAATAAGTTCGTTTAAGTTGCTAGTATCCAATTACAAGGTGTAGGTATCTAATGATTGCCTCGAAATGTACATTTATGTAGATTCTACGCATAAAGCAATTCCGGAACGTTTGGCAAGTAAGATCGATCAAGGGAAAGATAAGAGATTGGAATTGACTAGTGAGACCAGGTGAGTGCATATTCAATAGTATATGATGTGCGATGGGAATAAGACTTGCGATGAGTCTATTTCCTGAAGTGTTACACATGAATGCATGATTAAAGGCATGAGTTGAATATGCATGTATGTATGCTTGATTATATGGATTGATCTGTTCTTTTGTGTTAGATGATAAAGTATAAGTAATTACATAAGAAAGGTTATGAATTATATGAGATATAAACTATGTGATCATAGTAAATATAATTATTATATATGATAAGTGAAATAAGCTGGATAATATTGATTTATAGGATGAAGTGAGAATAGTACACTAACTAGGAGATTTGAACATAAATGATAAGATGAACATATAAGATAAGCTAGATGGGAAAGATTCATATGTTTAAATAAAACTATAACACATGGGTTGTATGATAGAAATTTATGAAGTTATATGAGAAGATTATAGGAGTTATATGAAATTGAATTAAGTAAACAGATTAGATTATATATAAAGAAATAATAGAAGTGAGATATGTTATAAGTCTGCCCTAGATGAATATGAATATGAATTATAAGAGTGCTATATGATTTATATTAGGATAAATCTTGAGGATATATATATATAGATAAATATGAAATGAAATGAAATGAGTTATATGAATACATAATTATGTGATGAAATGGTGGATTACCTGAACATGTGAATATATATGTCTAAGAGAAGGCATAAGATTAAGATATAAGCAATGTGACTATAAGTATATATGTGCTCTAAGTGATATGACTTATAGGTATTTCTATTATAATGTTACATAATATGTTATGTATGTTAAATGAATTATGTGATGGTATAAGAAATGATATGAAATATATATGTGAAACAGTATATGTTATGAGATAAGACCTATGACTATAAGCTACGTGAAAGTGTTCTAGGTGTTTCTATATATTATATGAAGTATGATCTTATGTGAACAAGATATGATAAGTATGGTTATATGAATAAAGGTGATTGGGTGAGAAATGATAGAAATTATATGAAAACATGATATATGTGACATGTGAATTATATGGAAATGATCTACGTGTAAGTGAACTACGTGACTATGTGATAATATGAAAAGAAACTATGTGATACGTGATATGTGAAAGTGAATTACAAGTTTATGTGAATATTTGAAATGAAATAAATGATAACGCCCATGTTATGTGTCATGAGAGCTAGGGGTATAGTTGGCATGCCAAGAGTCGAGGGTCTACGCGGTCCTTCGGGACATATGTATATTCTTTGGAACATGTGTGAAGTCTGGAAAGACACATATATGATCCCTAGCATATGTATATGATTCTTAAGGAATTCTATGTGGTCCTTATGGACATCATTATATGGCACTACGGTGCAATTCTACGCGGCACTTCGGTGCAATTATACGAGCTGTGGTGACAGCATCAGTGCACAACCTCTATAGACTCACATATCGATAGTTCTCACATATGTACATGGGTTAATCCAGAGATATGAACAAATATATGTTAGTGGTATGATAAATGCTATAGAAATGATATGATGTTGTGTGTGTATAGTGTTTGATTGACAAAGTATGTGATTACATGATAAACTGTTAATGATGAATTATGTGTATGTATGTATTTACTGTAATTAATCTGATATGATTTTATATGATATGAAAAATGCATGGAATTGCTATAACATGATAGAACAGAACATGCATGTATCGGTATATGTTATAAAGTGCATTATAAGTTGTTATGCCTCACTAAGTCTTCGACTTAGCGTGTGATTGTTTCACACGTAGGTTTCAAAAAGAGTAAAGAGTAATGCGGAGCAAGACAGGTCAGTTTTCCTTACCAAAAGATCAGATCATAAATATTTGACAAAGTATGTATTTGGTTATGTATAAAGTGTTGGCATGTAATAAGTCATTAAGTACGAGCACTCTAATAAAGTCTGTATTTTGTTTTAAATAAAGTTTTAAATTTCCCGGGATTTTTCTTAAGAGTCAAGGTTTGAAAAGTCAATGTGACACTTCGGACTCGTATCCGGGTTGGATACGGGTTGGGGGTGTTACATTTAATGGTATATCTAATTCAAAGCTCAACTTTACAGCGAATGAGCGTTTGTCAACATAAAACTTTTCATTTTCATTCAGAGTCAATTTCAACTTCACAAAGAAGGATATTGGACGCGAAACAATGCAATTTACACAAGATTGGATTTCAACTTCACAACGAAGGATATACAATTCAAAGCTCAACTTCACAGCAAATGAGCCATCCGCGATTTCAACTTCATGACGAAGGATATCGTACTCGAGTGGACTGACTTATTTTCACAGCAAATGAGTCATCTGTAACAATATGGGGTTATCTTACAGCCAATTAAAGCATAGTTCAAGGCGAGAAGGGCTATCTGTCAACCAAAACCTTCAAGTTCGATTACATTCAACTCAAGGACATACCAAATTTACAGCATAACTCAAGGCGAGAAAGGTTATCTGTCAACAAAAATCTTCGAGTTTGATTACATTTAAATCAAGGGCATATCACATTTACAGCATAGCTTAGGTCGAGAAAAGCTATCGGTCAACAAAAAAATTATCGAGTTTGATTCCATTCAGCTCGATGACATATCAGTCGCATAGTAGTAGAAATAAACTACTTGATGGTCAAATTTGTACACCTGGGTCTTTAAATCGAGAAGAAGACCAAGGTCGACCAAGATTAGCAACAAAGAGCCACTTTCCGATTCACCTACGATTTTGACTTCACAAAGAAAGATATCGTACCCAAAAGATTGACCCAACTTCACGACGAATGAGTCATCTGTGTTACAACAATGAAAAACCTGTTTCATTTAGGTCAAGTTTCAGCTTCACAACAAAGTATATTGGGCTAGAAGACAATCCAAGAGCTACTTCCCAATACTTTGAGCTCAACTCAACTTCATAACGAATGATATCCAACTCAAGGCTCAACTTCATGACGAAGGAGCCACCCACGATTTTAACTTCACGAAGAAAAATATCGTGCTTAATGGATCAACTTAGTGTCACAACAAACATTGTCATCCACTGACCAGATCTTCTCATCATGTAGGAGCCGTGTCAACCTTAGATAACCAGTCGTTCTCATCACGTAAGGACCGTGTTATCATCCCTAAAGATGGTTTATCATCCTCGCCACATAGGAACCATGTCATCCCTCGACCAGATCTCCTCATGACGTAGGAGCGTGTCATCATCCTTTAGATAACCAGTCGTCCTCGTCACGTAGGAACCATGTTATTATCCGTAGACGACCCGAACTCTTCATCATGTATGAGCAGTATCGTCCTCCAAATCAAACACTATCAAGTCTCAAAACAAAAAAAGAGGACCGAACAAAAATTGGTTATCTTTTTCGTCTTTGCCCTATTCTTGTTAATACAAGAATGTGCAAAGAGGGGCAATTGTAGACACTCATTTTTGATCGGGCTTAAAAAATATTATATTATTATTATTATTAATTTTATTACATATATTTTGAAAGCCCAACTAGTGACCCAAATGAGGCCCAATTGTCTGAGCCCAATTACATCAATTCAAGATAATCCCAGACCCGATTGAAGCTGAACCGACCCAAAATCCAGATCCAACCGACCCGACCCGACTCACCTACCCTAAGAAACTTCCTGCAATAGCTTCCCTAAAGCAACATCCCTTGTTTTCTGCCTCTGGAAACTCACAAAGAATAAAGGTGCATGTGAGATTATATCCAAAACATCATCACATAGCAAGTGGATATTATTTTATGTTAAAGCTATGTAAAGAAATTGCTATAAAAGCCGAAACAAAATGTAAAAACAGGAGGGGGTTTTGATTTTTTCCGGGAAACAATATAAGGGGATTTTTCTATCAATAAGAATAACCAAATTTTATCAAGAACCAAAACAATTTTTTTCAACAATCAAAACAGAAACGAGAATCCTAAGGTATTCTAATTTTATTTAGTTTATTTGTTCAATTCTTGTAATGTAACGAAGAAAATAGAATTAATTTATGATTTTCATTCTTCATTTTTTTATATATGAATTTTATGGTTTAAAACAAAATAATAAAAGATCGGGAGTGTTTGCCTTGCTGTCGTTGGATGCGTCGGGGTAACAGTGTCGTCGGGGAGACATCGAGTGACCGGTGATGATTTGGGTCGAAGAGCAACCATGTATGATGGTTGGTCTTTGGCTTGGTTCTCGCTTGAGGAGACACAAGCTGTGGGGTTGAGATGTTTTGATTTCGTGTTGTTTCCCACGCTTTGTAGATCACCGATCAGAGGAGAATGCTACTCATATAGGGTGGCTGAGGCGTAGCTTGCGGCGACTTGTTAGAGCATCGGCTACCATGGCCACCGCACGTGTGAAGATGTACGAGAAGAATGAAGGCTATGGGTTTGGTTAATTTTCGGCCTACTGGAAATGATAAGGGAAAGAAAGTGTTTTTATTTTATATTTTGGGCTAACCACGCGTCAGGTCTAGAGTTTTTAGGAGCTTTCTTTTTTGTTCCCCTACCTTAATGGGTAAATCACGCATAAGGTCCTCCTTTTCAGCGTGTTTTATGTTTTGGTCACTATCAGGGTGAAATAACCTTTAAGCTCATTTATTTTAGTGTCTTTTGTACTCTGGTCATATACTTTGTTATGTGTTTCGAATATGCATATTGATTTAAATAATTTTCAATTTTAGTCACTTTTTATTTCGTATTTAGCTACTATCAATTGTTTTCTAGCATTTTAGTTAACATAATTAGATTTTATTATAATTTGGGCCCCTGTATTTATTTTAAATTTATTATTGAGGCTCTGATTTGTTTATATTTATTTATTTGGTCCTTCTAGTTTCTGTTAATATTATTTTAATTCTTTAAATTTCTGTTTGCGCTATTTTGGTACTTTAAATTTCTATTTTTTCTATTTAATCCCTTAAGTTTTTGTTTTTCTCTTGTAGCTCGTTCATAGAATTAATTTGATCCGTGAATTTTAATTCTTTCCATTTTATTTTTTTAATTTGAATTTTCTTTCATTCATTTGATTTACTTACTTTTTTATTTCGATCTTATACTAACTCTTTTTTTTGTTTATTTTATTATTTTAACTTTATTTATGATCTTTTTTAGGATAATTTTAATTGATCAAAAGGTAAATAATTATGATCGAATTTTTATTTTTTAATTTAAATTTAAATTTTTGAAATTTAGACAACCGATAAATTAAATGGTATCGAAAGGGCAGTTCAAGGGTGCTAATCCTTCCTTTACTATAACCGACTCCATAGCCCGACATATTTCTAGTAAAACGCAGATCAGGTAAGATGGTATCCGATCTACCTAAATATTTTTAGAATAATCGGTGGTGACTCTAAAATTTTATTTAAGTCGAAGCCAAATTTCGGGCCAACCCGAAAGACGACCACGACACTGTGCTAGAGGGATCAATAAGGACTATCCCAACTTGGACTCCGACGTTATCTATCAAGCCATTATGCCCATGGTCAAAGCAAACTCCCATATAGCTATTGTTGTATTGATTTCAACTATACAGTCTAAATATGGGTACACTGTCTCCTACAGGAAAGCATGGAAGGTGAAGCAGAATGCCATTAAAAAACTTCACGGTGAGTGGGATTCATCTTATAACGAATTACCAAGTTGGTTTAGGGTATTGCACAAACTAAATCATGGAATAATAGTCAACTTCGTAACTTGACATACATACCACAATGATCAAGTTCTTCACGATCGATTTCAATTCTACCAGCATTTTTAGACTTACCCAGAGTGCATTAATATTGTGAAATATTGCAAGCCCGTGGTTCAAATTGATGGGACATTCTTGTATGGAAAATATAAGCAAGTTTTGTTAATGATAGTTGTCCAAGATGGTAATTACAACATTCTTTCATTTGCTTTTGCCATTGTTGAATGAGAAGATACATATTCTTGGACTTTTTCCCTAAAAAACTTACGCTTACATGTTGTCACGAGAGAAAAATATCTATGTCATTTCAGATCGTGGAGCTGGGATCACAGCAGCAATAGATTCTTTGGGTCCAATATGACAACTACCCTATGTCCAAGATCGGTTTATCCGACATATTGCTGCAAATTATCATGGAAAGTTCAAGAATAATGATGAGCGTCAATTACTTGTGCGCATGGGTATGTCACAATGCCAAATTTTATTTCTCAATCATTTTCATTTTTTATGGGAACTTAACAGTAAGTACTACATTTGACACTCAAGTTACGAACTATTACCTCAAACGTTTGAGTTCATGTTCAAGATTTGAGAGGAAAAAATGAGAAGGATACAATTACATCAACATCATCAACAAAGAAATATGGACAAATGCATACGATGATGGATATAAATATGGACACATGACGATCAACTTGGTTTAGGTTATCAATTTGACCTTAAAGAGGGCGTCATTTACCATTAACAACTTTGGTTAAAACGACTTATTTTCATTTGGGAGCAGTTTTTGCCAAGCTCGAGGGACAAGATTTAACTTGGATGCAAAATAGCCATACTTATCACCCAAGATTACTTATAGATCTACAAAAAGAATTGTTACATCAAATGAAATGTTTGTAACAAGCTTCTCTCGAACCTATGAATTATTTCGTGTCACAGAAATGTCACGACCTTTTCAAGGGATTGAAGTTATCTCGTTCAGAGTTAATCTACAAGACAGTTAGTGTAACTATGGGTTTTTTCAAGCTCTGAAGTATCCATGCTCCCATGTTATTACATCTTGCTCTTATACCCGCCAAGACTATAATCATTTTATGGATCCCGTATACTGACTTTCAGAAGAATTTAAGGTATATGGATTTGAGTTTCCCCCCATAGGTAATAAGAAAGACCCATATGAGGTTCAGAATTGGCTTCCGATTGTATCAGATCCATCCTTATTAAGGGAGCCAGGTTGTCCAAAATCAATCAAATTCATTGTGATATGGATATTCGAGAGACGTCCAAAGAAAACAAAAGATGTGGGCATTGTAGAAACATATGCCACAATAGGAAAAATGTTCATTTATTTTATCATCACGTAATCATTTATGTTGTGACGATATAATTGTTGTTTATGAAGCCTCAATTTATGTTATTTCATTTTCGTTTACTCTTAATTAATGTACAACTCAAGTGATGGGTTACTCAAGTGAAAATTAAATAAAAAAATTACAAACTAAATAATAATAAAAATTAAAACAATTAAATAGAAACATTAAATACAAATGTTACAATTCAAACAATTAAATAATAAAAATATTAAGAAACAAAATAAATAAAATCAAGTCAGTTGATGTATGTGTTTTAAATGTGTTTCACATTGTGGTGGTTGTCTATTTCAATGAGGATTTCTTTGCATAAGTTGCTTTTCATCCTAACTCTCATCATCAGCAGTAGTAACATCAACAACAACTACATTTTGTTGATGAGGGACGGATGACAATATAACACTTCCATAGAATAAGGACATTGGAGGTGTATGACTAACCATCCCACATCTCATAGAAAATTGTGAAAACCATGAAAACATCGATATCAATTAATGCAAAAACTGAGTTACAGGTATCTGTGTCTCTAGTGAAGAATTACCCACCAAATAAGCAGCACATGAAGACCACGCTGGATTTATAAGCATGGGAGTATATCCGCTAGTTATAAAACCCTGCAGTGGTGGAATCTGAAATGGCTACGAAATATAAAATAGTGTAGACAATGAATGCTGTGATGGTTTGATATTGTAACTGAGGACAAGCCGGAAGCGCCTGCTCTCCATCCACGAGTTAGGGGATGATGATGCTATGACGGTGGACGCTTTTCTCAACACCGATGAATGCTCCTGCCTAGTGCTTCCTCGAAAACTAGGAACAACTTCCCATTTGTGTTAAACCATTGATGATACAACCGAATAATGATCGACATAAATTGGCTACGTACGGGGAATGCGTCCACGTCGATCCTCCCAGATCATTACCCATTCATTGTGATTCATCAGCCAATTGATATCTTTTTTGCCTCGTCTATCACGTTATGCATATTGTCGAGATTCCTAGGTGCTTCAAGAATAAATTGTACGAAACCAACTTGGCAAAGCACAAGATCAATAGGATTCCACTCGACAATAGCATAACATATCAGGGATCACCGCCATCCATACATCTAATGGACCACTCAAGTGAGATAGGATGCAATGCCTCATTTCTTCAGTACAATAAGGAGCCCATTAAAACTAAAACAAATATAATATTCTATTTCTATAACGATAATTAAAGGTAAATAATAAAATTTATATATATATCTTTGTACTAGCCTTTTGATCAATAAGTAGTTGAATTTCTTCCAGTTCGTTTGGTATATCATGATGATTTTTCCTTATACATGAACACCTATTCAGTGTAAAACAATTTCATTATATACTTAAAAATTATTTATATACGAACTTAGTATTGAAATTACCTTCACAATAACGGGAAGACTAACGAGTTTTACACGTCCAGACATAAAAATGGCATACGATACCATGCCTAGGACTACAAAAGAAGGAGACATCCACCGATAGCCTTTTTCGATAATTAGTTACGTGACACATTTCTCTATACAGAGATGCCAAAACTGTGAAGCCCCAACTGAATGAGCCGACAACTTGAAAATCTACGAGGTGACGCAACCACATATAATGAACTTGGTTACGAAATTTATAAGGCATCAAGATACTTCCTATGAGTTGTAATATGCAAGCTTAAGCAAATATTTTAGCCTATTCCTCGGAACAATCTTCACTCAACTGTCGAAAATTTGTAACCAACCATGATAATTGTATTCAACCACCATTGAAATTAGGCAGGATACCTCCAACGTACTCCTCGCACAAGGAATGCCAATCACCAGCCGCCATACCATAAATAACATCCCCATCTACCGAAAGCTCCAAATATATGGAAACATCATCTCGCATAATTAGGGGTGTTCAAAATTCGGTTTTAACCGAATTAACCGACCGAACCGAATTAGTTCGGTTAATTCGGTCGGGGAACGATTAAGGATTTTTTTGGAATTCGGTTAACGGTTAATTCGGTTCGAAATCGGTTAATTAACCGAATTAACCTTTAAATATAATTATATTAAGAGGCCCAATCCATTTAAAATCCATTTAAAACCCAAATCAATATTAATTAATTAAAATAATATCAAAACTAAATGCAAAATGTTTGAATCAAATTAATTAGATATTATTTATAATTAGATATTATTTAAATTAATTGTAAATTGCTTTTTTAATTAAAAAATATTAAAGTCTAAAATTCTAAAAAATTTTAGTTAATTCGAAAATTAACTGAATTAACCGAAATTTATTCGGTTCGGTTAATATTTTTGAAAAAAAGTTCGGTTCGGTTAACGGTTAAAGAAAAAAAAGTTCGGTTCGGTTAACGGTTAAAGAAAAAAAAGTTCGGTTAATTCGAAAATGGTAGTTCGGTCGGTTCGGCCACCGAATTAACCGAATGAACATCCCTACGCATAATAGTGTACTCCCCGCATGGAAGATGGAATGTGTGTGTCTTTGGTCTCCATCTCTCAATCAATGCAGAAATCAGGTTGGGTTTAAGATTACAATGCCCTTCATATTTCGCTATGTCATCGAATCCAATTGTGGCTAAATATGGCCAGACATTACTCAGTATCTTTAACTTAACGTTACGAATAAATGGATCTAATATACTGTCATTCACCTAATTAAATAAATAGTATACAAATTAAAATTAAAACTAATATTAAAAATAATTAAATAAAACATTCATAATAAATAAAATAACATAGTTTAAAATTATTACTACATCAGCAAAATGAATCGAAATATGATTATCATATAAACGCATCAACCCACTTGCCATTTTATAAATGCAAAAAGTAATAAAATTAGTACAATAAAATATAATAAAATAATAAACTATTATATGATTATAATATAATAAAAAATTATTTTCTAAAAATGATAATTATACCTTCTTAAAACTTGATGGAAGGATAGATAAAGGGAAGATATATAAGATTTTCATTTGTGGTGTGAGTGTTGAAAGGGAGGGGGAGGCAGACGAACTATTGGGCGGTATTTATGGCGGACGGTTGGATTTAAATGAAAGGCTCTGATCATGATCCACACCTTTCACCAGCTCAGACGGAATCTCGCGAAGGCAAGCTTCATGATCTGCGCCTTCCAACGTGGCGCCAGCTCGGACAGAACCCTGTGAAGGCACGCTTCATAATCCGCGCTTTGTCAGAAAGGGTGCTAGATTAGTATTATTTGAAGAAAATGTGTATGACATGTAATATTTTGTTGTTGGGATGATTTTTGAATAAAAATACCGTTAATTCGGGTAATTAATTTTTTTATTAGGTTAAAATTGATTATAAAGTAATATTTTTTTCTAAATACTTTCAATTATTTTACAATAAAAACTCAATCACTCTGCTGCAATAACTGGTGCTCTAACCTGTAATATCTAAGAACAACAACAATTATTTTAAGCACCGAGATAAATTAATTTGTGCAATTCGAGTAATTAGTTTTGATTGAAACGTTCGAGAAAAAAATGTATTTTAATTGTTATAAGGTATATTACTATTATTCAAGTCTTCTAAGTTATGTTTCTGAACATCTCGAACCAGTTATAAAAGAAGAAAATGCAAGTAACACCTTTACTTTTCAAATTTTTATTACTTTTTATTTTGCTCATCATAGTAAAATTTTTAATAAAATCATTACTAATATTCTATTTAAAAAAATTAATAGGAGAATGATTAGATAATCACGTCTTTTCAACAAAATAATTTTAAACTTAATTGTATAATTGAAAAATTGCACCTAAAAGATTTTTTTTTAAAGATCTTAAATTAGAGGCGTGTTTAAGTGAACATGTCTTCTCTAAAGAACCGATCAATAAACAATGTTGGTAGGCTTTGTTACATTGGACAAAGGCGTTGCTACCAAAGAGCGCCATCGATAATGTGCGCGAGAGGCACTTTCGTCCCATTTAGTTGAAAAAAGTGTCATTTTTAAAATTAATATTGTTAAAGTGTCATTTAAATAAAAGAAAAAACTATTTGAGTATTTCAATAATCAAGCTAAAAATGAAAAAAAATATCAAAGAAAATAATATTTATTATTTTAGGAGTCCAAACTATTATAGTCGTAAATTTTTTTATTAAGTGACACATATCATGATTTGATAATTTTAAAATTTTTATTTAAAAAAATTAATTTCTCTTAAAGAAAATGTTTAATGTAAGTGTCTAAATTATACTAAAAATTGAATTTTGGTGTCCAAAGAATTTATTTTGTTAAAAATACTTATCTAATATTTTCTCTGTTACACTTTTAGATGCCTACCGTTAAAAATAACTGTTAAGTGACACATATTAGGTTCTTTAATAAAACCTTCTTTAGGCACCAAAAATTAATCTTGGGTATAATTTGAAGACTTATTTTTTGTATTAAGTCTAAAGAAAAAAGAATATATTTTTTTAAAAAAAATCTCAAAACTAAAAATTATAATTTCAATTCCACGCCGATCATCGCCTTTATTTAAAATCCTTGTTTTCATCATCGGTTATCATCGATCGTCGTCGTTGGTCATTACCGACTGTCGTCACCAAATCACCACCTATTTGAAAAAGAAGATGATAAAGTTGGGGGAGATTATAGGGTTTTTAGGCATTTTAGTTTTTTTTAATTTTAGAGAAATTATAAATTCTTTTAATAATTTTTTCAAAATTATATGAATATGACACATATCACTAACATAATGTTTCAATGAATATTATGATTTGAAACACCTAAAACAAATTAAATTGAAAAAAAAATTAAGCATCACTTTAAAAAAATTGATGTAATTTGAATACCTTTTTAAAAGAAAATACGTTTCAATAGTCAAGCTAAAATATCTGAAAAGTATAAAAAATAGGATAAACTACTATTGAAACTAAAATATCTGTAAAGTCATAAGAAAAAAAATAAATTATAGAGTTTATAATTTTTATTTCAATTTTATAAATGTATGATAATTGGATTAAAAATATAATTTATAATATTTTTATTTTGTTTTAATTAAGATGTGGTAATTGAAAAATTTATTTTCGTTCTTTTGGTGACGTGATATGTTAATAAAGTGATTTAATTTTTAATTTAACCCTTGAATTTTAGATAAAATATTAATTAAGGACCATTTTATAAATTCAAAGTAATTTAGGAATAAAGTTCTAATTTACCTTTTCTTTATATGTTTTCTTCCCCAACCCATCCCGCACACCTCCCTCTTCTCTACAGACCTAAACAAACGCTACCAGCCACCATTCATCAGTGATCACTACTCCGAATGACATTATCAACGAACGAAAAAGTTCAAACCACTGTCAACAGTGGTAGATCTAGAAATATTTTTGAGGATATACATATATATATATATATATATATATTAAGGATATAATTTTTTTTAAAGAAGTAGACATAAATAAAATTTTAGGGTGGACATCATCAATAAAATAGGTCATCGAAGAAAATTTAGATTTTAGAGTGACACAATAAATTTTCAGGATGGACACTATAAATAAAATAGATTAATAGAAAAAATTTTGAACTCCTCTTCATTTTTTTTCTCCAATTGGTTAATCAAATTACAATTTTCATCGAGATTACTATCTGATAACTCATCATCAAGCATCTCATGGCCATCAAATGTTTCAGTGGTAATCTCGATGAAAAGTTAGACATCAGGTAATTGTTTGGAAAGAAAATCTAATGTTTTGACAAGGAACAAATTCCATTCAGGTTCATGAAGACATGACAGCTCCACTCTCCCACTACTTCATATACACGGGTCACAATTCATATTAGACTGGAAATCAAATAAGCAGTGATTGCAGTGGTCTTCCAATCACAAAGGCTCTAAAGAGAGGTTTAAGAGTAGTGGAACTTGATCTATGGCCAAATTCTACAAAGGATGATGTTCTTGTTCTTCATGGATGGTAAGCATTTTACAGTTCAAAAACACAACTTTGTCAATTAATTTCAGTTGTTTTGTTTTTTGAAATGTGTATTTGTGAAATGTAGGACTCTGACTACTCCAGTAGAGCTGATTAAATGTTTGAGATCCGTTAAGGAGCATGCTTTTTCGTCTCAATGTCTCTAAAATGCTTACCATCCATTGGAATGCTTGATGATGAGTTATCGGATAGTAATCTCGATGAAAATGGTTTGGACTTCTTCGTTTGCTGATGAACGGTGGCCCGGCGACGTGGGTTTAAGTCGGTAGAGATAAAGGAGGTGTGCGGCGAAGAAGATTAGTTGAGAAAGAAAACATATAAAAAGAAAAGGATAAATTAAAACTTTGTTCCTAAATTACTTTAAATTTATAAAATGATTCTTAATTAATATTTCATCTAAAGTTTAAAGGTTAAAGTAAAAAATTAAATGTATAATACAAACAAATATCCCTAACGTTTGACAATATATGCATTTTTGCCCCAATTGTTTTTTTGAAGCATTTGTCCCCACAACGTTTAAATATGATTCAGAAGTCCCCCCGTTAGATGGAAACCGTCAGTCAACTGACGGTCAACAGATCCAACTGACTAAGCATTCACATGTGAACAGCGATGATGACATGGCGTTTCCACATAGCTAATATATGCTGACGTGGAATTGACACATCATCATTTTTTTGGTTTGAAAATTAAATTTATATTAGAATTTTGTACCAATAGGAGAGTGAAGTGATAAAAGGCTCCTAAATGCGGGGAATGAGAATCAAACATGGGGCAAGGGCATGAAATGGGATGACCCTTGCCACCAGACCAGGCATGTTACTCAATTATTATGTGTAACAAAATATTAATAAACCCAAAATAAATGTTGAGGTTAATAAACCAAATAAAAATGATAGGCGCGTTTAGACTGATATATCAGACGCTTCAAACGGTTTTCCCTTAAACCTTAGGATTTAAAAACCCCAATATTTCAAATAATTTATCCTCTAAAATTCTTCATTTTCCTTCAAGCGGTAGCCTCAAACCAATTACAAAAGCGTATATTTTGAAGGTGAGTTGATTTGTTTTAATGGAATCATAAATTATTTCCTCAATTTCGAATGAGTTTTTGATTTATTTTTGTTGAATGTTTTGGGTTTGTGCTTCGAATGGGTTTTCGATTAAGTTATCTTTCATTCAAGTTTTTATTTGGTTTAGTTTGAAATGATCATTGATTTGTGAATAGCACTTGAATTAATTTAATAATTAATGTTGCTTGTTTTTATTTGGGTTGTAGTAGAAATTGTGTAATGGACAAGTTCGTATGTCTAACCATCGTTAGTGCTTCGCGACGAGGTTTTGTCTACGACAGTGACCCAAAAAAATGTTATTGCAATAAATTGGCAGCTAGGGAAATTTCATAGAGCGATTTAAACCACAGAAGAAGGTATTACGATTGCTCAAATTTTCCATTTAGAATATGTTTATAATAACCTTGTATTAGTTAGCTTAAGATAAAGAATGCATTAACGATAAATTGTTGTTGCATATATCGATCGATAACAAATATGTTTTCCCCTTGTTGTAGCACGGTTGTAGGTATTTTGAATGGTATAATGGTAGCATGTCAGAGCGAGCTAATTACTTACTATGACAATTACGTGATAGTGAGCGAAATTTAACGAAATAGAATGCATTTGAGATGGAGAGATTGAATGGGGAAAAAATTCAAAATTTGTTCTTGATTCGAATTTGATGGAGATGGAATTCAAAGGGGATATACGATTAGGGTTTCAACTCGATTTGCATTTGGGGATACTTGAGTTTGAGGGAAACTGTTTGAAGCGTCTGATATATCAGTCTAAACGCGTGTATAATTTTTATTTAGTTTATTAAACATTTATTTTGGGTTTATTAATATTTTGTTACACATAATAACCGAGTAACATGCCTGGCATCCAATACGCACCAATATGAGAGTGACATGTGTCACTCTCCTATTGGTACAAAATTCTAATTTAAATTTAATTTTAAACAAAAAAATGCTGACGTGTCAATTCCACGTCACTAATAATATATATTTATTATTATTAGTTTGACCGTCAGTTTTCATCCAATGGGGAATTTCTGAAGAGAAAATAACCTCAGTGACCAAAAATCCCAGATAATATACGATTTTGACCAACTTTTTTTGGATTTGCAAAAATGACCAACAAAATCGCAATGCAATCTCTAATTCGCATTGCGATCTCCACTATCGCAAATTCGCGTTGCGATAATTGAGAATCGAGTTACGATAGTTGAAAATCGCGTTGCGATTTTCCAGTTCGCGTTGCGATAGTTTACAGTTGTCGTTGCGATTTTCCAAATTCGTTGCAATAGTCTACAGTTGTTGTTGCGATAGTCTACAGTTGTCGTTGCGATTTTCCAAATTCGTTGCGAAAATTCGTTGTGATAGTCTACAGTAAGTCATACCCCCACTCCCTACCTAAAACATTAAAATGCTTGAAAAGAGGACAAGCTTATTCTACCCTGCCACTAGGCCCTATACATGGTTGACCTTGGCGTACCTACCCGGTTGTGGCCCCATAAAATACGTATCTTCGACACGTCCGCGCGGATACTATCATTTTAGAGAAAATTCTTAAGAAACAAAATCTTTTTTTTTAACTATCGCAACGAATTTGGAAAATCGCAACGACAACTATAGACTTTCGCAACAACAACTGTAGACTATCGCAACGCGAAATGCAACGCGAATTTGCGATAGTGGAGATCGCAATGCGAATTAAAGATCGCATTGCGATTTTGTTAGTCATTTTCACAAATCTAAAAAAAGTTGGTCAAAATCGTATATTATCTGGGATTTTTGGTCACTGAGGTTATTTTCTCATTTCTGAATCATATTTAAACGTTATGGGGACAAATGCTCTAAAAAAATAATGGAGAAAAATGCATATAGTATCAAACGTTAGGGATATTTATTTGCATTATGTCAAAATTAAATCAGTACGTCATTAAACGAACGAAAATAAATATTTTAATGATCACATCTTAATTAAAACAAAATAAAAATATTATGAATTATAATTTTTAAATTTAGTTACCATAAATATATAAAATTAAAATAAAAGTGACTAACTTATAGTTTAATCTTAAAAAAAGTATTGCATGTCAATGTCAATCAAAGTCATCTGTTTTTAAGTAAGAAATTCTTCTGCTTATTTAGAAAAAATCTTGTGCAGATCCATTTGGTTTCTTCAGAGACCCAAAGATGGCAGGAGGAGTTAATAGGAAAATATCAGCTGCATCAGTAAGAGCTCACACTAGAAAAGCAAAGCAAAACTCTTCCTTCAGGTGGTGTTTTTTTATATTTTTTTTCTTTAAAACAAAACATTATAGAAGATCTAGCATTTATTTCATCTGATTTAGGTTATAAACCATGCTGTAGAATTCCACATTTCTTTTAAAATCTGGGTCACTTTGTTGTTCTTATGTCTCTGCTTTAATCCTTGAAAAGAATAAGAAAGCTATGATTTTGGATCTTAGACTCTTCGGTTGTTGCAGATTCTTCAAATATTGGTTCATTATTGTAGTGAAAATTTTGGAATTTTGATGAATTCCTAGTTACTGCATTCTGTCTTTTTTTTAAGAGTTGAATTTCTAGCTTAGCTTGATGTAATTCTCTTTTACAGAAAGGACTGAGTTAGAGTTTAAATATTCATTTTAAAGAGGATGACTTCTGCATTTCTTTTGCATGCGAAATAAATGCTCCTGCGGTGTTTTTAAATTTGTGATTTTATTTTGAACGTTTCAAGTGCGGTGAATCTATCTTGTTTCACAAATGATGTGCTTGCCATTGCAACTTATTTCACATGGATTTCTACTACATTACGGGTTATTTTACTTATATCACAAAAATTGCAGGTTTATTCACAAAACTACTATTGCTCGTCCGTGGGGGCTTTAGCATGGGCTTATCAGGCCATTCAGCATCTAGAATAAAGGTGAGGGATGTACGGCATTTGGCCTACGAAGAGCATGGCGTTCCACGAGATGCAGCAAAGTATAAAATCATCCAAGTCCATGGATTCTACTCTTGTAGGCTTGATAGTATTTATCTGTCACCGGTATTTTTTTCGTCGTGGTCATCTAAGCTTTCAGCTATAATATGTTTGGATTGAGAGTCATTTGACTTTGTTATTGTTTTTGCTTTCTACCAGGAACTCGTTGAACGATCAGGGATCTACATTTTGTCTTTTGACAGACCAGGTTATGGAGAGAGTGATCCTAATCCGAAACGAACCGTTAAGAGTATGGCTTTGGATATAGAAGAGCTTGCTGATCAATTGAGATTAGGATCCAAGTTTTATGTAATTGGATTTTCCATTTGGGGGGGGGGGCGATTTGGAGCTGCCTCAAGTACATCCCTCACAGGTATTCCTTTTACTCAACTACACAAATGCAACCTAAGTGAAAAACCAAGAGATTGCATATAATGTTTGTTTCAACTGTTGTGTATACTACTTGATGTTTGCAACTCCGACAGGTTAGCTGGGGCGACATTGATAGCCCCAGCTGTTAACTACTGGTGGTCTGGTTTACCTACAAACTTATCGAACCAAGCATATCAGCAACAGTTACCGCAAAATCAATGGGTGCTTCGTGTGGCTCACTATGCTCCCTGGCTTACCTACTGGCGGAACACTCAGAAATGGTTCCCTTTTTTTAGCGTTCTGACTAACAGTACTGATCATTTGGCTAGTGAGGATATAAAGCTCTTGATGAAGATGCCTTCAAGGGATCACATCGTGGTATGTATCTCTCGACCGAAAATCGCTTTTTGTTTTATTAGAAGTTAAATATTGTTGACTTATAGTTAAGCAATGCTGGGGTAAATTTTCTTTATCTGCTGCAATTTTTATAGCTTAGGCAGCTTAATTATGCCTGGATTGTTCGGAATATGAATTCCAAATTTGATCATCAGTAACTCAATATATTAATTGACTCGACTACAGTTTCATTTGTATTTGATTGCATTGTGGGTAGGTTAGTTCCTTCTCTCTGATACAAGTTTAAACCTTTATATCAGTTAATGATGGTTTTTTTTAGTTTATTACAGTCGATGGTGGATTCTGAAGTAACTGTACTCGTATAGGTAGATGCCATCTTTTGTTCAAGAGTAACCATCATTATCTTCCATAATTCCATTAATGTATTGCTATTAGATGCTTGAAAACTCCCTAGTTTCCTTGCAAGCTCGAATATTATGGACAACTTTCCGATAGAAGGTTGTACCACCTGTTCATTAATTACTGCATTTCATATTGTTATTCAGTGGTGGGTGATATGTTGCTTTCTAGTTTGTCGATATTATCTGCTGTCAAGTTGTATGCATTGTTATGTATTAGCCAAAAAATGATTTTTTTTTTTTTTGCTTCCTCCTAAACAATATAACATAATCTGACTTTTTATATAGCCTTATTGCAAGTTTCAATTTGATAATTGTAATACGGATTTGGTTACCTTGTCCAATTTGAAAAACCCTCTGAAATTGTTCACACCATGGCTCGACAACTGCATGTTTTCTGATCTTTGCCTGCTATAATCAGTTGCTTCCATAGCTGAAGTAGTTCATGTACTATGTACTAGTATATTTGATTTCATTGATGTACAACAGAAACGGTACAAAGACATTCCGGTGCTAGGACAGAGGCAATCAGAGGAATGAAACCATCCTTTTGTATTTTGAAGTTTTTCTTAAGATTTGGGTTTGAGCATGCGTGTTAAGTAGCAATGCTCATTGTTGAAATAAAATGTGCTATAATGTACGTCTACTGATCTATTTCATGCAGCATTCTGCAATTTATGATTGTTTCAACTTTGTTAATTTCTGCATAAATATTCAAATAATCAGCATAATATCAAATCATTTTCAACAAATAGTCGGGTATAGATATTGATCTCATTTTCTACAAATATTTGGATATGAATATAGCTTTCGTGTATCGAACATGTATCCATATTTGCATTCATCTTAAATTCATGTAATATATAACTACAAGAATGAAGTTTTTAAATTCATTTAAATAACAATGGGTTCACTTGATAAATAATTATCTCATTACATTATGAATTTATGATACCCATCTCAAATGCAGATAACACAGAGCTAGGAGAAATAAGCATGCTTATTAGGTTTGCATCCAAATAAATATCATGATCGGGTAAGAAAATCGATTTAGTGAATCCATTCGGCCAACTCAAACTCTCAACCTGGCCGCTATAGTATGAGCAATGAACTTGTAAGATCTACTGTTTCACCATGAAAGAACTTTTACAACTGCACCCTCCAACTGCACTAGGATTTGTTGTCACCTGCAAGAGAAACCAGAAGCCTTGATTATGATATACTAGGTAAAATGTAAACGAAGCCATGCTTATAATAGGAAGCATGTGGTTCATAATCATTTTGCACCGTGTAATTACAACCAATGTTTTTGCGATGAAGCATATTCTTTTGGTTTTCATAAACCTTACAATTGATCGTAGAAACATTTTCCGGTGCGAATGATTTCATCCAATCATTTGCAGATCATACCTAGAGGATCAACACATAAGAGTACTGTATCATCCCAACAACACTCCCTACAATTTTCGTTCAAATATGATACAATTTTTTTGAACAAGTCTGTTAAGGAATGCCTGACATAGTCAACTTCAAGGTAGTAGCCAGGCCACAAAGGTAATATCACACCGAAGCAAAACCACAACGGAAAGTTGACTAATGGTTATACAAGGCATAGTCGACTACAATGAGCAAAACGTATGCCTAGAGAGGCATAAACCATATATAGAAACTACGGATATAAATTTCCGGTACAGAACAATAAAGGGTTATCTTATCTGGACAAACTTGATGAAAAATTGTCCATGTTTCCTAGTTCTTAATACAACTACAACAAAATTGAACACCAATTTAGTCACACTAATATTCCTATAGTTGCATGGTGTACCATCCAGACATTTCTGATCTCTCTTTGTGCTTAGTCCCGGAAGTAACATTAATTGGAAACAGGACAAACAAAAACCTGTAATCGATTTAGTAGTACCTAAACGACAGAGAACTGCATCTTATTTTTACATTGAACATTTCTCATTCAACCATAAATGAAGAATATTTTCATCCTATCTGAGTTCCCAGTTAGTTACGATGAAGGCATGAAATGTATCGGCAATCTATTTAGAAAATACCATAACGAATCACTTAGCCAGAAGGAAACCACTTACATCCTAGGATGTAAGCCAACAACATCGATGCATGTATGCATGGAACAAGAAAACACGGCTTACCACGAATGCAGAACGAATTAACTCCTCGACATAATCTACTGTTGCTCCTTTTACAAAATCATAGGAAATATCATCAACTACCAACGTTACTCCTTCCCTTACAAAAACTCTGCAAATAGGAATCCATACAAGAGGAAAAATAAAGGTTAAAGCAGTAGGAAGAGAGGAAAAAAATTTACTTTTTGTCAAACCAAAACGAAAAACAAAAGGAAATAAAGAAACCTGTCGTCCGGGTTTGTTTTGTCGTCCAAATCAAACACATATTGAAACCCCGAACATCCTCCGGTTTCCACACTCAGCCGGAGCATCTTATCCTCAGATGATTTTTCACTTGCTTGCAGTTCTTTCATTCTCTAAAAGGAAAACCAAATGTCAATGAAAAAAATGATTAAAAAATGTATATTTTCTAAGCAATTGGGAAACATATATGCCACCGGCACTAAAAACATTATACAAACTGTTCATGCATATTTCCTGCAATAGAAAACAAGTTATAAGGTCTTCAATATCTCCTACATATCCTAAAGTACGCAATTTTAACAAGTTAAACATTAGAACCTTACAAAAAGGGTATTGTTTTGCAATATATTTTGCAATCAATTTATAACAAGAAAATGCTGATATAACAAATATAGCATAACTTTAGATGAATGCGGGGAAATGGGGTTCGCAAGGGAAAGGACATAAAGTGAAATTATGAATACTAAAGAAATTGAATGAAAAATTCAATTTGTTTGTGAACCAAATGCTATCATAAGCTACAAGTTACACAATAAGAAATTAACATAATTCAAAAGGTTCGATCTTTTCCTTCACTTTCTCAGCATCCAAACGCAAAAGCAATCCCCAATTATTTTACAAAAGATTCTAAAACAATTTGATCTGAGAAACCCAAGATAGCAATACTAGCAAAAGTAAAAGAAATCCCATAAACAACAGATAATAGTAATAAATTCAAATGAATCAAATAAGAAAGATTCAGAAGAAAATATCAATCATATACAGAAAAAAGGAAAAACAAATCTTTTTCTCTTAAATGTTACCTTGACGCAATTATCAGTCATGTTAACTGCATCGAGAGAGGGAGATTCAGAAGAAGCCTCATGAAGAGCTGAAGAAGACGAAGAAAAAGACGACCTTAGAAGCTGATGGTTTTGCTTGATTCGAGCTATTAAAAATGGAGAAATGCGTTGAATCAATGATTTCGACATGGGAAGTAGATTAAATATTCATTTTAAGTTTTTCATGGCTTCAAAGCTTCGATCTTTTCGTTCCTTTTTCAAAGTAAATTTCTGGGTTTTCGCTTTGGGAGCGCAAATGAGCAGAAGGGATTGTGACAAACACAATCTAGGACCAAGACCAAACAGCTGAACTCACGTGTCGACCTGTACGCGTACTTCCTTTCAATCTATACAACTAGACTTCTCAATTATGATCCGGATTAATTTAAGTTAAAATTCAATTTATCTTGATTTTATTAAAAAGTTGACGGTTTGAATTTTAAATTTAATGGTTACTTTTATCCTCATAAAAGATTCAATTTTTTATTTTGATCTTTATCACATTTGTTTTATCAATTTAATCATTAAAATTGTTTAATTGTATTTAAAATGTATTCTATTGATTAGTATTCTAAGTTAGAGTTTAAAATTTCAGATTTTAGGGTTTGAAGGTTAGATTTAGAGTTTAAGATTCATGATTTAGGATTTAAAGTTATATTTAGAGTTTAGGGTTTAATAGGGACGAAGCTACCTTTTGTCCCCTAGGTCACTACTGTCTTATTTTTTATTATTAAAAAATATATGGGAAAATATTAAATTAGAGTTCTAAATTTTAGTTTATTTTGATTTTTCTCCTCTCATTTTTCATGGTTGATTGTATTTTGTCCTCCTATTTTTATGATTAATTACATTTTACCCTCCTTAAGTTGGAATCTTGGCTTCTTCCATGGGGTTCAGACTTTAAGGTTTAGGATGATGTAATTAAATAACTTCGAGGACTAAACTGATACGAAAATGATAAATTAGGTCTACTACAAGGGCAAAATGTAGTTATTAAACCTTAAATTTATTCAAATTACATATAATTTAAAATTAAAACTATCCAAACAAATAATTTAGAAAAACTTAAATGGGTGGATTTATTGTTATCCATTGAGGTTTCGGGTTCAAGCACAACAAATGCTAAAGGTATGAATATCGCTTCTCCTTCTCGTATCGAATAGAACATGTCGAGGCAAACCTTCTTCATGTAAAACATTCTTGATTTAGATCGGGAGAATTGTAAGATTTTATGAAACCATGTGTATATGGCTCGAATATATAGTCATTATTTTTTATAGGAGCAGTTGACAATTGAATCCAATTTTCTCTATTATTTTCGTATCTATAATAGTGAAAAAGAAAAGTTTGGCTCCAAGTTGTTCAAGAATAGTGGCATCGTTGAATTTCTTGATCCTTTGACTTAGGATTAGTCAAGTTCTATTTCTTGATGGGGGCAGAGAAGGGATATAACTCATCATTCATTGTTAAATAATTGAGGACTTTGAACAAATATTGTCTTATATTTACTCTATATTTATAAAAAAAATGATAAATTATAAGATTGATCACTTTCGTTTAAGTTTTGTATATTTTCCTTATTGAATTAAAAAAAATATAATATTTGGTCACTTTTGATTTTATTTAATTAAGATGTGATCACTAAGGGTTAATAGACGTTAGACCTTTGATAGATTTCTAATGCGACACAGTGAATATATATAAAAAAAGGATATGACACGGTGAATATATAAAATATCGTTCATCGGAAGAAGTAGACTGGACTGATTTTGCATAAATGCTGATTAGTCTCCATGGATGCTTCTCTGACTTTTGCGTTGGGGTAAATCTGTGTTGTCTTGATATGAGTTGTGTGGTGTTTACTATCTTGATGTTTTGTTCTGTTGATATGGGTGTTTTAGCCTGTTCAAAGTTGGAGTACCATTTTGGTGTTTGTTCAGGTTTCTAGCAGAAATGTGGGTTTTGTAAATTGGAAATCTGTTGTATTCGAGGTTATGGTTTTGCAGCTAGGATGAATATATTATTTTTCTCCATCTAGGTTTAGAGAGATTTTTAACGAGACATTTGTTTTAATGAATTATCAATAAAACCTACTATTGTTGAGAAAAAACAAATTACATAAATGATGACTAATATTTGAATAAAGTTTTCATTTTTCTACTTAAGTAACTATAAGTGCAAATAAATGAAAAATCCATGGGTTTAACAAAGGATTCCGTAGAGATTCCATTCCAAATTATGAAAGAGCTCAAGCATGGTTAGGCAATATATATGGTATGAGTTTACAACCCATTTAGAATGAAAATCAGAGAGTTTTAACTCACCTTAGCATAGCTCTAACAGCTTGAAATGTCATGCGCGCATTTAAGAGCAACTCCTACGCTGCGCTGAAGTGGAGTTCAATCTCCACTTTGAAGACTCCAGCGCTGTGCCACTTCCATCTCTACTTTGGCGTGGCTATTAGTTTCACTCTATATCTAACGTGTTACTGTAGCTGCGCTACATTTTTTTTTGTTATTTTAATGCAAATGCCCATTTTGCTCTACGAAATGTATTAATTGAGCATTTGTAGAATGAATATTCTAATTCGGAGAATTAAAATATATAATTATGTAATTTATGTTTTTCGCATTATTATTATGAATTGTAATTTTCTTATTTATTTGTATTTTCACAATGTTATTTATGAATGTTTTTTATCTTGATATTTATTAGAAATGTATATGTTTTATTTTAAATTTACAAAATCAATATTATAATAGTTAAATATTGTGAATAAAATAGAGTTTGTGATAATGTAGAGATAGTGCTGGAGATAAATTATTTTTACATCTTTAGAGTAGAGATGAGGGTTGGAGATGACCTAATAAGTGCATTAAATAAGCATCAAACACTTATTGTAAACTAATTGTGCTCCTCTCTCCCGAAATAAAATATAATGAGTCTGGGAACATACCCAGAGCTGTCTATGAATCCATTTTCTCTAGTTGGCCTTGGGTGTGTTTGAGTCTAGACTTTCCACTTTTAAAATTTTAAGCTGAGGGAAAATGGTGTTTTTGGAAGGGATGGTGATAGAGGTTGGGCTGTCAGGGGAAAAATATTATTTTTAATAGAGAAAACAAAGATTTACTCGAACATTAGTTATTAAAAATAATTTATTTTTTTAATTTTATATATTCACATTGCTACATCAAATTCGTTAAAGACTGATAATTAACTCTCATAATTACATCTTAATTAAATAAAAAAATAAAATGATTCAATCTTATATATTTTTTAATTCAATTATGAATTATGTATAAAATTTAAACGAAAGTGATCAAACAAATAATTTAACAGGAAAAAAAGACTTCAAATGAAATAAAGCTAAGCACGTCACTAATTAAGTATTAGCAAGAATATTATATCAACAATATATATTAATAGTTAGTGAATTAATAATTTTTATCAAATAAATATTATTTTCACCAAAATTTATAGTGTTAAAAACTAAATTCTTAAAAAAATAAAAGTTAAAATGATCATTTGAACATATGTTGAAGGTTAATATTAGACTTAAGTACATAAATAGTCCTCTGACTATAGGGTACTACTTTATTAAGTCCCTCAACTATTAGAAGTTACAAAATAGTCCTTCAACTTTAGAATATTACTTTATTAAGTTCCTTGGCTATTAAAAATTACAAAACGTTCACCCAACTATTCATTATATTCCAAACGCGCCCTTTCTGTTAAAAAATTAGCGGTTATATAAGCTGGACGTTAACATGATGAATGAGATTTGATAGTCGTTCGAGATTCTATGATCAGATTTTATCATATCATAATTAACATGTCAACGTTCAACTTAGAATACAGTCAAATTTTTTAACAGAAAAGAATGAGTTTGGAACATAATGAATAGTCGAGTGATCATTTTGTAACTTTTTATAATCGATGGACTCAACATAGCAACACTATATAGTTGGAGGAGTATTTTGTAACTTTTAATAGTAGAAGGAATTAAAAAAACAGTACCCTATAGTCAGGGACCATTTGTGTACTTTACCCTTAATTTTATCATATGTGTTATTTAGTTAAAAAAATATAAAAATCCCAAGTCACTCACCCTCTAAACACGCACAGCCCCCACTCACACAGAGGCCACACCGTCGATTCATCACAGCCGGCGCCTTCGATTGTGACGCACGAACCAGCAAGCTCGCCTCTGGCATTCAAACCTGTAACTTTTATTCACTTTTTTTTTAGATACACTGTTTATATATATGTTTTATTCATGTTTCTTCACAATAGTTTTGTGTCTTCACACTAAAAGAAAACAAAATGGATCCATAAAAAGTCGCTGATTAATTCGTTTTCGTTTTCATTTCCAGCGTTTGTTTTGTTTATTTATAATTTCAACCTGTTTTCTAGCTTGAATTTGATTGAATGCATTAAACTCTTAACAGGCAGTACTCGTTAAACTCTATATTGCTTTTCCCCCATTTATATTGAATACTTAATTCAATTGAAAGGTACCCATTTTAACTTACCATGTACAGAATCGGAAAGAAGGGAAATGGAGAACACTAATCCATCAACTGAAGGGGGAAAATTCAGGGTCCCGAAGGTGGAACTTTCAGACAAAAGCCAAGGCTTTATAGAGCTATTACGACAACTAACAGTTTGTGATTCAATTTCGGACAAAGAATTCGAAGAGAGGTTTAAGGAAATAAGCATGTACGGCGATGACCATGTTATCTGTGTGATGGAAGATGAAACATCAAGTAAGATTATAGCTTCGGGTAGTGTGTTTATAGAGAAGTTCACAAGGAATTGTGGTAAAGTTGGGCACATTGAAGATGTGGTAGTCGATGCCAGGGCGAGAGGGATGCGACTCGGGAAGGAAATAGAGGGGTATCTTGCGGATCATGCTCGTTCCATGGGGTGTTATAAGGTTATTTTGGATTGCAGTGATGACAAGAAGGTGTTCTATGAGAAATGTGGCTTTAAGCAGAAGGAGATTCAAATGGTTAGGTATTTTGTTTGAACCTAACGTTTTGCTATTGCCTTTCGTTAGTGGTACATTGTTTGTTCTGATGGTGACTTCAATGGCATATTTCTTTCTGGGTAAGCACTTGATCTGTATGCGCATTCTATTTATTATACTCGAATCCCAATGGTATATCTGGTTGGTGCATCTTTTATCATGGAATACATTGCCTATATATTAAACTTGTATCTTTCGATAGAACCCTTTTCATGCTTGTTTGTCCAAGTCATATGACTCGCGTTGTCTCAACTTTCTCTCTCAAGAGATATTTTGAAAATGTCCTCAATAGAGAAGCATCGAAACTTTTCTAAAAATGCTTGAAAATATATCAAGCGACACTTGTAAATTTCATCAACAGATTTATGAGCATCATACCATGAAGTTTTGAGAATCCGATGTAGGATCAAAACTGAAAAAGTTCACACGAACAATCTAGCGTGACGTTTTTAACAAAGTGAATGCAATGATATATGAACATAAAATAAATTACATCCGTAGTTAAATGAATGATTGTTATTCCTACAATAGAGTGATCAAACATTCATTATCATGGTTGAGAGTGTTTAGAACAGATAAGATGTGTGGGAAATCTTTTTCCTCGGATTCAACATTATCTTCATAATTTTATTCTTCTGAAATTAGTGTGCATCTTTATCACTCCTAGATCACGAGCTTCTTTCCTCAATATTTTCTCTCTCAACCTACATTCTTTATCTTAAGCTTGCGAGAGAACGTAAGGGAAAGAATACTTGCAAATCAAAGGTAAAACTTATTTTTCAAAAAAAAAGACATTTACCCAAAAATCAGCAATTCCTCTAATCAAACACACACCATGAGTCTACAAGTAAAACCAAGAACAAAAAAAAGTTATCTTTGAATTAAAAAGGAGCATAAAGAGTACACAACTTTCTAAATCGAGATTCAATATCAAAATCCATCACCATTTAGGGTCTATAAATGTGCAACAGAACAGGGTAAAGCAAACTTGAACCAGAAATTTATTTCAAAAACAAACTCCCAGTGTCGAAGGAGCAGCAGCAGCAACTGAGTAGCAGATATGAAGCGAAAAATCACAACCTTCTTCCACGTCTGCCACCCTTTCTCCGGGTACTATCAGTAGGAATAGGGGTAACATCCTCTGCGGTGAAGAAAATGTTACATTGTCAGTTTACAAGAGATGAAGTAAATGGACACGATGAAACTGAATCGAAAGGATGAAAGATTTGTACCTATGCACCCGATTTTCATGCCTGAACGAGCAAGGGCTCTAAGTGCCGACTGGGCACCAGGACCCGGTGTCTTGGTCTTGTTACCTCCAGTAGCACGGAGCTTTATATGAAGGGCTGTAATACCCAACTCCTACAGATAACATTCATGAACAAAAATTAAAATCGAGCCAATGCATAGTGCAAAACAATTCAAATGGGAAAGCAATAAGGACCTTGCAGCATAGAGAAACATCTTGAGCTGCAAGCATGGCTGCATAAGGGGAAGACTCATCCCTATCAGCTTTCACCTTCATCCCACCTATGTAAAATTCAGGGATTATGTTGTAAAAAAATATTTAAGCATACTCTTCATAGAAACAACTTCGAGCAGGGACATGAAGATCAGCGTACAGCAATGTTTGATTAACAGGTTATTATTAACTACTATAGCTTAAAAAATCCAATACCAGTGTCAGCATTTGAATAAACAGGACAAACTAAAACAGCTACACAAATCAGGAGATGACAAAAACCCATGATTGCAAAAGATCAGCACAAGCCATACCCGTAATGCGAACCATTGTTTCCCTTCCAGACAAATCTGTCACATGCTGCAATTGCCATTCAATGACATCATTCTAAATGGAACGAACTCTCAGAAGTCAGAACACAAAATCAAATGTAAAACAAAGAAACTTATCATTTACTATAAATGTGTCATTGAAAGGAGCAAAAATGTGAGCCACTCCAAAAACATACTCGCCTTCTTGGACAGCTGATCCAAGGTTTGTATTCTCCTCCTTGGGCTCCCTAGCCTTTCTCCACGACTACAAAATACCACAAACCAATGAAAGTGTAACCTAAATCTGACTTAAACAAACAAAAAACACTAATAAAAAACGATCCTAAGAATCTAAACAAGCACCATGCGCAATAAATACAAATTTAAGTCTAATCTAATTAGTAAATGATTCCAATAAGAAATTTCCTTTTTCCAAAGAATAAAAGAGAAGGCTTTGCACATTTCCAGTTTTTATTTAGCCACAGTGTCTTTCAAGCCTGAAAACGCAATTATAGCTATCTACTGCAATGTTTATAATACCAAAATTAAATAAATAAAGAGAGCACATGGTTTGCTACATTGTCACAGTTAATCCGTAAAAGCCCACTCTTAGTTTCTATACCAATTTGCTAAACTCGTTTTCTCAGTTACCAAACAAGATTTAGCTTAACATGGATATAAAGGATGAAAATCGAGACCTACCATGGCTTCAGGCAAAATGCAAGAGAGTTATCAAATTAGGGTTTTCTGAGAGCGCCATTGCAGAAGAGGTGATACGAAATCAGTTAAAACTTTTTTATAGTTAAGGGTTTTGACAACCTTCAGTTTGAATGACGAAAAGGACCTTGAATTAGATTAACTTGCATAAATGTTCGTTTTGGTCCCTCTAATTTAATGTTTTTGTTTTATTCATCTTACTATCATCAATATTATGTTTTAGCCCAAATCATTAACATAATTTAAAAAACCTTTTTTTACATAAATTAAAAAAAAAGAAAAAAACTTTATTCGTTGGTTGATGTATAATTTTAAAAACTAAAATAGAATTATCTTAATATTGAGTTGATTTTTATTTTATTTTTTCAAAGGTAAATTAATGAAAAGTAATTGTTGAAGATTCTAACTTCACTTCTTAAATGACTTAATTAATTTTAGGTTTCGTGTGTTAAAAAAATCCACATATATTGACTAAAATAAAATGAAACCATGTTAATGTTTTGGACTAAAGAATAGAAAAATCAAATTATACAAATTAAAGTAATTAAAACATAATGTTTTTAATAGATTTATTTTTCCTATTCGTAAACTATAAAATTTAATTTTTCATTAGTAAATGCCCCCCCAATAAAGTATTAGTAAAGTCTTTTATTTTGCTATTATATAATGAATTATTATTTTTATTAATCTTAATTTTATATAGAGGAGAAGGAAAATGAAAACTTTAGGACAAGATGAGCGAATAAGTCTAATAAGTCTAGAATTCATTAAATATTATTCAATCAACCAAATATGTTTGATCATATAATGGATTATTATTTAGTATATTAGTCGTGGATAACTTTAATTTAACAATTAAACTTAAATAATAATATGCATTTGTTTCTCTCTTTTTCTCTCTCTCTTGTTTTGTCTATATTATTCATCTTCTCTCTCACGTCTTTTTTTTCCTCCTCTCACTATCAATGAATTATCGATTTATGATTGGTCTTGCTCCAGTTACAGTTCTCCACCCAAATCAAAATAGATAAATCACTAACGATCGACATAATATATTTGTTTCCATCACCATCATTTAATTTTTATCTTTTAAAATACAGGTAAAATATTAATGTTGATTTGTTGATAGTTGTTAAATGAAAAAAAAAATATCATTGCATATGTTGATACAATATTTGAATGGCGATAGAAACTGATTTATTCTATTTAATATATGATAGAGAACTGAATGATAAAATTATTAGAGTTAGTGAGAATAAAACGAATGAAATTCATATTTTTGAGAGAATGAAGTTGGAATTGATGAGAATAGAGGGAATGAGGTTCAAATCTTGTGAGAGAATGTATGTACTTTGAGAATTAGCCCCCGCTCTGGAAAGTCTAAAATATTGTTCGAAATTTGAAAGGGTTCGAATAAAAATATTAGGTCTAAAAATGAGGTTGAATAAGAGAATTTTTTTAATGAAATAGAGAGTAACAAAAGAACCCTAGTCCAATATTCCAGCTTCGACGTGCACAACGACGACCGCATGATTTTATGTCAAGAGACGAACTTTATATTTAATAAACTAAAATCAACTCCTAAGAAATTAGAGAAGTATTAATTATAAACCTACAAATTATTACAAAGAGGATCTTTTTAATTATCAAAACTAGGCATTGGAAATTGTGTCTGATGCTCTTTCATTAGATCGAAGTCATCAATAAGAGAATTTATAAATAAATCACAAGCAATTTCCTTCTCAATATATGTTATTAAGTAGTTTGAAAAAAAATCATCCTCCATTTTATTACGCAAGTGAGTCTTCACCAGCTTCATGATCGAGAAAGCCCGCTCTATGATCGTAGTAGAAACAAGAAGAACAAGTTGATCAAGGAGAGGATAAATAATTTAATTTTTAATCTTTACTAATACTTGACAAAGTTATGAAATTGTTGATGTCTTTCTCAATTCAATGCTCCATTTAGATTCTAATTAAAAATGTTTTAATTGAACTTTCAAGTGAAACCTTTCTTGCTCCGTGAAGCCTTCTGAATAATTTTTTTTTGTTGCAATCTTGTATATATCATCAATGCAAAATGATTTATAATCATTCCTTGGATCTAAAGCAAAACTAAGTTTAAGTAACTCCAGCATGTCATCCTTGAATCTAATGTTTATCTCTTGTATTTGAGAATCAATAGCAGAAATAAATATATCAACACAATAACAGTGTCCAATTGAGATGACATCTCGTTGAAGTCGAGACCTCCCTCTCCCTCCTTTGTGTGGAACATTCATATCATGAATCTCTATACGGTGTTTATCAAATAAGATATTTTCGTAACATCTAAAAAAAAAAGGTTCGTTTTGACTGAAATAAGATTTTCCTTTTTAAAAAAATATGATTCAATGGAGTTACAACCAATCTTTGTTTAGGATGTGATTGAATCACCAAAAAAATATTATCATTTTAATAAAATTTAATTTTAAAAATTATCAAAACAACTTTTAGGTTTGTGTTCCAGGAAAAATAAGTTCGGGAGTCGATTACGTATGGGGAAGGATTAACACCCCCACAACGTCCGCAAATTGATACCTAGTCGATTCATTATTATCTTTGTAATGAAATTTATGGATTTGAATATAAATTTAATTCATGATCCCTTTTTAGTTAAATAGATACAATGTTATTTAACTAATTAAAATTTCAGAGAGAAAATTAACAATTTGTGTATTTAATTGGAGAAAGTTAACCACCGAATATAAGGTAGAGTTGTACCCCTCTTATTTCTAACTAAAGTGATGAATCATCGATCTTCTTCTAAAAAAATTTAAGTTAAATTGTTGACATTTCAACGTTTCAAACCAAAGGGAAACACCACCAAATATGAGGTAGAGCGACGACTTCCCTTACTCGGAATGAAACAAGAAATATCATAATCATTATATTTTTTTTATCTAAAGTTGTACAATAAACAAAAGGTTTATTAATAGAAATTATAGAGCCTTTGGAATATATAGAGAATGTTAGAATATTTATAAGTATCGAAACTAAACCTCTGAATAGAACTGAGAGGCTCATTTTCGATAAATCTAAATATGAGAACATTTTCCTTTCTACATTCCTATTCAATTTTAAAAGTTATATTTTTTTTGGTTTCAATGGAGGATACCTATTCATTTTATATTACGAAATAAATTACCTAGGGGGATTAGGATAACTCTCTTCGATAATTTAAAATACGCATAACCTTTTAATTATTTATGAAAAGATATCAAGTGATGCGAATGAGGCTCTCATGCTTATAATTAATTAAAAATGTCATGAAATCAACCAACATGCTTCAAAAAAATTATTTAAAGAATCAAATAAAAGAATCAATATAATTAAAAAGCTAGAGTCATAATGAAAACAATCAAAATTTAAGACATACATAGAATATACAAATAATTAAAAGCATGAAATGTAAATCTAAAAAATATAAATATTAATTGTAAAAAATATACTAAAACTTCCAAAAATAATAAAGTAAAATAATAAGTACACAACTTAGAAAAGCAATAAATGGTAAAAAGCAATATACATACATAATATGACAAGAAAAATTAAAGACATATTGCAGCAAAATAACCCTAACGTTTGACAATATTATTAAATTTACCCTTATTTTTTTTGACACATTTGATCACTCAATGTTTCATTTTGTGTCAAAAAACACCCTCGATGGATGGAAGCCGCTAGTCAACTAACGATCAACGCCTGATGCTGACCAAGCATGTACATGTGGACGGTGATGCTGAAATGACTTGTCCAGCTCAGAGTACATGATGATGTGGTAATGCAATGTTAGAAAGTTGTAGACACCCATTTTTTTGGGTCTTTTCTATTTAATTTTACCTATTATTATTATTATTATGTTTATTAACTATTATTATTAATATAAATACATATTTTTTGCAGGCCAAATTAAGGCCTGATTACAAGTGACCCAGCTGACCCATTACAACAACCCGAAGCCCATTCACAAGCCTATCGGAACCCAGCAAGACCCGACCCAGTGCATACAAGGCCAGATTCGACCCGAGCCTAATAAGAGAACCTATTTATATTAGGGTTTTAAACCCTAAACTGAAGCTCAGCCACGCCATCTTTAACCCTCCAGTTTTCTCATTGACAAGAAAGCTACTGCCGAGCCATCGAGTTGCCGCCAACATCAGCTATGTTGCCACTGATTGTTACTGCCACCGCCATCATCACCAGAACCTACAAACAATACATCAATAGTAACCCCAAAGCAATCAACCACCTATCCAAAACCAAATCTAAAAACCCATTTAAAAAGTTCTAAATCCCTAAATATCTGGCTTTTGGTACTAACCCGAGCCTAGGAACATCATTCCTATCGAATAGAGATGATGATTCTCATCCAAGCACCATAAAAAATACATGCAATGATAAAGGAGAGGATGGGGTGGACAAGAAAAAATACCGAGAGAAACAAGGGTGAGAGTATTCGATTCGGGAAATAGAAAAAAACGAGAGAAAGAATTCGAACCAAAACCAAAGAAAAAGAGAAGAAATCTCAAAATAAATGAGAGATAGAGTGAGAAGCTTACCCTTTTTTGACCACCATCGTTGCTTCACCGGAGTCGAGAGACATATTTGAGTCAGTAAAGGTAACCTTTTTATCTTTTGGGGTTTGGTTTTGGCTGAATAGAAGGGCTTTGGGGCTTTACTTAACTAAGAGGGGTCTTTTGGGTAGTTATTTTAAGTTTCGACTACCGTGCTCGACCGTTGGGAACGCCGTGGATCGGTGATTATTTAAGAGGTTTGGGGAGAGAGTTTAGAACTCTCTCCTTTTCCTGTTTTTGATTGAGAATGGGAAATGAACTTAGGGTTTCTTGTAACCCTTAAGTGGGTTATAACCCACACATTGAACGACCCCGTTTTGAAGGGGAATAGTTGCATGTTTTGGAGAAAAGGGGTTAATTGCGTTTAGGTCCTTGCTTATTTGTAATTTCTTGTTTTAATCATTTATGAAATCTTATTTTGGGGCATATATTTTCCTCTATTTATATTTAAGTCCTTATTTTTTTACCATTTTCGTGGATGTTTACATTTGGACTCACATTTTGTAATTTTACATATTAGTCACTGAATATAAATTTGAATACTTTAATTTCTAACTTCAAGTATTTGATTGTTTGTATTTTAATCATTGTTTGTTCTTTAATATAAATTTGGTCATAGAACTTAGATATTATTTTGGAAGATAAATTTTGAGTTTGTATCATAGATCTTGGATTTCACTTTTAGCCCATTTTGGTCACTGTTTTGGTTTTGTAAGTGAAATTATAGTGTTTATTACATATTTATGCTTTATTATTTTATCCTTTTATAATTTAGTCCTTTTGTTTTTTAATGTCATTTTATTATCCTAGTTCAAACCGTTTAATTAATATGTTTATTTTTATGTTATTAGATGTTTTATTATTATATATATATATATGTTTAATTAATTTTTCTTAATCCTTGTATGTTTATATATTGTATATTTCATTATATTATTTTATCTCATTCATATTAATTTAATTTTTAAATTAGTCTTTGTATCAATATTATGTGTCTCTCGTACTTGATTAAAAGGTTTACGCATCCGAATGTGTTTCAAACACGTATTCGTAAAATGAGCGTGGAAAGTACCACTTGGCCGAAGTAATGCGATCATGTACGGCATTTTAACGACATAGTAACTTGAAATAAATCGAGTTTATGTTACTAATTAATTTATTTTAATGATGCAATGTGTGTTATTTTAATTCACAATTTATTTCATTGTATGCAAATGCAAATCGTCAATTTTCCTTTATATTCAATTCGTATATTTATTTATGATGGAATATTCTCTTACTAATAAGAAATAGTTGAAATTAGTTTTTCCGATGGAGAATTACTAATTTCTTTTTGAATTAAAGAATTTTCCCTAACATTCATTAATTCAAAGCAAATTAATTAAATTTCAATAAATGGATCACATTTTAACTTTATATTCGATTGATATTTTTCACCATTTACGACAACGTGTAAGCGACACAGTACCAATTTTGGGCGCTATGGGGGTGTTAATCCTTCCCCCACGCGTAACCGACTCTCGAACCCGTTTTAATCGAATATTTGGTAAACGCAGACCATTTTTGTCTTAAAAAACAATTTTCCTTAAAATTGTTTCTAAAAGACGTTTTTAGGTTATTCGACCTACCTAACCCAAAGGTTGATGGCGACTCCTTTCAATTTAATTCCAATTAATCCAAAATCACCCATTTTTCTAAATTAAAGTCATAATCGTTTTTAAAATAATAAATAATTGTTTCACCAAAAAATGGTAATGATAGCTTGGCGACTCCGCTGTGGACTTTTTTTTAGAGAGTCAAGCTGTAGGTCGCTTACACATTGTCTTCTTAATGAAAATTATAAGTTTGAGTACATAGTTAACTTATGATCCGCTTATTGAAGTTTTTAATTGCTTCATTTTTTTATCATACTAACATTTTATTTTTGACTTTTAGCTTTGTCGAGGTTTTTATCAATTTTTGTTCCTTGTTTTATTTTCCTTTTGAGTTGAAAGTAGGTACGCTCCTCCTCACACACGTCACATACATTTGCATAACATAAGCTCTAGACACGAGCTTCGATCCAAATTAGTCGGGGTGAATGCTTTACTCTCGTAAGAATTTATTCTTCGTATGAGTTTTAGCAAATACCCATGTGATACATACCTTATACCTTCGTAGGGATTTATTCCTCGTATGGGTATAAGGCAGTGAATCCCCTAGAATTGAACTCATTATATTCGAAGCCTGTAATGGGTGAAGATCGAGGGTCTGACAGCCCAAGGGGGCACCGACATCAAGGACAATTCGAGTACCCTTTTCCTGTTAGAGCTGAAATAATGCATATAGTGAACCGTAGAACGTTCACCTTAGGTATAGGCATACTGAACCTCTGTCCATCAGTAGGTACCCAAAATAGGTATACACAAAGGAGGAGCTTCTGAACCTTTCCTTTTTGCTTTAAATTTTGTTGAATAAAAACATGCGAATTAGATACCATGTGGTTAGGATCATTTCTTTGAAAGTATTCATTTTGGGTAGATAACATGTACGTGTAGGATTATTATCTATTTAAAGCATGCTTGGGTAGATATCATGTCGGGCATGTATTATTATATTCATTTTTGAATAACATTTTTATCTGTATCAATTATCTCAGTAGTACTAATTAATTTCTTTTCTTTTGTTTGTGTACACTAACTTGTTTCTTCTCTTTTGTTTGTGTCATGTTGTCATCATTCTTTGCATTTACATTTCATCTACATGACATAATGCGAAAATGTTGATCCACAAGGGGATAGTCAAGAGAAAAATTTCACAAGAAGAGGTGAAAGCTTTCAATCAAGCAGTCTCGTATACAGACATGCACTGAGGGTTAAAAGAAGCTCAAAATACAAAAATGAGATTTGCTCGAAGATCGTGCATCATTCGAGACTGAAATTATGATCCACTGATCCAAGGAGTAATCTAACAATAGATTCTCATCTACGAACATTTCATCAGTAACCATCAAGGAGCGACGCATTGACTTCACCACCGTCGGGGCAGTAGCGGAGTTATATTACAGAACGTTTGAGGGGCATCGTTTTCGAGGACGAAGATCCGAGACGAAGCAGCGATCCACTTCAGATTCAATGTCTAAGAAAAAGCATGTATGTAATGTGGACTGTCTTGTAATGTGAAAGCTTTTATTTCTGGTGAAGATTATCCTAAGATATTCATTATTTGGATCAACATTGTTGTATTTGCATTTGCATCGTTGCATTTTGCACAACATTCATTTAAGAAATTTACATGCATTAATCATACCATGTGGGAAACTTTAAGGAAGCGCCTCTAATTGTGCAACTACATTCACATAATATTGCGAATGGATGCGAAATTCGAGCAACTGAAGAAAGAGCTGGAAGAGAGTTTGCAAAAGATGAAAAGTAGAATGGGAAGTTAAAATGGAGCAGGCACAAAAGGCCACTATGGATCGTATCTTACAAAATCAAAGCAACCTAATGGATCAAATGGTAGAAAAATTGGTTGGGCTCAACCAAGAAAGAGGCAAAAAGAAGATTTCCTCGACTAGAGGAACCTCCGAATATGTGATAGCCTGTGCTAGTCCCCAATTAATTATTTCGCCCCACAAGCTTACAAGCTGTCAAGTAGGCTTCTCAACCACTAAAGCTCGTACAAATGTGATAAATCCTAGGGTAATTCTAATAATCACAACATGCCAAATCCTGATAAGATGAGAAGAGCCAATAACGAGATCCCGGAGAATCTGAAACAGTGGTGCAGAGAGACATTCAAGGGAATGTGATGACAGAGCTATCACTATGGAATATATACAACATAATTTAGTACTAGTTCCTAACTTGGTGCTTCCGCCCAAATTCAAGATGCCCGACTTTAAAAAATACAGTGGAATCAGTTGCCCTAATGCCCATCTTACGATGTTTATTCGAAGAATGACTGGGTACACAAAAATGATCAGATGTTGATCCACTGCTTCCAAGCCAGTTTAATTGGACCCGCTTCAAGGTGGTACAATCAATTAAGTAGTACTCAAATCCGCTCTTGGAAGGATTTGGCTAGTACCTTTCTGAGTCAATATAAGCACATGATCGATATGGCCCCTAATCGAACAACGCTACAGAATATGGAGATAAGGAATAGTGAGAGCTTCCGACAATATGCTCAACGATGGAGGGATATCGCATCTTAAGTACAACCACCAATGACTGAAAGAGAGTTCATCGCTCTATTCATTGATACGTTGAAGTCTCCATATATCAACTACAAGGTTGGAGTTGCCACCAAGAGTTTCTCTGACATTGTCATGTGTGGAAAAATGATCGAAAGAGCTATCAAGAATGGCCAGATCATAAGCATTAGCAGTACTGATAGTGAGGAATGAGCTGAGATCAACATAACATGATCTTATCTAGCTAATCTGGAAACCAAATCTCATAATGCATTATGTGAAAAGACTCACATCAGTACAATTCCAATGACATATGAGGATTTACTCCCAACGCTAGTTGAGAAGCAGCTTGTGACTTCAGTTCAATCCAAACCAAGAGAGGTCTCATATCCTGAAGGCCATGATATAAACGCCATATGCAACTATCACATTGGGAGCTCAGGGAACACCAATGAGAACTGTGGGGCATTAAAGCGCAAGGTCCAAGATCTGATCAATTCGGGGGCATTGACTTTCAATTTATAGTGGGGCATTTTGATCTAGAGTCGACTGGGGCATCCATCAGGAGCATTGTTGCATCTCATGCATGTCATCTTGTTTGAATTTGTGTTTTTCTTTTGTACTTTTCATGTTTAAATGTTTGTAAACCACTTGACTTTTGAACATTTTCAATAAAATGTTTTCTTCTTAGGAAATGAACAATGAGCAAATTTTAATCTTGAATTCTTTGAATATCATTTTAATTAAAAGCTTTTTAATAATTGAGGGTGTAAATCTTTGACAAATGACAATATTGAACCCCTGCAAAACAATGGCCCCTTGATCCTAATCTAAATATGGACTAGAATCCATACCCTTCTCTTGAAGAAACTAAGGTAGCTTTTTCCTTGCATGTACAGTCAATCATCTTGGCATTTAGGTATGTGTTAGGAGCAGACAAAATGGGGCAACTAGCACATGCGTTTGCAAATCAAATTAGTTCCTACTTTTGTTGATGACGTTCAATGATGATTATGATCTTCTCAGATGGAATGGTCAAGTAGGCGAATCTAGTTTAGGTCAGTTGCTTGGGAATTGAACTCTAACGATGAAATTTTCTGACATTCAACAAACACCGAGACTATAACAGGTTCTCCTTTGCGAGCTTAAGAAATGGAACCCGTATACCCATAATATTATGTATGTATATATATATATATATACACAATAAAGCTGAGCTATTCCGCTAAAGCAATTGGTTATAGAGAAAACTCTAAAGTGCCGACTTTATGAATAGATTGCATTCAAACCATGACATTGATCGGGTACTTGGCGATCCGGTGTATGCTCCACTGTGGTTGTCAAGTCGAAGAATTTGTAACGACATGAATCCTTTAGCTAGCTTGATAAAGGCAATTATAAAATATATGTGCAAAAAAGTTGAATTCAGCTAGCCAAAAATTGGCAAATTAAATGAAATTTACTAAATAAGGAGTTTCGGTGAATATGGACTAAGGGAGTTGAGGAACATCTGTTATAGTCGAAATCACACGAGCACTCATTAATCTCATTTTTAGACCGATATTTCTGCACTACCTTAACTAGAGGAACCTACGAAGCTTGAACAAATGAAAGATTTTAGAGAACTGAAACAAAAGAGTTCTAAAGATTCTAGCAATTAACTATGCTAGTTGTGACATTTTGTCCGCCTCCGATCAAAATACCAAACTCAGAAAGAGGGGCATGCCATAACCTTCACGATGACCGAATTGAGGAAACAAACCTTATGATTTAGGAAGCCAACATCTAAACCAACCTTTAGATCTAGATATTTGTCAAAGATTTGTAGTTATCAAAGATTAAAAGAGCAGTTGATTTTTGATATTCAATGAATTTATATTTTGTGATTTGGTCCAATTGTGAGGCCGAAGAAGGGGCATTGTTTTAGTTCATTTGACAATGAAAATTAACATTTTTTCCTTTTCTTCATCAAGTTGTTTTCAAAAGAAGAAAAACATTTTCAAACAAGATAATCTCTGGAAATATCTTAGAATTCAATGAGTACCTTTTCGAAGCTCAAGACTGAAGCTGGGGCAAAGGAAGCCAATTTTTGGTTCAAAATTTGTTGGGGCAAGGAAACAAATTATCTCAGGTCGATGTTTAAAAGACACCCTCGTGGAAATGCAGACAAACTGAATCAAAGATAGAGTGCAAACTGCTCTCACAACCATTCTCCTTACAGATTGAAAAATATACATCAATACATATATGTTACATGAGTTTGCATCTTTGCATCAAACATTTATCATCATGTGCATTAAAGACATTTTTCTCCTCACTTGAGGACAAATTCAATAAAAAGATCAAAATATATTTCATTTTGACATCCATCATAACATCCAAGATAGTCAGTAAAAAATGCATCATTTTGATATCTCAGGAAATCAAAGCTCGGAAATGACCAGATGTCTCTAACTTGAAGAAGCAATGATTTGACTTCCTGAAGTCAACAATCAAGACATTTCCTCAACATGCAGGAATAAGAAGACTTTCTATCGCCTTTGAGGGTGTTTTTCGTGAAACAAAATTATTTCTCGCTTGAGACATTTTTCCACAAATTTTGATAATTTTAAAACAACTTTTAATCTCACTTGAGATTGTTATTTCTTTCAAAACATATTTCATCTCGCTTGAGACATTTTTCCTTTGATATACAAATTTTGAATTTGCTTCACTTTAACAAAATTAATCTCACTTGAGATTGTTGTTTATTTCAAAACAAATTTCGTCTCACTTGAGACATTTTCCCGCATAATACAAATTTCAAAGTTGTTTTACTTGAAACAAAATTAATCTCACTTGAAATTTTCAAAACCGATTCGTCTCGCATAAGACAGTTTCCACTTTAACACAAATCCTGAAATTAATTCCTTTGAAACAAAACAAGCACCTTTAAGACTGTTTTTCTAGAAACAAAATCGAAAATCTTTGAATCTTTTTCTCTGAAAACAAATTTTGTCTCTTTTGAGACAGTTTCTCTTGAAACAAATCTTTGAGGTTGTTCCTTTTGAAAAAAAGATCTTTGATTTTGTTTCTGTTAACAAAATCCTCTTTGAGTCTTTTATTTTAAAAAATAAATTTTTTCTCTCTTGAGACAGTTTCTAATGAAAACTAACCTTTGAGATTGTTTCATTTGAAACATATTTTGTCTCACTTAATACGTAATTCATCTTTGAGTCTGTTTGTTTAGAAACAAAATTTTGTCTCTCTTGAGACAATTTCTTTTGAGAAAAAATCTTTTAGTCTGTTTATTTGGGAATCGAAATTTACCATCTTTGAGTTTTTTTCCCTTGAAACAAAACAAACATCTTTGAGATCGTTTCCCTTGAAATGAATTTTGTCTCATTTGAGACAGTTTCCCATGAAACACCGAGCTTTGAGAACATTTCCCTTAAAAATAAATGTTGTCTTGCTTGAGACAGTTTCCTTTAAACGTCATCTTTGAGTTGTTTCCCTTGAAACGAATTTCATCTCTTTCGAGACAGTTGCTTTTAAAACACATCATCTTTGAGTTTGTTTTTCTTGAAAGAAATCTTTGAGTTTGTTTTTCTTGAAACAAATCTTTGAGTCGGTTTCCCTTGAAACCAAAATCCCTAAAGAGGACCAGACTACCTCATCGCGTAGGAGCAGTGTCAACCATAGATAACCAGCCATCCTCATCACGTAGGAACCATGTTATCGCCTTTCCTAAAGATGGCCATAACTCTTCATCAAGTATGAGCAGTGTCATCCACCGACCAAACCTCCTCATCACGTAGGAGCCGTGTCAACAATAGATAACTAGCCGTCCTCATCGCGTAGGAACCGAGTTATCACCCTTCCTAAAGATGACCAGAATTGTTCATCACGTATGAGCCATGTCAACCACCGACCAGACCTCCTCATCACGTAGGAACCGAGTTATCACACTTCCTAAAGATTGCCAAAAACTCTTTATCATGTATGAGCAATGTCATCCCCTGACCAGAACTCTTCATCATGTAGGAGTTGTATCACCCTTAGACGAACAGACCTCTTCATCGCGTATGAGCAGTGTCATCCCCAACAACAAACAATCCAATTTCTAAGCAAAAAGGGGGAGAACCAGACAAAAATATGTTGTCATGTCGTTTTTGCCCTATTCTTATTTACATAAGAATGTGCAAAGAGGGGCAGCTGTAGACACCTATTTTTGTCTGGGTTTTTTCTATTTATTATTACCTATTATTATTATTATTATTATTATTATTATTATTATGTTTATTAACTATTATTATTAATACAAATACATATTTTTTGCAGGCCAAATTAAGGCCTGATTACAAGTGACCCACCTGACCCATTACAATAACCCAGAGCCCATTCACAAGCCCATCAGAACCCAGCAAGACCCGACCCAGTGCATACAAGGCTGGATCTGACCCGAGCCCAACAAGAGAACCCATTCATATTAGGGTTTCAAACCCTAAACCAAAGCTCAGCCACACCGCCTTTAACCCTCCAGTTTCCCACTGACAAGTGAGCTACTACCGAGCCATCGAGTTGCCGCCAACATCAGCTCTATTTCCGTCGATTGTTCCCGCCGCCGCCATCATCACCAGAACCTACAAACAATACATCAATAGTAACCCCAAATCATCAACCACCTATCCAAAACCAAATCTGAAAACCCATTTAAAAAGTCCTAAATCCCTAAATATCTGACTTTTGGTACTAACCCGAGCCTAGGAACATCATTCCTACCGAATAAAGATGATGATTCTCACCCAAGCACCATAAAAAAATACATGCAATGACAAAGGAGAGGATGGGGTGGACAAGAAAAAATACCGAGAGAAACAAGGGTAAGAGCATTTGATTCGGGAAATAGAAAAAAACGAGAGAAAGCTTTCGAACCAAAACCAGAGAAAAAGAGAAGAAATCTCAAAATAAAAGAGAGATAGAGTGAGAAGCTTACCCTTTTTCGACCACCATCGATGCTTCACTGAAGTCAAGAGACACGTTTGAGTCAGTAAAAGTAACCCTTTCATCTTTTCGAGTTTGGTTTTGGCCGAATGGAAAGGCTTTGCGGCTTTAGTTAACTAAGAGGGGTCTTTTGGGTAGTTATTTTAAGTTCCGGTTGTCGTGTTTGGCCGTTGGGAACGCTGTGGATCGGCGATTATTTAAGGGGTTTGGGGAGAGAGTTTAAAACTCTATCATTTTCCTATTTTCAGCTGAGAAAGGTAAATGAGCTTAAGGTTTATTGTAACCCTTAAGTGGGTTATAACCCACACACTGAACGACCCTGTTTTGAAGAGGAAAAGTTATGTGTTTTAGAGAAAAGGGGCTAATTACATTTAGGTCCTGGCTCATTTGTAATTTCTTGTTTTAATCATTAATGGAACTTTATGAAATCTTGTTTTAGGGCATCTATTTTTCTCTATTTATATTTAAGTTCTTACCTTTTGTCTTTTACCATTTTCGTGGATGTTTACATCTGGACTCATATTTTGTAATTTTACATATTAGTCACTGAAGAGAACTTTGAATCCTTTAATTTCTAGCTTCAAGTATTGATTGTTTGTATTTTAATCATTATTTGTTCTTTAATATAAATTTGGTTTAATGTCTATTTTAGGCTATTAATTCTTGATTTATTCCATTTAGATCCTTATTTGTGTAGTAGTGAATTTATCTGTATTTATGATTTGGTTCTTGAATTTATTTGTCTTTTGTTCCAGTCCTTAAATATTATTTTGGAAGATAAATTTTGAGTTTGTATCATAGATCTTAGATTTCACTTTTAGCCCATTTTGGTCATTCTTTTGGTTTTGTAAGTGAAATTATAGTGTTTATTACATATTTATGCTTTATTATTTTGTCCTTTTATAATTTAGTCCTTTTTTTTAATGTCATTTTATTATCCTAGTTCAAACAGTTTAATTAATATGTTTATTTTTATGTTATTATATGTTTTATTATATATATATATAATTAATTTTTCTTAATCCTTGTTTTTTTATATATTATTTATTTCATTATATTATTTTATCTCATTCATATTAATTTAATTTTTAAATTAGTCTTTGTATCAATATTATGTGTCTCTCGTACTTGATTAAAAGGTTTACACATCTGAATGTGTTTCAAACACGTATTAGTAAAATGAACGTGGAAAATACCACTTGGTCGAAGTGGTGTGATCCTGTACGGCATTTTAACGACATAGTAACTTGAAATAAATCGAGTTTATGTTACTAATTAATTTATTTTAATGATGCAATATGTGGTATTTTAATTCATAATTTATTTCATTGTATGCGAATGCAAATCATAAATTTTCCTTTATATTCAATTCGTATATTTATTTATGATGGAATATTCTCTTACTAATAAGAAATAGTTGAAATTAGTTTTTTCGATGGAGAATTACTAATTTCGAGATTTCTTTTTGAATTAAAGAATTTTCCCTAACATTCATTAATTCGAAGCAAATTAATTAAATTTCAATAAATGAATCACATTTTAACTTTATATTCGATTCATATTTTTCACCATTTACGACAACGTGTAAGAGACACAGTACCAATTTTGGGCGTTGTGCGTTGTTAATCATTCCCCACGTATAATCGACTCTCGAACCCGTTTTAATCGAATATTTGGTAAATGCATACCATTTTTGTCTTAAAAAACAATTTTCCTTAAAATTGTTTCTAAAAGATGTTTTTAGGTTATTCGACCTACCTAACCCAAAGGTTGATGACGACTCATTTCAATTTAATTCCAATTAATCCAAAATCACCCATTTTTCCAAATTAAAGTCATAATCGTTTTTAAAATAATAAATAATTATTTCATCAAAAAATGGAAAAATATTATTATTTATATTTAATAATTTGTAACTAATCAAAGTGTGACACAAAAATATTATTATTATTATTTATATTCTTTAATGGAACCATTAAAAGGGAAACTACATCGGAAAGAACTTGAACTTGGGAAAGGGTTGTGGGATGGCACAACTTTTGTCACTAGACCAAGGTTCTTACTTGGTTAAATAATGAAACAAACCTTATTTAATAGATATTTTAATTTGAATTTAATGGAAAAAAATTAAAACACTTGTTTATAATCTAACTTTCCTTTATACCCAATTATTGCCAAACTCCTCTCATAATCTCATTTTCCCTCTAATCGAATATTCTCAAACTATTAGTTTATAAACCCTAATATATCAAATCATTTCCCCTTTGAATTTAATCTCCATTAAATTCGAATCAAGTAGGAATTTTGAATTAATTACACATTTCTCATTCATAGAATGTGAGTTTAATTTTTCAAACTTACTAATTGAATATTTGCTTATTTAGGATAAATGTTAAATTTTGAATGGATTTACTTAAATGTTTGGGTTTGTGCCTTTTTTACGATTTCTTTCTTATATTTTGTTAGATATATGAGTTTTATAAATGGGTTATTCACAACCCTACAATTTTATGTGATTTATGTTTTGTTTGGTTTTTCTGTTAGGTTATATGTTGAGTTTATATTTGGGTTTCTAGTAACGAATCGAAGTAGTGGGGATAGATATATTGATGCATATATGATTGTTGGGGACCCATATAAATGTTAGAGTATATGTTGGGATTATTATATAAGTGGTGGGGACAGTATTTTTTTGTTTTTAATTGGAAAAGTGGTCCCTCCATATGCATGCGACCAAGATAATATACTTTTATGAACCCTTTGGTAGTCATTTACAAGATAATATGAAGGTGCTTTGGTGATAAAAGTACAAATGTCATGTTTAACTTTTGGGTTAAATCTGGGTTTATATACATATATGTAGATGATGAAGTAGACACCCTTGATATTGTTAATGGCATCTTGCTAATAATTGCTGGTGAGGGTGGTGATGTGGGTGAGGGTATGGATGAATGTGCTACTGAAAGGGTTAGTGAAGATGGAGAAAATATTGTTGTTAGGTTGTCGTCCATCGCGAAGGTAGGAGAAATCACCCAAAACCCCTGTCGCCCTCCCTCATCAAAATTTACCTTACTCCGGCCGCCGGTGAGCATCACTGCCACCTCCAGTAGAATCACCATGATCATCCGACCAAAAACCCTAAGGTTGATCGAAATAAGTCATTCGCCGTAAACCCGTTGTAAAGCTTCATCGTCTCCGCTACCAATCACCTTGGTTTTTTGTTGATTCTGACCGATCAGACGACCGTCTTGCAACACCACTGCTACCAATGTGTTCCCCTTCCATTTTCGATAAAAACTCGATCCATGGGTCGTTGTACCATCGTCTTTGCTCCGTTTGGTCGCCGTGGGTAAGTTGTCCGTCACTTTTATGGGTATTTTAATCATGATTTTGGTTAGGTTTGGAATTAATTTTGTTGTTTTTGGATGTATGATGCTTTTAGAGTAATCGACCGACCAACTGGACCTCTGTCACCGCCACACCTGCCGCCATATGCGAGTGGGGCTTGTTTTGGTTTGGGAAATATCCAGAACCAGCTCTGGTTGACATGAACCGACCCGTCTGGTCTGGTCCAGTCACCGAGTTAACCCGTTCGAGTCAACTTGGTTTGAGTCAACCTGTCCGAGTCAATTCATCTGAGACATCCCGTTAACTTTGACCGAAAAGTTAAGTTTTTTGAAAATCCATATTTTATGTTTTTCGACGTACTAAGTCCATTTTTTAGGTATGTTTCTCCAAATTCAAACCCAGTAAGATGTTTCTCACTGATTAACCACCTAATTTGATTCGTTTTTTGTAATTAAGCTTTGTTTCTGATGAAATTTCTATTATTGTGTATCTGAGGAATTATTGGACATTGAATTAAAGATCAAGGGCGATCGAATAGAGTTTAAATGTTAGATCGATGGGGCATAAAAATCGAGGTAATACTTTACTACTTCTTTGCATGCTTTATGGAACATGTTGATAATAGATAAATGCATGGATATATATGGTTGGTCTATTATGCATGTTTGATTATGGATAGACTCGAACCGAATATGATTTAAGTGATAAATTGGTTAAGACTCTATTGAATTACATAAGGGATTTGAAAGACTAGTAAGAAATGATTCCTAGTACATTGATTAATATAAAGAGCAAATAACCTCAGATTTATTAAGTTCTAATTATTTTTGTTAAAAGGTTTTATACTAGAATCACCTGATTATAAAATTATAAAATTGCCCCTATGGGGTAAAAATGGTCCGGACTAACACTCACAGTAAAGGTACCCTAAGAATTCATATTTAATCTGATAATCTACTGATTCACCTTTAAATTCATGATCTGTTCGGAAAGTCACTAATAGTCAGATATTACAACCGAGAAGGACCTAGAATTATCGTTTTATCAACAAATACCTAAAGGGTAAAACATCGGAAATATTATTTATGTTTGCATTGTTTAGACAAATTTTAGTTCATAGAAAGGCTAAATGAAGGAAAAGACTGAAATACCCTTAAACTGCAAAATTACCAAAATACAACTGAATAGTAAAATAATCCAAAATATCTCTAAGCCTTGGAATGACAAAATTATATGACCTAATTGACCAGAATGAAAGAACTGTATGTATTCGAATTTCAGAAATGACCGAATTACTCTAGAAACTCCGAAGTGATAGGAATAGACTTGACAAATTGAATTGAGTACCCCGATGACCTTGAGTTAAGTGAATAACTTGGATAAGTCTACAAACACTAATGATTAATTTGGCAATAATTGTTTGTATTAAAAAGTGAATACTCTCGAAGTGCAATGATTTGACCGGTTGACATGTATTATTGATGGGACTTGCATAGTTTGAGTTATCTCAATATTCTGATAGATCGACACAAGTTGTAAATGCCCTGAATCTTCGTTTCTCCCTTATTAGCTCAAATCACTATGAATTCTCCAGGAACCTAATACCCAAAATGCCTTTGATTTTTTTGAATAATAGAATCACTCTGGTCATATCTGAAAACAAAAGTAACTCAGATGCAAAGGATTCTGAATACCCTTCTGATTGCTTAGTGCCTCTGAAAAACGTACGAATATTATATGATCCTGACAAATCACATTCTGAATAACTGATGATTCCATCAGTTAATGAACTCTTCCTATAGTGATTCTAACTTTCGGCATTCTATCGGTATACTGAAGATCTATGTTTTCCTCTACCCGATAAGATTAACAGGTACCTCCGAATAATAGTTGGAACCTCTAGTGTGTTCCCTAACAACACAGATGTTTTCTCTTATCCTATTCTGATCTCTGATCACTACTCTGATTTATGATATATTTGTTTACTGACTGAAATTATTTTTATACTGGGTACTCTAGGATCTAGTATGAAGACTATGGTAGGTTCAGTCGCTGCTGGTAATTCCTTGTATATGTTCAGCATTGATTGGTAATTCCTATCTCTGGCAGGTTCAGTCACTGCTAGTAATTCCTTGAATAGTTTCAACACCGACTGGTAAATTTTTATGGACCTAAAGTGCCCTTGGGTAGGCTCTGCGACCCCAAGAATTTTTCATGGGTAGGCTCTTAGGACCCAAGGTACTCCCTTAGGTTATACAATTATAGGGAGCTGCATATGGTGTTCGGTCGGAGGGTTTTACTATGGTTTTTGAAAAATATGTTTTCAACTACTACTATTTTAAAAAGATTTATATTTTTTCACTGGTTTATGCGGGAACACACTAGATATACCTATTATGATCTCTTGAACCCAGTCATCTGAAATATTTCCCTCTGATCTGAAAGCTTATTGTATGTTACTACCTGAGATATCAGTGGGACCTTAGCTCAGCCTAAAAGTCTGTAGATGTTTGAACCAATAAGGAAACATATGCTTAACTATTATCTGCAGGTTCTTCAACATCATTTGGTAGTTCTGTATTATTGAGCTTTCTAAAACTCACTCTGTTACTCATTCTTTCAGGTTAAGAGAATTGAACCAGTGCAACTATCGACGTCAGTAGGGGAGTTTCATCGGCATTGCTTGCGGAGTACGATGCATGTGATTAGGGGGCATGTAGTTTGTATTTTGTTTTTATATCAGAGTCAGATATTTGTTTTATTTCTGAATATTGATAAATTTTACTTTTTTACTTATAAATTGTTTTTTATGATTTTAAGCGTTTTATTAAATAATTTAATTTTATGGGATTTTTACGGTGGGTCGCTCCGGTGGGCTAGATTTAGTGGTATCAGAGTACTAAGTTGAGTCAAATTTTTCTAGATAGATCGGCCGGTCGAATGTCAAAAGATGTCTAGTTAGTACATGCCCATAGACTACAACCATACTTCTATAAGCCGAAACTCTAAGGTCAAGCCCCTCTCTGTAATGACTTAATATATGTTTTCTATTCGTTAGGGCTTGACCTATGCATAAAGGAATACAATAATGTTTGTCCAAATTCTGTAAAATACCTCACAAGTAATATGAAAGTTACTTATCCGATAAATTTTGATCCTAACATCGTAACCAAGGCTGAATTGATTCCACAAGGATAATTCCGTTATGATTTTTCTATATGAATGAGGGAGAGTTCTGACGAGAAAATATACAAAGCTGGTTAAGGATTAGTAGAGGACCAATACTTCTGTAAAAGTTGTTTTAAAATATTGAAGAATTGATTGAAGATTCATTTCTACATTTCTGTGACTTGAATAAATTTCGAGGATGAAATTTATTTTAAGGAGGAGAGAATTGTAAAACCCTAAATTGGGGGTCAAATTATAAGTTTTTGAAATTTATGGAAAGTTTTAGAAAGTTCAGGAAATTCAGGGATCTATTCTTGAATTTGTCTATTTTTCATAGTTAGTAAAATTTAATCTTCCCTGATCGGATCGAACCAGTTTTCCCAATTTGTTATCTACCCTAAATTACAGTCGGTCTTTCTCAAATCTATCGTCATTCTGCCATCTTTAGAGCACGCCCTCACGTCGTTCGAGCTCACCATCGACCTCAACCCGACCTCAAAATATGCCTTGCTCCGGCCACCTGTGAGCGTCAGCGCCACCTCCAATAGAAGCACCTTGATCGTTCGACCAAAACCCCTAAGGTTGATCGTCAAAGGCCATCATCGTCCGCCATAAAACTCGTTACAAAGCTTCATCGTCTCTATCATCGATCGCCTTGGTTTTTCGTTGATTTAGATCGATCCGACGATCGTCTTGCAACATCGCCGCTACCAATGTGTTCCTTTTCATTTCCAAACAAAACCCGACTCGTGGGTCGCCGTACCATCGTCGTTGCTCTATTCGGCCACCATGGGTAAGTCGTCGGTCATTTTTATGGGTATTTTAATCATGATTTTGGTTTGGTTTAGAATTAATTTTTTTGTTTTTGGATGTATGGATGCTTTTGGAGTAATCGGTCGACAAACTGGACCTCCGTCGCCGCCGTATGGACGTGAGGCTTGTTTTGGTCCGGGAAATTTCAATAACCGGGTCTAGTTGACCCGACCCGTCTGATCCGACCTGACCCGCCTGGTGCAGTCCACTCACCGAGTCAACCCATCCAAGTCAACTTATCTGAGTCAACTCGTCCGAGTCAACCCGTCCGAGTAAACTCCTCTGAGTCAACCTGTTGACTTTAACCCGTTGACTTTGACCAAAAAGTTAAATTTTCTGAAAAGTCTTATTTTGTGTTTTTCGACGTCCCGAGTCCATTTTTAGGCCCGTTTCCCCAAATTTAAACCCGGTAAGCTATTTTTCACTGATTAACTACTCGATTTGATCCATTTTTCATAATTAAGCTTCGTTTCTGATGAAATTTCTATTATTGTGTATCTGAGGAATTATTGGACATTGAATTAAAGAATGAGGGCGTTTGAATAGAGTTTAAATGTTCGATCGGTGGGGAGCGAAAATTGAGGTAAAACTTTACTACATCTTTGCATGTTTTTATGGAACATGTTGATAATGGATAAATGCATAGATTTATATGATTGGTCTATTATGCATGTTTGATTATGGATTGACTCGAACCGAATACGGTTTAAGTGATAAATTGGTTAAGACTCTATTGAATTACATAAGAAAATTGAAAGACTAGTAAGAAATGATTTCTAGTACAATGATTAATATGAAGAGCAAATGACCTCATATTTATTAAGTTCTAATTATTTTCGTTAGAATGTTTAATACCAGAATCACTTGATTGTAAAATTATAAAATTGCCCCTATGGGTAAAAATGTTTCGAACTAACCCTCACAGTAAAGGTACCCTAAAAATTCATATTTAATATGATAATCTGTTGATTCACCTGTTAAATTCTTGATCTGTTCAGAAAGTCACTGATAATTAGATCTTACATCCGAGAAGGTACAATACCTAGAATTATTGTTTTATCAGCAAATACCTAAAGCGTAAAATATCGAAAGTATTATTTATGTTTGCATTGTTCAGACAAATTTTAGTGTATGGAAAGACCTAAATAAAGGAAAGGACTGAAATACTCTTAAATCGTAAAAAATGACCAAAATACCCCTGAAGAGTAAAATAATCCAAAATATCTCTAAGCCCTTGAATGACTAAAATATATTACCTAGTTGAACAAAATGAAAGAACTGTATGTATTCGAATTTCAGAAATTACCGAATTACTCTAGAAACTCCGAAGTGACTAGGATAGACTTGACTAATTGAATTGAGTACCCCAATGACCTTGAATTAAGTGAATAACTTGGATAAGTCTAGAAACACTGATGATTAATTTGACAATAATTTTCTGTATTAAAAAATGAATTATAACACCCCTAACCCGTACCCATCCCGAATACGAGTCTGAAGTGTCACATTGACTTTTCAAACTTTGACTCTTAAAGAAAAGCATGAAAAGTTTTAAACTTTCATTAAAATAAAATATGTTAATTTACACAAGTTGGACCAAATTTGAACCAAATTAATCAGAACATTAGAAATTCACAATTTTGTTACATGCCAACACACTATAAACAACCAAATACATACACTTAACTACAATTCTGATCTGATTTGTGGAAAGGAGAGTCTGACCTATCTAGCTTCAACTCACTTCTCTTCTCGTTTATCCAGAACCTATGTGTGAAACACTCACACGCTAAGTCGATGACTTAGTGAGGCATAAAAAAACATATATAAAAACTATAATTCGAAACAATGCATGAACATTTAATATGATTCTATCATTCATAACCATATAATATTTCATTTAACATATACATGCATGCACCTGTATATTATCATCTTCACTAAATGTGCACATCATCTATCCCTTAGAGCAATTCATAGAGAATCAAATATAACAGTGTAATTCACGTTTGTCTACTAAACTATAACACTTATGATCATATTATGCACATATGAATATAATCTTCTGATGCAATTTCATTTCAATTTATCTTTAAATTGCCCATGTATATTATTGAGAACAGAAGGTACGTGAGTACACTGAGGTTGTGCACGAATGCTGTCACCACAGCTCGAATAATTCCCACTAGGGGCACTGAATATTTGTCCCGAAGGACCACTATATCCCGAAGGACCACTGATATGTCCCGAAGGACCACTATGTCCCGAAGGACCACTAATAATCCCTCGACTCTTGGCATGCCAATTATACCTACAACTCTCATATTAAATAACATGGGCTTAAATGTGGATACACTTTACATTTTCATATCTCTCTTATCATTCATCATATAAACACATCATTCACTTCACATATACAAATATGATCACTCTATCTTTTCATATATCACATAACATTATCCTTTGGTAATACCACTCATTACACATAATGTCCTATTAAAACATGAATAAATTATGCATGTAATCACTTGCAAGTAGAACAATTCCATCTAAATCACATATCACATGACTTATAACTTATTCTTATATTTTATCATAAACATATACTCTTATAACTTCTTATCACTTGATTTCATATAGCTAATAATCACATGACTTATCTTATAAACATATATTCATATACTTTATGATTACATATTTTACTCCATTTCACACATAGCCACATAATTACGTAATTCACTTACACATATATCATTTTCATACCTAAATCATATAACCCCTAAGTCTTCCTCATAAAGTTATACTATATGTTCATATAATCTCATTTTATCCTATAAGTTAATACTTATCTTGACTCACTTTTCCATTCATTCACATAATTGATTATATCAATTTATATGATTTATTACACTATCCTGCATTTATACTGATCATGAAATATATACCATAACATATAATTTATATACTAAATTAATTCATTTATCTAGCTTCATGTCACATGACTCCTATATCATAGTTTCTTTTAAATATAATTCTTCTCAAAACACTTAACTTATAATTTGGTATCATCATTTATATTTAGGCACCCTAATTTACATACTATTATCCTAAAGTCTTATAACCCTTTTCTTATACAAACCCTTATCCCATATAATATAACTTACACTTGATTATCTTATGATCACAATTATTTATATCAAATAATTCTTTAACTTAAAACATATGCCACACGTTCATTTCATCGCTTATGACTTTGTCAATCATATAGCTTATGTCACATTTCATATTCCTTTATCACTTGACTTATTTCTTGTTCCTATATCTTCTCATATACATATAAATATATTCTTTCTCATCTTAAAACTTATATTACATATGCATGAAATCTTAGAACTTATTAATAAGTAACTTAGATAATATTCTTGTATTATTTCATAGATCATTATCATATAACACACTAAATGCACATCACATAACATGTAATGCAAGCATGTCATATTCACATAGCACACAATCCTAATCATGTTTCGACTCATGCTATCATATATTCAAAATCTCGGGAACAAACTTATCACAAGTCCAATTCCCATGTAAAAATACATATAGTCCAACAGTATGCACTCACCTTGACTCAATCTTAATCCTTCGATTGTTCCGGAACAAGATTACGTTCTATATCTATATAGTATACATTGACACATATCAGTATGCTAATTAATATATTCTAATCTTTCACTTCTTATACTAAAAGAAAGGCTATTTTCATCTTTTACTAAAGGTATGCATCGATGTATTCTACAGTGTATCGATGCATTCCTTAACGTATGCATCGATGCACTACCTGTGCATCGGTACACAAATCAGATTCGATGTTTATTCTTAAGGGGGTGAATCGATGCACTCCTTATCCATCGATGCACTAATTGCATTCGATGTTCATTTATTTGAGAGTGCATCGATACACATTGAAGATGCATCGATGCACACAACCCAGAAATTCCATTTTAAGCACGAAATTCACTCTATTTTCATCTCAAATCTTCATCTTTTACCTCCTTAAATAATCCTAACTTTCATACACATACTTAAACTCATTTATACTCCATAATCACTTCTTTAACCTTAAAATTCTATCCTTTACATGGCATTCAAGAATCACACTAAATTTCCAACATGTTTTAAAACCCATTCTATCACTTCATATATATTAATTTAACCCTTGACAAGTCAAATTCAACTTCAAAATCTATTAACTCGTTCTATTTCAAGAATTATCTTAAAAACTCATTTTTCTTAATTTCTCATAACTTGTTAATCTTTGAGTTTTAAGCCACCTAAAGCTTTCCTTAATCTTTCTTAACATCATAAGAATCAAAACAAGCTTTAAACCAAAAGAATTAACCAACTGGAGACCCACTTACCTTATACAAGGCTTCACGGCGGAGAGGAGGAAGAAGAAGACTGAAGAATGCTCTGGAGAAATTATTTCCTTTCCCACGTGCTTATTACCCTTTAAAAAGGGAGATAAAAATCTTCCATAAAAATGACCATAGTACCATTATTACTTTCAAACTTTGTTATTAAATCCAACATCAACACTTTTCATTTAAATCCCTAAACTTTCAATCTTTTCTAAGATTGATCACTAAACTACCCAAAATTCTCTTTTGGTCATTGACCCAACTTTTGGGATATTACAAATCTCCCCTCCTTTAAAGAAAATTCGTCCTCAAAATTTAACTGCACAAATAATAAGAACATTTCTTCTAATGTTCTTATGTTGTTTCTTTTACTTAATCTTCCTTCCCTTAGTTTTTCAACTACATTTTTCCTTTATATATTCTTATCATGTCACTTCTCATATAACCAATAGCATCAGCTTTTATCACTCAAAATCAGTAATCAATCAAATTCCTTTATTCATTCAAAATCAAATCTCCTTATACACAAATCATATATTTTCTTTCATGCTCACATATTCTTTTCCTCTCACTTATGCTCATCTCTGATTACTGATCTTTATCATCTCTTCATAACTTTGATAATCAACACTCCTTGTACAGATCTTATTCTTCGTAAAGTCCTTATTCAAATCATAATACACATATCCTTGACTTACTTCAAACATATTAATGATTTACTCTTTCAGTACATCACCTTTACACAATCAAATACATAACCATTTACAAATTTACGCCATACTCTGTTAGCTTAATCCGACATCATCTTTAATCTTTTAACTACATTCTTCATCACTTAACATTATCAATCAGCTATAGTTCCTTCAATCATATACCCTTTTTCTGGTCGAAACTAACTCATCATTAATTTATTTGACTCATTCAACTCACATTCTCACTCATTCACAATGCAATTTTCTTGGGTTCAAACTCAGGCATTACAATTTCATATGAATATACAAATCCAAATTAATATCATACTTGGTTAATTTAACCTTATATCTTTTCCAAATCTTACAACTTTATCACCTTTACTATTACAGTTAATAAACATCAACTATTCAATTTAGGGCACAAGCCCTAATCATCCAATCATATACCTTCTTTTCCGTCAAAATTTTCCTCTACGGTATCGTACTCAACTTTTCAAACTCAGACTTTTACTCGTACATAGTATTATTTCTCTATTTGAGAGTCAAACGTTGTTACTTTCTTTGTCTTGTAAACTGATCACCGATATACCCTTCTTAAACTCTTCTTATCAATCCTTAGTTTTACTCAAACATATGAATCCTCACCTTCCTCATTATGTTTATTATAATCAAAATATACAATTGTATCCCGATCCACTTCATCTTTGGTTGTCTTATCCTGACACCATCTCAAAATATAAATTTCTATATATTTTTCATCACATAATCGGGTTAGCCAACTCTAACTCTTTCCATCTAAAATGCAAACTCTTATTATGTCCCCATTCTTGCTTATACACAATATTATTCCTTTATCTCAAACTCATAAACTCTTGCTTTATATATCTTATACGCTTGTCACTGATGCACTTATTCTTGAATTCTTCTACAAATTCTAAACACATCTATAGATCATTAAACTTTCTTATGGTGAGACTTGTTCACCATATTTTATCTTATCCACAAAATAACAAGAATACTTTACATCACTTTTTCGATTCAAAACTGTGAAAACTTTCTATTACTATTCTAATATGATTTCAACTTCTGAAATCAACCTTTGATCTTATGAGACACTTCCTGAGGTGTCCGCTCTTCATCCTGCCTGGCCAGGGCAGGTGAATTGCTATCATCATCAGGTTTATCACCTCACTTCTTTCAAAATTCTCAAAATCAAATTTCTACTATATTGAACTAATCTATTTCTATTAGCAAGACAATACACTCCTTACACTATTAGATCAGAAATTTCTCACTCTGGTTGGCATGTACACATTTTAAAACTCTTTTAACTTCGATTTAAGCTTAGAATCGGCTAAACCTTAGCTCTAATACCATTAAATGAAACACCCCTAACCCGTACCCATCTCGGATACGAGTCCGAAGTGTCACATTGACTTTTCAAACTTTGACTCTTAAAGAAAAACATGAAAAGTTTTAAACTTTCATTAAAATAAAAGATGTTAATTTACACAAGTTGGACCCAATTTGAACCAAATTAATAAGAGCATTAGAAATTCACAATTTTGTTACATGTCAACACGCTATAAACAACCAAATACATACACTTAACTACAATTCTGATATGATTTGTGGAAAGGAGAGTTTGACCTGTCTAGCTTCAACTTACTTCTCTTCTCGTTTATCCAGAACCTACGTGTGAAACACTCACACGCTAAGTCGATGACTTAGTGAGGCATAAAAAACATATATAAAAACTATAATTCAAAACAATGCATGAACATTTAATATGATTCTATCATTCATAACCATATAATATTTCATATAACATATACATACATGCACCTGTATATTATCATCTTCACTAAATGTGCACATCATCTATCCCTTAGAGCAATTCATAGAGAATCAAATATAACAGTGTAATTCACGTTTGTCTACTAAACTATAACACATATGATCATATTATGCACATATGAAAATAATCTTCTGATGCAATTTCATTTCAATTTATCTTTGAATTGCCCATGTATATTATTGAGAATAGAAGGTACGTGAGTACACTGAGGTTGTGCACGAATGCTGTCACCACAGCTCGAATAATTCTCACTAGGGGCACTGAATATTTGTCCCGAAGGACCACTATGTCCCGAAGGACCACTGATATGTCCCGAAGGACCACTATGTCCCAAAAGACGACTATATCCCGAAGGACCACTGATAATCCCTCGACTCTTGACATGCCAATTATACTTAGAACTCTCATATTAAATAACATGGGCTTAAATGTGGATACACTTTACATTTTCATATCTCTCTTATCATTCATCATAAAAACACATCATTCACTTTACATATACAAATATGATCACTCTATCTTTTCATATATCACTTAGCATTATCCTTTGGTAATACCGCTCATTACACATAATGTCCTATTAAAACATGAATAAATTATACATGTAATCACTTGCAAGTAGAACAATTCCATCTAAATCACATATCACATGACTTATAACTTATTATTATATTTTATCATAAACATATACTCTTATAACTTCTTATCACTTGATTTCATATAGCTCAATAATCACATGACTTATCTTATAAACATATATTCATATACTTTATAATTACATATTTTACTACATTTCACACATAGCCACATAATCACGTAATTCACTTACACATATATCATTTTCATACCTAAATCATATAACCCCTAAGTCTTCCTAATAAAGTTATACTATATGTTCATATAATCTCATTTTATCCTATAAGTCAATACTTATCTTGACTTACTTTTCCATTTATTCACATAATTGATTATATCAATTTATATGATTTATTACACTATCCTGCATTTATACTAATCATGAAATCTATACCATAACATTTAATTTATATACTAAATTAATCCATTTATCTAGATTCATGTCACATGACTACTATATCCTAGTTTCTTTTAAATATAATTCTTCTCAAAACACTTAACTTATAATTTTGTATCATCATTTATATTTAGGCACCCTAATTTACATACTATTATCCTAAAGTCTTATAACCCTTTTCTTATACAAACCCTTATCCCATATAATATAACTTACACTTGATTATCTTATGATCACAATTATTTATATCAAATAATTCTTTAACTTAAAACCTATGCCACACGTTCATTTCATCGCTTATGACTTTATCAATCACATAGTTTATGTCACATTTCATACAATTTCATAGTCCTTTATCACTTGACTTATTTCTTGTTTCTATATCTTCTCATATACATATAAATATATTCTTTCTCATCTTATAACTTATATTACATATGCATGAAATCTTAGAACTTATTAATAAGTAACTTAGATAATATTCTTGTATTATTTCATAGATCATTATCATATAACACACTAAATGCACATCACATAACATGTAATGCAAGCATGTCATATTCACATAGCACACAATCCTAATCATGTTTCGACTCATGGTATCATATATTCAGAATCTCGGGAACAAACTTATCACAAGTCCAATTCCCATGTAAAAATACATATAGTCCAACAGTATGCACTCACCTTGCCTTGCTTGCTTTGACTCAATCTTAATCATTCGATTGTTCCGGAACAGGATTACGTTCTATATCTACATAGTATACATTGACACATATCAGTATGCTAATTAATATATTCTAATATTTCACTTCTTATACTAAAAGAAATGTTATTTTCATCTTTTAATAAAGGTATGCATCGATGCATTCTATAGTGTATCGATGCATTCCTTAACGTGTGCATCGATGCACTACATGTGCATCGGTACACAAATCACCTTCGATGTTTATTCTTAAGGGGGTGCATCGATGCACTCCTTATGCATCGATGCACTAATTGCATTCGATGTTCATTTATTTGAGAGTGCATCGATACACATTGAAGATGCATCGATGCACACAACTAGAAATTCCATTTTAAGCACGAAATTCACTCTCTTTTCATCTCAAATCTTCATCTTTTACCTCCTTAAATATTCCTAACTTTCATACACATACTTAAACTCATTTATACTCCATAATCACTTCTTTAACCTCAAAATTCTATCATTTACATGGCATTCAAGAATCACACTAAATTTCCAACATATTTTAAAACCCATTCTATCACTTCATATATATTAATTTAACCCTTGACAAGTCAAATTCAACTTCAAAATCTATTAACTCCTTCTATTTCAAGAATTATCTTAAAAACTTATTTTTCTTAATTTCTCATAACTTGTTAATCTTTGAGTTTTAAGCCACCTAAAGCTTTCCTTAATATTTCTTAACATCCTAAGAATCAAAACAAGCTTTAAAACAAAAGAATTAACCAACTGAAGACCCACTTACCTTATACAAGGCTTCACGGCGGAGAGGAGGAAGAAGAAGACTGAAGAATGCTCTGGAGAAATTATTTCCTTTCTCACGTGCTTGTTACCCTTTATAAAGGGAAATAAAAATCTTCCATAAAAATGACCATATTACCCTTATTACTTTCAAACTTTGTTATTAAATCCAACATCAACACTTTTCATTTAAATCCCTAAACTTTCAATCTTTTCTGAGATTGATCACTAAACTACCCAAAATTCTATTTTGGTCATTGACCCAACTTTTGGGATATTACATGAATACTCAGGAAGTGTAACGTTTTAACTGATTGACAGGTATTATTGATGGGACTTGTACAGTTCTAGTTAACTCGATATTCCGATAGATCGACACAAGTCGTAAATGCCCTGAATCTTCATTTCCATTATTAGCTCAAATCACTATGAATTCTCTAAGAACCTAATGCCCAAAATGCCTCTGATTTTCCTGAATAATAGAATCACTCCGGTCATATATGAAAACACAAGTAACTCAGATACAAAGGATTCTGAATACCCTTCTGATTACTTAGTGCCTCCGAAAAATGTACGAATACTATATGATTATGATAAATCACATTCTGAATAACTGATGATTCCGTCAGTTAATGAACTCTTCCGATAGTGATTCTAACTTCTAGCATTCTATCGGTATACTGAAGATATGTGTTTCCTCTGCCCGATAAGATTAGCAAGTACCTGAGAATAATATCTGAAACCTCTAGAGTGTTTCCTAACCACATAGATGTTTTCTCTTATCCTGTTCTGATCTCTGATCACTGCTCTGATTTCTAATATCCCTGTTTACTAACTGAAATTATTTTTATACTGGGTACTCTAAGATTTTGTATGAAGACTCTGGTAGGTTCAGTCGCTGCTGGTAATTCCTTGTATAGGTTCAACACCGATTGGTAATTCATATCTCTGGTAAGTTCAGTCGCTGCTAGTAATTCCTTGAATAGTTTTAGCATCGACTGGTAAATCCTTATGGACCTAAGGTGACCTTTGGGTAGGCTGTGTGACCCCAATAATCTTTCTTGGGTAGGCTCTCAAGCCCCAAGGTACTCCCTTAGGTTATGCAGCTATAGGGAGCTACATATGGAGTTCGGTTGGGTACTATGGTTTTTGAAAATATATGTTTTAAACTACTAATATTTTAAAAAGATTTGTACTTTTTCATTAGTTTTTGTGGGAACACACTAGATATTCTATTCTGATCTCCTGAACTTAGTCATCTGAAATATTTCCCTCTGACTGAAAGCTTACTATCTGTTACTACCTGCAATATCAGTGGGACCTTAACTCAGCCAAAAAGTCTATAGATGTTTGAACTAATAAGGAAATATATGTTTAATTGTTATCTGCATGTTCTTCATCATCACCTGTAGTTCTGTATTACCGAGCTTTCCAAAACTCATTTTGATACTCACTTTTCAGGTTAATAGAATTGAACCAGTGCAACTATATACGTCAGTAGGGAGTTTCACCGGCGTTGCTTGCGGAGTATGGTGCTTTTGATTAGGGGCATGTAGTTTGTATTTTGTTTTTATATCCGAGTCAGATATCTGTTTTATTTTTAAATATTGATAAATTTTACTTTTGTATTTATAAATTGTTTTATGATTTTAAGCATTTTAACAAAAAGTTTAATTTTCTGGGATTTTTACGGTGGGTCACTCCGGTGGCCTTAATGTGACACTCCGGATCGGATCAGGCTACCCACATCGGTCTGAGGGGGTTAGAGGGTGGTCTTAAGGGTGATGAAGATAGTGTTCATGTCGCTGTTGTAGGAGAGTGTTGTGTTTAAGGTGGTGGATATGATGTTGATAATGCTACTACTATTGTTACAAGTGAAGATGATGAAGAGAGTGATTGTGAGGTAGTATATGGGGATGTTGTAAGTGATAATGGTATGATAAAAAATGAAATTGAGATGCATGCAGAAGGTGTATGTGGGAATGACACCAAGGGATAGGCCTTTATACTAGTTTGAGAACAAATGAGCAAACTTTCTATGTAAGAACAAATTTTTACACTAATTTTTTATATTAATAATTTATGAATATTTTAATATTGTTATTTTCTAACAGTCTGGAACAAGTGCACCAAAGAATAGGAAATGAGTTGAAGAACCTATGGGCACTCAAGAATTAGTTGCACCAAAGAAGAAGAATAACCTATTAATTATGGATTGCAATAGTTATTTTTGATTGTGTTGTTTCTTTTTGTGCCCAAACTCCAATATTTTCCTAATTTGATATGGGATACCTTTTTAGTTAAAGATAGTGTTTGCGTAGCATGATAAGAAAGGGATAAAAATAACTTCAATCATTTTATGCATGAAATATGTTATTTATGGATTAACTTATACTATCAATCATTTTAGATATGACAAATATTGTTAATTACTTTGTGCATGAAACATATTATTTATGGATAAACTTATTAAGTATTTACAATTCTCATAATAGATAGTGTAGACAAATAACTAAACATAATAATTCATTCTAAATAAGTAATTGTCAAACACTTAACCTTTAACACAAACACTTAATAGTAAAATTTGAACACTAAACAATAGATATATATAAACATTAAACTACTAGTACAAGTACTATTATCACAAAGATACATATGACACACAACATAGAGCAAATGAACATTGTCTTATAAAAACGTTTTGTTTCTAGAATGCTTTAGATTTTTCCTTCAAGTTCTTAATATTTTGTTTTAATTCATTATCAATGACTTTGCTTTTCACACTTTCATTATCTTTCACTTCTTTTTGCACACTTTCACTCTCTTCTAATGGTAAATTATTGATTTGAACAGTAGAAGTACCTTCACAACTTGTAATTTGTCTTCTAAATCTTGTATCCTCCTTCGCTAAATTATGTTCACTATCACGTAATTGTCATAGCAAGTGATTTTCTCGTTCAGGCATATTGCTATTATACCATTCAAAATACCTATAACCATGCTACAATAAGAGAAAAATTCATTATCAATTGATATATACATTTCTTATTAGAAGTCAACTAAAGTGATAAAGTATTAAATTTTCTTACCGAAAAATTTGAGAAAATATAATACCTTCTTGCGGGGTTTAAATTGCTCCATGAAGTTTCTCTAAGAGCCAATTTATTGTAATAACACTTTTTGTGTTCTTCATCATACAAAAAATCTTGTCGAAAAGAACTAAAGATGGTTGAAAAATCGAACATGTCAATTAGAGATTTTCTACCAACCTAAAAACATACAAACAAGATTATTTATTAAAATAAATCAATTTTCTTATCCTACTTACACTAAAATATGGATTTCAACAGGCTATCAATAATGTTCCTTACTAAAAAAAATTACTCTAACGGAATACCTTTCACAAATTTATTTCGAACTAAGCTATACAATAATGTTCAAGTGTTATGAACAACCCATTCATAAAATCTATAAAGCCCATTCAAAACTCGCACAAACCCAAACATTGTAGAAAATTTATTTGAAAACCCATTCGAAAATTAGGAATAGTGGATGATTAGATTCAAAAATAAATAAATTCACATTCAAAATAAATTATATTGTGGGAATAATCGATTAACAAAAAAGAAAACTCACCTTTATAATTGATTGAAAGTTGTTGCTTCAATGAATTTGGAGAAATTTAAAAGTTAGAATGATTAAATTAGGAATAATTTGAAATATAAGTAATTAAATTAAAAAATTAAACTTCATTGACCAAATTAAGAGTGAGAAGATAGTTGAGTGATGAATGATGTAATTTACCCATAAAAAAGTGTCATGTTGTAATAGTCTGGCTATGTTTCTAATAAAGATGTTCCAAAATGAAACAAAAAGTAAACGGTAGATATGATTTTGAAATAAACAAAAAATTAGGTACCAAAAAGAAACAAAATTGATCATTTAGCTACTAAACGTGTAACTTACCCTAATATTTTTCTCTTAAGTGTTGCTTGGTCTTTATGTTTAGTGTTGGTTGCTGACAGCTAGTATTCATTGTTTTTTCATCTATTTTCTTATATCACATCTTTATTTTTATTTTATTTTTTAATTTCTAATAACTTTGCTTTCATGAAATGATTTTCTCTACCTTTTGGAATGTTTTCCATTTTCTCTATCAGATGTTTGCTTTCATGACAAAATCCCAATCACTTTTGCTTATTTTTTTCATGGTTGAATTTGACATCGTTTCAACTGATCAAATTAACGCTTATTTATTATCCCATTGATTGTCCTACTTTGGACTCTCAAATGAATTTGGAAATTCGATTTGTGTTCGGAGATAATTTTCTCATGATGCTTGACTCTGATTCGTGATTGTTGGTGATACTTCAGTTGCTTGACCCCCTATTGTGGTTCATTTGTCGATGTAATCAAATCAATTCAAAATTTTATTTTATTTAAGTTTTTGGATTGATTTTTAACCTTTTTTTCCTTACATGATATTAAGAAACTAATTGTGTATTAATAATGATTGAAAATGGTCTAATTATGTGTTTACTTTAGACTTATGGTTGTAAATTATCATTATAATTTTAGATTTTTCTTTTTTTTTTAATAAAACTAGTTGTTTATATGCGAGAAAAAAAAACTAATATAATATTAATTATGAATTTCTTGCATAATTATAATATATAATAATCATTAGGCATGATAATAGATGTATGAACTTATAAGTCTCCCGATAATATAAAAAGTAATTCTTATACACAAAATGATTTTAGGCAAAAAAAAGCATCAAAGGCCCCTGAACTTTAAAAAATAATGTGGCTCCTATCGTTTTTTTTATCAATGTTGCCCTCCAACTTGAAAAAAGAATTTAATGTATCCCTTTGACCAACGTTTTACGTCGTTGACCAATGTCTCCATTGCTTTGAGCTGACGTGGCTAGTCAAGCAGCTTAACATCATATTTTTAGCGATCAATTTGGCCCTCCAACTCACAAAATAACTCGATGTGACCCTTTGACTATGTTTAATGATGTTATAAATGAGAAAATTACATAATTCATCACTCAACTATCTTATTTCTCCAATTTCAATCACTAAAATTTAAAAGTTTCAATTTTAATCCCTCAAATTGCTCCTATTTAATCATCATGACTTATTTTATTAATATGTATGAATGATGTGGCATTCATTATTCTTATTTTATTTATATATGATAAAATAATATTAATTAAATTAAAATTTCAAAATTGTGATTAAATTAATTACCATAAATTTTTTTGAATCAAATGGGGTTTAAACTTTTATATGAAAAGTTTATCTTGTTCATCATTTTTTTTAGAAAAATCAAATTCCCGGTTAGACTATGTCGCGTCAACCGTCGCTTACCAGTAATGGAGAAGAGAAAATTAGTCTTTTCCGAGAGTTTATAATTTTGAAATTTTAATTTAATTATAATTTTGGGAATATTTTTTGATTTAATCAGAATTTTGATTTTTTTAATTTACTTAATATTATTTTAATCATATATCAATAAAATATGAACAATGAATGCCACATCATACATAAATATTAATAAAATAAGTCATGAAGATTAAAATAGGAGCAATTTAAGGGATTAAAATTGAAAACTTTTAAAGTTTAGTGATTAAAATGGGAGAAAGAAGATAGTTGCATGGTGAATGGTGTAATTTTCTCATTTATAACAGTGTTAAACAGAGTTAGGGGTGTTCATTTTTTTGATTTTAACCGAATTAACCGACCGAACCGAATTAGTTCTGTTAAATGGGTAGGCAGCCAAATTAGTTCGATTGGGGAACGCTTAATGTCTTTTTCAATATTCGGTTAACGGTTAATTCGGTTCGAAATCGGTTAATTAACCGAATTAACAAAAAGTATTAAATATTAAATATATTATATATTTAAATACATATTTTAAGCTCAAAACCATTAAAAATTAAGACCCAATTATTTTTTAACCACACTAGACTCATTAAATTATTAATACCTAATTAAATTTTAACCCAAATTAAAAAAAATACTTCTATTATATTTAAAATTAATTTAATTAAAAAATATAAAAATTCGGTTAATTCGGTTAACCGACCGAAATAACCGAGCTTTATTCGATTTGGTTAATATTTTCAAAAAAAAAGTTTGGTTCGATTAACGGTTAAAGAAAAAAGTTCAGTTAATTCGGTTTGTTCAGGCACCAATTTAACCGATTGAACACCCCTAAACAGAGTCAAATGGTCACATTGAGTTATTTTGTGAGTTAGAGGGTCAAATTGATCGCTAAAAATATGATGTTGGGCTGTTTGACGTGTCACGTCAGCACAAAGTAACGGAGACGCTGATCAACGACGAAAAACGTTGGTCAAAGGGCTAATTAAATTCTTTTTTCAAGTTGAAGGGCCACATTATTCCAAAAAAATAATAGAGGCCACATTGGTTATTTTTTAAAGTTCAGGGCCCCTGATTCCTTTTTCCCATGTTTTTACTTTATGATTTTACATAAAAGAATAAAGAAAATTATGCACCAAAAAACAATACAAAGGAACACCAAGTAAATAAAGGAATCGAATAACGAGTCAATTGCGAACGTGTCGTTTCAAGGGGATTAAAAACGTAAAATTTGAAAGCTGTGGGATTTGAACCGAAGCCCTTTCAGACTAGAGCCTAAAACAAAAGCCTTAGACGCTAGAAGGAGGGCTTGAACCTCCGACCTTGTGGTTAACAGCCACACGCTCTAACCAACTGAGCTATTCCAGCTTCTTGGTGATGAAGTGTAAAATGTTATTTAAAACTGTTTTCAACAGTTGGAAGCCTCTATATAGCTCTAGCGTCTGAGCTACCTGAACATGTATACCTCAAATTCATTGCTTAAGCAGAGGAGCAAGTTTAAGGCTAATACCTTTTGTCCCAACCCATCCTGCAATTGCTCAGCTTATGCTAGTGAGATGCTACTATAAAGTCATTTTCCATCTCCAATCCATTTTGAGGATATGCTTATTTCATATAATTTATTTTTTGAATTTTTCTTCTTCATTTATACTATTTGATTTGTGTAAAATAATTTAATTAATTTTATTTTTCAAATTAATATAAAATAATTTTAAATTTTGATAATATATTTTTAACTTTTCGCTTAAAAAATAAGCATACATTATATTATTGGACAAAGTTTTGATCATGTAGTTTACATTGGAGTTTCAATGTCGTTTTGTCGTATTTATTAAGCATACGGCCAGGTTCTTTACGTTCAAGACTGCTCTTTTGAATTGTTCTTTTCCCGGACAGCTGTGGCGTTCGCTTCATCTTCATGAAACCAACTCAACCCGATTCAATTGACTTTTGTAATATAACTAGGGTTAAGGTTAGAGTCCACTTACATTATATAATTTTTTATTTATATATATATATATATATGTAAGATTATTGGATGGGTGGAAATAGAAGACATAGATTAACTCTTTACTTTTTCAGTGAATATCTTCTCATTTTGTATGATAAATCTCAATCATCTATTTTCACTCATCTAACGCTTCTACGTCTCTAAATTTATTTTTTTAAAAATTATACTATGTAATTGAATCCTAACCTTTAAGAAAATACATATACACATTAATCAATGTTTGAAAAATAAATACTATTAAATGTTTAAGAAAACACATATACACTACACATTATGTAAATGTTTAAGAATTATGTTACATAAGTGTATTAAGGGATTGATCAAGGAAGAAGGAGAAAATTTAAAATCATCATATATTTTAGATCGTTTATATATTTTATAAATTTATCTCTTTTTAAAATTTTAAAAGTCAATTTTCTAATATAAAATTTTATGTCTAAGCCCCGCAAATATAATATGCTCTCTCCGTCAGGTTTACTTGGAAAGAAAACTAAAAAGAAAAAATGTATTAAATTCGATCATTTGACGTAATAATATAATCGAATTAAAATATAGTCCCAAGCATTATTAAGTTCTTACTTTTTGACCAAAAAGTTATTTTTAGTTTATAATAAAAATTCACCAAATTCCATGAATAGATCCTTCTCTGCAATAAGTCCACTCGTAGAGGAAAAAGATCGAGAAGATAGATAAATACATGAATATACTAAGGCAATGAAAAAGTCTTTAAATTTTATAATTTTTCTTTATATTGAACAATAAAGACATGAATAATAAAGCGAGTAAGTTAATCCTCTTCTAGAATTTTTAAATTTTATTATATTTTATATTAATTATCTATGATCACATTCTAAAATTTTATAATTTAAAGGTAACGAACCCATAAAATTTTATAAGTTACTAACATTAAACCCTAACTCTATTCCTATTTTGAAGGCAAAGCGGTCTGAATGAGACCGAATATTCCCACAAAAGAGCGAGGAAGTTTCTAAGTCCCATGTGCCTTCCTTTTTGCCAAACATTTGTGGTATCCTTGACAATACCCACCTTAGTCATCCTTTCTCTCATATTTTTCCTTATAGGTTTATACTTGATTATCACGGGAAAATATAACCAAAACAATGGAGGATATGCCACCAGGGTTTCGATTCTATCCAACTGAGGAAGAACTGCTTTCATTTTATCTCCATAACATGTTAGAAGGAAAGAGAGAACACCTCAACAATCTTATTAACAACCGAGTCATCCCAGTGGTCGACATTTATGGCTACAATCCAACCGATCCCCCACGTAAATAAATAACCACATGGACTTCTCTTTTAAAGTACTTTTATTTGATCCTTTTGAGTTCCTTTTTTCATGCAGAGTTTTCGGTTTCTTTGTGCCATAAGGGCACAGAGCAGTGGGTTTTCTTTGTCCCGAGAAATGAAAGTGAGGCTCGAGGAGGGAGACCCAAGAGGCTAACGGATTCTGGGTATTGGAAAGCTACTGGTTCGCCTAGTTTAGATTATGCTTCTGATGATCGAACAATAGGGTTTAAGAGAACCATGGTTTTCTACAATGGAAGGGCTCCAAGCGGCGGGCACAAAACTGATTGGAAGATGAATGAATATAAAGCTTTCCATGGAGAAGCATCCCTCGCTAATGGTGCACAACTTCCTCCTGTATGAAACTTTTTAATTCTTAATCCTATTTCATTAACTATCTTATGGTATAATTAGCCCTTTGCATAATTTTAATTTCTTCTTGGGGGTTTATAGCTGAGACAAGAATTTAGCTTGTGTCGGGTGTATACGAAATCAAAATGCTTAAGATCGTTAGACAGGCGACCAATGGCAGGTGCAGTGCAGATAAGCCGGCAAGTTCCTCAACACGTTAAATATGGTTTTGAGTTGACAGAAAGCTTACCAGAGAGTTCATCTTTGGGTGATAAAGGCAATCAAATGACTCAAACCGAGAAAATAATGACGATGAATATTCCTTTTGGACTATAGATGGGTTCTGGGGTCTAAATAATTGATGCAGTTTTGTATTTGGTATAGACGGTGTAATTCTATATACGGTTATTGGATAATAATTTTTTAATAATATATTATTATATATTTATGATTTAAAATAAAATATTATTTAATGTATGACATCATTATAAATTTATTTAAATTGATGTTCATTAAAATATATTATTATATATTTTTAAAATTTAATAAAAATATTATATTAAACATTAAACATTTATATGAAAATTTAATTGATAATAAAATTTATAATTGAGAATTTTATTTTATTTCATTAAATATGACATATCATAAACTTTTCAGACCGAAGTAATACTAAAAAGGTCACAAACTCAAATAAGACTTAAAAATCACTTCAAGTTTACCGTCGTCCCTAAATGATGATATGATTTAGATGAAATTGAGTACAAATGATAAAAATGATAAATTTACAATAATATATCAATAATTCTATATATATTTGAGTGGAATCATATTCAGCTCAACTTGATATATGACTCGACTTAATTATCATATACCCAAACTAATTTTAAATCTAAAATGGTCCAACTCGAACTGTACTTAAACTAAATATGATCTAAATCTGAAATGATTCAATCCCAACAATTTGATTTCCCCTATAAACTAAACAATATTTAAAATTAATGGTTTAATTCAATTAATAATAGATTTAATATTTTAGCAAAAATTTGTACTTTTCCAAATAATATAGATTAAAATCAAACCAATTGTACATAATTGAGAAATTTTACTTAAAAATTATCCAAAAATTAATACTTACTGAATTAGTATCATTTGACCAATATTACTGTAATATCACACTTTCAGATAAGTTTTTAGCACAATCGCACCTTAAGCATACATGGAAAAGGCGCACCTTAAACATACCTTTTGCAAGGAATCTCTATCATATTATAGTGTCTCATCCCATCAAGCACGAGAGTTGTTAGGATAAATAGTTTGCTGAAGGGAAATATTCTCTATACATGTATGTTTCTGAAGTATGTAGAGAATCTTTGAAAAAGAAAAGAAAATTTCTTTTCACAATAAGTGCTTTCACCTTCTATAGAAAAACTCTATTATACTGTCTCATCTCATAAGACATGGGAGTTGTTGGAACTTAGGATGAATACTTTCCCGAAGGGGCACATTACATGTACAAATATGTTTCTGGAATATGTAGAGAATCTCTTAAAAAAGGTGATGCTATTTTCACAAGAAGTGATTTTATCTTTTGTAGGAAATCTTTATCATGCCATATGTCTAATCCCATTAGGCATGAGAACCTTTGGGATGAATAGTTTCCCGGAGAGAAATATTATATGTACATATATGTTTTTAGAATATAAAGAATTTCAGGAAAAAAAATGAAGGTTCTTTTTACAATAATTGTTGTTATGTTATAGTGGCTCACTCCATCAAGTATGAGAGTTGTTGGGATGAATAGTTTCCCAAAGGGAAACAATATCTATGAGATATATGTTTTTTGAATATATAAAGAACCTCCAAAAAATAGGAAATCCTATTTTTTTCACAAGAAGCACTTTCACCTTTTGTAGAGAATCTTTGCCATGTCATACTATCTCGTCCCATCAGACATGAGAGTTATTAGAATGAATAGTTACCCAAAGGAGAACATTATCCGTACATATATGTTTTTTCTATTCATTTTAATACTCGCACTCTTTAAATCTCTACATTTGTTATCTTCAAATCTCAAACTCAAACTGTCAACATCTTGCTTGCATCTCTCAAAGAATGAGTCGTACTTCTATCATCATTTATTATGATGGTCAAATTCATGAATATGAAACGAGAGTTATTTTTGAATCAGAGCATTATATTTGCATATCCTTCAAGAGAAACATCACTCTTGAGAAAGTTTAAAAAATCTCCTTAAATTTTCATGTTGGAAGTACTAGAAGACTCCCTTCACTTTAATATATTTCCTAGCAAACTTGTTCCATTAACATATATAATGTTTGATATTTCTAATGATGATATTGCTATGATGGTTGATGCTCAAAATGAAAATCTAGAACCTCTTACAGAGATATATGCCAAATTTATTGAAATGAGTGAGGTTTGTGGTATGTCATTATCTTTTTACTATGGGTTAGTCGATCATGTTTATCAAGTTGAGAGCCCAACTCAAATATTCTGTAATGAGTTCACATTTTTAATGGCGAATCCACATTGTGTGATGTCATCAAATTCAATGGTAAGGCATTCATCGGTTACTTCTTACGATTTCTAGCGAAGTGGGTTGATGAATAATCCATATAGCAATATCCTCTCAAGTTCAAGGGAAAATTATTCATCTGTCAACTTGTTCAACCTCAACATCGAAATTCCATCGACACAATAATCTATTCAAAAAATCATATGACAATATGTTGTCGAGTTCAAGAGGAAGACATTCATCTATAAACTTATTCGACTTGAACATTGAAATGTCATCGACACAATAGTCCGTTCAGAACCCATATGGTAGTATGCCTTCAAGTTAAAAGGTTGACATTTTCTAATAACTTGTTCAATCTCAACATCAGAATGTCATCCACAAACAAGACAAATGATTATTCATCTCCACTACAAGAACCACCTCGTGAGCCAATTGTGGATGGTGCTAAAACAACATTATTCATTGAAATAGAATCATCTTAATTTAATATGGACTCTAATAATAGTGCGGATGAAGTTTCCATAAATACAACACAAATTAAACCTACAACACATATATCTAAAGTAGACTTTGACATAATGTTCGCGCCAAAATTTCTTGATATGCCTAATATTGAAGACTATAGAATTTTCTGAAACAATAGTTGAGTTCGAAACTCTTCATGCGTACTAGAATGATAGAGTGGTCCAAGAAAAATATCAATTTTACTATGTTTTTTGGACTTACTTACAATGCATTAATGCGGTGAAATACTACAAATCGTTGGTCCAAATTAATGATATTTTCTTGTACGAAAAATTCAAGCAAGTTTTATTACTATCAATTATCTAAAACGATAATCGAAACATTATTTTTGTTGTATTTGCCCTAGTTAAGAGGGAAGATACAAAGTCTTAAGCTTTTTTCCTAAAAAATTTGCAATTTCATGTTGTCAAGAGGGATAATATATGCATCATTTTATATCGAGGAGCTAGGGTAAAAACAATAGTGGACTCTTTGGATAGAATGAGAAAACCTTCATATTTCCAACATCGTTATTGTTTCTGACATATTGCAGCAAACTACCATGGAAAATTTAAGAAAAATGATGAACACTAATTACTTATACGCATGGGTATGCTACTTTTTTTCAATTTGGTTTCTCAGTCCTTTTCATTTTATTTACTTATACTTGTCACTTACTAGTACATATGACTTAGGTTACGAACTCTTACCTCAAAGGTTTGAGTATATGCTACAAGAGTTGCAAGTAAAAAAATAAACAATACTATAACTACATCAAACTCATCACTAAATAAATATGGACAAATGCATAAGATGGGGATATCGATATAGTTATATGACAACCAACTTGGCTGAGGTTATCAATTCAGTCTTAAAGGGGGTGCGACATTTACCTATTATTGCTTTGGTTAAAATGAAATATTTTTGTTTGGGTAAGTTTTTTTGCGAAGCTCGGGAGATAAGCTCTTACTTGGATGCAAAACGACCATATTTATCATCCAATATTAGTAATAAATTTACACAAGAAAGTTACAACATCAAATGGGATGTTTGTAACATATTTTTCTCGTACCCTTGAATTATTTCGTCATAACCTCTTGAAGGTATTGGATCTAACTTTTTCAGAGTGGATCTACAAGAAAGTTGGTGTGATTATGGCTTTTTTCAAACTCTAAAGAATTCATGCTCCCATGTCATATCAGCTTGTTCACATTCTCATTTAGACTATAAAAGTTATGTTGATCCTCTCTATCAGCTTTTACAAGTATTCAATGTATATGAATTTGAGTTTCCTCAATTGGTAATGAAAAAGACCCAAATGATATTAAAACTTAACTTATAATTATACCAGATCCGATTTTATTAAGAGAAGATAGTCTTCTAAAATTCACTCAAATTAATTATGATATAGATATTCGAGAGCAGTCAAAAGAACCTAAAAGGTGTAGACATTGTAGAAACTCATGCCACAATAGAACAAATGTTCATCACTTTTAGCATCTCTAAATCGTAGACCATAATTATGTAATTTTATTTTTTGTAATTGTATTTTCTCGTATTGTATTTTTTGGTATTATATTTTATATTATTTTAATTTTTTGGTATTGTATTTTTTTAGTATTATATTTTATGTTATTTTAATTTTTGGTGGTGTGTTTTATGTTTTGCATATTTCGGGTGTTCTATTTTATGTAATTTTATTTTATATTTTTTCATATAAATATTAATGAATTTATGTATTTTTTTGATTTTATTCTTTTAACATTTTACATTTGCAATCTCTTAAAGATTTATATTATTTTTATATATTGAAATATCTTAACTTACTCATGACAAAAGAATTAAGTGGTATAAATGATGTAAATTGAGGACTAAAATATAAATAATTAAATATGTTAGGTTTTATATTGAAACTCAAAATAATTTAAAATATTAAAAAACTTTAATCTTAAATCGTTAACTCTAACCCTAAAACTAGAGTGATATTACTGGGGTAAAGGCGTATTCTACAAAAAAAGGCACCTTCCACGTGTGTTACCAAATCATCATAAGACGCCTTCTACCGAATGCGGCTTTGCCACATATGCTTAAGGCGTGTTTTCCAAAATGTGCTTCATTTGAAAAGGTACTATTTTGATAAGTATTGATCAAATAATGCTAATTAGGTAGATAATGATTTCTTTAGATGATTTTTAGACAAAATTATCGCATCATTGTGCACAGTTATTGGTCCAGCTGTGGCTTCATCACGAGATAGCGAGTAGGTCGGTCAGTGGCCAAAACTAAAGTGACGGCTGTGAATCAAACCAAGCCCCTTATATCAACAATAATGTGGAGAAAACTCATTGCTCAAGCCTTGTATCAGATTGCAATCCTACCCACATTCAAGGGAAAAATCATCATTGGTGTGGGTAAGAAACACACTTATTTTCAATGTTTTGTACTCTGTCAAGTTTTCAATGCCAGAAAACTAGAACTTCTTTTAGGGATTACACAAGGACACCTGGCATTGAACTCCCCAAAAGAGACGACACAAATGTGGAATGTTACTACAAAATTAAAAAGAAACAACTTGTCATGCCAGGCGACGTAAACGTATGCTTGAACTATACAATTTTCGTGCTAGTGGCAAAGCACGCATGCCCAAAAGAGCAACAAGCATTAATTTGAACCTATCTTTGGCCTCTTCAAGAGTTCCAACATTACTTCAAGTATTATGGCCTTTTCACCACCTGTAAAGGTTTGAAATCAATATATCAGTGACCGGATCCAAAAAATTATAACTTCTTATGGTATTTATGAGATATTTAGCCACAATGATTTATCATCTCAGAAAATTATTGTTGTGTTATGAAATATCCGTTATCTTAGTACCCAAAAGAACTTTTGACTGTCGTGCTGATATGAGTTTAGATATGGGTATGAAAGATAATTTTAAGTAGATCAAAATCAATAAATTTTAGTTATAAGATTATCAAATCATACATTTATATATATATATATATATAAGTGTTTAAATACAATCTTTAAAATATACTTATTTAATGTACAAACCAATTTACCTCAGTGGTTAAGTATTTATTATAAAATGATTAAAATTATTTAAAACATATACTACTTTATGATCACCTTGACCCCAAGGAACATCAACGATGTTGATCTCAGACTATAATTAAAACGTATTAATACGAAAAGTTAGGTTGAGCAACTTGTTCTGATATTAAGGGATTAGGGAGGTCAGCTGGGCGTTTGAGTTATAGTTGATTAGTTAAGAGAATAGCTTTGTTTTATGAGTCAGTATTTTGCCATAATTTTTGTGTATTTTTCCTGACTTCTACTCCATAATCTATGTATATTTAAATTATTAAATTAATAAAAGTCAAAGCTATAGTTGTTAGATTTACCAAAAAGGCAAAAACTTTGGGTCTAATTAAAAAACGAAAACCAATTTCTTAGGTCTAATTTTCTTATGAAAACTAACAAATCCATTAAATTGGTAAGAAAAGGACTTGATTTCATATTTACTTATTTTTTATTCTATGTCTGACTATAATTTTACAAGTCTATCTGATGTAAGTCTATTATGTATATCCAATGGTTTCTCTACCAACTTCAATAACAAGATGTTATATTTTAAATTATTAATTGCACTAAACGTTCTTAAACTATTATAGCATGCTTCTTTCTCATTTGAACCCCTTATAAAAACTTAATCCATTAAGCCATTTTTTCCACAAACGAAGCATTTTCTCATACACAACTTACACAAAAAGAAAAAAATGAAGAGCAATGATCATGCAACCATTGATGTCCCAGAGTCAAGCGCTGTTGCAAAAGGAAAAGCACCTCTGATAGGGTCTCCGATGGAGCAAAAGAGAGGGCTCAACAAGGGATTGGGCATTGCCGACTTCCTTTTGAGACTAGGAGCCATAGCCGCTGCTCTTGCTGCTGCAGCCACCATGGGTACCAGCGACCAAACTCTTCCTTTCTTCACTCAGTTCTTCCAGTTCGAAGCTAGTTATGACGATATCCCCACATTCATGTACGTCATTTACATATAAAAATAAAAAAAACGCACTCATCTATCTATCTAATTGAAAAAACTGAGACATAAATGCAGGTTTTTCGTCATTGCAATGGCACTGATCGCCGGCTATCTCGTCCTTTCGCTCCCTTTCTCCATAGTTACTATCGTCCGCCCTTATGCCGTTGCACCCAGACTCTTGTTATTCATTTTAGACACTGTAAGCAACTCCCGTTAACTCTTTAAACTTAATCCAATACCAAGTTAAGTATATTTTTTTAGATATGAATAGAGAAAGACATTAACGTTTTGGCGGATATATGTGGCAGGTGGCATTGACTCTGACCACGGCGGCCGGTGGGGCGGCAGCGGCCATAGTCTACTTAGCTCACAATGGAAATCCTAACACAAACTGGCTAGCCATCTGCCAACAATTTGGTGATTTTTGCCAGAATGTGAGCGGAGCTGTGGTGGCATCCTTCGTCACCGTAGTGGTCCTCATGGTGTTGATTCTTCTCTCTGGTTTTGCTCTCAAAAGGCACTGAGAAACTCAAAATTTAGTGACCTTGTATCGTAAAATTTCCTATGTTTTTTTTTTTTTTAATTATCATTGTTTGGCTGTATGAGATTCTATCGTGCTAAGAGCAAAGTACAATTATTACAATGAAATTAAATATTTCAAGATTCTATTACGTAGGCTGTTTGATTAAAAGGGGAGTATTTTATTAGAGTAATATTTTTTAAAAAATATTGAAATAATTCCCATCCATCAAATGATAATATTTCATTATTAATAATATATATTTTTCCTTTAAACGACGGGAACGTCATCCTCTCCGGTATTGCACAATTTCAATTTCTTTGGATTGAGATGTTCTTAAAATAATACCATTTTTTATTAATATAAATCTTATTCTTTAATACGATATTTTCATTTATCCAGTCTGATTTTCTTTATTAATAAATATAATTGACGAGACAAATTGATAGGTTATCCTTGATTTTTTAAGTTTTATTTAAACTATAAATTTATCATATAAAGATAAAGGCCTAATATCGAATTTAGCTTCTATCAAAATAGTCATTTTATTATTATTATTATTTGAATATTTTGACCTCAACATTTCATTTTGAGATAAAAAAAAACCTCATTTATATATGAAAAACATTAGTTAACATACAATTAATGTTTCAAATATGAATTTTTTACCCTAAAATAAAATGTTGAGGGTCAAAATACTCTGGAAAAAAGATTAAGGGCTAAAGTGACTATTTTGTCAAATGTTAATAATTTTTTTACTATAAAATAAAATGTTAGGCCAAAATACTCCCAAAAAAAATAATGCTCCAAAGAATAGTGACAGACCATATTGATAAATAATGGATACTAATTTTAATATTATACCAAAGATAAAATATATAATATACTACTACAACATCAAAAACATATTAAATTATTTATATAAAAACTTTATAATATATATATATATATAATAAAAAATAACATATTTTTTTGAATTTTTAAAAACCAACACAAAAAATATATTAAAATAGTAATTCATAGATGAAAGATAACAATAAGTTAAAAATTGATATAATTTGTATGAACAAAATTATCTCAGTTGATAAAAAAATAGTTATTATTATTAGAGGTTTAAGGTTCCAACATCAACTTATAGTGTTAGCAAATAATTTACGGGAGCATTATGTGAGGAACTTTCTTCTCCCACAACATTATTCAAGTATTTTTGTTCCTTCTAATTTTTATGTAAATATTTTTAATTTAATAATGAAAATTTAACTTATTAGTCACAAAAATATTTTAATTAAGCATATATTTGTATAATTCTTTAAATTAAACATTTTAATGTTAAATTCAATAAAAAATAATTTGTTTGAGAATATTCTAATTTTTCATTTATAATTAATAGTATGGATTTAAAAGAAGAAGAAGATGTCAATGACGATGAAGATGATTGTGGTGGAAAAAGGTCTGAGGAAGGTCGGATGATGACATTTTGATCGAATGGTTGTTAAAGTAGTATGATCAACAATAACAACATAATGTTTGAAAAGAAAGAAAAGTCAGGACGATTACAAATAGAATAAAAGAACTATAAAAGAAAAATATATTTTTTAAAAATAAAAATTAAATCATGTGTTAAATATTAGTTGGTCAATTCAACCTAACGAAATGAAACATGAAACACATATTTTCATAAAAAAATTAAACATTTATATTTTGAATTAATCACTAGAATCCGATTTATTGATTGACTAACCTAGATCAATACTGTAGAGGCGAGAACAACCCTCCCAACCCAATTTGTTCGTCAATATTTGAACCATGTAACTCTACTTAAGTAATTTAGTATTTCATCTCACTAGACCAATCAATTATTGGTTAATACATTTACATTTTAGTTAAAGTAAATTTTTATCATATGAATTAGTAAAGTATATTTTATTTCAACAAATAAAATAAAATATAATTAAATTTTTAAAATTTTGAACTTACTATCAAAATAAATAAAACTGATTTTATAAAAAATAAATAAAACCAGGGTAAACTACACATTTTGTAATTAAACTATTACTTTTGTTTTGTTATACTTATTTTTTTTAAATCACACCTAATGTTTAGTTTAAATTTAATTTTGGTACTCGTTATTAAAAACGTAACGATGGTAATGATGTGACACCATAAGGTAATACCCCATCATCACTGAAAACAAGTAAAAATATGCCACATTAGTAATTTTGTTAATTTTTAACGACATTATACCATATTGAAACCTAAATTAAATGCTAGGTATGGTTTAGAAAAAAATAAAGTTCGAGTATCAAAATAGAACAAAAGTAGTAGTTAGGTACTAAACTTGTACTTTACCGATAAGACTAAGGGTAAACTACACGTTTAGTATCTAAACTATTATTTTTTTGTTCTATCTTTACACAAACTTTATTTTTTTCACAATCATGCCAAACGTTTCGTTTAGGTTTCATTTTGATACCTCACCTTAAAAACTTAACGATGATGTTGATATGTCACTATAAAGTAATGACACGTCATCATTGGAAAATTTAGAAAAATATCACATCAACAATTATGTTAATTTTTCAATGATAAGTACTAAATTGAAATCTAAATTAAATGTTAAGTATGATTTTAAAAATAAATATAGTTTATACATGCCCGTTTCTGAGATTTCGTTGGCCCTAGACGAACTAAAAAATTGGACCTCTAATCAGAGGTTTAAATTATAATTTGTATTTGTGTTTTCGATCGCGTTGTGTTTATCATATTGAGAACATAATAGATGATATTGTGATCATTGCAAGTATCATGATTGTGGATTTTTAATAACATATATTATTATGGACATAACGATTGCTGATCGCATTTTGGACGATGTCGTTACCACTTCATAACAGTTATTGTTGTGATTACATACCGTTATTTAAGTAATTGTTCATAATAATAAGTATTGAAAAATGAGTACCTAATAACAAATATTAAAAAAGTAAAATTTAAGAGTATGATCATAATAATAAATATTAAAAAATTGAACCTCCAATAAAAAGTAGTGAAAAAATTGGATTTATAACAACAAATAAATATTAAAAAAATTGAATTTAAAAAATATACCCCTAATAACAAATATTGAAAAATTTTGGTCATTGATAATAAGTATTGAAAAGATTGGGTCTTTAACAACAAATGTTAATGAAATATTGGTAAGAAAATTATACACTTATACAAATATTAGAAAAAAAATATAAAAATAGTCCCCTAATAACAAATATTAAGTATTAAAAAATTAAGTTCATGATAATAAGGGTCAATTTTGTGCAGCTTTTGAAAATTGACTTTTAAAAGTGATGTAGAAACGAACTTTTAAAAGTTCTATACAGAAGTGTAATTTAAAATTTAACTGTTTGGGATGATTGTTACAAATTGAGTTTGAAAAGATAAAATATCGATTACAAACATCATGCTGTAAATTTAAAATATAACATTTAAATTCTATTTACGCTTATTAATACTATAATATATAAATTATATCAACTTAAATTATAGTAAAAATATAAACATTATTTTAAGATAACTCATTAATAATATTTTTATATATGATATATTTTATTAAAAAAAATATATTATCAATATTTTTTAATTACGACAATACTTGTTTTTGACGAAAAAAATATTAAAATAAATTAATAATTAAAATAAATTATTTTTAAGGATATTAGTACTAAATTATTAAAATAATATATAAATACATAACTGAGTGGAGCTTATGCATTACTAAGGGTAAAATTATAATTTACTTCCACATGGAAAGTTGAAACTAAAAAAGCTAAAAATCCTAGCTTTTGTGGTTAGTTTGGAAACATCGTTTCTACTGCAATTATTTTATCTATTTGACACTGATTTTGCAGTCAAAACGAATTTGTATTTAAAAATGTTTTTAAAAATTTACACCAAACAAGACCTAAATATTAGAAAAAAATTAAACCATAATAACAAGTATTACAAATAATCGAGCCCTATCATATATTTTATAAAGATTCTGAATCCTGGACAAATGCCCCTCATGTTCAGATTTATATAGGACATGAATTTAGATACTAAAATTAAATAAAAATAATAATTTAAGTACTAAATTTGTAGTTTGTACTAAAACTAAATGCTACCATTTGAATCAATTTTCAATCTTTTCCTGGGGTCTAAATTTTCCATTCAATTTTCACAAGAAAGAAAGCGGAAGACGAATAGAAGGATTTACGTTCCTATGATTTTATTTTGTTCCCCTTTAACTTATTGCTTTCACTTGCGGATAGTTTGCTTTTGGTTTCGGCTGAACGATTTACGTTCATTATTTATAATTATTTCGTTTAAAATTAAATTATGATACTTGTTAAACTGTTTTCCCTGGAAAATTTGATGCAGAAAATAGCTAAATGAAGGCTAATTTTTCATGTCCGATTCTGGCGAATTATTTCGTTTCCTTTGCTATCAAAACAGCTCGATATACATACATAAAGAAGAGAAAAAATCCACACCACATTGCTGCTTTAAGAAGCTGATGCAGGGGGATCCGAGACAGATGATGCTGAGCTGTCAGATTGCACGTTGATGGCGCTGAGATACCATGAGTTGGCAGATCAGCGCAAAGGCGGGAATTGATTGTGACATGTTCCTCATTGGGGTCGTTTTGAGTATGTTTCAGTCTTTTGGCCATAACTTTGGCTACAGGTGTCAGAATCGCGCATAAGACCCCAATCCGGAAAGCTCTTTTCGACGCGCACGCTCTCCACATGGAGCTATGCTCCATGTGGCCTTTTTTTCAACCTCAAATTCTGCCGTTTTCTCCTCCGAATCACTAGATTTAGTTATTTTTTACTATTTATGGTAATATTTCGATTGTTAATTAGGAAGTCAATTTAAATCTGATTTAGGCCGGATTTTTGGGAGATTGCTTATTTTATTTCGAATTTCAATTTAGAGTAATTTTCGAGATTTTGCTATTTTTGGCAAAATTCGAATAAAGACGATTTTTTTTCTATAACAGTCCGGCTTGTGGACTGCTTTTTGGATGATTATTGATTTTATAATATTTTATTAAACCCTAGAGACTTTTTTTCTCTGGTTTTTGGGCGAATTTTCTCTTGTGAATCGTCTGTCGGAGCTAGCCTACAGGATAATCACTATTCTGTCTGGTGTCAGAAGCTTAGTTTTTTTGGGAACAAAAACTAATTGTGGCTTTTCATTTTTCATGGATTATTTTAATTTTTAAGTGACATATTTCTGAAATTTAGTGGTTCACTTCACATGAATTAAGATGATGTTTTATGAGGTATTAAGTTTGAAGTTTTTGATAATATTATATTTAGGATTGCTAAAAAGTTTAAAGAAATAAGTTTCAACTGATCATGTATTTACCAATTCAATTGACTCAAAGACCAGGAGTTATCTGGCTACTGGTTTATGGATTAAACTAGAACGTATAAACCCTTTAGGAGGATGGAAGGAAATTTAAAAAATGCCTGCTATAGTGTAGTTAACAAGATATAAGCTATATGATACACTTAGTGTCTTTTTATTAGTGCTGTGTGAAGACACTTGTGCCTTGCTGGTTCTGTTGTTTTAGCATGCCTTCAAATCCATGTCTTTCACGGAGTTCATTTGGAACCCATGCTTCTTGCAAAACAATGGCTAGCTCGGGTTATATGTTGGCAAATTGTGGTAATCTGAGGAAGAAATAAGGAAGACTTCATTAGATAATCACAGGCTAGTGGGTTGTAGGAAACATTTTTCAGCCTTTAGTAAATCAAGAAGGATGGGACTCCGTTTTCCTCATGCATCAGGTGAAGATGGTGTAACTTTCAATGGGACTTCGCAAACCAGTATTAGTACAGACTTGGATGGCATAAGGACCAAGCTTAACCAATCACTGGAGGGTGAAGATTATCGTAATGGACTTGTTTAATCTTTACATGATGCAGCTAGGGTTTTCAAGCTATCAATCAAAGAACAAGGCTCAATATCAAAATTGTCTTGGTTTTCAACAGCCTGGATTGGTGTAGATAGGAATGCATGGGTGAAAACATTCTCTTATCAGGTTTGTCTTGATTCATTCTTTAAGCTTTTATTAATATTTTCAATTTATTGCAAAAAGTATGTATGCTTCATTATTAGGTATCATTTAAGCCTGAAAATTTCACGCATTTTTTCAGGCTGCTGTGTATTCCCTACTCCAAGCTACTATCGAAATTGCATCCCGAGGTGATAGTAGAGACAGGAATACATATGTATTTGTCCAAAGAAGGTAGTGCATTGCATATATTTTATATTTCATGTAGCTCATTGGTATTTACTTTTCACAAATATTGTTCAAGTATAGTCTATTTTGTTGTCTGTTCAAGTTTATATAAACGAACTTATGTGTATTTAAATGTTTATCACAAGTAGCATCAATCTGTGTAAATGCTTTTCAGATTATTTTGCAGTAAACAAATCTGAAATCTTTTCCCAACTTGAATATGGTCCATGTTACAATTGGCTTTACAAGTTATAAATATCAATGTCACAATGGGACCTTAATGATTTTAGACATTTAGGTTGCTCTCCTCTGGTTGTTATATGGTAACCTGTTATTTCTGCAGAACAAAATAGCTAAAGGAAATCATTTTGAGCAGTGAAATGTGAAGTATAATGCTTGGTAGTTAAGGGGTATTTTATTTTGCTTCGGTGATGGAGGCAGATTATGTTATAGTTGTAATTTTGAAATTCCGTTCTATCAAGTTTGCCGAAGGAGGCTTACACTTTCTCTGCCATTCTCTATTTTCATAAGAAAACTCTGTTTTCAAGATGCTTATTTATGAGTTTCTAATAAACTCTAATCAGTTAGCTGTGGATGCTTAACTTTTAGTCTTCCTTGCTTCCTTCTCTCTCTCTCTCTCTCTTGAAATCCCCTTTTTTCTCTCTCACACATTTGCATGCACTTTCGAATTCAAGTAGATGCATGATTGCAATATTGAAATCCTTTACTATTGTCTGTCTTATGCCATACAAGTGTTGCGTTTCCTTGATATTGGTACTTTACTGCTTTATATATAATGATTTCTAATACGTGATTATACTTGCTGGAAATGTGATGCAGAAGGGAAATGGTTGAGAGTAGACCTGTTAGTGGGGCTGGATTAGTCAATGTGAAAGAGTCAGATTCATTTGATAAGGTTTTCCATTTTTCCTTTGAAATAAGTTTTTTCAAAGTAGATTTTATGTAGTTTGGTCCTGGCTTCTTTGACTATGCTGATACTAATGGTGTGCATTTAGTCACGGTGGGGCCTATTTCTTTTTGTTCATATGCTTTAGGCAGATCTGTTGTTAATGCTTCCGTCTTTTTCTCATGAAACCTAGGACGTCATAGCTTTTGCTTGCAAAGTTCTTGAATGAATGTTAACATCCCATCCTTTTTCTTTGTCTGGCTTCTGTGTGCACCAGATTCTGTTGTTGAACTGCATTGTTGGATTGGTGTCACTTGGTTTGTTTTCCATCATACATGTGATCTTTGAGGGAGCAAGCTAATGATAAAATGTTTTATGCATAGAAAAAGTAAGAGTCCTTGAAAGTAGAAGAATCGTCAGAAATATATATGTGCACTAGAATCATAAAGGTTGAAAATTGCAATCATATAGGATAGTAGTAGCTACGAAGCCCACTTTACCATCAATAAATAAACAAACATTACTGCAGTATAATGTTTGGCACTGATTATCAGATTCCCCATGACCTTATAACTAGGTGATGCTTCTTTCTCGATTTATACCGGAAGGATTTAGCACATGTTTTTAGAAATCGAAACCTTAGCTGATACCATGTGGAAACTGAGAAAACAGGTTTGTTTTATAGTGTTTCTACATTTCATTAAAGTTTACAGAGTTAGTCTTTGCCCGCCTAGAGTTTTGCCCTTCTAGGAAACCTTACAACTATTACAAAACATTTGAAATATAAATTAGAGATAAGGTGAATCTAATCTAAACTAAGAGAAATAACAAATAAAAAACTGCCTAAGTAAATCTAAAACTCACAAAGACATAATTGCTTTCTCCTTTCTCATCTTGCTACGGCTCTTCTGTTATGCTTGTATGGATAGAACTCTTGCTCCCATATTTGCCGCAGTCTATTTGTGCCTTATTTTGAACTTGTTGAATTGTGGCATCATGTTGGTTTTGTTGAAATTATTAAAATGGTTTTCAAGTTTGGTAACCAACTTTGAAAAAATGGTTTTCAAAGTTTGGTAAATGTTTCTTTGAAAAATAGTTTTTTAAAGTTTGGTAGATGTTTGTTGAAAAATGATAATGGGATAATCACAATTAATCCCTAGGCTTTACGATATTTACAAGATTAAGTCCTTAAGTTTCAACTATAAATACCCTAGCTCATTTAGCTTCAAAACCATCCCAAAAACCATTTCTTTCTCCCAATACTAGAGAGATTTCTTGTGAGTAGTGAGTGTTTTATAAACACCTGTAAATTTTCTCTCTTAGTAAAAGATCTGCAGCAGTCCGGAGACGTAAGCACAATTGGCTTAACTCCGTTATCAATTTCGGGTATTATTTTTCCGCTTTTATTTCGTATTCTCACAAATCTGGTTATAGGGAAATTACTTGTACTTGGTTTATTTCCCAACAACTGGTAATCAGAGCTTTTTGGTTGTGAATTTTGTCAATTTTTACGAGGTTACTATTCACATGAATAGTGAATTTCGTGAATAGTAAAATTTTGTCGGCGATACAAATTTGTCGACGGAGGTGTTCTAATACACGGTGGTTCGCATGAATTGTCAGAAACGATCCAAACGAAACCAGATTCGAGTGGGAGCGATGGTTGTAGACGAAGGGAATGTGAAAATCGAAAAGTTCGATGGTGCGGACTTTGGCTTTTGGAAGATGCAGATTGAAGATTTTCTGTACCAGAAAAATCTATATCAACCTCTCTCAGGAAAGCAACCAGAGGGCATGAAGAATGAAGACTGGGCTCTTCTCGACAGGCAAGCCCTCGGAGTTATCTGACTGACGTTATCCCGCAATGTTGCTTTCAACATAGCAAAGGAAAAGACCATGGCGAGTCTTATGGCGGCTCTCTCCAGTATGTATGAGAAGCCATCAGCCTCAAACAAAGTGCACTTGATGAGGCGATTATTCAATTTGCGGATGACGGAAGGGGCATCGATGGCACAACACCTAAATGAACTCAACACAATCACAACTCAGTTGAGTTCAGTGGAAATTGAATTTGATGATGAAGTTCGAGCTTTAATTCTCTTATCATCTTTACCAGACAGTTGGAATGCTACTGTTACATTAGTCAGCAGTTCATCGGGAAACAGCAAATTAAAATTCGACGATGTTCGGGATCTGGTACTGAGCGAAGAAATTCGACGGAGAGAATCGGGTGAAGCATCAACCTCCTCAGCCTTGCACACGGAGTCCAGAGGGAGAACTTCAGAAAGAAATTCAAATCGTGGTAGATCGAAATCCAGACGGGGAAAATCCACAACGGGAAAGAAAGATTTTACCTGTTATAATTGTGGCAAGAAGGGTCACTTTAAAAGAGATTGTCGAGCACTGAAGAAAAATACCGGCGCACAGTAATCTGCCAACGTGATAGAGGAGACAGGTGATGCCATGATTCTAAGCGTCAACAGTCTGATTGAATCATGGATCTTAGATTCAGGGGCATCTTTCCACTCCACCCCATGCCGAGAAATCATGGAAAATTATGTCAGTGGTGATTTTGGGAAGGTTCATCTAGCTGATGATGAAACCTTAAAGATCGTCGGAAAAGGAGACATCCGACTAAAGCTGCCAAACCAGACCACCTGGAAGCTGACAGGAGTGAGACATATTCCTGGTCTCAAAAGAAATTTGAATTCTGTAGGACAGCTTGATGGAGAAGGATACAGTACAACCTTTTCAGGCTGTGAATGGAAGATTACCAAAGGAGCACTCGTCATTGCTCGTGGTAAGAAGACTGGTACTCTCTATATAACCTCGAATTTAGAGAATATCATTGCAGTAGCAGATGTTGATGGAAAATCAAACCTATGGCACCAAAGGCTTGGCCATATGAGCGAGAAAGGAATGAAGATACTTCTGTCAAAAGGGAAGTTGTCGGATCTAAAGAATGTAGATGTCAGACTATGCGAGAATTGCATCTTTGGCAAACAAAAGAAAGTCAGTTTTGCAAAGATTGGCAAGACACCCAAGGCAGAAAGGTTAGAATTGGTTCATACTGATGTATGGGGACCATCCCCAGTTCCATCTCTTGCAGGCTCACTATATTATGTCACCTTCATCGATGATTCAACAAGGAAGGTGTGGGTTTATTTTCTGAAGAAGAAATCAGAAGTCTTCGATACCTTCAGAAAATGGAAGGCCATGGTGGAAAATAAGACTGGTTTAAAAGTCAAGCGGTTGAGCTCTGACAATGGAGGAGAGTACAGAGATAGTAGATTCAGAGATTTCTGCGCAAATAATGGGATCAAGATGGAGACAACAGTTCCCCTAACACCGCAGCAGAATGGCGTAGCAAAGCGCATGAACAGAACTCTGAATGAACGTGACAGAAGCATGAGGATACATGCCGGATTGCCCACATTTCTATGGGCTGAAGCTATCAACACTGCAGCTTACCTGATCAACCGTGGGCCCTCAGTTCCTTTAGATGGCGGAATACCAGAGGAAGCTTGGAGCAAGAAAGAAATAAACCTTTCACACTTAAGAGTGTTTGGTTGTATTTCTTATGTACACATAAACTCTGTTGAAAGAAGTAAACTTGATGCCAAGTCCAAAAAATGCGTATTTGTTGGTTATGGTGGTGATGAGTTTGGTTACCGGTTTTGGGACTACGAAAATCGGAAGATCATTAGAAGCAGAGACGTCATTTTCAATGAAAATGTGATATACAAAGACAGGTCAACCGCAGAATCAAGTAATACCGAAGCTGAAACAAAGGAATTTGCTGAGTTCGAGGAGATTTCTGGAAATGATGTTCAGATCAGTCCTGAAGCAGTTCAAGAGGAAGAACCAGGCACACCAGAACTGAGACGCTCCTCTAGAATTCTTAAACCAACCCAACGGTATTCTCCTTCTTTGCACTACTTGTTGCTGACTGACAATGGTGAACCAGAGTGCTATGATGAAGCAATGCAAGTAGAGGATTCAGTCAAGTGGGAGTCTTCCATGAAAGATGAGATGGACTCGCTTATGTCAAATCAGACATGGGAATTAGCTGAATTACCACCAGGCAAGAAAGCGCTCCATAACAAGTGGATTTACAGGATCAAAGTAGAGCACGATGGGAGCAAACGCTATAAAGCAAGATTGGTTTTCAAAGGTTTTCAACAAAAAGAAGGTATTGATTACAATGAAATTTTCTCTCCAGTCGTGAAGCTATCTACAATCAGACTGGTGTTGAAAATTGTAGCTGCAGAGAATTTACATCTTGAGCAATTAGATGTAAAGACAGCTTTCCTTCATGGTGATTTGGAGGAAGAAATCTATATGAGGCAGCCAGAAGGCTTCATAGAGGTAGGCAAGAAAAACCTGGTATGCAGGTTGAAGAAGAGCTTGTATGGTTTAAAACAAGCTCCTAGACAGTGGTACAAGAAGTTCGATAGTTTCATGAGTAGCCGTGGTTTTACCAGATGCCAAGCAGATCATTGTTGCTACATCAAGAGGTTCGACAATAGCTTCATTATTTTATTGTTGTACGTTGATGACATGCTCGTTGCAGGCTCAGACATGCAAGAGATTATAAACTTGAAGCAAAAATTGTCAAAGCAGTTTGCTATGAAGGATCTGGGCGCTGCAAAGCAGATTCTTGGGATGAGGATCAAGAGAGACACAAAGTCGGGGACTTTGATATTATCACAGGCTGAGTACATCAACAAAGTACTCTCCAGGTTCAACATGCAAGATGCTAAACCAGTAAGTACACCTTTAGGTGTTCATTTCAGACTCTCCAAAGAACAATCACCAATGATGGAGGAAGAACGTGCACACATGGTGAAGGTGCCGTATGCCTCAGCAATTGGAAGTCTGATGTATGCCATGGTTTGTACCAGACCAGATATTGCTCAAGCAGTGGGAGCTGTTAGCAGGCACATGAATAATCTGGGCAAGGTACACTGGGAAGCAGTCAAATGGATCCTCAGATATCTGCGAGGTACCACAAACAAAACACTTTGTTTCAAAGGTGGAGATACGATACTGACATGCTATGTAGATGCTGAATTAGCCGGAAATATTGACATCAGAAGGAGCACTACAGGGTATGTCTATACTCTAGGAGGAACCGCAGTGAGTTGGGTTTCTCAACTACAGAAGATAGTTGCTCTCTCCACAATGGAAGCAGAATATGTCGCTGTTACGGAAGCCAGCAAGGAGATGGTTTGGCTCCAAAGTTTCTTGGAAGAGTTAGGCAAGAAACAAGAAAACAATGTCTTGTATTGCGACAGTCAAAGTGCTATACATCTAGCAAAGAATCCATCTTTTCATTCCAAGACAAAGCACATACATTTGCGATATCATTTTATCCGGTCTCTTCTGGAAGATGGGATTTTGAAACTTGAAAAGATCAGTGGAGCTCAAAATCCGGCAGACATGTTGACAAAGACGGTGACTACAGACAAACTAAAGTTGTGTTCAACTTCAGTTGGCATGCTAGAGTAACAAGACTAGAAAAGCTGTTGCATTGATCGAGGTGTGAAGACAGATTAAAATCAGTCTTCAAGTGGGAGATTGTTGAAATTATTAAAATGGTTTTCAAGTTTGGTAACCAACTTTGAAAAAATGGTTTTCAAAGTTTGGTAAATGTTTCTTTGAAAAATAGTTTTTCAAAGTTTGGTAGATGTTTGTTGAAAAATGATAATGGGATAATCATAATTAATCCCTAGGCTTTAGGGTATTTACAAGATTAAGTCCTTAAGTTTCAACTATAAATACCCTAGCTCATTTAGCTTCAAAACCATCCCAAAAATCATTTCTTTCTCCCAATACTAGAGAGATTTCTTGTGAGTAGTGAGTGTTTTGTAAACACCTGTAAATTTTCTCTCTTAGTAAAAGATCTGCAGCAGTCCGGAGACGTAAGCACAATTGGCTGAACTCTGTTATCAATTTCGGGTATTATTTTTCCGCTTTTATTTCGTATTCTCACAAATCTGGTTATAGGGAAATTACTTGTACTTGATTTATTTCCCAACAGGTTTCAGGCATTAGAGAGTGTTGGAGAAGCTCTGAAAAGACTGGAAAACTTGCTTCAAGAGTTGCATTGTTCAAGTTCTTACTCCAGGAAAGAACAATTACAGGCAGCTTGTTCTGACCTTGAGAAAATAAGGAAATGAAAGAAAGAGGCTAAATTTTTGGAGGCATCTTTCAGAGCAAACGAAGCTTTTCTTCAACAGGTTTCTTCCTACCCCGCCTACCTCTTTTTCTTTTAATCTTAATTTTGTTAAATACCATATATTCTAGTACTGCCTTCACAATGGAATTTGTGCCATAATGGCAAGATGACTCTGGCTTTTCAGTGCCACATGCAGAAGATAATTTTTTGCCTTCTGCTTCAATAAAAGTGCACTTGGTACATGGCCAAGGAAATTGATATCAAAGAAAATTTCCTGCTATGTGTATTTGCAAATTAGTGTAATTAGTTTCATGGTGTTAGTTGCCTATCAGCACTACACATGCCATAGACTACACGAGTGGCTTTTCCTTTTTTGGTAAACTGCATGTTTGACTTTGCAACAATATAAATAGTTTAGTTCAAATTGAAATTATGCCCCCTTTGCATCTTACACATTATAAAAAATGTTTGTGAGCTTAGTTTGAAATTATGTAAATTAGTTACTTTGATTCAGGAAGCTGGTGATGATTCTTCCCATTCCTCTTTTAGTGAGCAGCAAGAATATCCTAGAACAAAAACTTTAACAAATGATAGAAGCAACAGGTAGCAACTTAAGCTGTACACTACAGTTTTTTCCTGCTTTCACGGAACTTATTGTTAATGCTAGTTCAACCATACAATGCCTCTTTATTTTATTTGTCTTTTTCATTAGAGTTGTTAATAAGCATCGTGGATTATGGAGCTTCTTACACCCTTCATCCAGGAAGCCTGGCACAGAGTTACAAGCTATAGAGAAATCGGTATAACCTGCTCACAAGTAGCATTTTACACTTGTTGGTAGCATTTGGTCCTTTTAGTATCAGATTTGCATTTCATCTATTCTCCCGTTGGTCTATATCACCACCAGTGATCAGGCCTCAAGCTCTAATTCCAAAGGACTTGAGAACTGGACCTTTTAACTCTGGAGATATACTGTTGAGATATTGGAATAATAGCTAAATAATGCCTGGTTTCAACTTCTGTTTTGTTAATCAATATATTATAAAGCTGTGTACATGTACATCAAGCTTTAGTTGTTTAACTGTATGGAAGGTTGAACATGATCATTGATTGAAGGTTCGAGGGTAGTGAAGAATCTGATAAGAAACCTGTCATCCAATAATCATGTTTTTTAGCTCCTCTTTCTTAGATAAACTGTCAAATATACACTTATGTTATAAAATTCTTAGACTATAATTATGATAACATATATTCCAGGTGCTAAAGCATATAGTATGGTGTTGGAAATCTCTGAATTTTATGTAAATGAAAGCTATTTGCAATTTTATTGCTTCCAGGGAAATGAATTGATTGAGCAGAATGCTTCAAATGCCAATAATTTCGATTCAGACCCAAATGAAATCCACCGCTTTGAACAATTAAGGAATGAACTAATTGAGCTTGAGAAGCGTGTTAAAAGAAGTGCTGATCAGTCAGCATATGAGGAGGTAAGCTCAATCTGTTGACAATTATAACTGTAGTTTTGTTACAAAAGATGTCATCCATTATAAGAATGAGAAACCAGGATCGGTCCTGACATTTTAAGGGTCCTAGGCTAGGAGGGGATGACAATCAGATAAATGGGGGCCTACACTTAGTTTCCTTTCCCATCATTATAATGGGGCCCATTGGATCACCATATTTTCGAATTTTTTAATAAAAAATGATGTTTAAAAATATTTTTTAATTATTGAGGCTCACTAAATTACATATTTTCAAGTGTTTGAAATAAAAAAAATACGTTTAAAAATACTTTTTAATTATTAAACTTAACAATATTTTAAAAAATGGGCCCCTTCAAGCTTGGGGCCTAGGCGGTCGCACCCCTGGCCTATGCTCAGGGCCAGCCCTGTGAGAAACATGTGATGCATGATATATTAACCATGAACCTTTCAGAATGGCTTTATTGTTCTTGCATGTTTTAATTTGCTTTACCGTTTTCAAATTTGTTCAGGATGTTAAGGTTACAGTTGATCGTCCTAGGTCTATTGGTTACGTTGGACGTGCTCAATTGGTTGAGGTTAAGAAGAAAGTATCATAGAAAAATCATTAGAGAAGATGAAAGAAACAAACACGGTATGAGTTTCTTGAGGATGTCTATAAGTCAAATAATGTTTGTATATTATCATTATGTGATCTCTCCGCTTTGATTTATATGCGTTCTTCCAACTTTTGGACGAAAGAATTCCTTCTTATTTTCAATAACTAATTTTTTCTCATGTTAAAATTTAGTTTGATTAATTGAAACCTTTCATAGACCTTGAAAAAAGTTTTCTATATTGCCCATGATAAGGCTTATTAGATTGGTTAAAGGCCAGAGGAACTTTCTGCATTGGTTAAAGGCTTATTAGCTTGAGAAAGTAGAGGAAATGGAGATGAGCGAAGTGGGTTCTGAAGAAAATGTGGAGGAGGTAGCCTGAATAGCTGTGGATACCTTGTATAGCCTTTAAAAGAGAAACAATACTTTTCGTATAGAGTAACACATGGTTTGCATTCTGTTTAAGATCCACAGTATTCCTTGTTTTGCCTTTTCTTCATTAATTGCAAAAATAAATAAAACACAAATGTAAACCAAACAGAGCCTGAGAAATGCCTTCAGTAGGCTTGTACCCCCTGGAAAAAAAAACTTTGTATTTTACTATTCTTGGGGGGGGGGGGTTGTTCTTTTGCATTGAGAATGAGACATTGTAATCATCAATGCTTTTAATGGAGCAGCAGCAATTTTAGAAGTATGTGCCCAACTATTATGACCATACCAACCCCCGTTGATTTTCAATTATTTGGACGACATTTCAATCATTCCCAATCTCATCAATTTCAACCCAACAATATTTTTTACTTGGATTTTTTTTTAAAATTAGTTGGACCCAAATAAACCACGTCGCAACTTAACCATGCTTTATTAGCTAAACTATTGGGATTAGGCCACGTGGTAACCAATCGACGTCACTAATTATGGTTTTGATTAATCTGTCTCATCAGAAGTGGCAGCACGTAACCAATCTCAATATTTTACTTTACTAGTTTATTAACTGTCTTTAATTCTTAATTAATTAATCTAAGGTTGTAACACTGAATCAGTGATGGTGATGAAACAGCCTAATAATAAATCTAAAAATATTTTTGAGAGCGAATGTACATATATTTTTTTAATAGAATTAACAAATGTAAAATTCTAGAATAGATACGTTAAACAAAATATATAGCTAACAAGGTAGAGGCATGCAGATTTTCAAATAGATGTAAACCCCCCACTGAAATAGCCTATGAGAATATGTGCATTGCTTACCGAGTTGCCGTCCATTCTTTAAGTTTAGGACTGAGAGTAAAACAGGTGGGTGGTCGGACCCTGACTCAACGCTGATGAGCTTTCCGACGTGGATGGTTGGGAGACATCAAGGTGGCACTCGACGTCCACGTCCACCCCAAATAGCCGTAGCAGCCTATTTGGCTTCCCACCTCCTCCATTTTGAATCATGCTTCCTGTAAATATATTTAACATAGCGAAACATGCTCCCATGTTATCAATAACCCCACCCATCATGATACAACCATTAAGCCTATACATATCATTGAATAATTAATTGAAATATATTACCAACGAATTAAAATATATTTGATAAACTATCATATTCCAATATCCTTCCGAATAATTTTTTGTAATTCAATTAATTTATACTAAGTAATATTAGTTAAATTTAAGTCTATAGAACCTTTTCTTTATACCTAATTAAAGTTCCATTTTCTCATCCATTTTTCAGATTTCATATGTGATAATACTAATAAACTTGTACATTCTTTTCAAAATCTACTCACAATAAGATTTATATTTGATGTTTTTATTTATAATATAATTCTGCTTGGACAATGATATATACTTTATAACTTTTTATAATATATATTTTTAAAACATAAAACAATTAAGTTAATATATATATATATATATGATAGTGGGATTAAAAAATTCAAAGAAACTCATCCAAAAACAAATTCCAGAAAACAACCGTATAGAAGCACATTGCTCCCATATAGTTGGAATGTGTCTCTCACGCACTTCAATGTGTGAATGAGTTCCAAGTTAACAATAATCCCAGAATTTATAAAATAAGAATCAGTATCTATTCAAAAAAAATAAAGGAAAAAAATAAGAGTTTACGGTATGACAATAATGTAATATACCTGCATGAAGACGGTCGGGTTGGTATGGAACATTAGCCCCAAGGCCTTGAATGTGCCCAAGATAAGGATGGACGTGATATAATCCACACCGCTCATCGCCACCGGCTTTGCCGCCACACTCCGTTTCCGCCACCTCTGGAGCACCGCGCCTCCTCCATCCTATAAACAACCTACTACAATCCCGACGGTGTCGTTGAAACAAAACAATATCACCAGCATCGAGTTTTTTCTCTTTCACGTATCTGCTCCAACCTTTGGTCAACACGTAGCTCTGGCTGCTGTTCCAGTACGAGTAACGGAAACTCCAACACTTGCCCCACTCGTCCTCAAAACTCATTAGCAACCCACCCGAGTCACCGCCGAGTGGGAAGTACTTCTCCGCGTGCTGTTTGGGGATAACAAGCCGGTTCAGCTTGCCGACGTCGCTGGGCGTTAAGGGTTTCTCGAACATGGGCTCCCTTTCACCGTCGAAGACTGGGTTTTCGTTAGGGTTTGGGGGTTTTTCAGGGTAGAAATTAGATGACCATAGGGAGCTTTGTGTTGGTTCCATGGAAGACCCAAAATTCTTTTTGGTTTGAGAGAAGATGTTGATTTGTTTTATTGTTTTTAGAGAAATAGAGAATATGGGTTATTTAGTACAAAGAGAGACTGTATAGACTATTTTAGGCATCTAAAAGATATGGCACCGACTAAGAGAAATAAAAAATTATATTTCGAGATGATTATAAAGTAATATATATATTTAAATTTGTAGTCATTAATATTTATACACTAATCGTGTCAAGACTTTTAAAAGAATAGTTTTTTTTATCATTAAGCTTGTCGGATAAATTCTAAGTATTTCATTTATGCATTTTAGTTTCTTGTGATTTAACAAATACAATAAATATTTTAGCAAGAGTTTGTATGTGAAAAACTCTCATTACACAAATTTTTACACGGACAATTATTACACGTTAACATCTCATCTTTACAATATTTCCAAAAAAAAATATGGTAATTGATTTTTGGATATTAAACTTTTCAACATTTTCTATTAGTTTGGATTGAATACATGACAATATTTGTTCGGAAGATTATCAACAATTTGATAATAAATATTTATCTATTCCTACCGACGTTATGTTTGATATTTCAATATAACAACAATCTCTTAATTAATAAGTTCACTTAATTCATGCAAATCCTTTAACATTCAATATTACAATTTCATTAATAATATGTGAATTTATATACTGATAATGCACTAAATATAATATTGGGTAATTTTGAAAGACAAGCCCCATGTTACTAAACAATCCATTGGCAAGCAAATCAAAAGGGTTGGGGGCCAACAAACCTGACGCACAATATGGAAGATTAGGGTTTGGCAGTCGATCAAGCAACAGGTGCCCAAGATCTTTGGTAATTGGGCGCACATGTTTCATCTGTTTTTTTATTATTTGTCACTATAATAATAATAATAATAATAATAATAATAATAATAATAATAATAATAATAATAATAATAATAATAGGAGTCTGTGTAATTTCGAACAGTAAAAAATTTCAAATTTTTAATAGGGAACCTGACTGATAATATATGAACAAGCTTGTTAGGTTTATATTCAATGAGATATACAGAGAAACAGTACAGATGGGTGGCTAAAGCAACTTCATAAGACAATAGTAATTAAGTCTTTCAACAACTACTTTAGTTTTAACTCTAAGATTTATAAATTTATATTACCTCCCTTGACACAATTTTTTACTTCACTCTCGAATATATATATATATATATTGAAATAAAAACACAAATACAAATGATATAAGGGAAACAAATAATATAGATCAACAACACTTGTATTTGTGTGAGTGCATAAAATAGCATTATTGATGCTTGGTCATTCCTAGTTTTAAAACAAAGGAGCAATCAAAGGATTTGGTGTAAAAAATCACAAGATCCCTTGCCTTTCCAATGAAAAATAAGATAGAAATTAGGAATAAGATTACTTGTCTCGTGTTTCCATTTCGATCACTCTCCCATTATATATAATTCTACTCAGGCCACAAATAATATAAAAATAAACAAATTATTAAAGCATTGATTGGTGTAGAAAATAGTATAAAACATGACAACGTAAATGAATATCTTAAATATTAGGGTAAACTACACATTTAGTATCTAAACTATTACTTTTATTCCATGTTGGAAATGAAACTATTTTTTTCAAAATCATACCTAACGTTTAGTTTAGGTTTTAATTTGATACTCACGTTAAAAACTTGGTAGATATGTTGAAGTGATATTTTTTTCCAATAATGACATGGAATTACCTTATGGTAATTCATCAATATCACTATTAAGTTTCTAACGGCGCGGTACCAAAATGAAACATAAAGTAAAAGTTAAACATGGTTTTGAAAAGAAATAGAATTTGGTACCAAAATAGAACAGAAGTTATAGTTTAGGTACTAAATATGTAGTTTATCCTAAATTTTATAATAACATCTTAATACATAACTAAAATATAAAAAATAAAAACAAAAAGCATCATCTCTGTTAACTGAGTTTTAGTTGGGTTGATATAATTTCTGCTGCAATATTTAGAATGACACAAGTTTAGATGTGTTTAAACATACAATATTTTATGATTTAAGAGTTTGAATAACTTGATATATATATATATATATATATATATATATATAATAAGAGGTTTGAGCTTTAAAAGATAGAATTGAATCCTTATAAATGATTCCAAACAAACACTGCAAGCAGATTACATTTGCTTACCTTATAATATATAATAATGTCATAGGAATTTGTGTTGTATGATCGGTTCAATATTTTGTAAATAGTGTTTCGCAAACAATAATTGGCTACTCCATAGATACAAAATTTTCATAATTGAAGCCCTTTTCTGCTGGCAAGAACCATTGTTGAAACTTGAAATAATTTCATAATCTTAAAACCTGCAAATGATGAAATCCACTTAGCTTGAACATGGGGATTCTTTGTCCAAAAGTAAAAATATAACTTTGGCTACTTCTGATAGCACACTTTTTCTTTTCTTTCAAAAGACTCGGTTGATCATCAAACTATATTTCATTCAAGAGTTCACCGAATGGTTCACTTCCACTGCACACCAAAAGCGTAGATTAATCATTTAATCTAAATGAACTGATTCCCGATGCAATTCCAAGTTGCCAATGTATATTTGTGTATGACATAATCACAAAGAAACTCTCATTTACAGCCACAAAGAAACAAGAGTGTGCACAACAAACCACGTCTCCTCTTCATTTCTTTATTTTATGTTTGGTATCCAATCATCTCTAGTGACCGATTTACAAATACTTTTTAAGGTGAATACATATTTATTAAAAACATAAAACTTTTACATGTAAGATAGACGAAAATAAATTTTTAGAGTGATCAGAATAAAAAATAGATTATTATCAGAAAAAAAAATCAAATTTTTACATAAATACGTGTTCACCTTTACATAAATACGTGTTCACCTTTACATAAATACGGATCCTTGACCGATTTGATCTTATGTAAGAAGAGGTAACTCCTACTATGTAATCCTAATCCAAATTTTGACTTGTCCATGGAAACAATGTTAAGAGGTGATGATGGGATTGGATAGCTGAGTAAAAATGGGGGGGAGGGGTTTTGAGGATGGTGAGTGGGGACCAGAGATTAGGGATATGATATGAGACAAGGGGGTAATAGCATGATCCAAGAGGTCCAGTCAACCCCATTTGTTTACGAACTAGACAAATCTTGCCCTTTTTTCCATAAGGATTCCATTGACTTTGATTACCATCACTATTTCATGCTTTAATTCATTAAATTGAATATAAACTTCCATGTAAGACATAATCCTTCAATTTTATTAAATTATGTTATTGACCTTCTCTTATTATTCACGATTTGTTTTTAAATAAAATCAATTTTGAGATTTCATGTTATGTATGAATTTTGAAATATTTTTTATGAAAATTATTTAAAAAATTCGATATAACTTGATTTATTAATAATAAAAGCACTTCCACTTTTAGAAGAAAAATAAAGATTTGCGTGAGAAATGGGCCTTAATGAGATCCAATCGATGATGAAGTCCCCGTTTATAATGGTGCTTAATTACTTAAAAGACTTCACACATAATATATGTAGTTATGTGAGGGGTGAGTATTCGATCGAGTCAAATCGAGTTAAAATTTTTTGAATTATTAGAGTTGATGAGTCATATTTTTTATAACTCGAAGTTGACTTCAAATTTTTTCGAGACAAGTCGAGTTGAGTCAAATTTTTGAGTTTATGTTTCAATTTAATTATAAATATTTACAATTTAAATGAGTTTTTTATAATCATTTACAATACATATATATTTATTCATTTTTTTATATGTGATATACATATATCATATAGAGTCGAGGGACTCTACTCAAGCTTGAAAATCAATCCACTAATTACTAAAAATTTCAAGTTACTCGAGTTACTATTCGAGTTATTCGAGTTTTATTTTATAACTCGACTTGAACTTGAAGTTTTTTTAGTCGAGTTTATAAAATTATAACTCAAAGTTAATTCGAGTCGAATTTGTTCACCCTACTTATGCATATAAATTCACAAATAAAAAAATACCACAAACAAATGAGATTTTAAAGAAAACTTAAATGTTAATTAAATAACGATAAAAGAAAATATTATTTTTCTTAAAAAAATTAAATTCGAACAATTATATTTATAAAATATATATGTGTTGTCAATGATTTGCCTATCAGTAATCACGACCTTCGTATCACGAACATAACATCTCGACCCGATTGTTACGTCATGTGGCACTTGAATAAGACTATTCCTAGACAAGTCCGTGTTTCTCTTAATGATATGTGCCTCGGATTAGCTCGTCATAAAGTCATATTATACTTGGCAAGAGTCATCCCTTCGATTCATTAGTCCATCTAATATCAACCTTTTCAAATAGATAAGCATTGTATTAGTCCATAAACCATAAAATAATCTCATAGCCATAAGTACTCTTGAAGGGGAGATTCCACATGACATGACAAATGCTAGGTTACAATCCCATTTCTCACTATATGACACCTATAGACCTCAAACCATCCCTAGGTATAATCCTAAAGAGACATTATACCATCCATTTGATATGAATTCTTTGATATGAATTCTCTTACACCTAGACTCCATATGAACCTAGGAGAAGGTTGCTTATACCATAGTAGCTCCACATGCTAGCTCAAAGTAAGGGGATGGTGGAGATTCGATACCATATCACTTTCCATTAAAAACCTAAAGAAACTTATCAATTATGACAGCAGTAGGCGTTGAAGCAAATAAAATTAGGCCATTTCCTTGATTAGCCCTTCATTGTCAATCTTCAAGCTTTTCTTTAATTCACGATTGCATCAACTCGATTCACCATCGAGTTATTATCAGGTTAATTTCATATATATGAGTTGTTCCTGACATTTTCTCCCACTCATTTTGGTTGATTTCCTCGTCGACACTAAAACCATATCTTTGTTACCTTGTTGCATAGAGTTGACCCTTTTCACGAGGTCCATCATTTTTCCTCAAAATTAAGATTATGATTTATTATATGTAACACGAAACTCAGAGCTATAGGTACAGAAACCCACTTACTTTTCATTTTTCTCTCGTTGCCATTAAGTGTAATGTCTAACATTCTGAACATTATCACATCATTTGGTGTGCCACCTTTCTCATATCAACTGCTTTGTAACATCTCTGGAGATGTGTCACATATGACAAGGTCTAGGTAATTACTCTTAATGGTGCAATAATATTTCTATATGTATGTGCATTTAAAGACATGTCTTAGCTCTGATTATCACAACCTTTTATAGCCACACCGTCTAAACTTGGTTCACCTCACCAACAACTACTCACTTGTAACATCACCAATAAGGACTAAAGGCTCGCCCACCTTTATTCTTGTCCAACTCTTTCACAATAGTAATGATGTACATGTTTCATTACTAAACACAAAAACACAATTAGCAAACACATTCATTAGTCTAATAAATATAATACGAATCTAAATATACAATAGCAAGATACCAAAGTAATTTTGATTTTATCGTTCTCTACGATTCTCATTTGTTGACACCATGTAACATGGTTTAACTTTTTGAAATCATTCCTTTGCGGCTTCGCATCCTGCAGCTCCACATCCTGCAACTCTGTATTCTCTCCTACTTGATCTCATGATGGTTTCATCATAAATATAATTTATCATGCGACTCTATTTTTCGTAGCTCCACATTCTTCCTCACTCAATCTCATGATAGCTTTGTCATGAACATAATTTTACTTTATTTTTATGATGTTATCCATATAATCCACTCGTTTGTGCCTTGGTATTCTCTCATGCTTAATTTTGTAATGTCCTCATCATGAATATCGTTGCACTTCATGATGTTTTCCCTACAATCAATAAGATGTTAAAGAATATTTATTGAAACTATTACCTCTTTTATTTTTTATCTCGAATTTAGTACATTTGCATTGATAGTTTGTCACGATAAAAGAGATAACTCCCACATAGATAATTTGATAAAATAAAAAAAAAACATTTCCACATTAAATATTGATCCATTTGATCTAATCAGTCGGGAACTAATTCGAAATCTCGATTGCCTCAAAATTTAATAATTAACATAGAATAAGATAGTAAGTACTCGAATATTATCAAGAAGGAGAATCCTTGTAGAAGATACTAAAATAGAAAATCCATTATGCCACAAAGAACTAGCACTCATGCGCAAAGATTAAAAAAATAAACACCTTGGTGCTATCAATAATAAACACCCTACGCGAAATAATATAAATATGCACCCTTTCATGAATATGAAAAATAAGCATATTTGAACTATAGAATGAATATCATAAACAAGCATCCTTGGGTTATGATAAACGAGCGACCCTGCACAAAAGACAAATAAATATCCCATTCTCTCACGTATTGCACTTTCTAACTCTTTAATTCAATCCTAACCCACATAATAAATCTTTCATACGGTTTCTATATATGACAAGTTCCTCAACTTCTTACGAGTATTGAAATCTGCATACTCACAGGGAAGAAATTTACAACTCTTTCTTTAACTCTTCTTAAATCTTTACAGAACACTCTCATCTTTGAAACTTTAATTGCCATCATAGCATGACAATGCCTACCAGATCCATCACAATCGTGTCCTTATAAGACTCAGTGCACATAATCTAGAAATATTTCCCTTATGCTCCTTTATAGGGGTGTGCAAAAATACTCGACCCGGTTGACCTGACCTGCCGACCCGAACCTAGAAAACGGGTAATTTTCTAAAAAAAAATTACCCGACCAGGTCGGGTACCTGGCCCAACATTTCCCCCGGGTCCCAAAATTGAGTTTTTCCGGGTATCCGGTTACCCAAGTCCCTGGCTAGTTTATATATATATAATATAATCCAATTACTAAACTATTAACATGAAAATTTGTATAAATATTGATATTATTTGTAATTGGATTATAATTGGATTAAGTTTTGATAATTTAGTAATTGGATTATGACTATCAAATATGATATTAATTTAATTGGATTAATTTGTAATTGGATTAAGTTTTGATAGTCTAAGTAATTAAAGTCTAGGTAATTAAATTATATAAATGGGTTGCGATTATAATTTAATATCATAGTTGGATTAAGTTTTGATAGTTTAGTAATTGGATGTTAATGACTATCATAATTCATATTTACCCTAGTTAGCTATGAATTTTTATGTTTTATCTATATTATGGATTATTAGATTTTGTATTTCGAATTTTTAAATTTTATGTTCGGATGTTGAAGTACGTAATTCGAAGTTTCGAACATTTAAATTTGTGTATATATTTTTTAAATTAATAATTTAAAAATGAAAAAAAACCGGATACCCGCAACATCCGGAACGAGACATGGGCCAACAAATCAACTACCCGAGTACCCGACACTTTGAATACCCAAAAACCTAGGTACCCGAATTTGAACACCCCTACTCCTTTTACTTGGAGCTGAACTAGTATTATTCATTGTCACTTGCAGCACATTAACTTGGAATTATAGCTATTCCGACCCAAGTTGTATGACACTTGTACCTCTCCTCATTCTCAAGCTCAGACAATATCTTTGATAAGTCTTGTTGAATCATTTCAACTCTTCACATTAGAGGTGTATTCAGTTTAGTCCCGGTCAATTTGATTTTTCAGTTCAATTTTTAAAAATTGAAATCGAAATTGAATAACATAAAAATGGTAGTTTTTAGTTCCGTTCAGTTTAGTTCGGTTTGATTTTATGGCTTTTGATTGCTCAATATTTTTCAAACTCCGCCTCAAAAAAAAGTATAGCTTAAAACGAGTAAAAATATATTAATTTAAATTCATAAAAATATTTTTAGTTTTAAAATTTTATTTATTTTAAGTTTGTCTTATGATAAATTCAAAATAAATTTGTTTTACATAATTATTTACTTTTATTTTTTAATTCAGTTTAGTTCAGGACAAACAATTTCCATATGAAAAAACTGAAATCGAACTGGATTGCATAAATTTATTTTTGAACCAAATCAAAATGAACCACAAAATAAAAAAACTTGAATCAAATCAAACCAAATCACATAATTTGGTTTGAATCAGAGTTTTGATGTTCAATCCTACTTCACATTTAGTCATCTGAGACCATAGAAGCTTTGAGATCTTCTAGTGTGGCTTCTAGCTCCTCAATGTTTCGTCGATATACATGATCATCATCTTGTATGACATGAAGCATGTTGTCTTATCTCATAGTTCTGGAGAAATTTGTTTTCTTTCACCAGGTGCTCGAACAATATTATCAATATATCAACACTTGTATTCCTCCACAAACTAACAAAAGAGCACCATTGTGCTAAATTTATAAGCATCGTTGTGCTTGAACCAACAATCTAGAACCTCTGTGCTTTAATAAATTATTAAGAATCGTTGTGCTTCAACAAAAAAATCTGAAACCACTTTAAATAAATGATTGAGCATCGTTGTGCTCCAATCTAGAAATTTACACCTCTATGCTTTTAAAAAACAATTTAGTATGTTGTGCTTTAATTTAGAAATTGGCACCTCTATGCTTTTAATAAATGATTGAGTTTTGTTGTGCCTTAATCTAGGAACTAGCACCTCTAATGCTTTTAATATACAAGCAATAGAGTAAGGTTAGTAGTGTAAGGTTACACCTAGGAGTTCTAAAACAACCTCAAGTTCACCCAATGACTTCTTTCTCATTACCTTTGCTCTTGGAGCCTTCACCCACTTCTCTCACTAGAACAACAATGAAAATTGAGTTATTAACTCATCTAGAAGGTTAAGGAAGGTAATAACTAGATTCCTAGAACTTAGGAATGGTTTAGAGTCTTCTACAAGCTCTAAACATTAAACCCTCCTAAAACTCAACCATGGCTACAATGGATAAACTTAAAGGTTGAGAGCTTAATTTAAAGCTCTAGTGGAGGTGATTTCAAAACTTACCTTCACAAAATCGAAATAAGAATGATGGTTAACAAGTTTCCACATTTTCTCAAGATTGAAAAGAGGTGAAAATGGATTTTGAAGAGAGAAAGAAAACAAGGTTGATGAGGAAAATGAGATATGAGAAATGACCAACTTTTTTCCCTTCTTCTTTGCCCGGTGATATCACCCAAAATTAAATGAAAATCAGCTTTTAGTATAAGGAAGATGTTAATTGAGGTTATGGTCCTTCTTAGATTAACCTCAAATAAAAAAATACTCATTCTTAAACCATAATGGACTTTAGCCAAACCCAAAATACTTCATTCATGGATATGGGTTTCTCTCAAGTTAAATGGGTTTATTAAATTTTCTCTCTGATTAGTCCGAAACTTCTACCCGGGATTCAGGGTGTTACATCTATCATCATACTATTTCACACTGTCTACTTCACACACTTGAGTGTTTGGTGTAAGATCATGTCATCTTTTCTAATTTCACTAATTGGAGTAATATGAACTTTGTCCACTCTACCCACTTCACACGTTGAAGCACTTAGCGTGAATTAGGAATAAGAAACTCTATTTATCTACCAAAATCAAACCATTTTGCTCTGATACCAAGTGTTAACACATGACATTTTGACTCGATTATTACACGGTGCAACACTAGAATGAGACTATTCCCGGACAAGTCAACTTTTTCCTCAATGATATGTGTCTTGAATTAACCTATCATAAAGCCATGTCATACTTGACAAGAGATATCCCCTCGATTCATTAGTCAATCTCATATCTAGGGATGACAATTTAACCCAAATCTGACGGGTTTTGATCCGATTCGATCCGAAAAAATAGATTTTTTTAAATTCGGGTTCAGGTCGAGTCGGATCGGGTTTAGTGTAAACGTTTTTCAGGTTTGGGTTAGAGTTGGGTTTAGGGTTAAAAATATCCAACCCGACCTAAAATTTTTATTATATAGTTTAAGTTATGTACAAAAATGTCATCTAATATATAATTCTGTTAAGGTTTTTTTCTTTCATATCTACCCTTTTGTCTTTGTCGTTGCCACTAGGTTTATTTTCTTCTCTAAGATTTGTTCGTTTCCTCCCTTAAATATGATTTCTCAAGTAGATTTACGAGCCGAGATAGAAATTAGAGATAATTTGCTCATTCCTAAGTGTAGTTGCTTGATCAAGCAACCATTTATCATCCTAAAAAGATATCACTTATCTTAAAAAAAATATTCTCAAATCTCAATCTTAGACTTTTTCTTTTCTGCACCATATTTACGCAAGCTTGATCGTTACAAGACAAGATTTAAAAGTTATTTCCCCAAGCCCTTTCACAAATCCAAAAGTAGAGGGACCCAACCCTTTTACAACTACAAGAGTGAGTTATCATTATGGAAATTTTGATTTTCTTCAATCTTTTTTTTTGGTTGGGTCGATTTAATATCGGGTTTATATTTTATTTATGGAGTCATCGGGTTAAACAATGTTAAAGTCGAAGTTGGGTCGGAGCCAGGTTGTTGTTTCATTATCTCGGGTTAAAGTTCGAGTAAGCAAAAATTCGACCCGACCAGACCTATTGCCATCCCTACCCATATCAACCTACCTAAGTAGACAAGCCTCGTATTAGTCTATAAGTCACAATATAATCTTAAAGCCACAAGTACTCTTTGAATGGAGATCCTACGGGGCATAATGAATGCTAGGTTACTACCCCATTCCTCAACCAAGAGCATAATATGGGACCCACATACCCCAAATCATCTTTAGTAGAGAGATATTGTACCATCCACTTGGTATCAATGCTCGCACACCTAGGCCCACATGAGCCTAGGAGAAGGTCGTTTACACCATGGTAACTCCACATGTTAGTTCAGGGTGGGGAGGATGGTGGAGACCCAACACCAGATCATTTCCCCTAAAAATTTAAAGAAACTTACCATGACAACAATAGACGTTGAAACATCTGAAATTAGGTCATTTCCTTGACAAACCATCAATCATTATTCTTCAAGCTTTTTCTTGATTCACGATCTCATCAACTTGGTCCACTCAGATTATTGTCAAGGTAATCTCATAAATATGAGTTGTTGCTAACACTTAGCACCACTTCCATGGAAAAGTCTCTTTTTGATTGCTCTAATTTCACTTGAGCCACCAATTCTGATTGCTACTCTGACTTCTAACCTAGAATCATTTAATATTGTAAATTTAACATTTGAATTTGCATGGTCAAATTATGGTTTTAGCCCACATGCTATACTGAACTTCAATATGTAATCATATACTTTAATTTAACATAAATTTTTAGCCTATTATTAATGTATGCTTTAATCCACATCATTAATACCATTAAAAAATACTATTGGCCAACTGATGTGGAATCTATTAAAAAAAACGGTTCAACCCATGAAAATAAATATTTTTATAACCATAATTTCACAAAAAAAATTGTGGGTTTTTAATTAAAAAAAAGGTGTCGAACTAATTAACGAAAAAGTTAATATATCAATGATTTAGATTAAGGTATGACATTAATAAAAATAAAAAATTAAATTATGTTAAATCGAAGTGTAACAAATAAATCACAATTCTACTGAGTTTTACTAGGGCCATGATCGGTCTTTCAAAATAAGGAGTGTAGGTATTTACCTTGTAGAGGGTGATGCAACGAGAATTCATCTTTCTGGCTCAGCTAATGTATGGAATACAGACTTGGCTTTTGCCTAATATCATTTGAGAATGTTTCTCTCAAACAAGTTTTTTCAACATAAAAGTATCGGTTTTTAATTTTTTTTTTATTTGAGTCAATAATCATATCTCAGACGTGCTTCTTTTAAATAAACTATTTAAAAATGATTTTATGTTTCAAATAAAATTTTAAATAAAAAACACTTCAATAAAGCTTCCCAAATGGACCCTCCTCCAAATACTTCACACAAATATATTTATATTAAATAATGCTTTGACTTAAAATGCATGCATTTATTCAAGATATTGAATTATTTGACATTTCTTCTATGAAACGGCTACAAGTGGTGGCTGATCAAAAATATTTTAATCTAAAAATTATTTGTAAAAGTTTTTTTCAATAAAATTTAGAAATATTGTTAGTGATATTTTTTTTAGAAATGTAGACGTTGAAAAATTAATTTGAGATGTAAGTCACTTACTATAATACTTATGAAACTTGTATTATGTTTATACGATGAGTTTCATAATATATATTTAAAAATAAAACTCGTTGTGTGGGTTGGACAAAAATGTATGGAACTCTTCATGTTTACACAATGAGTTTTAATTATTTATTACATTTTATGAAACTCGTCATTTTCACACAATCAGTTTCAAATATGATATAATATATGACCTTAAATATCAAATTAATTTTTCAATATCTATATTTTTCTAATTTTTATTTTCGTCTGAATTATTTGGCCAAACGTAATTAATTTAACAAATAATTATAAATTAATTAATAGAAATTTTATATATTATATTCAAATTTATTCGTACTCGTAATTCAATTATAGGTTTATTGTTTATACACGAACCAAATGACTTTGATAGTAAAGGAAATATTGTTACACATTGAGGTTTCAGGTTCAAGCACCATGAATATCATAGATATAAGCGTTTAATGTCATATGATTGTGATTTATCTTAAAATTGATACCTTATACCGTATATATATATAGCCTTCGTATGAAAGTTAATTCGGCAATGGCCTTATCTTAGGATGGAAAAATTGGAAAGAAATTATCCAATCACATCGAAACCTAAATATGTTGCACACACAAAGTTCGTAAGGGAGCGTACTCTCACCCAAAGAACATTTATAACAGATTGATAATTCATAAATATTTTATAATGAAGAATATATTAATTTAGGGTAAAGTACAAAAATGGTCCTTGACTATGTGATATTGTTTTATTAAGTTTGCCGACTATTAAAAATTTTAAAATGATGCTCTGACTATAGAGAGTTACTTTGTTGAGTCCCTTAACTATTAAAAGCTATAAAATGGTCATCCGACTATTCATTATGTTCCAAACTCGTCATTTTCTGTTAAAATTTTGATGACAAGCTTAACTATACATTAATTTGTTGATTGAGATATGATAAACTATGATCTCATAATCTCAATTGACTATCATATCCCAATCAGAATGTTAACGTCAAACTCATATTACCGTTAATTTTTAACGAAAACTGATAAGTTTGGAATATAATGAATAGTCGAGTGATCATTTTGTAACTTTTAATAGTCGAGTGACACAACAAAGCAACTCTCTCTATAGTCGAGGAACCATTTTGTAACTTTTAATAGTCAAGGGACTCAGTAAAATAGTATCTTATAATCAGGGATCATTTATATACTCTAAAACTCTTTTTAATCAATATTTCTTGTCAATAAAAGACTATTTGAGCTTGTTTTATATTATTTCTATAACTATTAGTCGATGGAGATGAAATACAGACTAAAAAATATAAAGAAAGAAAATAATTATGACACGATAAATCGATCTTTTTGTGAAATGGATCAATCTTTTTATATTTTAAAATTTGATAATTATTAGAAAATGAATCATTTCTTCAAGGGAATATCAATCCTTTTTGTTTTCCACATGAAAGGAATGATCCTTTTGTGAATGAATCAATTCGTTGACTATTGGAATCATAAGGATCAGTCATTTCTTTAAAGAGAAAATAACCTCAGTGACCGAAAATGCCTTATAATATACGATTTTAACCAACTTTTTTTGGATTTGCGAAAATGACCAACAAATTCGCAACTTGATCTCAAATTCGCAACGCGAACTCCAATTTCGCAACCCAGTTTCCAAATTCGCAACTCGAATATGTAAATCGCAACGTGAATTTGTAAATCGCAACACAGAAGTCAAATTCGCAACACATAAGTCAAATTCGCAACGCTGAAGTCAAATTCGCAACACTGAAGTCAAATTCGCAACGCGAATCTGTAAATCGCAACGCGAATTTGTAAATCGCAACACAGAAGTCAAATTCGCAACGCGGTAGTCAAATTCGCAACACTGAATTTCAAATTCGCAACTGAATTTCAAATTCGCAACTGAATTTCAAATTCGTAACTCAATTTTCGAATTCGCAACACGAATTTAATTTCGCAACAGGTTTTAGTTTCGCAACACAAATGTTTTGGGTATATAACTACGTAGCAGCAGCAACTCATAACCTAAATCCCTAAATCGCAACTCATTCCATCTCCATCTATCACTCTCTCCGGCGACATTCGTTTCTATATCCAACGACATCCTTCCCCATCTATATTTTTTTACATAATTTTATTTCTATATAAATTTTCAATGATTTCTCTCCCAAATTATCAACTATCAACTTAATAAAGGTATGTTTTTCTCTAAGTTAGTGATGATATGTAGTTTATAGCTCATTTGTTTAGTAAATTAATTTACAATTTGTAGAATAAAATCATACAATGTTGATCATGTTTGGATAGATTTGTGTTTTAGAGCGTCATGGGAGAATGTTCATGGTGTTTTACAATATGTGCCTTTACCCATGAATCTTCAACTAAATCTGTCATTAAAAAAGTTAACTTATGAAACTCTAATGTTACGTGTTGCAAAGAAATTGAATTTAAAGCCTCTAAGTGGATTTAGGCTATCTTATCAGAGAAAAGGTAAAGTTTATTTGTTAACCGACAATGAAGATGTTGAACGATTCATTGCTTACATTAGTGTTTTGCAAGAAGATGATGTTACATTGTATGTTATTGAACCTAGAAGTAGTGAAGTTGGGTCAGTAGCAGGTAGTAATCAACTAAGTTCTTTAACCCCAGTTTATGGTGCTCACAATGTACAACGTTGTTATCATTCTCAAAATTTAATGGTTCCACCACAATTTCATCACCAAATTCCGATTTTCGTATTGACCAGTTAGACGATTATGACCCAACAGAAAAAAATTATGAGTACTAGTCAGTATTCGAAATTTGATCTTGGTCAATACCCGGACTTTGATATTGGTCAATACTCGGATTTTGATGATGTTTCAGAAGAAGAAACAGACCCTGCATGTAATAATTTTGATATTGGTCAATACCCGAATTTTGATGATGAAATAGCCGCTGCCGAGGAAGATGTTGTTAATGATAATGAGGAGGAAGTTACAACTGTGAATGAACATGTTGAACATCCATTATGTAATTCATATAACCCTGAAGAAGAAAAATAAGAAGAAAAAGTCCCCGAAGAAAAGAAAAAGAAGAAAATGCCATGGGAGTATAACTGGAATATGCCAGAATTACTTCAGATACCGGAAGAAGAGTTGGTAAAGATAGCAGTTGATTATTACACAAAAGTTATTCGTATCAAGAAAGATGATTGTTTTGATACAAATGAAGACTTGAAGATAGCTTTGTATACGAAATTTGTGGAAGATGGCTATCAACTAAAAGTTAACAAATCAAGCAAAGATCGTTTCGAAACAAAGTGTATGATTGACAAAAACTATACGTGGCGTATGATTGCAGAGAGGATAAAAGATTGCGAAATGTTTCAAGTTAGGACTTTTATTGATAAACATACATGTTCAAGAACCCAAGTTTTTCTTCACCATAGACAGGCAAACAAAAAGGTGTTGGATGGTTTTCTGGCTGAGTTAATGTTTTTGAATGGAAGGGTATATCGGGGACATGAAATTATGACTGACATGAATGCTCGGTTCAAGATTAGTATATCATATTCTCAAGCTTGGAAAGCCAAATGTTATGCCTTGGAATTTTTGAGGGGGTCGCCAGAAGCATCGTTTGCCCAACTGCAGGCTTATTGTCACAATTTAAAGCTGAAAAATCCTGGGTCGGTAACTCATATCAAAACAAATAGAGATGGACGCTTTGAGTTACTGTTTATCGCCATTGGTGCTGCGGTTAGTAAATCATTATAATTTTGTTGACTCATTTTTGTTAGTTGTATGTATTTCACATTTAAATGATTATATTTCTTGTGTATATGATTTTGTAGATTCGTTCGTTTATTACTTGTATGCGCCCAGTTATTATAGTTGACAGAGCACATTTGAAAGGTCGATACCTTGGAGTAAACTTATTAGCAGTAGCCATGGATGCTAATAATGGGATACTGCCAATAGCTTACGGGGTTGGCCAATATGAAACCTCTGATTCATGGACATGGTTTATGGGGCATCTTAGGGATTGCATAGGTGCTATTAGCAATCTGAAAATCATATCCGATAGGGCAAACTCAATTGACAACACTGTTAGAAGGTGTTTCCCAGATGCTTTTCATGGACTTTGTGGTTTTCATTTGTACATAAATCTAAAATCAAGGTCTACTGGTATAAAAAATCATAAATGGACATATTGGAAGGCTGTAAAAGCTTATCGGGAAGTGGATTTTAATAAGCATATAAATTGTTTAAGACATGTTTTGCCTCAATGTGCTCAAACACTAGAAGATGTCGGGTTTGAAAGATGGTCAAGAGTACATCAACTTGGAGCAAGATATGGTTTCATGACATCTAATAGTGCAGATTGAAACGCTCTAAGTCGTTATTCCCAGAAATTACCCATTACTATGTTAATGGAGTTTTTTCGAGCCTCTATTCAACAGTGGTACTACAAGAAAAGAAACTATGCAGGTATTATTTCTTTAAATTTGTAATTTATCATATTTAATATATTTTACTAAGTATTATTTATTTAAATTTACAGGAACATTAGAACCTCGTGTTACACCATGGACTGAAAAAAAGATAACGAAACGTGTTGTGAAGTCAATGTCAAGGAGAGTTGAACCATGTTCAAACACTTTGTTTGAAGTATTGGATAATAACTTAAATGGGCTTGTTGATCTAAATGCAAAGATGTGTAATTGTAAGAAATGGAAAACATCTGGTTATCCGTGTGGCCATGTTATAAAAGTTGCTCTTCATCAAAACCAAGATGATTCAAGCGCATACGCTATGGATTGCTACACTACAGAAGTATATTGACAGACTTATACCGAGATTGTCTACCCTATTCCACATCCTTCTGAGTGGGACATATCATATGACTTACAAACAGTTTTGCCACCAGTCATGGACAGCAGGCTACCTGGCTGACCAAAAAATCATGATCGTATACCGTCTAAGGGTGAAAATAAGAGGATATCGACATGTAGTTAGTGCAAGGAAAGTGGTCATACAAGGTTGACTTGTGGATCACCAGTGCCATCACAATCATCTTTTCCTCTACTAAAATATGGATCCTCATCAAAATCCAAAGCTCATATGGTGCCAAGCAAAAGGAAATCAAAATCAAAATCGCAATCAAAATCAAAATCCCAATCACAATCGGCTTCAGCTTTTGGGACTTATTAACTCAGGTGATTTTTAAATGCAAACGTTGTATTATGTGTATTTTATGTGTGATTGCATACATTTTCAGTTAGACATTCATTAGTAACTTGAGTTTGAACATTGCTATGATCTGTTCATTTGTTATCACTTATCAGATTGTTGTCTGTTATCTTTTTGAAGGTGTTTTCCTTGAATTTGCAATGTGAAAGTCAAATTCGCAACGCAAAATCGTAAACCGAAAATCGCAACGCGAATTTGACTTTCTTGTTGCGAATTTCACTATCGCAACGCTTATTTCGCGTTGCGAATTTGACTATCGCAACGATAAAATCGCAACGCGAATTTGACTTTCACATTGCAAATTTGTACCTCCAACAGGTCTTTTTTGCCTTCAACATAATGCAGATTGAATTTAAAACAACAAATCAACTTTTACAAATCAATTAAACAAGCAAAAAAATAATTCTTATTTACACATCAAATTAAAAAAATCAACTTTTACAAATCAACTTTTACAAATCAATTAAACAAGCAAAAAATAATTCTTATTTCATCATCAATTAAACAAATCAACTTTCAATGTAAAATTCAATTAAACAAGCAAAAAAAGTGTACCCACACTGTTGTTTATGCACAAATACATCAATTTCACGCAGCTCACTTCAGGATTAACCTGCAGAAACCAAACATTTGCTCAAACAACACTTTCTACACATCTAAAACCAACAAACAGTAAATTATTGAATTATAAGTACTTAACCAAATATTTTCAAACCAATTAAAGAGTATATATGTTAACAACACTTGCTCAAACTTACCAATTGTTTATGCACACTTTTAGCACGCGGATGCAGGTAGGCAGCGTCTCGCATATATCGATATAGCCATAAAATGCCGAAACCACAAGCCTACTGCACCTCTATCTCTATCCGTGGGAGGTAGAAACTGTTTACTTCCTGTCGTTAAACGTTCCAAGCACATGCATACGAGAGGACCACAATCCTCTCTGGCTCTCTACGTTTGTTGTGGCGCAGTCTCGTCTCTGATCATTGTAACTTTGAACTTCTTTGGCTTATTGTTTCTAGAATTAGTCCAATAATCAATTGCAGCCAAGTATTTAGCCAAATGAGCGCTCCATCCCTTTGTAATAATATCTCTCAAATCAGACAATGGTATGTAATTCGACATGCTGTCATATACCATTGTCTTCAGGGATGGGAGCTGAAGCTCGACGAGAAGCCAATGACAACGTTCTAAAATAGGGATAAACACCTAAAATCATAAATAATTGCGCACATCAAATAAAAATTATGAACACCTTTAAAATTTTCAAAAAATAAATACTAACCTTATCGACCTCCCACCACGCAGGATAAAGTTTAGCTTTTCCATTACCCAACGTATATGAAGAATCTCTCAGATCCTTCAAGTGAGCTACGTGAAAAGACGTCGGCATAATAGTCCATCGAGTATTTTTTATTTTCTTCAATTTCCTTATTACTAGAAGACGTGACACTCATGCATCAATATGCTGTTTTATAAAAAAATACATATATTAGTGAATTTATTAATAAATTTAAAAAAATTAATCAAAATGCAATATAAGAAGAATATAAGACTTACCCCCCTTCGAAATAGCCATTATCTTCAACCCCTAATAAAATACCCCACCAAGGCCGATCAAGAAACAAATGTATAACATCGCCGAGTTTGCATAAGTCAGAATAATACCCCTGGCTTCGCTCATGTAGATAAAAATCAACTACGGTCTTAGCCCAAAGGGTATTATTCGTAATTGTGTCTGGTAGTGTTTCCCTCTTCTCCTGAGGAATGGTACTGGCCGGTAACTCATACGAAAGCCAACATGCATCCATCATATCGGGCACGGGAGGGGGTTTATCAATATGTCGACAAATGACGTGTTGTGAATCGGGCTCTTGAACGGTGGGAGGGACCCATTGAACGATGACAGGGGCCTCTTGAACGGTGGGAGGGGCCTCTTGAACGATGAGAGGAGCCTCTTGAACGATAGGAGGCACCTCTTGAACGATGACAGGTGAATCGGGCTTCTTCTTACGGAGTCTTGGCACTAGTGGGGTGAAAGGAGACGTAATGGCATATACACGACGTTTGATGCGTGAACCTCGTCATCCAAGAAAAAACCGACATAAAGCATCTACCTTATCGGGCCGGTGAAAATAAATTAATACATAAATCAGTAAATAAATAAATAAATAATACCGAAAAAATGTTATTTGCATTTTTAGTATAATATTAAACAAATTTACCTTATTACGTAGAGTATGAACCTCATTTTGTAACGATGAAACAATCTCACGTAGAGCGGCTACCTCATCACGTAAAGTAGATACCTCATCACGTAGCGCACCATTGTCATCGCGTAAAACATCCACCTCACCACGTAAAGACCATACCTCATCACGCCATGCACCATTGTCTTCACGTAAAGTATCGACCTCATGACGTAAAGCACCGACCTCATCACGTAACTCATCCCGTGGAGGTGGAGAACAGGGAGATAAATACCGTGGCCTCTTTGTCGGTCGCCTATCATGAGGTGATGGTGGAGAAGATGCTCGATGATATGATGGAATAGGTGATGGTGGAGGTGGAGAAGAGGCTCGATCTGGTGATGGCTCCGGGTGTTGAACTGTAGAATCGACCCGATCAGGTGATGGCTCTCGAAGTGGGGGGTGCTCATCATCCGTCCCATCAAAAAACCACTTACTATCTTGCCACCAATCAGTGGCAAGCTCAGCCTCTGTGGGTGTCAGCCTCTGTAATGGATAGTTGGCCTCCTAACAATATAAAAGCTCAAACAAAGTTAAACGTGTACTAGTAATAACTTGTTTAACTATATGGTAGTATTTGTGTGTTAACTTACATCATTCATCGTCGTATATGGTAGTAACTCTTCCCAATCCAACATGCGGATCCTCTTCCAGGTAATAGCCCTAGGAATATCATTTGAATTTTTTATCGCATATGTCTGCATGCTGGGAAAAGCCTCAAATATCCAAGTCTACAAACAATATAATACACAAACATCAGTAATTGTTAAATAATTAATTATAAATTTGGAAACTTTATATAGAAATTCTAACCTTAAAGGCCCAAATAAAGTCTGCCAAAGTGTATTTAGAACCATCACCCCGCAAACTTTTTTGGTCCTCAAAGGCAGACGACAACTTCTTTCAGGTAGCTTTCCATAGATATGAACCCCACAGAAACAGGTTACATGCATTTAGGTCCTCTACCAATAATATTAGGTCCTCAGAAATAGGTTGTCTGCCCTCTTTGCCTAAAAAGTCGGCATGCAAAAGTAATAAATGGCATACTCGAACAACATCAAGGTCATCCATCTGAGTAAAACCATCTTTAACAAATAATCTCTTCAAGTCGTCGATGTGTAAACTCGGCTTTGACTTTTCCAGATCAGGAAAAACCCGAGATAACCATGATGGGCAGGAGATATGACTAGTGTATCGGGTTACTTCATCGTGTCTGAAGCGTAGACCAGTGATTAAGCAAAACTCCTCCCGCCCAAAACAAGTATACGCCGGAGAAAAATGAAAACATATCTCTTCATCACCACGTTGTATCTTCTCGGGTAGATCGTTAGTCATGGTCTGAAGAAACAAATGTATCAACATAGCATCTCCACTCGAATGTTGTACTTTCAGCCATGGCCCGAAGCAAGTATCCTCAAACAATTTTCTTTATAGAGGTGTAAGCGTCGACACAATTTTAGTGGCTAGGCTTAATTTATTCCTTAAGGTCAATTGAGCTGAAAAAAATTTCTACAAAAACAATAAACATACCAAGTTAGATATACCAAAAACTACAAATTATACACTATGAACAGACATGAAATTAAGCAGTGAAAACAAAGCCAAATATGTTTCAAACTAGCACGGTATTCACGCAAGTCATTATTCCATCATAGTTCACAAAATGCATCAGATAACATTCCAGAAGTAAGCACTTATATAAACATAAAAGGACAACATATAGGTTTACTGCAGATTCAAGGACAACATAAAGAGTAGTAGTTTATTCTTGAAACTTAAATTAGCAACACTGTGAAGTTAGTATTTGTCTTTGTTTTTTGGTTGAAGTAATGCAATTCATTCAAGTTTCAATTTGCAGAATAAGAGTAATTTCTGAAACTTAAATTCGTAACGCGAAAATGAAAACGCAACACAAAACTAAAATCGCGTTGCGATTTTCTCGTTGCAATTTTCATTTTCGCGTTGCGAATTTAAGTTTCAGAAACTACTCTTATTCTGCAAATTGAAACTTGAATGAATTGCATTACTTCAACCAAAAAACAAAGACAAATACTAACTTCACAGGGTTAAAGACTAAACAGTTTAGTAGTATTGGCAGCAACCGAATGAATTTACTAAGCAATCTCAGTGAAATGGTTAATCTATATATATTGAAATTACCAGTAAATTTATCATCAATATAAGAAAAATCTAATAATAATACAAAAATTTCAAAATAAAAATAAGAGATTAAAAAAACTAACCCTCGGTGGTTGATTTTCCATTTTTGACCGTGAATGGTTGTGAGGGTTGCTCTGAGAGATGGAGAAAGACGGATTTTGCCGGAGATGGGGATGGATTTCGTCGGAGATGGGGACGGATGTCGCCGTAGAGAGTGAGAGATGGAGATGGGACTGAGTTGTGATTTAGGATTTTAGGTTATGATTTGTGATAATATTGTTTACATTTGTGTTGCGAAATTAATATTGTGTTTCGAATTCGAAAATAAAATAAAATTCGCGTTGCGAAAATAAACAAGCTTTGCGAATTTGACTTTCGCGTTGCGAATTTGACTTTTGTGTTGCAAATTTGAAATTCAGTGTTGCGAATTTGACTTCTGTGTTGCGATTTACAGATTCGCGTTGCGAATTTGACTTCAGTGTTGCGAATTTGACTTCTCTGTTGCGATTTACAGATTCGCGTTGCGATTTACAGATTCGCGTTGCGATTTACAAATTCGCGTTGCGAATTTGTAAACTGGGCTGCGAAATTGGAGTTCGCGTTGCGAATTTGTTGTTCATTTTTGCAAATCCAAAAAAAGTTGGTTAAAATCGTATATTATAAGACATTTTTGGTCACTGTGGTTATTTTCTCTTCTTTAAAAGGGTTTGATCCATTTGATAAAGGGTTGATCATTTTAGCCTAAAATCTTAAATTTTTTATTTTAAAGTAAAAAACCATCTTAATGAAAGTTTGACGAAAATTATTTAAAACAAAATTTTTAAATTTATTTGGACTGAATTATTTTTTTAAAAGAATTAATTACATCTAAAAATAATTTTATAAATGTTTATTATATCAAAATATAATAATTCAAATGTCAACATATATGACCCTAAAACTCCTATTTTCGACTAATGACACCCTCGAGAATGTAAGAAAAACGTAGAAAAAAATAGAGTAAACATTATAATATTTCCCCAAAACCATCCCCTTCGATACCAATTCCCTCAATAGAAGCCAACAATTTTTCGTATTGTTCATCACCATCCTTACGACTTCTCTTACACTACACAATCCCTAATTCGAAAACACTAAAGCACCCTAATCTCTTGGCCAGCATAAACTACCATTATACCTCATTGAAACACTCACTAAAGTACTCATCACTTAGTACCAGAGGGTTTCATTAGAAATTTCAGTTATAGTCGATGGTGGCTATATCGAAAAACCAATTTAGATTAAGACTTTTGGGTTTTTTTGGAGGAATACTTTAACTATCACGTTAGTTTTTCGGTAACGATAATTGACTGAAGTGACGATAATAAAAGCAAATTAAAAATTTAAGGATTGTATTATAAATTTTAAAAGATTGATGATTTAAATACAGACACTAACAGTTCAAAGACTATTATGTATTTTACTCTTTTTGTAATATAATATTGCTTTCGACATAAAATCCGTATTCACTTGAACGGTTCGAATTTTCACTCTAATGATTCTTAAAAAAATGAAAATCCTTTTGTTAAGTTAAATGCATTAAATGACTAAATTTATTGTTTTGGTGATTCATTATTGTGTTTTAAAACAAATATTTATGTTGACAATTGAATAAGTCAGAAGGGAATTAATTGGTTTTAAATGAGAGAAATTCTTCGACAAGTGAATATTTATGTTAGGCTAACAACCCATTTTATTATTCAGAAATAACTTTTTATATTAACATTTTGGGTAATACACACAAATGCTCACTCAACTATACTGAAGTGATTTATTAAGTCACCGAAATTTTGGAAGTTACAAGATAGAGATGGTCATTATATTTATTGAACTGTTGCAGAATGGTCATTTCGCGTTATAAAATAATAGTAAATTTTGATAAATTTAGGGATCATCTTATAATAGTTTGATATATTTAATGATTATTTTAATAAAAAATTAATGATTTTTTTATAACTTTTAAAACCGTAATGACTAAAATATCATTTCAACATGATTTTCACCAAAAACTTCACTATGAAATTGGTGATGCTGCCATTAATATATACATCTGTGGTATTATTCATTTTTTTGGGGGGGTTATGTGAGTTCTGTTGGGCCATTTAAATTGGCTTTTGGTGCTATTCCTTCATTTCAGTGGTTGCCATTAAATTTATTTGTTGCTTGAAATTAAATTCTTAGTTGGCCTTTTTGTTTGGTTTCAAAGAAAAAAAAATAAGGGGTTTTAACCATAAAAGCTTTGAATGTTGTTTACTGTTAATTACATTCCTGCCCTCAATTTAGACTCTTCCACCAATCCATCAATTCCATTTAATTAAGCTCTAACAACCCATTTATCTCCCTCGATTTCTTCCCTTACATATATCTGCTCTTTCTCCTTCAAAATCCCTCACCGATCCAAGCTTCCTTTACCTTCAAGTGCAAGGTACTCATCTTTATATTTTTTTCAGTTTCATATGTATAATATGTATGTACATTGAACTGAATACTTTTGTTTCTTTGTTTTTTCAGGTTAACTTATACGTACGTTACATACAGAAAGATGAGTCGAAGAAACGGTCCCAAGCTTGAGTTGAAGCTGAACCTATCACCACCGAGAGTGCAATCACCGAGCCGCGTCGGTGTCACCCGCTTCTTCTCCGAGCTCATGCGTATCGTCAAACGATGTACACATGGCCGATACCGTCGGATATTCAAGCAGCCCCGAGTCGAAGTCGTCAGCCACGGCTCTCGTAGGTTGCCCGAGGTGCCTTGTGTACGTGATGCTTTCAGAGGATGACCCGAAATGCCCCAAATGCAAAAGCACTGTTCTTCTTGATTTCCTCCATGACACTGCAACAATCACCAATGTTGAGACGAGAAAGAGTTAGATTTGGAATCAATTAATGTCGGTCCATGAGGACATTTAGTGTTATAGAGCTTTTCCTTTATTTCGCCATTTATGCTCCAATTTCCCCCCCCCCCCAAAGTGGAGCATGAATGGCAACGGGTTTTTAGGGTCCAAATCATGGAACATAGGGTATGAACGTTTATGGTAGTTGGTGCTCCGTTTTGGTCTGGTTTTGAGGTTGTTTTCCCTCTTTAGCAGATTACTATGTGAACTGCTTTAGCTGCACCGGCCCAAATTTTCTTTAATAGATAGATTTTAAATATATTAAGAGTTTATATGTTATTCTCTCATTTTTTTAATTAGTATAAGTGATTATAATGTAGTTTATGCTTATAATTTTTTTAAGTACACTTTCTGAATATTGACGGAGCAGACTATAATGAAGGTGTTATTTTTTAAGAAAAATCTTTATAAATTTAATATAAAGTATTTTTAAAAGATAAAATTAATATATATATATATATTAAAAATATCGGTACCTTTAAACATAAGTGAACATTCATTATTTTTTCATTCAGTTAAAAAAATTTCTTCATATAATTTCTAAATTTGACATCCAAAAATATTTTTTTCTTCTAAATTTGACACCTTAAAATATTTTTTAGGTTCACTTCTATATGCAAACGTAATTGAATGAATTCAAGATCTCAACAGAAATCAATATTCTATTTAACCACTATATTCACTAAAGAGGTTTAAATTTCTATATTATTCTAAAATTTCAAATTTAATCTATATATATTATATTTTTATGCAATTACATTAATGTATTATTCTTTTTACCTGAAAATTTTGGTCATTCACTAAATAGGTTTGTACTTTTAAATCATTCTCCTAATTTTTATTCAACTTCATTATAAAATAGTAGTCGTATAAGTTTACGCTCTTTATCAATTTGACCCTTGATGGGTTCTTCATATTAAATTTTAAAATAATAAATAAATAATTGGTATGTTTAAACCTAAATTTATATTATTACGTAAATTATAATGTTTTTATTGATTCCAGTATAGGATATTGTTATATATTCTATAAAATTTTCCATTGTCTTATATTTTTTTTGAGTATTCGATCAATTATGATTTTATGATATGACGAATGATAGTTCAACATAATTTATAATCCATTATCTAACAACATATTTATTTAGTCAGTCAATTTATGAATAAGCATCATAAATATGTGTCTGACACTCATATTAAATAGTACATTTGAATGTTTATGACATGTAGGAAAAAAACTCATTTCCCTCTTTTTCTATTAAGAAATATCATTTATTATCGTCCATCGGCCATTAATTATCAATTTATCATCCAAATTAAAATAAATAACACATCAACACACATTTAAGATGAATATATTGATTTAAAGAAAGAAAAACATACAAACATTAACCGGAACAAGAAAAGAAATGAAAAGTGCAATTAGCTATGAAGGGGGGAGGTATTATTAGATTTAAAAAGAACCATTAGAACACATAAATGGAAGAGTTGAGAGCAATGAAATGGGGAATCATAGTATGCCAGATGAAAAATGAAAATTTAATTCCTCTATATGTTGCTCATTTTTTTTCGAGTCGGTTGAATTAGATTTACTTTGGGTTATTGGGTTGGTTACTGGGTTAATTAATGTGATGAGTCTAAATTTTTAATGTAATTGGATTCTGTTGTTGGGTAAAGGGTTAGACGGTTAAGGGTTCCGAGTGGATTGTAATTAAATTTGGACTACTAATTTAATTTAGGGATGATAATTTAAACTGAGATCGATGGGTTTGATCTGATTCGATTTGATAGGGTTAGATTTAAAAAAAAGAGTTTGGGTTGGGTCAAGTCGTGTCGGATCAGATTTTTAAGGGAGTGAAGTCGGGTTGGGTCAGACTCGGTGGAGGGTGAAAAAATTCCGACCCAACCCGATCCGGGGAAAATAATATAATTTTCTTAAAAAAAAGTATTATTATTTACTTAATTCCTTATTTTATATCAAATTGAGTCGGATCGGATTTGTACTCTAAAATTTCGGACCGAAATCAAATTCAAGTGAATGATATATATTTTTCAGATCAAAATGGATCATGTGAAAGATATATAATTTTCATATTGGATTGGATTTGAGTGAGGTATGCATATTTTTTGGGTTAAGTCAAGTTAACCAAAAACCTGATTCAACTTGACCCGTTGTCATCCCTAATTTGATTTGTAAACGGATATTGCTGATTAAGATTTTGATATAACAATAAATTGCAAAATTGATTTTGGACTTAATAGATAATTCAAAATTAACTTGAAAAATATGTTCTAATGTTTTCAAACTTAGTTGAACATTTTCAAAAACATACTCGATCATTTTTGCGCTTTAAATTCGAGTTTCCAAGCAGGTTTGGCTCAAAGGATTGATCCGCTAGCAAAAGAATCGATCCCTTGGATTTCAGTATGTTTTGGATCGATCCCTTGTAAAAAGGATCGATCCATCGAGGAAAAGGATCGATCCCTCGATGGAAAGGATCGATCCCTTGAGCATTAAATGTTGTGTTTGGTTGTAGATAATGTCTATAATGATCTCCAACGGCTCCAAATGACTAGAATTAATGGATAATGTATAAATTAAACGAACACCCCCAACCCGTATCCGACCCGGATACAAGTCTGATGTGTCGCATTGACTTTTCAAACCGTTTACTTTTACAAAATAGCTGAAAATTCAAGTTTACATTAAAAATTGAATAATTTATATTAAATACAATTATATAGTTTTACAAAACCAGATAAGAGCATATTCGATTAAAATCTTTAATTACATGCCAACTACATTTATGATAACCAATACATACTATTCAAATTATTTTCTGATCTGATCTTCGGAAATGAGGAGTTGGCCTGACTTGCTTAACCTTGCTTCTCTTGCTTCTCAAAACTTACGTGTGAAACACTCACACACTAAGTCACAGACTTAGTGAGGCATATAAAAAGTATAATAGAAACTTTAAATATTTAACAATGCATGAACATGTCATACAATGATATCATATAAAACCATAGAAAATTTCGTATAACAAAATGCATACATGTATGTATATCATCATTATCATCATCCACATAATTATCAATATTATCATTTATTCCTTTCATCATATAATCTTGTACTTACCATTTGTGAACGTCATAACATACATTTCACAAAACAAAACGCACAACATCGCATACAATTATTTATGTTATCTTTATTTAATAGCCCATGATACACTCTGAGAACTAAAGATATGTGAGTGCATTGAGGTTGTGCACAAATGTTGTCACCACAACTCATATAAATTGCACTGAGCGCCATATAAAATGTACCGAAGGACCTCATAGAACTGTCCCGAAGGACCACATATATGTCTCGAAGGACCGCATAAAACCCTCGACTCTTGGCATACCAATTATACCTATAGCTCTCATAACACATACTATGGGCTTTACCATTTAATTATTTCACTATTTTATATAGTTTTGCTTTACATAGATTATATCACCTTTTTACGTAGTCAAATAAACCATATCATATAAACAATTATATCATGTAGTTCATATCACATGGCTTATATTTTGTTCTTATATCTTCTCATAGACATATAAACACGTATATCCTTAAACATAGCTTGTATTTCATGTTCATATAATCATTTATATCTATACCATATAGCTTATATCACTTTCTCATGTTATCACATAAGCATGTAATCTTATATATTATTATCACATAATTCATATAATATTCTTATAAGGTCATGTAGATCATTTTCCTATAACATATATCACATAGGTCCATACCACATAACATGTAATGCAAATAAGGCATATTCACACAGTACAAATCATAACCATTCTTTTACTCATGCAATCATATATTCAAAATGTCAGAAACAGATTTGTCGCAAGTCTAATTTCCATATAATCATATTTCATACTAGTATGCACACATCTCGGCCTTACTAGTCCAAGCAATATACTTATCTCTTTCTTGATCGATCTTATCTCGTTGACTCATCCCGTACATGATTTCGTTCGATATGTACACGATATATATAATTGATATGAATGTCTTAAGTATCGATATTTATACTCTATGGTATAAATACTATACTTTAGTATCAATACCCTATTTTAATATGACTAGTATCGATACCCAAGGTACAATACTGATAATTATACTCTATGGTATCGATACTATACTTCAGTATCAATACCCTATTTCGATTATGGAATTCATCTTTAAAATGGTACTGATACTTGTTCAATGGTATCGATACCTCTAGTATCGATACTACTCATTCGGTATTGATGCTCCTTGAATAGTTTATCAACTTTTGGCTTATGTATCGATATTTTTTATCCAGTATCGATACTCATACCCAAATATCATTCATTTTCTCTTTGAAGAATCGATACTAAATGAACAGTTCCGATACCCCTTGCCCAAAATTTCTTATTTTAACTCGAAAATTAACTAAAATTACATAAACTTCATACTTTGAACTCCTTTCATTACTTCAAATTCAACTATATTCACTTAAACCATCTTATATCACTTGAACACATCATAATATTCAATATCTCACCATAATACTTAAACTCAAGAATTATACCAAATATTCAACATATTCTAAATCCCTTTCTAATACTTTATGGTTGTCCCTTGTTCCCATATATAATGGGGTAAGGGGGAGATAAGATAGTAGGCTACCCCCAACACCAGATTGAGAGCAGCTTCCGTAGAAGACCTCCAAATTATGAAATGCCCTCCTTGGGACTCGATCCCACGACCTCAAGGTTAAGAACCTTGTGCTCTACCAACTGAGCTGGATAGTCATCTCCCTTTCTAATACTTCATAAACTTATTTACTAACTCTTTCTCAATAATTCCCTTAAAAACTCTTTACCTTCAATCTTTCATAACTTATTCATCTTTGAGTTTTAAGCCATCTTAAGCTTTCCTTAAGCTTTCTTATCATTCCAAGAATCAAAATCAGCTTTAAAATGAAAGGAATAATCAATTTGAAACCAACTTACCTTACTCATGGAGTCACGGAAAGAGAAGAAGAAGAATAAGAAGATAGATGAACCCCAAAACTCTCCAGATTTTTCTTTTCTCCTCCTCAATCCCCTCGTGTATATATATATCTCTCTCAATATAATTTTTAATTATATTCTTATCAAATAACCATTATACCCTTTATACTTTCCAACTTTGCTATTAAATCCAACACCAAGATACTTCAATTAATCCTTGAACTTTTCAATTTTCTAAAATTTGTTGCAAAGTTTCAAAGCTTACGTTTTAGTCACTAATCCAGTTTTTAGGATGTTACATTAAAGGTCAAAACTTCTTAAGGTCAATAAGAATCATATTGAACCAACCTACCAACATCAAAGTATTATTTTGTGCTTAATTTGTCAAATTCTTTGTTGTAAACACACTTGTCAGCTACATTGTTTATTTTGCTCATGTGTGTATTAGGTGAATGCTTAAATTGTGCAAACATATTTGCCTTGTGAAGTTTTCTCATTTGTTTGCTTTATTTGTATTTACTCTTTGGGAGAGTGTGTATTCAAAGTTTTGGGGTATAAACCTTGAAGTGTTTATAAGGTTACACATTGTTCTTAGGGGTCGTTTGGTTCATAGAATGTAAGATTACCATTGAGAATAAGATTACCGGAATTTTACATTACTTAGCACATCACTGGGAATATTGTATTATCTTGTTTGGTTTGTTTGACAGGAATATAAGATTACAGTGTCTGAATGAATGAATATAAGATAAGAAAAATGTATGTTTTACCAAATTGTCCTTGTGATAGATTTTCTTTTTTAACAAATGAAACTTCAAAGAAAACATATTTTTTTTATTATTTTTAATAAAATTTATACACAAATAACTTAATATATTTTTATTATATATATATATTTTAAAAATATTAAAATATATTTACACCAATATAATTATGTGCTTAATTTTAGGTTTTAAAATATTGGGATATGTGCATACTTACACTGGTATAAGTATGTATTTATTGTTAGGTTGAGAGATGTATATATATGCATTTATTTTAAGATTGAGAGATGCACATACTTACACCGGTGTAATTATGTGTTTATTTTTAGGTTATGAGATATATATACTTATACCGGTATAAATATATGTTACCACACATTTTTATTTATGCTATATGTATGAGTTGGAAAAAATAACATATCAAATTATATGAAAAAATTAATAGAAAATATTAAAAAAATATAATATAAAAACATTTTACAAAAATTAATTTTAATAATACATGTAATAAATATGTACAAAAAATAAAATTTGAATCGAACGCATACATAAAAGTAATCAAAAAAAATTTGATATTTTTTATTTTATATGCATCATATTATTTTATAATAAGTATTAAAAAATTCATAAATCATTAAAAATAAATAAAATATATTTATACTCATGTAAATATATACAAAAAGAACTTGGGTATGTGATTCCGGAAAAGATTATTCCCCTTTGTAATGATCTTTTCCTTGATCCAAACGCTCCCTTAAAGGTAAGCAAATCTAGTGGATTTGATAAATCCTTGGTATGGATGTAGACTGTAACACCCTCAACTCATATCCGATCTAGATACGAGTTCAGGATGTCACATTGACTAAACAAAACAATACTTAAAAAAAACCGATAAAACATTCGAACTTATTTTATTAAAATAAGATAATATACATATATTAATACAAGTTTATCAAAATACTGAGAGCATACACAACTTAACCCTTTAGTTACATGCCAACATCCATTTACATATCAAAATGACCTACTGATTAAGTTGCTTCTGATCTGATAGTTGCAGGAGTAATGTTGTCCAGTTGCTTAACCTCGATCGTCTACTTTATCGGATCCTACGTGTGAAACACTCACACGCTAAGTCATCGACTTAGTGAGGCAATATAATAATAACAATAAAATATAAAGGAATTGCCAAAATGAGATGGGTTGCAATGATAAGATGTATGTAAACAATGCAATAACCATAACCATGTTTCTTACACATATACTTATCAAATTCATATTCATTAGTTCACCTTATTAAGTTCATTAGCCCATGGTACCATACTGAGAACCTAAGGTATGTGAGTATTGTGAGGTTGTACACTATGCTGTCACCACAGCTCGTATAATTGCACCGAAGTGCCATGTAGAATTGCACCAGAGTGCCGCGTAGAATTGCACCGTAGTACCATATAATAATTTCCATAAGGACCATATATCATTCCTTAAGAATCATATACATATACTAGGGATCAAGTATGTGTCTCACAAGACTTCACACATGTTCCAAAGAATATATATATATCCCGAAGGACCGCGTAGACCCTCTACCCTTGGCATGCCAACTATACCTATAGTTCTCATCTACATAACATGGGCTTTCATAATTCACATAATTTGTATCACATAGACATATTATTTTCATACCTTTATCACATAGACATATCATTTCCATACCTTTAGCACATAACTCATATAACTTTTTCTTGCATATTCATGTCACATAATGCATATAGTATGAATTCATGTCATGTATCATAATATGAAATGCGATCATGTATCAAAATATTGAATCTAGACTTATCACAAGTCTAGAACTGAATAGAATACATATTCATGCTATGCATATGCACTCACCTAGATTTCTTTGTCTTTCCCTCGATCAATCCTACTTGTCGATTGTTCCAGAACTCATTTAGGCTCGATATCTACATAGTAATTCATTGATACTTATCAATATACTAATTAATATATTCTAAACTATCATTTCTTAGGCTAAAAGAAAAGTCATTTTCATCTTTTAATGGAGGTATGCATCGATGCATAAATCCTATTCTATGTTTGTATTTAATGGGGTGCATCGATTCACTCCTTATGCATCGATGCATCGATGTCATTCGATGTTTGTATTTTAAAAGAGTGCATCGATGCACTTCATGTGCATCGGTATACCTTGAATAATTTCTGGGATTTATCCTTGATGCATCGATGCACATTACCCAAAAATGTCTTTTAAGAACTAAAATCTCTTCTTAATCTTCTCAACACTTTATATATCCCCTCTTTTTATATCCCTAACTTGCATACTCTTACTTAAACTAATTATTATCCATTTCATACCTCTATAACTTAGAAATCCAATTCTCCATATAGAATTTAAGAATCTAACCCAAATTCCAACATGTTCTAATTTGAATTCTAACACCTCATACTTCTTAGTTAGCTTTATGACAAGTCAAATCCCACTTCTAATTCTTATTAGGAACTCTAATCCAAGATTTCACTTTTCTACTTCCTTTCTTTAATTCTTCATATACTCCTCATCTTATGGTTTTAAGATAATCTAAACTTTCCTTAACCTTAGTTATCATCTAAGGATCAATAAGCAATCTTAAATTCATCAAGAATTTAATCAACAAGAAAACTCACCTTTAGCTTGGTCTCTCGATGGAGAAGAAGTGAAAAAGAAGAGAAATCTGGAAACTTTTGTTCTCTTCATTTGCCTTCCACGTGGATTTAAATATCATCATCTAATATTTAATTATTTCTCATATTAAAAGACTCATTTACCCCTTTAGTTCCTCATTCTTTGTTAATTGATCCTACACAAAATATTCCCATTAAATCTTTCAACTATTCAATTTATCTACTTTGGTCACTAAATTTTAGAATTTCACAATTTGATCATTAACCCGGTATAGAGGATGTTACAAATCTCCCTCCCTTAAGAAAATTCATCCTCGAATTTTTATTGTACGAACAGATGGGGATATTGAAGTCGCATATCTTCTTCACGTTCCCACGTGGCTTCTTCTACCTTGTGATTTCTCCAAAGAACCTTGACCAACGGAACTGTCTTACTCCTTAACTGTTTGACTTCATAAGCCAATATTCTCACTGGTTCTTCTTCATATGTCAGATCCGATTGGACTTTTACTTGTTCTGGTGCAACGATGTGAGAGGGATCGGACCTATATCTTCGTAACATAGAGACATGGAAGACGTTATGGAACTTCTCCATTTCCAGTGGCAAGGATAACTGATATGCCACGGGTCCTATCCTCTTAACAACTTCATATGGCCCAATGAATCTAGGACTTAACTTTCATTTCCGACCAAAACATAATACTTTCTTCCAGGGAGATACTTTAAGGAAAACTTTATCTCCAATCTCGAATTCAATCTCTTTTCTTTTAAGATCAGAATATGACTTTTGCCGATCAGAGGCTACTTTGAGGTTATGCTAAATTTCTCAAACTTTCTTTTCCCATGATCCTTTGAATTCCATTACGCATGCTCTCAACATATCTTCCAATATCTGAATAGTTCTCTCTGATTCCTTGTCAATCTGAGGATGAAAAGCCATACTAAAGTTTAAACGAGTTCCCAACGCTCTATGCAAAGATTTCCAGAATCTAGAACTGAATCGAGGGTCTCGATCAGAGACTATGGAAACAGGCACTCCATGCAATATAATAATTTCTCTAATATACAGCTCAACGTACTTTTCCATAGAGAAATATGTTCTAACCGGAAGGAAATGCGCTGACTTAGTTAATCGATCAACAATTACCCAGATTGATTCTCTTTTGTTCGGAGTCAAGGGTAACCCCGAAACAAAATCCATCGTAACATTTTTCCCATTTTCATTGAGGAATGTAAAGCGGTTGCAATTATCCTGACGGAATTTGATGCTCAGCTTTGACTTGTTGATATATCAAACACTTAGACACAAATTCGGTGATGCTTCATTTCATCCCTGGCCACTAAAATCGATCCTTCAAATCCATATACATCTTGGTTCCACCCGGGTGCATTGTTAATGGATTGCAATGAGCCTCTGTTAATATTTCTTTCTTCAAGTCTTCATTGTCGGGTATCACAAATCTTCCTTTACAATACAGATTTCCATCTGACTTAACCTCAAAGTCTTTAATCTCTTTGCTCTTTACTTGCTCAATTCTTTTCAAACACGTTTCATCTTTACTTTGCAATTCTCCTATTCGTTCCAACCATACTGGTTTAGGTTTTAACTCTGCACAAAGACCACTGTCTCCAGTTAAAGATTATCTTGCATCCATAGCTCGTAAGGCTGCAAATGTTTTCCTGCTTAAGGCATCTGCTACCAAGTTAGCCTTTTCGGGATGATAGTTAATTATCACATCATAATCTCTCAAAAACTCCACCCATCTCCTTTGTCTCAAATTAAGCTCTTTTTGAGTCATCAGGTATTTCAAGCTCTTATGATCCGTATACAAATAACATCGTTCTCCATACAGATAATGACACCAAATCTTGAGAGCGAATACTACAACAACCATTTCTAAATCATGGGTGGGGGTAATTCTTTTTATGTGGTTTCAACTGCCTCGATGCATACGCTACCAGCTTCCCTTCTTGCATTAATACACACCCCAACCCGTTATGGGACGCGCCACTGTATACTAAAAAATTCTTGCCAGATTCCGGTTGAACCAATATAGAAGTTTCTGTCAGAATTCTCTTTAAAGCTTCAAAACTTTCTTGACACTCAGAAGCCCAAACAAACGGTACATTCTTTCTCATCATCTTCGTTAAAGGCAGCACTATCATCGAAAAATTCTTAATGAATCTTCGATAATAACCGACAAGTCCAAGGAAACTCCAAACTTTAGATACATTATTTGGAACTTCCCAGTCCATTATAGCTTTAACCTTCTAAGGGTCCACTCTAATCCCATCTGCCGAGATCACATGCCCCAAGAAAATTACTTCGTTTAGCCAAAATTCATATTTGGACAATTTCGCATAAAGATTCTTATCCCTGAGAATTTGCAAAACTAGCCTCAGATGTGTGATGTAATCTTCAATGGATTTCGAGTACACCAGTATGTCATCAATAAAGACAACAACAAATTGGTCCAAATAGGGCTGAAAAATCCTATTCATAGGATCCATGAAAGCAACAGGTGCATTCGTTACTCCGAATGACAATACAATAAATTCATAATGACCATATCTCGTTCTGAAAGCCGTCTTCGGAATATCTTTCTCCTGAATCTTCAATTGATGATAACTCGAACGTAGATCGATCTTCGAAAATATCGAAGCTCCTTTTAGTTGATCAAACAAGTCATCAATGCGTGGAAGGGGATACTTGTTCTTGATGGTCACCTTATTAAGCTGTCGATAATCAATACAGAGACGCATTGATCCATCCTTATTCTTAACAAATAACACCGGAGCTCCCCAAGGTGACACACTTGGTTGAATAAATCCCTTTTCTAACAACTCTTGCAATTGATTCTTTAACTCTTGCAATTATTTCAGAGCCATCCGATAAGGTGTCATTGTAATTGGAGCGGTTCCTGGCATTACTTCAATTTGAAATTCTACCTCTCTATCTGGAGGTAATCCTGGCAACTCAGCCGGGAAAACATCAGGGAATTCTCGAACTATTAAAATCTCATTCAATCCTTTTTCTTTAGCTCTTGAATTTATCACATTTGTAAGAAATTATTGACATCCCTGTAACAACAGTTTCTTAGCTGACATTACTGATATTACATTTTCTAAAGGGTTAAACCTTTCACTACTCACACTTATCTCTGTTTCTCCTGGACTTTTCAGGGTTACCTTTTTCGATATGCAATTAACATCTCCATAGTAACGGAACAACCAATCCATTCCCAGAATCACTTCAAACTCGTCAAAGGGTAATTCCATCAGATTAGCAGGGAATTCAATTCCCTGAATCTTTATGGGACATCCCTTACAGACTTTGTTCACCCAAGCACTATGGCCTAAAAGATTAGTTACTATAATCTCATTACTCGTAGCTTCTAAGGGAATCCTCAATTTCTTTACTAACTTACTCTTAATGTAAGAATAATTAGAGCCTGGATCAATCAGTACCAATATTAATTTATCGTACAGCTGAAAAGTACCTGCTATAATATCAGGGTCATCACGGTCTTCACTTATCTTTAGATTGTACACCCGTGCGGTTGATCGAACTTCAGGTTGAGCAGAGAATTTAGGCTGGTTCCTTCCTCTGCCTCTTCCTCGTCCTCTTTGTGAGGTAGAACCAACTCTTTCAGATGGTGCAGGCTCACCAACCATCAATGGATAATCTCGAATAAAATGTCCGGCATCTATGCATCGAAAACAAGTCCCAACAGCCATCCGACAAGCCCCATAATGGTTTTTCCCAAAGTGCTGGCACTGTCTCGCTTGACTCGAAGTAGATCTCCCAACACCAGATCCCACTGACTGCATCTGTCTAGGTCTTGCCTAACTTGCTCCCCTAGCAGATGATGCAACTGATTCTGATCTAGCTTGTGATCGAAATCTTGAGTCTCTTCCTCTTTTTGATGGTGCTGAGCTAGAAGAAGCACCCGTTCTCTTTGATGTCTGAACTCTAAAATCCCTGAATCTCTCATTCTAAGCTCTTTCAAGAGCCTTGGCAAGATTGATCACCTCTTGGAACGAGGACAAATTCAATACTATTAGCATCTCTTTCAATCTAGGGTGTAAGCCCTCCACAAACCATTCACAAGCCTCTTTTTCAGTAGGTACAAGCTCAGATGCAAACCTACTCAGCTTGTTGAACTCACATTTATACTCATATACAGAGCGGTTCATCTGTTTCAAATTCAAAAACTCTTGCTTCATCTGGCGAATACCTTGATCTCCAATGTACTTGTTTTTAAATTCATCTAAGAATAAAGACCAAGTCAACTGGTCACTGTACATCCTCATGGTGATGTTCGTCCACCATATCCTCGTCTGACCCCTCAGCAACGAGACAACTCCATCTAACTTCTCCACTTCAGAACAGTGGAGCCCATCAAACATGATTTTCAAATCATTTAACTAAAGATCCACCGCAACCGGACCTTCATCGGCTTCTCCCTTAAATTCGAGAGCTCCTAAACCTCTCAACTCTTTTGCTACATTCATTCTTTGAGTTGGTAGAGCAGGAGGTTGAAGAGGCATCAGAATAGCATCCAATGTCCTGAAGAAAGTATCTTGATCTTGTACAGGTACTCCCTGAGATACCTGTCCTTCACCTTGCCTGGCCAGGGCAAGTGAATTAATGCTTTCAACAGGCCTATCTTCTCCCACTTCACTTCGGGAGCTACTATGTCCTGACATTTAATAAAATAAACACATTATTCTATTAGCAAAACAATATACTCATACTATACCAGATCAAAAGTTCTCACTATTTGTTGGCATGTATTCCATTTAAAGACTCTATAAACTCTGATTTATGCCTAGAATCGGCTAAACCATAGCTCTGATACCATTAAATGTAACACTCTCAACTCATATCCGACCCAGATACGAGTCCAGGATGTCACATTGACTAAACAAAACAATACTTAAAAAAACCGATAAAACATTCGAACTTATTTTATTAAAATAAGATAATATACATATATTAATACAAGTTTATCAAAATACTCAGAGCATACACAACTTAACCCTTTAGTTACATGCCAACATCCATTTACATAACAAAATGACCTACTGATTAAGTTGCTTCTGATCTGATAGTTATAGGAGTAATGTTGTCCAACTGCTTAACCTCGATCGTCTACTTTATCGGATCCTACGTGTGAAACACTCACATGCTAAGTCATCGACTTAGTGAGGCAATATAACAATAACAATAAAATATAAAGGAATTACCAAAATGAGATGGGTTGCAATGATAAAATGTATGTAAACAATGCAATAACCATAACCATGTTTCTTACACATATACTTATCAAATTCACATTCATAAGTTCACCTTATTAAGTTCATTAGCCCATGGTACCATACTGAGAACCTAAGGTATGTAAGTATTGTGAGGTTGTGCACTATGTTATCACCACAGCTCGTATAATTGCACCGAAGTGCCACGTAGAATTGCACCGGAGTGCCGCGTAGAATTGCACCGTAGTGCCATATAATAATGTCTATAAGGATCACATATCATTCCTTAAGAATCATATACATATACTAGGGATCAAGTATGTGTCTCACAAGACTTCACACATATTCCAAAGAATATATATATATCCCGAAAGACCGTGTAGACCCTCTACCCTTGGCATGCCAAATATACCTATAGTTATCATCTACATAACATGGGCTTTCACAATTCACATAATTTGTATCACGTAGACATATTATTTTCATACCTTTATCACATAGACATATCATTTCCATACCTTTATCACATAACTCATATAACTTTTTCTTGCATATTCATGTCACATAATGCATATGGTATGAATTCATTTCATGTATCATAATATGAAATGCGATCATGTATCAAAATATTGAATCTAGACTTATCACAAGTCTAGAACTGAATAGAATACATATTCATGCTATGCATATGCACTCACCTAGATTTCTTTGTCTTTCCCTCGATCAATCCTACTTGTCGATTGTTCCAGAACTCATTTAGGCTCGATATCTACATAGTAATTCATTGATACTTATCAGTATACTAATTAGTATATTCTAAACTATCATTTCTTAGGCTAAAAGAAAAGCCATTTTCATCTTTTAATGGAGGTATGCATCGATGCACTACACCATGCATCGATGCATAAATCTTATTCGATGTTTGTATTTAATGGGGTGCATCGATTCACTCCTTATGCATCGATGCATCGATGGAATTCGATGTTTGTATTTTAAAAGAGTGCATCGATGCACTTCATGTGCATCGGTACACCTTGAACAATTTATGGGATTTATCATTGATGCATCGGTGCATATTCTAATTATTATCCCCTCTTCTTAATCTCTTCTTAATCTTCTCAACACTTTATATATCCCCTCTTTTTATATCCCTAACTTGAATACTCTTACTTAAACTAATTATTATCCATTTCATACCTCTAAAACTTAGAAATCCAATTCTCCATATAGAATTTAAGAATCTAACCCAAATTCCAACATGTTCTAATTTGAATTCTAACACCTCATACTTCTTAGTTAGCTTTATGACAAGTCAAATCCCACTTCTAATTCTTATTAGGAACTCTAATCCAAGATTTCACTTTTCTACTTCCTTTCTTTAATTCTTCATATACTCCTCATCTTATGGTTTTAAGATAATCTAAGCTTTCCTTAAGCTTAGTTATCATCTAAGGATCAATAAGCAACCTTAAATTCATCAAGAATTTAATCAACAAGAAAACTCACCTTTAGCTTGGTCTCTCGATAGAGAAGAAGTGAAGAATAAGAGAAATCTGGAAACTTTTGTTCTCTTCATTTGCTTTCCACATGGATTTAAATATCCTCATCTAATATTTATTTATTTCCCCTATTAAAAGACTTATTTACCCCTTTAGTTCCTCCTTCTTTGTTAATTGATCCTACACAAAACATTCCCATTAAATCTTTCAACTATTCAATTTATCTACTTTGATCACTAAATTTTAGAATTTCACAATTTGATCACTAACCCGGTATGGAGGATGTTACATAGACATTGGTTTATGATGACAAACAACTATAAATCGTTGTGCAAAAAAATATTTTTTTGATTATTTCCACAAAAATTTTAAAAGGCCAATTCACCCCCTCTTAGCGGTTTTTGGTGATCATTTCGAGGCCAACAATTGGTACCATAGTATGTCTCTATTGATGGTTTAACAAATTTGAGAAGATCCTAGGAGAGCTCTATCAAATTCAACAATCAATCGAGAAAGATGGCTTCAATATCTAGCTTTTACTACATTGAAGATTCACAACCGGTCAACAAGACACCATATTTCAATGGAGCAAATTATGTCTATTGGAAGAATAAGATGATGCTCTTCATTCAAGTCAATGATCTAGGAGCTTGGAACTCAATATTAAAGGACTACCCTACTCCAACCAATGAGATGGAAGATTGGAGTAAAGAAGAAAGATGATGTTCCAACAAAATGCCAAGGCTATCCACATTCTATTTTGTACATTGGTCCCATAAGAATATGGAAGAGTCTCATCTTATTATAATGAAAATGATATTTAGGACAAGCTCCAAGTCACTCATGAAGGAACCGATGAAGTGAGGGAAACGAAAATTGGTATTCTCAACCATAGCTATGAGAATTTCAAGATGAAACCAGATGAAGACATCAAATCTATGATGGATAGATTTTTCATGATTGTCAATGGTCTCAAATAATATAGAGAAATCATCCCTAATGAAAATCTAGTGAGGAAGATGATTTTTTTTCTAAATTCTTAACAATCGAAGAAAATGACAATCATCAAAGCAAGGAACCTAAAGTCTCTCAATCTTGATAAGCTTATTGGTTTCTTGCTCACTCATGAGTTGATGGTAAAAGAGGATAAGGAAGAAGAAGAAATAAAAGAAGAGAATAAAGAAAACAAAAAGCAAGTTGGTGTTGCTTTAAGATCCTCTACACACAAAGAATGCAATTTTGATGAAAATGACGAAGAAGAAGATGAAGAGATGTCCAAGCTCTTCAAGGGATTTAAATGATTCATGTCATCCAAATATAAAAAGATGAAGTATGAATTGAAAAAGGATAATGATCTCATCATATATTACAATTACGAAAAACTGGGATACGTAAAGTATGATTGTCCCCAATTGAATAAGAGGTGATCAAGTAAGCCAAAGAAGAAGTCTTTTGTTTTTACTCGGAGTGATGAGGACATCATTGATGATGAAGAAGATGAAGTATCCAACCTTTTCCTTATGACCATCCGAGAATATTCAAAGGTATCTTTTAACTCGAATGAATTAAATTCATATTCTTCTGATGAGTTAGAAGATGCTTATGATGAATTAATTTTGGAATTTGAGACCATGAATTTCAAATATAAGAAAATAATTTCTAAATTTAAAAATGAAAAGTGAAAAGTGATTTTCTTTTGAAAATTAAATTGGATTTTGAAAGAAAAAATGAAATTTTAGGAAAAAATATTTGGAGCTTTCAAAATTGAAAAATGAAAATTTTGAAAAATAAATTTTTAATTTGAAAATTAAGCTTGATAGCTTAATAAAAGAAAAAGAAACTACTTATAACAATTCATCAAAGTAAATAATGGCAAAATTTTCACATTATTATTATCATGGTCATAATTCTAATACTTGTCCTGTAAAGAAAATAAACTTTTATAAAATAAGACAAGTATGAGTTCTTAAGGGAACTAGAGACAAACTAACAATCAATGACCCAAAGTAGTTTGGGCACCAAAAATCACGTAAATGTCTCTTGTAGGTGTGTTGGAGTGATAGTGAGCAATGAAAATGAATTTGGAGGCTCTAGACACACTAAGAGAGAACACTTGAAGAAAGGGAGGCCTAACAAATCGACTTTTATTCAAGTGGTAACAAGTTTTTATTTTCATGCAATTCTATGCTTTGTATGATTTTATATGTTTATATGCATGATTGTGAGTCCTTACATGGTATTGTGTATCCCTATATAGTAATTAATTTCAATTAGTTAAGGGGATTTATTATTCCATAAGTTGCAATTTTATATCCCTATATGCTTATGATGATTATTTTGGCCTTAAATTTGCAATACTTGATTGTTGTGTGAAATCATATGCTTCATGCTTTGTATTGATAATATATGTTAATTTTGAGAATAAGATGTTTAAATGTAGAAAAAATTGAAAATATGCATGTTTAGGATCTTTAGAGCCATTGTATATTTATGTGACTTGATTTGGACTTTATTTTTGCAAATTATGGACTAAATTGATCAATAATAAATTTTGCATATTTTGATGTTTCAAGTTGACATTCATGCACATTTATTATCCTCTAAGTCATTAAAAGTAATGTCCTATCAATAATATGACTTAAGTTGCTTCAAATTCGAGTATAATATCATCTAATTTGATCATTAGAATAAAAATGCAAATTTTCAGAAAAATGATCGACCCCTTTGAGCAAAGGATCGATTTCCTTGCATTTTCCAAAAAATGATCGATCCCTTTTTACGAATGATCGATCTTGTTAGGTCAAATGTGCGGGAAAATGCTGCTTTAAGGCTAGTTGTACGTATTTCTTCATTTTCACTCTATATTTCAAAGCAAAATACCCAAAACGTCCCAAACTCTGAATTTCATCAAAATCCTTTATATCGAATCGTTTTCAAGTGGGTCTTGTGCGAAAATCAACCTGTGCGAAAATCAACCTTCTTCCATTATTTCAACGATTCATAACATCAATTTGAAAGAATCATCACATTTGGGTAAAAAAATTCAAAACCCTAAATTTTCAATTCTTTAAATTCGAACAAATTGGGTGATTTTAGGTGGTTAGAGAACATTTATTCATTGTAAAAATTAGGTGGTTAGAGAACATTTGGCTAAGGTAGTGGATGTAGACTTTGGTTTAGAAAGTTGAACCACCTTAAATTGTTGTGAAAAAGTTTTATTTTACGATTGCTTCTACAAATTTTTTAAAAGACCAATTCAATCTCTTGGTGGTTTCTGGTTGATCGTTTCGAGCCCAACATATATGGAATAACTTAATAGATATTATATTTTTTAATAAATTTAAAAATAATAATTATATTTTTTATTATTTTATACTTGATGTAATTAGAGCAGACTTTATTTACGAACGAATAAAAATTAGTATTACAAAATATATTTAAATTTATATCATCTTAAAATTTATTGAACAATTTCAACGATAAAATGAATAATTGATTTTGTTAAAAGATTTGAGTTTGAATAATCATATCTGAATGACGTATGTACATTATCAATAGATTGAAAAAATCTAAAAAAAATACAATCTTATAATATTTTTACGATATATATTATCTTATAATACAATGAATGTAATGAAATCTGAATTATTAAAAACTGTATAGGATCTTATTATAAAATGTAAAATTACTAGTTTCACATAAACTTAAGGTTGTTGGACGAGTGAAAATAGATTAACGAGATTAACTGTAAAAATGAGAAAATATTTATTGAGGAATAAAATAAGGAAGTAATCACACATCTATTTTTACTCATTCAATTGTCTTAATTTTATGTAAAACTAAACTAGTTTAATGTTGTATAAATGAATCATGAACCGTTAATATATATATATATATATATATAACATTTAAATTTATTTTATTTTTTATCATGTTAATAAAAAAATAAAGTACACAAATGGGCTCGACTATAGGATATTGTTTTATTTAGTCTCTCAACTATTAAAAGTTATAAAATGGTCCCAGGGTATTACTTTATTAAGTTCATCGACTATTAAAAGTTACAAAATGGTCCCTCAATTATTAAAAGTTACAAAATGGTCATCTGACATTTATTATGTTCTAAACTCGTCCCTTTTCATTAAAAAATGGTGTTTGTCTAAGTTGGACATTAATATGATGAATGAGATATGATAGTCTTTGAGATTCTAAGATTAAATTTTATCATATCGCAGTCAGCATGTTAACGTTCAACTCATAATATTATCAAATTTTTAACGAAAAATGACGAGTCTAGAACATAATAAATAGTTGGGAGACCATTTTGTAACTTTTAATAGTCGAGAGACTCAACAAAGCAACACTATATAGCTAGAGGATGATTTTGTAACTTTTAATAATCGATAGTTAATAAAGTAATTCCCTATAGTTTGGTACCATTTGTGTAGTCTACTCTGATAAAAAAGGGTAAAGTATAGTAATAGTCATTGAATTTTTTTAAAGCTTTCATTTTGGTCCCTCAACTTTTAAAACTTACAATACAGTCCCCAACATTTAGTCCGTTTTTAATATGGTCCCCCAAAAGTTACGTCGAGGACCATATTACAAACAGACTAAATGTTGAGAGACCATATTGTAAAAGGACTAAATGTTGGGGGATTGTATTGTAAGTTTTAAAAGTTGGGAGAGCTAAATAAAAGCTTTAGAAAAGTTCAGTGACCATTACTATACTTTACCCTAAACTTATCTAGAAATACTTATCTTTACAAGGTAGGGTTTGCCTGTCTTACAATCCTTTAGCATTACCAACCAAAATACATTAAACTAAATCTTAAATAGACTATAATATATTGATCAAACCACAATTTAACTTCAAACAAAGTAAGCTAATTTTACTGCTCAACCGCTACAGAGGATCTCTTCGATCATTCGATCAAAGTTGGTAAGGGAAGATCCTCCATTATTAATGGATGCTTCATCTTTCTTCTTCCATTCCAAGGCCTTTTGCCTTATCCTTTGCCAATCATCTCCTTCCATCATCTCTCTAACAAGACTCTCCACATCGTCACGCTTTACGTCCGGGTTGATTTCCATCGCACTACCCCATGTGTTGCATGCATATCGACAGTTCGTCTGTTGATCTGCGAAGAAAGGCCAGCAAATTAAAGGCACGCCTTCCGAAACAGCTTCCAATACAGAATTCCACCCGTAATGTGTCAAAAAAAAGTCCAATCGTTGGGTGGGACAGGACTTGCTGTTGGGGACACCAGCTTGTGATGAAGCCCCTTCCCTTTATTTCCTCCATGAATTCTGTTAGCAAAACAGCCGATTCACCCATTACGACATCGGGTCTCACTATCCATAAAAACGGGTACTTACTGTTTGCAAGTCCCCAAGCAAATTCTTTTAGATGATGATCTGACATCACTGTTAATCTTCCATAATTCACATACAAAATCGAGTTAGGCTCCATTGTGTTAAGCCATTCGATGCATCTTGTGTCTTCATTCCATATGCTTGAATTTAGCGAGTCGTGTTGGATTCCGGGTATGTTAATGTTCCTACAGAGCGAGGCAAGTAGACCAATGGCATAAATATTTGGGGTTTTGTCCGCAAGAACTTACATCACTTCTTTGTCCAACTCATCGAAAGTGTTGAAGATTATTGAAGAAAATTCTAAGCATTCATGCGATCTTCAATGCAGAAATTCAACATGATGTCTTTGGGATCGGTGGTTCTTATTAAGCTCGGCATATCCTTGTAGCGCATATTAGGCATACGGGGGATATCAATCGGCTTCTCAAGTGTCCCATCGCTAACAAAGTTCTCATCTGCAAGGAATAATAACATAAGATAAATAGAAGATCAAGTAACAAACTAGTAAAAGGAAAGCCTAAAATAATTTGTGTTTGTAACCTTTGAATGGAACAATGCCTTTTTGAACAAGTTCTTTGTATTGAAGATATCCCATAAAGCTAATAGTGGAAGAAGTCTAGAGTTGAACATAAGGCACCCCGATGACTTGAGCAGCCTTGGTTCCGTAGTTCATGATTCCATCAGAAACTACGCAAGTAACAGGCGACACTTGGGGTGAGGAATTCAACTTAGAGAGTAGTTCCAAGAATGGTGTGAAACAAGTTCTTCGTGTGGAATCACATATTAGTGGAACATGCTGAGTTGCATCGGCATCAGAAGGTGGCAACCCATCGGGGATGGTTTCGAATTGGAAATTCGGTAGACCCTTAACGGCTTCTACCCCTCTAGACCGGATCAATCGTCTATGGTTGAACTCGGAGTTGACAAAGGCTATATGGAAGCCTCTTGAATGCAAGAGCTTAGCCAGTTGCATCATGGGGTTAACATGGCCTTGTGCTAGGAATAGAAGGCATACTGCATGTGGTTTAGATCCAGTTGAAACCATCGTAGAGGAAATAATAAATAAGCAGTGAATTGAAGCTAAAATTCAAGGATAATATGATGAATCTCCCTTACTAACAGAAAACGAGGTCGATATAAACAGTAAAACGTAGGGTGATTATGGTGTAAAATAATAGGCTGAGGCTGCTTTCGAAGTGGGGTGGCGTATCAAATTATTTGCGGATATTATGGCCAGCTTCTTGATGTCTTCATCCATGCCAAAATCGATCATCAGATTAAGATTTGTGGTAGGTGAGTATGAAAAAGCGTAAGGGTAAAGTATAGTAATAGTCACTAAAATTTTCTAAATCTTTCATTTAGGTCCCTAACTTTTAAAACTTGTAATATAATCCCCCAACATTTAGTCCGTTTGCAATATGATCCTCAATAAATACATCAGGGACCATATTGCAAACGGATTAAACGTTGAGGGACTATATTGCAAATGGACTAAATGTTTAGGGATCATATTGCAAACAAACTAAATATTAAGGGATTGTATTGCAAGTTTTAAAAGTTAGGGACCTAAATGAAATATTTAGAAAAATTCAATGACCATTACTATACTTTACCATAAAAAAAAAGTGAAAATAACCCATTTATCTCCCATGTACCATAGTTTTGCTTTTCATCGACTTTCTTTCTCCAGATTCTCCACTCTTGACTTCTATATCTTCCTCTTTTCCTACCTTCCCGATCAGATCTCTAAAAGCCAGTGAAAAGAAAACCTCCAGTGAATCACCCATGACGCTTGGCTCTGGAGGATCGAGTGTCGTGGTTAGCCCCTTTGCTTCCCTTTCACTCTTCTATTTTTTTTTAATTTTCTTCCCCCTTTGCTTCTCGACTCGATCTTGCCTTTCTGTTAATCTACCTTAGATTCCATTATTGGGTTTTTTCTTGATTTTTTTTATTGTTTTATCGTTTCTTGCATGAATAATCAGTTATTATTCATGGGTCTGGACAATTTATGTGGATTAAGATAAGAAATTTAAGGGACTCCCTTTGTTTTTTCTATTGTGTTATAGGTTAATCGTTTCGTTTCAAGTTCTGGCTGGCTTTTAATTTTTATATTTGCTTTTTAATTGATTTCATTGCTGTTATATTGGGTATAAAGTTTTAATTTTTTTTTTGATTATCTTGGGTATCTATCGAACAATTTGAAGCTTTTTTAGTTTCATCAAGAATGTTATGTTAGTTTATTAATTGTGATTTTTTCATGAAAAATCTCATGCTATGTGAAAATCTTATATGAATATTTGATCATTTACGTTCCAATAGTGGTTGAATAGGTTTTGCAAGTAAAATCTTGAATCGAAGAACATAGAAATGTGCATTTTTGTGTATTGTGACTTTTTTTTCTCTTAAAACTACAATAGATGGGCGTTGATGATTAAATGTTCTTTAGCTGTATGAAGATGTTGCTGCTTTAGAGTTGGCGTTGTAATATGCATCATATTTGAACAGATAATGTCTATAAGTCGAATTATGTAGGTTGAAAAGCAAGAAATATGCTCCTTTTTTTTTTGCATTTTAGTATGGGACTATAAATATGTTTATCATCAAGTAATGAATCTCCAGGGCTCGTTGTTTTAGAGTAAGTGCAGTTTGAATAAAATGAAACTGATACAAGCTTGTTAGGACTTATTCTGTGATTAGCATAATGATCATGCCCTTTATTGAGTTTTATACGCTCATTTTACAGTGCCTCGGAACTTCAGATTGCTGGAGGAGCTTGAACGTGGAGAAGAAGGTATTGGAGATGGTACCGTGAGCTATGGAATGGATGATGGAGATGATATTTACATGCGCTCTTGGACTGCCAACATTATTGATCCTCATAATGTAATTGCATATTTTTAAGTGAACCTTCATGTTTTAATGTTTTTTTCCTTTAGATGAAACTTAGTATCTATATGAACAGTCATAGACGAAGCACTGGGTATTTAACACAACTTTTCATAGAAACAGAGAACATAAAGCTTGTTCTGGTTGGATTTTGGAGTAAACATTGGTTTTTTGCTGGAGGATTTTTGGAGCTATCATTTTGTACATGCTTTTCTGTCTCTTTCTTTGTGGTGATACTTTTTTCCTGTTTTCAGACCGTACATGAGGGTCGAATCTATCAACTGAAGCTGTTTTGTGATAAAGATTATCCCGAGAAGCCACCAAGTGGCCATTTTCATTCAAGGATCAACATGACTTTTGTTAACCATCAAACCGGAGTGGTATATACTAATAATGTTACATTCTTTCGTCATGCAATGATCGGTTTATTTATTTCATATCCGTCAGTTAATCATTTGTTTCTTTTCGTTGATTGGTTAATATCTTAAATCACCTGTATATTCATATGGTTAAATAGTATTATGAGAGAAAACATGATGACTTAGATTTGATGGTATGGGAATGGCACCATGTGGAACCAAAGAAGTTTGGACTTATTGCAAATTGGCAGAGGGAGTATACAATGGAGGATATACTGACACAGCTGAAGAAGGAGATGGCTTCCCCGCATAACCGGAAGTTGGTCCAACCACCCGAGGGTAGCTACTTCTAGATCTCAAGATCGTATTAGATATTATCCTGGATCGAATAGCATTCTTAGTAATGCAATATATAGTTTGTAATGGTTGTTTGATCCTTGCATTAAGAACAAACTGGGGAATGCCCTGAAAGAAAGCTTCTCTAATTACTTCTCCATGGCTTCATCTTTTTAATCCTTTTTGTCAAAACTCTATTGATTTGGTTAATAGGATCCTAAAGAATCGGCGTGTTAAATATTAAAAAGGGAGAGAAATTTCTAGTTCCGACGATTTTTTCTTCGTCTTTTACAAATAGTATTTCAGAAATTTTCTTGCTCGTTAATCTTAGTCAAGCAAGCAAAAGGGAGAAAACAAGTAGCATCACCGTCTACATCTACAATTTTAGTCTTTTTGCATAAGTTTTACGATAGTTCATCATCTGCATGTTGCTGATATTAGAGAAAAAAAAACAAAGGGTCAATTATGTTTATTTTCTTCCTTGACAATAGGGGTGCACAAAAAATCCGAATATCCGATTTTGCGAAAAAAATATCCGAAACCGAATTTGGGAAAAACCGGTTTTTTTTAACCGGATCGGATTTTTTTAAACTGGTTATTTTAACCGGTTTGGAGAAAAAAACCTAGACCGGTTTTTTTACCGGATAAAAAACCGGTTTGAAAAAAACCGGTTAAAAAACCGGTTTTTATCCGGAAAAAAAAACCGGTCTAGGTTTAAAAAACTAGCCGTTAATATAGCCGTTGGGGGGGATTTTGTGACCGTTTTTGATCGTTTTTTCTTTAAAAAATTACCATTTTACCACCCTAAACATGTATAAATATAGCTATGTATTTATTTATACATGCATTGCATTTTATCTATATTTTTAATTTTCTGACTGTCGGAGGTCTTTCACGGAAGCTACTCCCAACCTGGCGTTGGGGGCAGCCTACTACCCTACCTCCCCCTTACCCCATACATATGGGAATTGGGTTTTGTTGTTGTTGTTGTTGTTGTTAAACATCTCTCAAATCTTATTTTTGTAATTTTTTGTACATCATGAGTAACACGGCTGAATCTTCCGTCGGGGGAAACCTTGAAGTCGTGAGAGTGATCGAACACACTCGAAACAAAGACATTTGGGATCACTACGATTTATGTGAGATGTCAAATGGCTCGAGGAGGGCGCGTTGTAAACTTTGTCTAAAGTTTCTTGCATCGGAAGGAAACACAACGTTGAAGAACCATTTGACAAAATCATGCAAGGCACTTCGCTCAAGATCGGATCCTAGTCAATCGAATCTTACACCGCAAGGTGGTGTTTTTGTTTACGACAACGAAAAATTACGAGAAGCGTTTACAAAGTTCGTGATTACAAAAGCATTGCCGTTCGACCACTTTGATGATGAATATTTCACGACAACAATTCAACAACTAATGCAACCACGTTATACTCAAGTAAGTCGTACTACCCTTAGAAGAGATGCTATAAAAATGTGGCGTACGGCGAGGGAAAAAATGATTTTAGGATTCCAAGAACACCGTTATGATGTGTCGCTTACATGTGACGTTTGGAGTTCCCCTCATAATACCGGAAATTCTTTTTTAGCCGTTACGTCACATTGGTTAGATCAAGATAATTGGCAAATGATGAAAAGAACAATTGCGTTTGAATTATTCGGTGAGCCGCATACCGGTGCTAATTTATTTACACTTTTAAAAAGGGTAATTTGTCTTTATAAATTAGAAAATAAAGTTTTTTCTATATCCTTTGATAATGCATCGAATAATACAAACGTGGTCCAAGATTGAAAATATTACTTTCACCGATTTTAGACGTGTGTTTTTTCATACCCGTTGCGTTGCACACATAATTAATTTATCCGTGCAAGCCGGTTTGGAGGTTATTGAGCCGATTATTAGAATTTAATGATAAAATCGGATCTTTGTAACAACAACAAAAGACTAAATGATTATAACGATTTTGTAAGTCCGTTAATAAAAAGCTTTGGGTCCTAATTTGGATTGTCCAACTCGTTGGAACTCAACTTGGATGATGATGCATACTGCCTTAAGGCAAAGGGAAACATTGCAAACATTTCACGATCGACTTTTCGAGAGGGGTCATATCCCAAACATTTATCCGGATTCGAGTTGGGAAACTATAGCCAAAATAACCGATTTGCTTGAGGTTTTTAAAAATGCAACAACTTTTTTATCCGGTGTTTATTACCCTACTAGCCCGTTGGTTCTTAATCAAATATTTTTGTTGGCTACCCGACTAAATGACTTTGAATTTGAAACCGAAGTTTTTCAAGAATTGGCTTTGCAATGAAGGAAAACTTTTAAAATATTTTAAGGAGACTCCCCCCATTTTTACTTGTGCCGCCGCTTTAAACCCAACGTTAAATGTTGGTGGGGTTGAAACACTAATTGAACAAATTGCGTTTGCTTTTAATCTAACCGATGATGAACCCAACTTTGTCCAAAACCAAATAAATTATTTTAACAAATGTTTTCGAGACATGTTTGCAATTTATTTAACTAAATACGGATCAAGTAGTGTAATACACGATCAAATGAGAATGAATGCGGAATCATCTAGTAGACGTCCAAGTAACATAAATTTGAATCTTTTTAACACTCTTGTAAATTCCCAATCCAAACGATCACGTACTACCACCCCAAGTAGCGAGTTGGGAAATTACATGTCATGCGATTTTCTATCAAAAATGACATTTGAAGAGTTTGAAAGTTTGGATATTTTGGCTTGGTGGAAAGAAAAGGAAGCACAATTTCCGATTCTAGCCGCCATGGCCCGTGATTTACTAACCGTCCAAGCTTCTACGGTAGCTTCGGAATCCGCTTTTTCTGTTAGTGGCAGGGTTATATCGCAACGGAGATCAAGACTAAGTCCCGAGTCGGTGGAAGTATGCATTTGTTTAAAGGATTATTTGGATGGAGCGGCTCGTAAGCAACATATCACCACCCTAGAAGATGCAATTGATGCCGATTTGGAAGCAAACTTACACATTGAAGAAGTCGAACTTGGAATATCCCATCCAAACGAAGAAGGCGAAGATGATGAAGAATAGATGGCAATGTAGTTTATTTTATAACTTTATTTCAATTATCGTAAACTTTGTTTCAATTATCGAACTTGAAGTTTTTAAGTATTTGAATTTATCGAACTTGGAAGTTTTTAAGTATTTGAATTTATCAAACTTGGAAGTATTTAAGTATTTCAATTATGTTGAGTTAATTAAGTATTTCAATTAAGTATTTGAATTTATCGAACTTGAGGTTTGATGCTTTCTCTTTGATTCTCTCTCTTTGATTCTCTCTTGATTCTAGTTGCTTAATGTTTCTTGTCTTTGATCAATGGCTTCTAAGCTTGCTTAAATACACCTTGAATCACTTCTGAACGTTAGTGATAATTAATGAAGATAATATAGCCGTTTAAGTGTGAAAACATTTAATAAAAATGCTTGGAGCGTGGGGGAATCGGTTTCCTCTCATAGGGAATCGGTTTCCTCTCATAGGGAATCGGTTCCCTAAGTGTAAAACTCAAATATTTCGACCGTTGAATAGGGGGAATCGGTACCCCCTATGGGAGAATCGGTTCCCTCCGAGCATTCTGGAAATCTCTGAGCCAAACCATTCAGTGAGGAATCGGTACCCCCTTGGGGGGGAATCGGTTCCCTATGAGCAATCTGGAATATTAAAATCGGTTTTTTTATAACCGGTTTTTTAAAAAAACCGGTTTTTTTAAAACCGAAACCAGTTACACCGGTTAGGGTATCCGGCCCTCCAAACCGATTAGAAACCGAACCGATTATTTTATAAACCGGTTTTTTTTTTCTATGGGAAAAAATCGGATCGGATAAAAACATATCCGGATCGGATTGAAATCCGACAAATGTGCACATCTACTTGACAACAACTAGAAGAAGCTTTTTGACAAAAACCCTATCTTCGTGCTTTATGCGTTACTAGAACATTTTCGGTATTGTTTTTTTAAACTTTATATTAAGCTGCGGCTATCCGTTTGCTCTCATTTCTTTCAAATATTCTATTTCAAATGCAACCCCTCAAAATTAATTTGGCATTTCGCCACTCACACTTCCCAATTGTATTGAAATAGTAAATGAATTGGTATGTGTCAAATAATAATCTGTTAATTAAACATTAATTAAAAATAAAAGAAATTAAATATGAGTAAACCGTCTCCGATCTCTCTACCGTCTACAAATACCTTTCCCCCCGCGTCAATTTTCTTTCAATCTTTTCCCCCAAATTGAAACCCTAAATCCTAAACAACACTTTAAATGAAAATTTAAACCCAAGGGGGATTTCGTTAAAAATGTCAGATGTTCCACCTCTGAGAAAGTCGGCCGTGATCCGATCCGTTTGGTCTCACAATATGGAATACGAATTCGATTTAATCAGATCCATCGTCCACGTCTTTCCGATCATCTCAATGGACACGGAATTCCCCGGCGTTGTTTTCAGGCCATATTCCTCCGGCGCCGGCTCCCACTACGCACGGCCGGCTGACGTCACGGCGCATTATAATAGTCTCAAAGCGAACGTCGATATGCTGAAGATGATCCAACTCGGCTTAACTCTCTCAGACGATAACGGAAATTTACCAGATCTCGGCACCGAACACTATTTTATCTGGGAATTCAATTTCAGAGATTTCGATGTCGCGAACGATGCCCACGCTCACGATTCCGTCGAGCTTCTCCGTCGCCAAGGCACAGATTTTGAAAAAAACCGTGAATTCGGGATCGACTCGGTCCGGTTCGCGGAACTGATGATGTCATCGGGACTCGTTTTGAATGAAGAAGTTACGTGGGTGACTTTCCACTGCGCATACGATTTCGGATACCTTGTGAAGTGCTTGACAGGCCAGTTGTTACCGTTCAAACTCACCGATTTCTTGAGCCTCGTGCGCATGTTCTTCAGGGAAAGAGTCTACGATGTCAAACACCTGATGAGGTTCTGCGCTGGCTTGTACGGGGGGCTCGACCGAGCGTCTGACGCTCTGTCGGTGAACAGGGCCATTGGAAAGAGCCATCAGGCCGGTTCCGATAGCTTGCTGACATTGGACGCGTGGTTGGAGGTCAAAAGAAGGTATTTTGGGGAAGGGGATGTTGAGAATTATGCTAATGTTCTTTATGGTTTAGAACTTGAATCTTCATGAAATTTTAATGCATTCTCTGTTGATAAGTACTCATGTTTGTGAGAAATCTCATGGCATTTGTTTTTAGTTAGATTTTTGTACACAGTTTCTGGGTTGTTGATCAATCATCAATATTAGTAATAGTTTCAGTTCCATTCTTTCATTTCCACATTCCCCGTATTACGAATTTGTATTTCTTCGGCTGAAATAAATTCTTAATCTTTGATTTACATTCAACTAAGCTTTTGAGCTGTAATTTGTACCTAATAAGCCTTAACATCTAATTATACTAAAAAAGATCTTTGGTGTTATTTGAGTAGAAATCAAAGATAATGATCTATTTGATTACCTTCAATGCTCTTTTTTAATACTTTAGCCTGATGTTTACGTTAATGGTGAATAGAAAGAATGTTGTTGCACTCATAGGTAGATATGATAAAGAACACCAAGATAAAATCATAAACAATGGCAACCAGCTCTACACTAACCATTGGGAATCTCAATCCATTTCTCTCATTTTTGTAAAAACTCTGCAGTGTTCTTCAAGTGCTTATACTTAGGGTCAGATTATGGTTATCAGAACTTGGGGTTTTTGTTAGTGTGGTATTATTGTTATTTTTAATGTGATTTTTTTTTATTCAAAGAAAAAACCATGACATGTTTAGTCTTTACAATCAAAGAAAAGCAGTAGCAAGGACTTTAGCACATATGAAATACATATCTTTGAGAACGATATGACTGCTTGGCTGAAAGTTTGGTCGTGTACCAAAATAAGCGACTAACTCAACTCCAGTCTAATACTATGTAGCCAGGCCCCTTTTTTAAGATTTTGGTGGTTCTTAGGCGAATAAAAAAACTAGGCCCTTAATCACATCTGTATTGGATTCGACTCTGATGACCTTGTTCTTCTTTGAGAAAATTGTGAAGCCTCATAAATTGTGGACAATGAGCGAGTCTTGAAAATTGAAATTATATGTAAGTTTATATAACTTACTATTCTTTCATAAAATATTAATCTTTGTTGGAATAATTTAGAGAATGTACATTCGGAATTGGAGTATCACCGGTTTCAGCATCTTCAATTCTGTCGTTGCTTTCTTTATCCAATTTGGAATTCAGAAGTTTTCATCAGTTAGTACATTGAATCAGAACATTGACATGATTCCATTTGACAACTTTGAATATAAATTTTGGTGGAATTATACGTCTGGTACCACGACTAAATGTACATCCTTTGGAAAAGGAGTCTTAGGCTTGATTCTTGTCTTCTCAAAATGCATAAATTTTATTGGGACCGATAAAATATTCACATTGTCCATTTGATTTTATTTGAATTGATAAAAATATTGACATCATCTAGTACAAGACATTATTTGTTCAAATATAATTCTCAACTATCTATTTGACATTAAGCATTCACACACCGGACATTCTTGGTGCTCGAACCCGAAACCTTAAAGAATAACAATAATTTTTTTACTACTACGCCTGATTCGTGCATACATAATTTTTCTTAAAATCACATTAATATCATAACCACCAATAATCGAAATAATAAAAACAATAAATTGATGACTAATAACATAGTTTACCTTTTATTTTGTATTTGAACCTTTCCTCTTTATTGATGACAATTTAACCCGAAATCGATGAGTTTTGATCCGATCAGATCCGATAGGGTTATTTTTTAAATAAAAAAAATTGAGTGTCGACTTGACCCGATATGATGAGAATTAAGGGGTGAGTTTGGGTTGGGTAGGCGTCGGGTAGAGGGTGAAAAAATTGACTTGATCCGAAGATAATAATGTAATTTTCTCTAAAAAAAAATTATTGTTTTTCTAATTAAGTCTTTATTATATGCCCCATCGAGTCAGATTAGATTTATACTCTAAGATTTCGGGTTGGATCAGAGTCAAGTAGAGGATATATTTTCTGGATTGGATTAAATCAAACGAAGAATATATAACTTTCGAATCGAATTGGATCCAAATTTAGAATACATATTTTCGAATGGGGTGAAGGATATACAGTGCGCCCTCGTTAGTAACAGCTCTCCTCTCTCTTCCACTCGCTCATGTCCTCGTCGGTTTCTCCATAATTTTCTGAAATGAGAAGACCCTTTTTCAAAAATAATAATTGTTTTCTGTAATCGTTGAGGACCTTTTTTTTGTTGTTGATAAATCACGTTCCCTTAATTATTCGAACAAAAATTTATATTTTATTGAAGAGTAAAAAGTTATTAATTTACATATATTTCATATTATTTTTTTATATTTATCTATCATGTTTTAAAGTTAGAATTTTGAAAGCTCTAACATTTAGATCCTTATCCATATTTAACATTTGTGTTTCAAGTCTGTATTTATTATTTTGTTTGGTACATGAGACGGAAAAAAGAATGATGAAAAGGAAATAGTGGCTGTGTGCAAATATGCGATTGGGTGAAATGGAGGATTTTATTTTATTTGTATTTTGTTTCAAATTTATTGCTCATTTTCTTTAAAAAAATATTTTTATTATTACTTGCATATTTGCTTAACTACTAAATAATAATTTGGGTTGTACTAGCTTAAAATGAATTTTTTTTATTCAAGCTCGATTCAAGTTAACTTAAACCTATTAGTTAAATAAATTGTTCTACCCCTCCAACAAATCTAAAACTTAATAATAAAATCATTAATCTTCTATAATCAAATATACTTAATTCAAGTAGATCATGCGTTCATTTTTAGAAGATGATATATGTTAGAGAAAATCGCCTCAGTGACCAAAATTCCCATATAATATACGATTTTAACCTATTTTTTTCGGATTTGCCAAAATGACCAATAAAATCGCAATGCGATCGCTAATTCGCAACGCGATCTCCATTATCGCAAATTCGCGTTGCATTTCGCGTTGCGATAGTTGAAAATTGCATTGCGATGGTCTACAGTGTCGTTGCGATTTTCCCAATTCGCAATGCGAATAAGTAAATCGCAACGCGAATTGGGAAAATCGCAATGCGATACTGACTATCGCAATGCGATACTTACTATCGCAATGCGATAATACAAAATCGCAACGAGATACTGACTTTCGCAACGCGATAATACATAATCGCAATGCGATTTTCAAAGCGCCATTAGTATCCTGGCCAAGTATTTTATTTTTAAATTCCAAACACGAATATTAATATATTGGAACACTGAACCGTCCACAGTATATCTCGTAATCGCAACTCATAACCTAAAACCTAAAATCACAACTCAGTCCCATCTCCATCTCTCACTCTCTCACCCATCTCCGACGAAATCCGTCCCCATCTCCGGCGAAATCCGTCTATCTCCATCTCTCAGAGCCACCCTCACAATCAGAAATGGAAAATCAACCAAATCAACCAACGAGGGTTAGTTTTTTTAATTATTTTCTTTTTGAAATTTTTGCATTATTATTAGGTTTTTCATATTGAAATTGATGATAAGTTTACTGGTAATTTCAATAATAGATTAACCATTTCACTTAGATTTCTTATTAAATCAACCGAGAATCGCAACGCGAAAATGCAAATCGCAACGCGATTTTAGTTTCGCGTTGCGATTCTCTCGTTGCGATAGTCAAATTCGCGTTGCGATAGTCATTTTCGTGTTGCGATTTTCATTTTCAGAAACTATTCTTCTTCTGCAAATTGAAACTTGAATGAATTGCATTACTTCAACCAAAAAACAAAGACAAATACGAAATTCACAGTGTTGCAAATTTAAGTTTGAAGAATAAACTACTACTCTTTATGTTTATTATTGTTTTTGGTATATCTTCACAGTGTAGTTTTTGGTATATCTAACTTAGTATGTTTATTGTTTTTGTAGAACTTTTATTCGGCTCAATTGACCTTAAGAAATAAAGTCAGCCTGGCCAAAACAATTGCGTCGAAGCTTTCACCTGCACAAAGAAAAATGTTTGAGGATACATGCTTCGGGCCATGGCTGAAAGTACATCCCGGTGGAGATGCGATTTTGACACATGTTTCTTCAAACCATGACTAGCGATCTACCAGAGACTATACAACGTCGTGATGAAGAGATATGGTTTGATTTTCCACCGGCGTATACGTGTTTTGGGCGGGAGGAGTTTTGCTTAATCACCGGTCTACGCTTCGGACACGATGATGTAGGTCGGTACACTAGACACATTACCCGCCCTTCATGGCTATCCCGGGTTTTTCTTGAGCTGGAGAGGCCGAATCTACACGTAGAAGACCTGGCAAGATTGTTGAATAAGAAAGATGGTTTTACTCGGATGGATGACGTCGACGTTGTCCGAGTATGCCTTCTAATTCTTTTGCATGCCGGCTTTTTAGGCAGAGAGGCCAGACAACCTATTCCAAATGATCTAATCAAATTGGTAGAAGACCTAAATACGTGGAACCTGTTTCCGTGGGGCTCGTATTTATGGAAAGCTACATGGAATAAGTTATCGTCTCCCTTGGATGATCGAAAAAGTTTGCATGGCGATGGTTCCAAATACACTTTGACAGGCTTTATTTGGGCCTTTAAGGTAAGAATTTTTATATAATGTTTCCAAAATTATAAGTAATTATTTAACAATTACTAATGTTTGTTATTATATTGTTTGTAGATTTGGATATTTGAGGCCTTTCCCGCCATGAAGACATATGCAATAAAAACTTCAAATGATATTCCCAGGGCTATTTCCTGGAAGAGGAAACGGACCTTGCAATGGGAAGATTTACTACGGTATACGACAATAAATAATGTAAGTTAACATAAATACTACCATATGTTTATAAACAAGTTATTACTAGTACACGTTTAACTTTGTTTGAGCTTTTATATTGTTAGGAGGCCAACACTCCTCTACAGAGGCTGACACCCACGGAAGCTGAGCTTGCCACTGATTGGTGGCAAGCTAGTAAGCATTTTTTTGATGGAACGGTTGATGAGCAGCCTCCACTTCGGGAACCATCACCTCGCCCAGAGCTATCACCTCACCCAGAGCCATCATCTGATCGACCCGACTATACACCTCCACAACGACAGCCATCACCTATTCTGTCACATCATCGAGCCTCTTCTCCACCATCACCGCAAGATAGGTGACCGGCAAAGATGCCACGACGTTTATCTCCCTGTTCTTCACCTCTACCTCAACGGGATGAGTTAGGGGAGTTACGTGATGAGGTCAATGCCTTGCGTGAGGAGGTCGGTACTTTACGCAAAGACGATGGTGCATGGCGTGTTGAGGTGTCTACATTACGCGGTGAGGTAGCCGCTCTACGTGAGATGGTAGCATCGTTGCAGAATGAGGTTCATACTCTACGCAACGAGGTAAGTTTAAGATTTTTCATACTCGTAATTCATTCGGTTGCTGCCAATACTGCTAAACTATTTTTGTTAGTATTTGTTTTTGGTTTTGTTTTTGTCTTTTGGTTGAAGTAATGCAATCCATTCAAGTTTCATTTTGCAGAAGAAGAATAGTTTACTTGAGCAACACGAAAATGACTATCGCAACGCGGAAATGGCTATCGCAATGCGAAATGAAAATCGCAACGACAAAATCGCAATGCGAAATGAAATCGCAACGCGAAATGAAAATCGCAATGCGATTTGTGTTTCGTGTTGCGATTTTGTCGTTGCGATTTCATTTCGCATTGCGATTTTGTCGTTGCGATTTTCATTTCGCATTGCGATTTTGTCGTTGCAATTTTCATTTCGCATTGCGATAGCCATTTCCGCGTTGCGATAGTTATTTTCGCGTTGCGATTTTAAGTTTCGTGCTGCGAAAGTAAACTATTCTTCTTCTGGAATGTTTATATATGTTGTCCTTTTAAATGTTTATATAAGTGCTTACTTCTGGAATGTTATCTGAGCAATTTGTGAACTATGATAGAATAATGACTTGGGTGAATACAATGCTAGTTTGAAACATATTTGTCTTTGTTTAATATCATGTCTGTTTATTTACTGATTTATGTATTAATTTTTTTTAGTGGCCCGATAAGGTGGATGCTTTACGTCGGGTTTTCCTTGCACGACGGAGTTCACGCATCAGACGGCGTGGACGTGCTATTACGTCTCCGTTCACCCCAATGGTGCGAAGACTCCGCAAGAAGAAGCCCGACTCACCTGTCATCCCTCAAGAGTCCCCTCCAATCGTTCAAGAGGCCCCTATCCTCCCTCAAGAGTCCCCCCCACCGTTCAAGAGGACACTGTCATCGTTGAAGAGGTCCCTCTCACCATTCCAGAGCCCGATTCACATGGGGTAATATATCGAAGTATTGAGAAACCCCCACCGGTTCCGGACATGATGGATGAGAGTTGGCTCTCGTATGAGTTACCGGCTAGTACCCTTTCGGTATCTGAAGTGGAGAGGAGACAACTACCGGAAACAATTGTGGATAATACCCTTTGGGCTAAGACCGCAGTTGATTTTTATCTACATGAGCGGAGCCAAGGGTGTTACACTGACATAAGCAAACTCAACGATGAAATGTTTTTGTTGCTTGATCGGTCTTGGTGGGGTGTGCTATTAGGGGTTGAAGACTGTGGCTATTTCGATGGGGAGGTAAGTATTATATTTGTCTTATATATGATTTTGATTAATTTTTTTAAAAATTAATGTAATTCACTAATATATGTATTTTTTTGTAAAACAGCATATCGATGTGTGGGTGTCACGTCTACTAATAATAAGGAAGCTTAGGAAAAATAAAAAAAAATTCGCGATATACAATAATGCCGGCGGCTTTTCACGCAGTTCACTTGAAGAATCAACGAGATGAATCATTTTCGTTGGGCAACGGACAAGCTAAACTTTATCCTGCATGGTGGGAGGTCCATACGGTTAGTGTTTATTTTTTTAAATTTTTTAAAGGTGTTCATAATTAAGTGCGCAAATAAATGAATTATTACTTATGATTGCAGGTGTTTATCCCTGTTTTGGAACGTCGTCATTGGCTTCTCGTCCAACTTCAGCTCCCATCCCTGAAGATAATAGTGTATGACAGCATGATAAATTACATATCACAGTCTGATTTGAGAGATATGATCAAGGGATGGAGCTCTCATTTGGCTAAATTCTTGGATGGGATTAATTATTGGACTCATTCTGGACACAAGAAGCCAAAGAAGTTCAATGTCACAGTTGTCAGAGACGAGACCGCGCCACAACAATCGCCGGGAGCCAGAGGGGATTGTGGTCCTCTCGTATACTTGTGCTTGGCGCGTTTGACGACGGGAAGCACAGAGTTTCTACCTCCCACCGATAGAGATAGAGCTGCAGTAGGCTTGTGGTTTCGGCATTATATGGCTAGAGCAATATATTCGAGACGCTGCCTACCTGCATCCGCCTTATGAAAGTGTTCATTGTTAATTGGTAAGTCAAATGCAAGTTTTGTTAACATATATACTCCTTTTGGTTTGAAAATGTTTGGTTAAGTACCTAGAATTCAATAATTTGCTGTTTGTAGGTTTTAGATGTGTAGGAAGTCTTGTTTGAGCAAATGTTTGGTTTCTGCAGGTTAATCCTTAAGTGAGCTGCGTGAAATGGATGTACGGGGTCACAAAGTTTTTGATTCATTGATTTAATTATTTATGAAGAAATAAGAATTATTATTATTTTTTGATTGTTTAATTGATTTGTAAAAGATGATTTGTAAATGTTGATTTGTTTAATTGATGTGTACATAATTCTTATTTGTGCTTGTTTAATTGATTGAAATTTAATAGTTGATTTGTTGATTTTCAATCTGCATTATGTTGAAGGCAAAACAGACTATCGCAACACGAAACTGACTATCGCAACGAGAAAATCGCAATGCGAAATGAAAATCGCAACGAGAAAATCGCAATGTGATTTCATTTCGCATTGCGATTTTCTAGTTGCGATAGCCATTTTCCGTTGCGATTTTTCATTTCGAATTGCGATAGCCATTTTTGCGTTGCGATAGCCATTTTCGCGTTGCGAATTCCCCATTGATAGTCAAATGAATGTCTAATAAGTGATAACAACTGAACAGATCATAGCAATGTTCAAACTCAAGTTACTAATACATGCCTAACTGAAAATGTTAAAAGTGCACACATAAAATACACATAATACAACGTTTGCATTTAAAAATCACCTAAGTTAACAGTCCCAAAAGGTGAAGCCGGTTGTGATTGGGATTTTGAAGATGATTGCGATTTTCAGAATCTCGTTGCGAAAGTCATAATCTCGTTGCGATTTTGTATTATCTCGTTGCGATAGTCAGTATCGTATTGCGATTTTCCAAATTCGCATTGCGATTTACTTATTCGCATTGCGAATTAGGAAAATCGCAACGCGATACTTACTTTCGCAACGAGATAATACAGAATCGCAATGCGATTTTCAAAGTTCGCAATATGTTTTAGTTTCGCAACACAAATTTTTTGTGTATATATCTACGCAGAAGCAACAACTCATAACCTAAATCCCTAAATCACAACTCATTCCATCTCCATCTATCACTCTCTCCGGCGACATCCGTTCCTATATCCGTTCCTACATCCTTCCCCATCCGGCAACAGGTCTTAGTTTCGCAGCTCGTTTGTTTAGTAAATTAATTTACAACCATGAAATCATCTAATGTTGATCATGTTTGGATAGATTTGTGTTTTGGAGGGTCATGGGAGAATGTTCATGGTGTTTTACAATATATGCCTTTACCCATGAATCTTCAACTAAAACTGTCATTAAAAAAGTTAACTTATGAAACTCTAATGTTACGTGTTTCAAAGAAATTGAATTTAGAGCCCCTAAGTGGATTTAGGCTATCTTATCAGAGGAATGGTAAAGTTTATTTGTTAACCGACAATGAAGATGTTGAACGATTCATTGCTTACATTAGTGTTTCAAGTGATGATGTTACATTGTATGTTGTTGAACCTAGAAGTAATATTGTTGGGTCAATAGCGGGTAGTAATCAACTAAGTTTTTCTCAAAACCTACAACCTTTCTCTAATCCAGATCCCAATCAACTTTCAGCACCAAATTCCGGTTTTCGTATTGACCAATTAGACGATGATGAGCCAAGAGAAAAAATTGTGAGTACTAGTCAGTATTCGAAATTTGATCTTGGTCAATACCCGGACTTTGATATTGGTCAATACTCGGATTTTGATGATGTTTCAGAAGAAGAAACAGACCCTGCGTGTAATGATTTTGATATTGGTCAATACCCAAATTTTGATGATGAAACAACCGTTGCCGAGGAAGATGTTATTGATGATAATGAGGAGGAAGTGGAGGATGTGAATGAACATGTTGAACATCCATTCTGTAATTCATATAATCCTGAAGAAGAAAAAGAAGAAGAAAAAGTCCCCGAAGAAAAGAAAATGCCACGGGAGTATAATTGGAATATGCCAGAATTACTTCAGATACCGGAAGAAGAGTTGGTAAAGAAAGCAGTTGATTGTTACACAAAAGTTATTCGTATCAAGAAAGATGATTGTTTTGATACAAAGGAAGACTTGAAGATATCTTTGTATACGAAATGTGTGGAAGATGGCTATCAACTAAAAGTTAACAAATCAAGCAAAGATCGTTTCGAAACAAGGTGTATGATTGACAAAAACTGTACGTGGCGTATGATTGCAAAGAGGATAAAAGATTGCGAAATGTTTCAAGTTAGGACTTTTATTGATAAACATACATGTTCAAGAACCCAAGTTTTTCCTAACCATAGACAGGCAAACAAAAAGGTGTTGGTGGTTTTCTGGCTGAGTTAATGTTTTTGAATGGCAGGGTATATCGGGGACATAAAATTATGACTGACATGAATGCTCGGTTCAAGATTAGTATATCATATTCTCAAGCTTGGAGAGCTAAATGTTATGCCTTGGAATTGTTGAGGGGGTCGCCAGAAGCATCGTTTGCCCAACTGCCGGCTTATTGTCACAATTTAAAGCTGAAAAATCCTGGGTCGGTAACTCATATCAAAACAGATAGAGATGGACGCTTTGAGTTGCTGTTTATCGCCATTGGTGCTGCGGTTAGTAAATCAATATAATTCTGTTGACTCATTTCTGTTAGTTACATGCATTTCACATTTAAATGATTATATTTCTTGTGTATATTATTTTGTAGATTCGTTCGTTTATTACTTGCATGCGCCCAGTTATTATAGTTGACAGAGCACATTTGAAAGGTCGATACCTTGGAGTAAATTTATTAGCAGTAGCCATGGATGCTAACAATGGGATATTGCTAATAGCTTACGGGGTTGGCAAATCTGAAACCTCTGATTCATGGACATGGTTTATGGGGCATCTTAGGGATTGCATAGGTCCTATTAGCAATCTGACAATCATATCCGATAGGGCAAACTCAATTGACAACGCTGTTAGAAGGTGTTTCCCATATGCTTTTCATGGACTTTGTGGTGTTCATTTGTATAGAAATCTAAAATCAAGGTCTGCTGGTATAAAAAAGCACAAATGGACATACTGGAAGGCTGTAAAAGCTTATCGGGAAGTGGATTTCAATAAGCATATAAACTGTTTAAGACGTGTTTTGCCTCAGTGTTCTCAAACACTAGAAGATGTCGGGTTTGAAAGATGGTCAAGAGTACATCAACTTGGAGCAAGATATGGTTTCATGACGTCAACGCTCTAAGTTGTCATTCCCAGAAATTACCCATTACTATGTTAATGGAGTTTTTTCGAGCCTCTATTCAATAGTGGTACTACAAGAAAAGAAACCATGCAGGTATTATTTCTTTGAATTCGTAACTTATCATATATTTTACTAAGTATTATTTATTTAAATTTACAGGAACATTGGAACATCGTGTTACACCATGGACTGAAAAAAAGATAATGAAACGTGTTGTGAAGTCAACGTCATGGAGAGTTGAACCATGTTCAAACACTTTGTGTGAAGTACTGGATAATAACTTAAATGGGCTTGTCGATCTAAATGCAAGGACGTGTAGTTATATGAAATGGCAAACATCTGGTTATCCGTGTGGCCATGTTATAAAAGTTGCTCTTCATCTAAACCAAGATGATTCAAGCACATACGCTATGGATTGCTACACTACAGAAGTATATCGACAGACTTATGCCGAGATTGTCTACCCTATTCCACATCCTTCTGAGTGGGACATACCAGATGACTTACAAACAGTTTTGCCACCAGCCATGGACAGAAGGCTACCTGGCCGACCAAAAAGTCACGATCGTATACCGTCTACGGGTGAAGAGAAGAAGAGATCGACATGTAGTCGGTGCAAGGAAAGTGGTCATACAAGGTTGACATGTGGATCACCAGTGCCATCACAATCATCTTTTCCTCTACCAAAATATGGATCATCATCAAAATCCAAAGCTCATATGGTGTCAAGAAAAAGGCAATCAAAATCGCAATCATCTTTAAAATCCCAATCATAACTGGCTTCACCTTTTGGGACTGTTAACTTAGGTGATTTTTAAATGCAAACGTTGTATTATGTAGATTTTATGTGTGAACTTTTAACATTTTCAGTTAGGCATGTATTAGTAACTTGAGTTTGAAAATTGCTATGATCTGTTCAGTTGTTATCACTTAATAGGCAATCATCTTAATGTCTATCGCAACGCGGAAATTACTATCGCAATGCGAAATGAAAATCGCAACGAGAGAATCGCAATGCGAAATGAAAATCGCAACACTAATTTCGCAATGCGAAATGAAAATCGCAACGAGGGAATCGCAATGCGAAATGAAAATCGCAACGCGAATTTAATTTCGCGTTGCGATTCTCTCGTTGCGATTTTCATTTCGCATTGCGATAGTACTTTTTGCCTTCAACATAATGCAGATTAAAATCAACAAAATCAACCATTACATTTCAATCAATTAAACAAGCACAAATAAGAATTATGTTAACATCAATTAAACAAATCAACTTTTACAAATCACCTTTTACAAATCAATTAAACAATCAAAAAATAAGCAATAATTATTAGAGAAAATAACACTTCTACTATTGAATCAACTTTTGCAGCCATACATCATTTTCACGCAGCTCACTTCTAAGATTAACCTGCATAAACCAAACATTTGCTCAAACAACACTTTCTACACATCTAAAACCTACAAACAGCAAATTACTGAATTCTAGGTACTTAACCAAACATTTTCAAACCACAAGCCTATAAACATACCAATTGTTTATGGACATTTTTATAACGCGGATGCAGGTAGGCAGCGTCTCGTATATATCGATCTAGCCATATAATGTCAAAACCACAAGCCTACTGCAGCTCTATCTATATCGGTGGGAGGTAGATACTTTATATTTCCTGTGATCAAACGGTCCAACGCCAAGCATACGAGAGGACCACAATCCCCTCTGGGTCCTTTCGTTTGTTGTGGTGCGGTCTCGTCTCTGCTAACTGTAATATTGAGCTTCTTTGGCTTCTTGTTTCCAGAACGAGTCCAATAATTTATCGCATCCAAGAATTTAGCCAAATAAGAGCTCCATCCCTTAATAATATCTCTTAAATCAGCCAATGATATGTAATTTATCATGCTGTCATATACTATTGCCTTCAGGGATGGGATCTGAAGCTCGATGAGAAGCCAATGGTTACGTTCCAAAATAGGGATAAACACCTACAATCATAAGTAATAATTCATTCATTTGCGCACTTATTTATGAATACCTTTAAACTCAATCTAAAATAAACACTAACCTTATCGACCTCCCACCATGCAGGATAAAGTTTAGCTTGTCCATTGCCCAACGCAAATGATTCATCTCGTTGATTCTTCAAGTGAACGGCGTTAAAAGACGTCGGCATAATTGTATATCGTGTATTTCTTTTATTTTCCTTAAGTTTCCTAATTATTAGAAGACGTGACACCCACACATCAATATGCTGTTTTACAAAAAAGACATATAGTAACTTACATAAATTTACAAAAAAATAATCAAATTAAAATATAAGAAAAATATAAGACTTACCCCTCCATCGAAATAGCCATTGTCTTCGACCCCTAATAATACGCCCCACCAAGACCGATCAAGCAACAAATAGATATCATCATTGATCTTGCATATGTCAGTGAAACACCCCTGGCTTCGCTCATGTAGATAAAAATCAACTGCGGTCTTAGCCCAAAGGGTGTTATCCAGAATTGTGTCCGGTAGTTGTTTCCTCTCCACTTCAGATACTGGTATGGTACTGGCCGGTAACTCATACGAGAGCCAACTTGAATCCATCATGTCCGGCACGTCAGAGGGTTTCTCAAGAATCCTACATATGACGCCATGTGAATCGGGCTCTTGAATGGTGGGAGGGACCTCTTCAACGATGACAGTGGCCTCTTGAACGGTGGGAGGGGACTCTCGAGGAATGATAGGGGCCTCTTCAATGATAGGAGTGGACTCTTGAGGGATGACAGTGGCCTCTTGAACGGTGGGAGGGGACTCTCGAGGAATGATAGGGGCCTCTTCAATGATAGGAGTGCACTCTTGAGGGATGACAGGCGAGTCGGGCTTCTTCTTGCGGTGTCTTCGCACTATTGGGGTATACGGAGACTTAATAGCACGTGCACGCCGTCTGATGCGTGAACTCTGTCGTGCAAGAAAAATCCGACGTAAAACATCCACCTTATCGGTCCGCTAAATAATTAAATGCAAATATCAGTAAATAAACAGACATGATATTTAAACAGTGAAAAAAAAGACAAATATATTTCAAACTTTCAACCAAAAGACAAAATAAAGACAAATACTAACTTCACAGTGTTAAAGAATACACAGTTTAGCAGAATTGGCAGCAACCGAATAAATTTACTTCAACCAAAAGACAAAACAAAAAGACAAATACTAACTTCACAGTGTTAATAAACAGTTTAGCAGTATTGGCAGCAACCGAATAAATTTACTAAGCAATCTAAGTGAAATGGTTAATTTAAGTGAAATTACGAGTAAATTTATCATCAAGTTATATATGGAAAATCTTAAACTTACCTCGTTGCGTAGAGTTTGAACCTCATTCTGCAACGATACTACCATCTCACGTAGAGCGGCAACCTCACCACGTAAAGTAGACACCTCCACACGCCATGCACCATCGTTATCGAGTAGAGTACCGATCTCCTCACGCAAGGCATTGACCTCATCACGTAACTCCCTTGACTCATCCCGTGGAGGTGGAGAACAGGGAGATAGAAGTCGTGGCATCTTTGCCGGTCGCCTATCATGAGGTGATGGTGGAGAAGAGGCTCGATGATGTGACGGGATAGGTGATGGCTCTCGTTGTAGAGGTGTATAGTCGGGTCGATCAGGTGATGGCTCTGGGTGAGGTGATGGCTCTCAAAGTGGAGGAAGTGGAGGCTGCTCATCATTCGTGCCATCAAGAAAACGCTGACTAGCTTGCCACCAATCAGTGGCAAGCTCAGCCTCCGTGGGTGTCAGTCTAATTAATGGAATGTTGGCCTCCTAAAAATATAAAAACTCAAACAAAGTTAAACGTCTACTATTAATAACTTGTTTATATATGATAGTATTTGTGTTAACTTACATTATTTATTGTCGCATATGGTATTAAGTCTTCCCAATCCAACAGACGTTTCCTCTTCCAGGAAATAGCCCTGGGAATAGCATTTGAAGTTTTTATTGCATATGTCTTCATGGCGGGAAAGGCCTCGAATATCCAAATCTACAAACAATATAATAATAAACATTAGTAATTGTTAAATAATTAATTATAATTTTGAAAACATTATATAGAAATTCTTACCTTAAAGGCCCAAACAAAGCCTGACAAAGTGTATTTAGACCCATCGCCCCGCAAACTTTTGCGGTCATCAAAGGCAGACGACAACTTAGTCCAGGTAGCTTTCCATATATACGAACCCCACGGAAACAGATTCCATGCATTTAGGTCCTCTACCAATAATATTAGCTCCTGAGGAATAGGTTGTCTGGCCTCTCTGCCTAAAAAGCCGGCATACAAAAGTAGTAGAAGGCATACTCGGACAACATCGACGTCATTCATCCGAGTAAAACCATCTTTCTTATTAAACAATTTCTTCATGTCGTCGACGTGTAAGTTCGGCTTCTCTATTGACTCATCAGGAAAAACCCTAGATAACCATGATGGGCGGGTGATATGACGAGTGTACCGGCCTACATCATCATGTCTGAATCGTAGACCAGTGATTAAGCAGAACTCCTTCCGCCCAAAACAAGTATACGCCGGTGGAAAATGAAACCATATCTCTTCCTCACCACGTTGTATACTGTCGGGTAGATCTCTAGTCATGGTCTGAAGCCACAAATGGTTCAAATTAGCATCTCCACCCGGATGCTGTACTCTCAGCCATGGCCCGAAGCAGGTTTCCTCAAACAATTTTCTTTGTGCAGGTGAAAGCTTCGAAGCAATTGTAGTGGCTAGGCTAACTTTATTCCTTAATGTCAATGAAGCCGAAAAAAATTTCTACAAAAACAATAAACATACCAAGTTAGATATACCAAAAACTACACTGTCAAGATATACAAAAAACAATAAACATAAATAGTAGTTTATTCTTGAAACTAAAATTTGTAACACTGTTTTGTCTTTTGGTTGAAATGAAAATCGCAACGAGATAATGAGAATCGCAACGCGGAAATGACTATCGCAACGAGAGAATCGTAACGCGAAATAACTATGGCAACGAGAGAATCGCAACGCGAAATGAAAATCGCAATGCGATTTTGGTTTCGCGTTGCGATTTTTATTTCGCGTTACGATTCTCTCGTTGCGATAGTTATTTCCGCGTTGCGATTTTCATTCTCGAAACTATTCTTCTTCTGCATTACTTCAACCAAAAGACAAAACAAAGACAAATACTAACTTCACAGGCTAAACAGTTTAGCAGTATTGGCAGCAATCGAATGAATTAAATAAGAAATCTAAGTGAAATGGTTAATCTATTATTGAAATTACCAGTAAACTTATCATCAATCTCAATATGAAAAACCTAAAATAATGCAAAAATTTCAAAATAAAAATAAAACAAAACTAACCCTCGGAGGTTGATTTTCCATTTCTGAATGATTATGAGGGATTTTTGACTGTGAATGGTTGTGAGGGATTTCGCCGGCGATGGGGACAGAAATCTTCGGAGATGGGGACGGATTTCGCCGTAGAGAGTGAGAGATGGAGATGGGACTGAGTGTTGTGATTTTGGGTTTGAGGTTATGAGTTGCGATTACTGTGGACGATTCAGTTTCCGATTTATTAAGAAAATTTTCGTGTTTGGAATTTGAAAAAAAATACGCGTTAATACGAATGGCGCTATGTAAATCGCGTTGTGAAAGTCAGAATCGCGTTGCGAAAGTCAGTATCTCGTTGCGATTTTGTATTATCGCATTGCGATAGCAAGTATCGCATTGCGATTTTCCCAATTCGCGTTGCGATTTACTTATTCGTATTGCAAATTGGGAAAATCACAACGACACTGTAGACCATCGCAACGCGATTTCCAACTATCACAACGCGAAATGCAACGCGAATTTGTGATAATGGAGATCGCGTTGCGAATTAGCGATCGCATTGCGATTTTGTTGGTCATTTTGGCAAATCCGGAAAAAGTTGGTTAAAATCGTATATTATAAGGCATTTTTGGTCACTGAGGCGATTTTCTCTATATGTTATACTTCTGAAAAGATTTTTGAAAGTTGTCAGCTCTACATCAATGAAGACCTCCGAAAAGATCACTTTGCTTATCGGAGCCTCCAAGGAACCATATCCTCCGAGCACATGAATATTGTAACTTCCGAACCGAATACAATGTATAGACAAAACCTATGATAGTTCCACATGATCTACCATAACGAAATCCAATATTTTACAATCAGACATGTTTAACATGTTGACCTTATATCTAAAAACATCAACTAAGGTCATTATAAATACCTCTTAGTCATGACAGAGAGGGAACTTCATTTCATTCTCTTTCACTTTTATATTATCCATTTATGTTTTCACCTCCTTCAAAGAAAACCAACAATTAACGATAAAATCTCTATCAATCATGATTCTCCGTCTAAATCAAAAGATATGAAGTGTCAATCATCAACGAGACAAATTTGTTTTCGTTAACCTCTAATAAATTTGATATCTCCATTTAATTAAGCCACAAAATCATGGATCCTTCATGATTGTTGATTGACTGCCTCAAAAGGGTCTTGAAGCCCTCGATGTTGACTTAAGATAATTGGAATCTAGCAACCCATAAAGTTGGAGTTAGAACAAACCCTCAAATCAAATATCTATCTAAGGAAAACATAAGGAATAAAAACCTTTTTAAGAAAATGGCAATTAGGGGTTCCGTCTTTAAGGGACAAAGATTGAAAACAATAGGGTTTCAATTGTCCTTATAGTGAGTTAGTTAATTCATTTGACTTGAATCCATCATTTTCTCTTGTTGTCACAACAAAACATTTGCCCTTAACAAGTCTTAGATATAGATTTTCCAAATCAGCATGTAGCATTTCATTGGTCACCAAATTTGCTTTAAACTTCATTTTTTTAACTTTATATTTTGTCTATTCTATTCATGACAACCACATATATTGTAAATGTTAACAAAATTTGCCTTGTTAATTAAGAGCCACACTATTATCCATTTATGGCCCAACACCCCAACTTCATGTTTTCTTTTTGATTAGATTGCAAAAGATGGCAAACACAACTTAAAAGCAATCCCTAGCTACCATATATTCCCCCCACTCTCAATTGTATGAGAACTGAAAATCATAGATTGGCTCGAACTAATGTATAATATTGATATATTTTTTGTTTGTTCAAGTTTGATCACCTTAAACTATGATTTTTAAATTTTATTTGAATCTATTCATAATTATAAATGATTAATTCAATATAGTTTTAAGTATATATATACATACTATTTTTAATTTAGTATCTAAAATTTTCCCAATAGTTTTTACTTTTACTAAAATTTTAGGTCTAAACAAGTTTATATTCATTTTCTATTTTTTATTAGTTTGGGATGGATAATAGGGTAGTATATGTGTTGAAAACATTTTGATGTTTCGATATAACAAATTAAGTGTTATTAAATTTTAAGATTTTACAATCATTTTTAAAGTATATTCGATTGAATTATTCGAATATCAAAATATTACTCCAAGTTTTTCAAAGATCAACTTCAATCCTTACTTAAGTGTAAAATTATGTTTTAATCTTAAAATATTTTTGAAACAAATTTTACAAAGTATTTCGAGCCTTAATCGAGCCAAAAATAATTTTTAATAGGAAGGGCTTCGAGAAAAACAGATTGCCCAATGGGTACCGATACCCCTCATATGGTACCAATACCCCTATGCAAGTTTTGGCTCCGAGAAAAACAAAATGCCCTATGAGTATCAATACTCCTTAGAGGTACCGATACCCCTAGTCTTTTAACAATCGAAATATTTGAATTTTACACTGCAGGTACCGATACCCATTTGAAGGGGACCGATACCCACACTCTCCCAACCAGATTTTTAAATGATAATTACACATTAACAGCTCTATTGACTTCACCAATGTTCTCCAACGTTCAGAAGTGATTCAAGGTGTATTTAAACAAGCTTAGGAGTCATTGATCAACAACAAGAAACAAGAATTGAGATAGAATCAAAGAGAAAGTATCAAACCTCAAGTTTGAGCATTTTCAAGCCTATTTCATTCAATATTCATTTTTTGCTTTCAAGAACACCTATTGTGCTCAATTGTATTAATTTTTTAGTGTTCTTTCTTTGTTCTAGAATCGTGCAAACATCTTACATTGTGAGATTTTTTTCTGTAAGTTTGCGAAATTTGTATTGTTCTCTTTGGGAGAGAGTGTTCTCAAGAATTTGGGGTATAATTCTTGAGGGATTTGTAAGGTTACTCTTTGTCCTCAAAAGAAAGACAAATTAGTGAATTTGTGGAAAATCCTTAGTGTGGATAGCTAAGGTAGTGGACGTAGACTTTGGTTGAGAAAGTTGAACCACTCTAAATCGTTGTGCAATTATTTTCTATTTTCTACAAAAGCTTCCACCAAATTTTTATTGCCAATTCACCCCTCACTTGCTATTTCTTCAATCGATTAACTCAATAATTAGTATAAGAGCCTCACTCATTTGAAGGTTTAATCGTCTCTTGAGTCGATTTGGGAGGAGTTATATCGATATTCAAGTCATCAATGGCTTCCACTTCAAAACTTCGACTTTGGTCTTGATTCAATGCCCGTCAACAAGTCTCCTTTCTTCAATAGAGCTAATTATGCTTATTGGAAGAATAGAATGAGGTACTTCATTCAAGAAAGTGACATGGAAGCATGGAATATCATAGAAGACGGATACATCATACCTTCTACTCCTTCAAGATCGTGGAGTGAAGCAGAGACGAGAATGTTCCCTATCCATATTATATTTTTGTGCTCTTGGACCGGATGAATACGGGAGAGTTTCATCTTGTACAACCGCAAAGGAGATATGGTATAAACTACAAGTCACTCATGAAGGCACAGACGAGGTAAAATAATCGAAAATTAGTCTCCTAACTCATAGTTATGAAAATTTAAGGATGAAACTGGATGAAGATATCAAAGCTATGACGAATAGTTTTTCAACGATTTTCAATGGTCTCAAATCATATGGAGAGATTATTCCAAACGAGAAGCTTGTAAGGAAGTTAGTTTACTCCCTTCCGAAAGCTTGGCAATCAAAGAAAACGACAATCATCGAGGCTAAAAACTTAAAGTCTTTAACACTCAAAGAGTTAATTGGCTCACTCCTCACTTATGAAATGATGCTTCAAGATGAGGCAGACCTTGAGAAGATTAACGAGCCAAAGAAGGAGACAAAGAAAAAGAAGAACGTGGGAGTTGCTCTCAAATCTACAAGAGATGAGAGTGATTCGGATGAAGATGACGATGACGATGACGAAGAAATGACATTATTTTCCAAACGGTTCATAAAATTGATGAAGCCCAATCGAGGAAGAAAATTCAAACGAAACGAAGGCTTCAAAAATGAATCGAATGAGAAAGACCCTATTATTTGCTACGAGTTTAAAAAGATGGGTCATGTTAATTAAAGAAAAAAGGTCAATCCAAGAAGAAGCACAAGACTCATGTGGCTACATGGAGCGATGATGAAGGTTCTGATGAAGAGGAACAAGAAGTAGCAAACTTGTTCTTGATGGCTATCGGGGAAAACTCTCAGGTAACCTCTAACTCATCTAATTTTGAGGATTATTCTTTTGATGAGTTAGTAGAGGAATATACTGAGTTGGCTTCGGATTATGAGAAATTTTTTTTAAAATACAAAAATGATATTTTAAAATTGAAAAACGAAAATAATCTCATATCCAATACCAACGTTGATCTTTAAAGTACAATTTAGGATTTGCAAATCAAACTAGATGAGTTTGAAAAGAAAAATACTGATTTACATAATTTACTTTCAAGAGTAAATGATGATCATCAAAAGAAAATTGATGATCTTCAAGCTTATTTTAATAAAGTTGAACCAAAATGCTTTGAAAATGGAGAAAGTTCAAAAATCAACTTTGTTAGAAAAAGTTTTAAAAACTACAATCATAGAGGTCCCCAACAAACCTCTAATGGAAAAATCATTAGAAGTATATGGGTTCTTAAAGAACTCATTACTACTAAAGATAAGGATGTCCTATATAAATGGATACCTAAGGGAACTAGAATTTTGAAGACTAATGAATATGGACCCAAAAGAAATTGGGTACCAAAAATCAGAAATTAATCTATGTTTGTAGGAAAAGGAGCATTGTTACAAGGCATGGGAAACAAATTCAAACTCATGGTACCTTGATAGTGGATGCTCAAGACATATGACCGGAGACAGGAGTCGGTTCATAGAGCTTAATGACAAAAATAGAGAGGTGATTTTTGGTGATAATTCAAAAGGTCATATAGAAGGCATAGGTACTATAGGTAATACCTCTTCCATACAAATTAAAAAAGTGTTATATGTGAATGGGTTAAAGCATAATCTATTGAGTATTAGTCAATTATTCGATAAAGGATACAATGTCTTATTTGAAACTAATGGTTGTAAAGTCATTGACATTGCATCTAATTGAATTATGCTTATTGGTCATAGAATAGGAAACATTTACATGGTGCATTTAGATTCTATAAATATGACTAATTTATTCCTAGTTGCTAAGGATGAACATGATAGTTGGTTATGGCATAGGAGACTAGGACATACTAGCATGAGTGTTTTACAACGACTAATTCAAGGAGATTTAGTAAGAGGGTTGTCAAATCTAAAATTTGATAAAGATAAAATATGTGATGCATGTGCTAAAGGAAAACATCAAAGAGATTCCTTTAAGTCCATTAATGATGTATCAACTAGTAGAGTATTACAATTGATCCATATTGATCTTTTTAGGCCAATTAGAAATGTTAGCTTGAGTGGAAAACAATATTGCTTTGTATTGGTAGATGACTATTCTAGATATACTTGGGTTCTATTCTTAAGTACTAAAAATGAAGCGTTAGAAAAATTCATCATGTTTTCAAAAGTAATCCAAAACGAAAAAGGTTACTCCATAACTAGTGTTAGGAGTGATCATGGTACTTAATTTGAGAATCTTGGATTTACTGAATTTTGTAATTCTAATGGTATTAGCCATAATATTTTTAGCACCTAGAACCCCTCAACAAAATGGAGTTGTTTAGAGGAAAAATCAAACTTTTGAAGAAATGGTTAGAACCATGCTTTGTGAAAACAATTTACCAAAATATTTTTGGGCTGAAGCCACAAATACCGCTTGTTATGTTATAAACCGAGTAATGATTAGGCAAATTTTAAAGAAAACTCCATATGAACTTTTCAAAAATAAAAAGCCTAATATTAGTTATTTTCATCCTTTTGGATGTAAATGTTTTGTTTTAAACAACTGTAAAGAGAATCTTGGCAAATTTGATGCTAAAAGTGATGAAAGAATTTTTTTGGGTTATTCCTTAAATTCTAAAGCTTATTGAGTATTTAATAAAAGAAATTTAGTTGTAGAAGAGTCTATACATGTTATTTTCGATGATAATCCCCTTTCGAGGAAGGATTCTTGTGTGAATGATTATGTAGGTATTGTATTAACAAATGACGTCAGACCGAGTAATGATTAGGCAAATTTTAAATAAAACTCCATATGAACTTTTCAAAAATAAAAAGCCTAATATTAGTTATTTTCATCCTTTTGGATGTAAATTTTTTGTTTTAAACAACTGTAAAGAGAATCTTGGCAAATTTGATGCTAAAAGTGATGAAAGAATTTTTTTGGGTTATTCCTTAAATTCTAAAGCTTATCGAGTATTTAATAAAAGAAATTTAGTTGTAGAAGAGTCTATACATGTTATTTTTGATGATAATCCCCTTCCGAGGAAGGATTCTTGTGTGAATGATTATGTAGGTATTGTATTAACAAATGATGTTAGACATGACGTTGGAGAACCATCATCAAAAGAAGAAGTGAAAGATGAAGAATCTCATGATGTTATTGAGAATCCAACCATTAAAGAAAGGGAAGTCTCTTACCCAAGAGAATACAACTATGTCAAGGATGGTGAAATAATAGGTGATCTATCCAAAGGGGTAATAACTCGATCTTCTCTTAGAAATATATGTAATTATGTTGCATTTATCTCATGCATAGAGCCTAAGAATATTCAAGAAGCATTAGATGATGAAAATTGGATAATGGCTATGCAAGAAGAGTTAAATCAATTTGAGAGAAGTAAAGTATGGACATTAGATGAAAGGCCTAGTAATAAATCTACTGTAGGTACTATATGGGTATTTAGGAATAAGCTTGATGAAAGTGGTAATATAGTGAGAAACAAGGCTAGACTTGTTGCTCAAGGCTATACTCAAGAAGAGGGCATAGACTATGATGAAACATACGCTCTCATAGCTAGGATGGAAGCAATTAGAATGTTATTAGCATTTGCATGTTTCAATGAATTTAAATTATATTAAATAGATGTTAAAAGTGCATTTTTAAATGGGTTTATAAAAGAAGTGTTTGTGGAATAACCTCTTGGTTTTGAAGATTCAAAATTTCCAGATTATGTTTTTAAATTGACAAAAGCACTTTATGGTTTAAAACAAGCTCCTAGAGCTTGGTATGAAAGATTGTCAATTTTTTTAATCGAAAAAGGTTTTTCAAAAGGGAAGGTTGACACTACATTGTTTTTAAAGCATAAAGGTAAAGATTTATTAGTAGTTCAAATTTATGTTGACGATATAATATTTGGTTCTACTAATGATGCTCTTTGCCAAGAATTTTCTAAGTTAATGCATAGAGAATTTGAGATGAGCATGATGGGAGAGCTCTCATTTTTCTTGGGACTCCAAATCATGCAAAGAAAAGATGACATCTTCATCAATCAAGCAAAATACGTCAAGGATATGCTCAAGAATTTTGGATTGGAAAATGGGAAACTTCATGCCACTCCAATGAGCTCATCAACAAAGATTGACAAAGATGAAGGAGGTAAATGTGTGGATGTTAAATCATATAGGTCAATGATTGATTCTTTACTTTATCTAACCGTAAGTAGACCAGACATTATGTTTAGTGTTTGCTTATGTCCTAGATTTCAATCATGCCCTAAGGAATCACATTTACTAGCTGTTAAGAGAATATTTAGATACCTTAAGGATACTCCTAGTTTAGGACTTTGGTATCCTAGAGACTCTATCTTTAGCTTGCATGCCTTCTCTGATGCGGATTATGGAGGATGCAAAATAGATAGGAAAAGCACATCCGGTATTTGTCAATTCCTAGGAAATATGCTGATTTCTTGGTTTTCAAAGAAACAAAATTATGTTGCATTATCTACCACTGAAGCAGAATATATTTTAGCCGGTAGCTGTTGTGCACACGTTTTATAGATGAAACAACAACTTTTAGATTATGGAATTAAAGTAGGTACCCATACATATCAAGTGTGACAATACTAGTTCTATTTGTCGCACTAAAAATCCCATGCAACACTCTAGAACTAAGCATATTGAAATTAGACATCATTTCATTAGAGATCATGTCGCTAAAGAAGATGTATTTCTAGAATTTGTTGATACTTTGCATCAATTAGCGGATATTTTTACAAAACCTTTAGATAAAGAAAGATTTTGGACACTTAGGAGAGAATTAGGTTTAACCAACCTACCTTGACTTAGTGTTTTAAAATAATTTTAGCATTTTTAATTAGAAATGAAAAATGCTTGTAAAAATAACATTTTTTTATTACATTCTTTGCTATTAGCTATATGGAGTTTATGATCTTTAGAGAAAATTAATAATATGTTCAAATAAAATTTAAGGATAGATTTAATTGATTGAACAAAGTTAATTTTCGTAATATGAGTTGCCAATACCACTAAAGCTTATTAATTTAGCATTTTAAGTGTTTAAAATCATATTTTTGACATTTTTGTGCAGGAGGTATCGATACCCCCTTAAATGGGTACCGATACCCACTTTGAATGTGTATCGATACCCCTATAAAGGGTACTGATGCCCCCTTTGGGTTCTAGTTATTAATCCCTAAAACCTCATTTTTTGTAAAACCCCCTCCTCTCTAAAACTCTCACGATGTTCACACTCTCTCTCACCCCTAATCTCTACTTTACTCAAAATCAACATTTCAAATCAGAATCTCTTCAGTTTTCAACTCCTAATCCTGCTAGCATCATTAATTTTGTGCAAACAACATCAAAATCCACTTAATCTTCATCTTTTAAGGTAATTTTTCTAAAATCATTATTTTCTTGCTTTTGAACATAGAACTAGTTTTAATTATTTCTAGGTTGAAATAGTGATAGGACATTGCTTAGATTTCGATTTAAAACAAGAATCTACAACCAATTTCATCAAAAACACAATATTATTTCAAAATTTTATGAAATTTTCGAAATAAAAAAAAATTGTTTTGATTCTAAAATTGTTGTTTTTTATTTAATTATATTGTTTTGAAAACTACATATTGATTTCCTAACATAGTTTTCAAAATTTGCCCATTAGGATTATTTTAGAGAACCTTGAAATATTGAGGACTCATTTGAGTTTTGAGATTGATTATATTGCATACATATGTTTTAAATTACAGGTATCTATTATATTCCGATTTCTTGAATCATGTCTAAAAAACACACTAGGACATCCTCTAGTCGTTCAAACCGACCACCAAACCCACATCTAAATCCACCTCCTATTCAACAAATACCTAATCCCGATGATCCCAAAATGACTATTCGAAACTCATACTTTAACGAACTTAGCCGTAGGGATAATCTTTACCATAGGTTTGTCTATCTCTTTGAGTCGTATAAAATTCGAGAAGAACGTATTCATTCTCTTTTAGCTATGCAAGAAATGAACTTTAGATATCTTCCTACCTTACAAGCTTGGAAATTTGATAAACTTTTTCAATTCGAACCAGTAGTTTTCCAATAACTTGTTCGAATTTTCTATTCAAATGCAGTTTGTATCCAAAACCGAGCTAGAAAAGAGACCATAGGAATTTGATCCTATCTTCTAGGTCAATTCATTTATATTGACTCAGATTATATAGCTAATGTATTTGGTTTAGATAATGACGAATTAGATAATGAAAAACAAACCCTAGGTTCTCGTTACAAAGCTAAGATGAGTGCGAGTGTGTTAGATCACCATGATCGTTTTCTCCATCTGATCATCTTTTGGTGGTTTAAACCATTCGGAAGCAAATACTCCACTCTTAGAGCTTTAGACCTTTGGTGGATACATTGTATCCATAATAATAAGGAAATAAACCTACCTCAAATTATCTTTTCTAAACTCGTTGAAACCGTAAATCTTGTTCCTAATAAAAAGCTTGCTGAAACTCTAGTTTACGGTTATCTTCTGAGTAACTTGTTTATCAAAGCCGAGCTTAGAGTACGGCTTGATGTAGCCATCCCTCTAAAAAATGAAATAAATCTTACATCTTTAAAGAAATCGGGATGGAAGAAGAAAGGTGATCAATGGGTTCGATCCATTGAGCAAACACGAGGAGCTAGTTCTTCACGATCTCCTCCAGCACCGGCAGCAGACGATGATCCTGAGCTTTAACAACTTATGCAATATATCGATGATATCGACGACGAGCCGTAACAGCAAGATGAACAAATTCCTCCATACTTTCAATCGTTTATGGAGTCATTTGATCTAAGGTTTACAACCATAGAGCCCCATCTAACTGCTATGGGGGCTCAACAACGGGAGATGAATGAACGCTTAGATGAACTCACACTAGAGATGCGAGCAATTTATCCACCTTATCCCGATCCTCCTTTGGATTATTAGACCATTTTTTGCTTTGTTTTCTTGGATTGAACTTAGAACTTATAACATTTTGATGTTTTTGGATCGTTTAATGTTGGATGCTTTGGATGTTTGAACTTAATATATATATTTGGTTTGTTTGAATGTTTATTTTGGTTTGAATGATATTTGAATGGTTATTAGTTATTTGAGTTTCAATTTAATTTTTATATTTTGCATCATTTAGACACATATGACCAATTACCATTTCACATTATCTATGAATATTTGAATGGCTAATATTTCTCTTGATTGTTATCTTAGCAGCTTAAGCTATATATCTATTAATATAAATTAGCTATTGTTTTTAAAAATCTTTTTTAAAACATTTTTTAGATACTTTTTGATTTAACAAAAAAGGGGAGAATATAGTAAGGGGGAGTAATTTTCAAAATGTGAGTAATTTTCAAATTTGATTTTCAATTAAAATCTTAAAATTTCTTAAATGTTTTGTTATATCAAAAAGAGGGAGATTGTTGAAAACACTTTGATGTTTCGAAATAATAAATTAAGTGTTATTAAATTTTAAGATTTTATAATCATTTTTAAAGTATATTTGATTGAATTATTCGAATATCAAAATATTACTCCAAGTTTTTCAAAGATCAATTTCAATCCTTACTTAAGTGTAAAATTATGTTTTAATCTTAAAATATTTTTGAAACAAAATTTACAAAGTATTTCAAGCCTTAATCGAGCCAAAAATAATTTTTAATATGAAGGGCTTCGAGAAAAACAGATTGCCTAATGGGTACCGATACCCCTGTGCAAGTTTTGGCTCTGAGAAAAATAGAATGCCTTATGGGTATCAATACCCCCTTAGAGGTACCAATACCCCTAGTCTTTTAAGGGTCGAAATATTTGAATTTTACACTGTAGGTACCGATACCCATTTGAAGGGGTACCGATACCCACACGCTCTCAACCAGATTTTTAAATGATAATTACACATTAACGGCTCTATTGACTTCACCAATAATCTCCAACGTTCAGAAGTGATTCAAGGTGTATTTAAACAAGCTTAGGAGCCATTGATCAATAACAAGAAACAAGAATTAAGAGAGAAACAAAGAGAAAGCATCAAACCTCAAGTTTGAGCATTTTCAAGCCTATTTCATTCAATATTCATTTTGTATTTCAATAACACCTATGCGCTCAATTGTATTAATTTTTGAGTGTTCTTTCTTTGTTCTAGAATTGTGCAAACATCTTACCTTGTGAGGTTTTTTCTGTAAGTTTGCGAAATTTGTATTGTTCTATTTGGGAGAGAGTGTTCTCAAGAATTTGGGGTATAATTGTTGAGGGATTTTTAAGGTTACTCTTTGTCCTCAAAAGAAAGACAAATTAGTGAATTTTTGGAAAATCCTTAGTGTGGATAGCTAAGGTAGTGGACGTAGACTTTGGTTGAGAAAGTTGAACCACTCTAAATCGCTGTGCAATTATTTTCTATTTTCTGCAAAAGCTTTCACCAAAATTTTTATTGTCAATTCACCCCCTCTTAGTTATTTCGTCGATCGATTAACTCAAAAATATGCTCAAAATTATATCAATTAATTGACAATGAATGCACAAATCCTACAAATATCGTTGCTTGAACTTGGGACCTTTAAGGAGAACAACACTTTCTTTAACCACTGGGATTTTTTGATAGATTCCTGATTTATAATTATTTTTCTAAACCTTTCAGGGATGGTTTAAACATTGAATATAAGAGTACAAAACCGAATGAGTTAGCCACTATTGTAGATAATGATGGACATCAAGGATTGAAGATGAAGAAAATCACTTATTGCCTTAATTCGTTCGAACAAAAACTATAGATATAGAATCTATTGGAGGGTACTTTTTTCTCCCCTCTTTTTTAAAGAAAGCTTGTCGAAAGCCCATGTTAGTTATTATCATTTCAGTTTAGGAATTGTGTGTATTTTTGTAGGCAAACAAGTAATGAGATGTTCCCCACTGTGAGGAAGATTGGGTAGATAGACATGCCCACTATGTCTTCTCCCTTTGATATTTTTCAACATTTCAAATAGTGAGCTTTTGGCTTTGGTTTCAACTTGTGATCCTCATTTTATTTTACAAAAGAATGGTGTTGTTTGAGATTAGGGTTTGGAAACGAGGGAAAGAGATTTTGTTGGAATTTGCATTTTATATTTGTTAAATGTCATATTGTGTTAATTATAATAGGGGCAAATCTATAAAATTTCCTGGGAGGACCAAAACCTGATCATAATTTTTTAGAGAGCCAAAATATTTATTTATAATTTTATTCTCTTTAGATTTGGCAAAGACTTGAAATAAGACCACATTTTGTTAACAAATCCTTATATTGATTAGACAAACTAAAAAAAATCAACAAATGGTTTAAATTTCAGGTAAATGAAGAGCATTTTGTTTTGGTGGCCACACCTGTTATGTTTTAGCTTAAAAGTTGGCAAAGTTGAAAGTTGGCAAAGTTGACATCTTTGGTTGGTGGCCAACTTATTGGAAAATTCATATTGGTTGGTAGCTAACTTATTGGAAAATTCATCTTTGGTAGGTGGCCAACTTTGCACATGAGAATTTCATCTTTGGTCCCTAAAATATTAGGTTATTTATAAGTTTAGTCCTTAAAACTCAACTATAAATAGGCCTAAGTATTTCATTAGAAATCCATCCCAAAAAACAAATTCTCTCTTCCATTTGCTTTTTTTTATTCTCTCACTTTGGGAAATCTATAGAATTCCATTTGTTGTAATATTTGTTGATAGTGAAGTTATCATCCGGTGTGGTGCCCGAGGAGTATACGATATTCTCGTCGAATCTCGTAAATTTGGTGTTCTCTCATTTATTGTTTTTTATTCGGTTTTTCCATTGTGTTTCAATATTCAATAGTTTGATGAGTTTATCCACTGTGCAATATTTGGTGGTTTTGATCTTGACATTTTAGGTCATTTTTGAAACTACGTTCGTGTGGGAAATAACCCGGTTTCCCCAATAATTAGTATCTAGAGCTTCGGTTGAGGTTATCCTAGTGGTCCCGTTGCTGAAAAGATATAGTTCGTGCTATTGAATATTGTTCGTTAGAATTAGAATGCCAAAATACAGATTAGTTGAGACATCGAGCTCTTCATCTGGACCGGTGAGGAGGGTGATGTCAAATGCAAACTTCTTGGTGGAGTTGTTTGATGGATCCATTCATTTTGGCATATGGCAAGGCGAGGTGTTAGACACTTTATTCTAACAAGGTCTAGACATCGCCATTGAGGAAGAAAAACCCGTAGATATGGAAGAGAAAGAATGGAGAATAATCAATCATTTAGTGTGCAACACGATTCGATATTGTCTTTTCAGGGAGCAAAAGTATGGCTACAAGAACGAGACTTCAGCAAGTAAGATGTGGAAAGAATTAGAGGAAAAATTCCTAAAGAAAACCTCTCAGAATTGTCTCCACATGAAGAAAATATTGTTCAGATTTGATTATCAACCAGGCACCAGTATGAATGAACACATCACTGCGTTCAATGAGCTAGTGGCAGACTTATTGGGCATGGATGAAACCTTCAAAGATGAAGATTTGGCTTTGTTGTTGTTGTCATCTCTTCCAGATGAATTTGAACATCTTGAGAAAACGTTACTTCATGGTAAGGATAATATTACCCTTAAATATGTAATTGTTACTTTGTATAGTTATGAGCTTAGGAATAAAACTAAGAATGAAAGAAAGCACGAAGAAGAGGAGGCCATGGTGGGAAGAGGTCGCTCAAAAAGTCAAAAGCCAAATAGGAGAGGAAGATCAAAGTCGAAGTTCAGACTGGGAAATGATGAATGTGCCTTTTGTCATGAGAAAATCCATTGGAAGTTGTTCGAAGCTGAAGTAGAAAGGAAAAGATGCTCCAGATGTATGTGTTGCAGAGCATGATGCAAATGACTCTGATATATCATTGGTTGCTTCATCAACAACATTCCATTCAAATGAGTGGATATTAGATTCGGGAGTGGTTCTCCGATTTAGTAGAACTAAATTCAGGAGTTGTTTATATGGGCAATGATAATGCCTGTAAAACTGTTGGGATAGGTTCAATTCGATTGAAGAATCAAGATGTATCAACTAGAGTTCTAACTGATGTCCAATACATGCCCAATTTGAAGAAAAATCTCATCTCGTTAGGAGCCTTGGAATCCAAAGACTCAGTAGTCACTATCAGAGATGGAGTTTTAAAAGTCACATTTGGTGAACTTGTGATGATGAAGGGCATCAGAAAAAATAATTTGTATTACTACCAAGGTAGTACAATTATTGGAGCAGTTGCAACAGCTTCCGGAGGCGATGATTTGGACACAACCCAGTTGTGGCATATACGATTGGGACATGCTGGAGAGAAATCCTTGCAAATTTTGGCAAAGAAATGATTGTTGAAAGGTGCAAAGGCTTGTAAATTGAACTTTTTCGAGCATTGTGTTCTGGGAAAGAAAAAGAGAGTGAAGTGGCACCACTATACATAAAACAAAAGGTAAAAGAGCAATTGGATGCAAGTGGGTATTTGCAAAGAAAGATGGATCTCATAACAAGAAAGATGTTCGCTACAAGGCAAGGTTGGTAGCTAAAGGCTACGCGTAAAAGGAGGGAATTGACTACAATGAAGTATTTTCTTCTATTGTGAAACATTTCTCCATTAGAATATTATTGACCTTGGTAGCACAGTTAATTTTGGAGCTAGCTCAACTTGATGTAAATACGGCTTTCTTGCACGGTGATTTAGAAGAGGAGATCTATATGACTCAGCCAGAAGGATACAAAGATGGTGGTTGTGAGAAATGGGCTTGTAAACTGAAAAAATCGCTATATGGATTGAAGCAATCTCCGAGGCAGTGGTACAAGCAATTTGATAGCTTTATGAGGTGGAAAAAGTACACTAAAAGAAAATATGATCATTGTATATATTTGCAAAAGCTCAAAGATGGATCTTTCATTTATCTTCTCTTGTACATTGATGATATGTTGATTGCTTCGAAGAGTCAAAAAGACATAGACAAATTAAAGGCTCAGTTGAATCATGAGTTTGAGATGAAAGATCTAGATGAGGCCAAGAAGATTCTTTGTATGGAGATAAGAAGAGGTAGACAGAGAAGGAAGTTTTGTTTAACTCAGAAGCAATATCTGAGAAAGGTATTACAATGTTTTGGCATAAATGAAAATATCAAACATGTAAGTATCCCACTAGCTTCTCATTTGAAACTTAGTTCTCAGTTATCTCCTAAAACTAACAAAGAATAAGAGTATATGACAAAAGTTCCATATGCTAATGCAGTTGGGAGCTTTATGTATGCAATGGTGTGTACGCGTCCTCACATTTCACAAGCAGTTGGAGTTGTGAGCAAGAACATGCATGATCCTGGAAAAGGACATTGGCAAGCTGTGAAATGGATTATACGGTATCTCCAACAAACCATGGATGTTGGTTTAGTTTCTAAACAGGATGAAGCACTTGGTCAGTGTGTGGTTGGATATGTTAATTCCGACTATGTTGGTGATTTGGATAAGCGTCGATTAAGTACTGGGTATTTGTTTACTCTTGCTAAAGCCCCAGTACGTTGGAAGTTTATTTTTGCAATCTACGATGGCTTTGTCTACTACAGAGGCAGAATACATGGCAGTTTTAGAGGCTGTGAAGGAAGTAATTTGGCTTAACGGGTTGATGGAAGACTTGGGAGTTGTTCAAAGTCACATTAGTCTCTATTGTGACAGTCAAAGTGCTATTCACTTAGCGAAAAATCAAGTATACCATTCAAGGACTAAGCATATCGATGTGAGGTATCACTTTGTGCAGGAGATCTTTGAAGAAGGAAAGATTCTACTTCAGAAAATTGAAACAGCAGAAAATCCTACAGATATGATGACCAAGGTGGTAACAGTAATCAAGTTCAATCATTGTTTGAACTTGATTAACATCCTGAAAGTATGAACACCTTCGGGTGTGTGGCGCTTGTGAGAACAATTAGAGGCACTACATTAAAATAACTTCATCAAATTTGGGGAGTTGAAGAAGTTGAGTAGGCTTGGTAATTTCAAACCAAGGTGGAGATTTGTTATGTTTGGCTTGAAAGTTGGCAAAGTTGAAAGTTGGCATAGTTGAAAGTTGGCAAAGTTGACATCTTTGGTTGGTGGCCAACTTATTGGAAATTTCATCTTGGTTGGTAGTCAACTTATTGGAAAATTCATCTTTGGTAGGTGGCCAACTTTGCACATGAGAATTTCATCTTTGGTCCCTAAAATATTATGTTATTTATAAGTTTAGTCCTTAAAACTCAACTATAAATAGGCCTAAGTATTTCATTAGAAATCCATCCCAAAAAACAAGTTCTCTCTTCTATATGTTTTCTTCATTCTCTCACTTTGGGAATTCTATAGAATTCCATTTGTTGTAATATTTGTTGATAGTGAAGTTATCATCCCGGTGTGGTGACTGAGGAGTAGACAATATTCTCGTCGAACCTCGTAAATTTGGTATGTTATTTCCTTTATTGTTTTTTATTCGGTTTTGCCATTGTGTTTCAATATTCAATAGTTTGATGGGTTTATCCACTGTGAAACATTTGGTGGTTTTGATCTTGACATTTTAGGTCAATTTTGAAACTACGTTCGTGTGGGAAATAACATGGTTTCCCCAACAACACCAATGTTAGAAATGTCACCCACTAAGAGAGAGAGTAGCGGCTACTGACTCATTTTTGCTTAACCTCACTTATGAGCTTATGCTCAATTAATTGATTATAGTAATCAAATCATCCAAATAATTGATGGTAGGAATCAAGATACATGTCACTGCGTCGATAGTTGTTGGCTGTCGTATATGATGGTTGATGAGTCTCAATTTTCACCACAAGATTCACCTTGATCTTCTTATTCAATTCATCAGATTTGATTCTTGAGAATCTCTCAAAAACCATGCAATCACCTTAAATCTTTTAAATTTTTTGAACATCGATCTATGTCGACCACCATCAAATGATCTTTATCTCAGGATATATTATTCGTCTCACCAATGACCACATGTCCATTATTTGGATCGTCGAATGGAACCTATGATCTACAAGAAGCTTAAAATCCAAAATAGGTTTTATTTTCTGATGAATTAAGCAACTCATTTTATTACTTTTTGAAATCGAGTCACCTATTTATAGTCTTATTAATAATTGAGTGACTCATTTATAATCTTACTAATAATTTAATGGTATATGGTGTAATTTATCCCATAAAAAATCATTAAAAATGATTTCTAACTGTGTTTTCAATATTTCATTTTACTTTAAACGATTCAACGACTCATTTTTAACAATCGATTAGTTAAATAACTTGTGCGTAACATTTTGAATTTGAATGACTAGTTTGTAATTTTACTCATAATTGAGTAGTCAATGGGCAATTTATCCCAAAAAATTAAAATGTGGCTAAGATATTGAGGTTTGACTTTTCCCCCACTGTCCCGAAACCCACAAGCAAAAAGGGTATGAAACCCTAAACCCTCATTCAAATCTAAGGTACTTCACCACTAAAAACATCATTTGATCAATATATTTGATGATGTCTTATCATCTGATTCATTAACATTATATAATTTTATACATTTATACATGGTTAATGGATAAAATGATGAGATATCATCAAAAACTTTTAATATAAATAGAAATAAATTTTTAATAGAAACTTAATTAATAATATTTGAAAAATGGCATTTTTAATAGAAACCTAATTAATAATATTTGAAAAACGGCTTCGGCGAATCGCTAATGGGCTTGATGGAAAACACCCCATTCCAGATCTCAGTGAAAGCTCAAAAAATGATCTCGTGCTAATGAGGAGAATTCAACTTCAAGAAACAGTTGAGAAGCTCCTTCAAATCATCTTTCGAGTATATCTCCTTCTCCAATATCATTTGTAGCATCGAGTACTTGAAATCCAAGTAAGGATCATCAGACTCTTTCTCCACCACCAGACTCTCCCCTCTGACATGACCAAATCCTTGAATCGTTGCCGCTGAACACTTGGTTTCCTTGTCTGTTCCGATGTCCGTGTCCCAGTACTGACCGGTGGTGTCATAGCTCGGAGAAAAAGAGGTCGGGGTTTTAGATTCGGATTCAGACAAGGAAGAACGGGTTGTTTTAGATGGAGGAGAACGTGGTTTGGGTTTGGGTTTAGGGTTGAAAAAACTGGTGAGCTTCAATTTCTTGCAGCCTAAGCTGACTGATGACTGAAACTGTGTTGAGGATCAGCTTCTTTTTATTGGATGACATTTGTGTTATTACTATTAGATAATGATAATGCGATTTACATATTCGTGTTGCGAAATTGGAAACTGGGTTGCAAAATTGGAGTTCGCGTTGCGAATTTGTTTGTCATTTTGGAAAATCCAAAAAAAGTTGGTTAAATTCGTATATTATAAGGCATTTTCGGTCACTGAGGTTATTTTCTCTACTAATAATACTTGATAAATATATATTAACACGTAGGGAAAGTAAAAGCCATGGACCCCTCGCTCATATGCAGGACCTATGGAGTTTATAATAGAGAAAATAACCTCAGTGACCGAAAATGCCTTATAATATACGAATTTAACCAACGTTTTTTGGATTTGCCAAAATGACCAACAAATTTGCAACGCGATCTCAAATTCGCAACGCGAACTCTAATTTCGCAACCCAGTTTCCAATTTCGCAACGCAAATATATAAATCGCATTGCGATTTTCCAATTTCGCAACGCGAATATGTAAATCGAAACGCGAATTTATAAATCGCAACATAAAAGTCAAATTCGCAATGCGATAGTCAAATTCAAAACGCGATAGTCAAATTCACAACACAAAAGTCAAATTTACAACTCGGAATTTCAAATTCGCAACTGAATTTCAAATTCGCAACACGAATTTAGTTTTGCAACACAAATGTTTTGGGCATATAACAATGCAGCAACAACAACTCATAACCTAAATCCCTAAATCGCAACTCATTTCATCTCCATCTATCACTCTCTCCGGCGACATCCGTTCCTATATCCAACGACATCCTTCCCCATATCTAAATTTTTTTTACATAATTTTATTTCTATAAATTTCAATGATTTCTCTCCCAAATTATCACATCAACTTAATAAGGTATGTTTTTCTAAGTTAGTGATGATATCTAGTTATAGCTCGTTTGTTTAGTAAATTAATTTACAATTTTTAGAATGAAATCATCTAATGTTGATCATGTTTGGATAGATTTGTATTTTGGAGGGTCATGGGAGAATGTTCATGGTGTTTTACAATATATGTCTTTACCCATGAATCTTCAACTAAAACTGTCATTAAAAAAGTTAACTTATGAAACTCTAATGTTACATGTTGCAAAGAAATTGAATTTAGAGCATCTAAGTGGATTTAGGTTATCTTATCTGAGAAAAGGTAAAGTTTATTTGTTAACCGACAATGAAAATGTTGAACGATTCATTGCTTACATTAGTGTTTCGCAAGAAGATGATGTTACATTGTATGTTGTTGAACCTAGAAGTAGTGAAGTTGGGTCAGTAGCGGGTAGCAATCAACTAAGTTCTTCAACCCAAAATTTAAAGGTTCCACCAAAATTTCATCACCAAGCAAATTTTGTTTCACCACATTTCCAATACCAAACACAATATCAAACACAATCTCAAAACCCACAACCTTTTCCTAATCCAAATCTCAATCAACTTTCAGCACCAAATTCCAGTTTTCGTATTGACCAGTTAGACGATTATGAGCCAACAGAAAAAATTGTGAGTACTAGTCAGTATTCGAAATTTGATCTTGGTCAATACCCGGACTTTGATCTTGGTCAATACTCGGATTTTGATGATGTAATGGAATAAACAGACCCTGCATGTATTTTGATATAGTCAATACCCGAATTTTGATGATGAAACAGACGCTGCTGAGGAAGATGTTGTTGATGATAATGAGGAGGAAGTTACGACTATGAATGAACATGTTGAACATCCATTCTGTAATTCATATAACCCTGAAGAAGAATAAGAAGTCCCCGAAGAAAGGAAAAAGAAGAAAATGCCACGAGAGTATAACTGGAATATGCCAGAATTACTTCAGATACCGGAAGAAGAGTTGGTAAAGATATCAGTTGATTGTTACACAAAAGTTATTCGTATCAAGAAAGATGATTGTTTTGATAGAAATAAAGACTTGAAGATAGCTTTGTATACGAAATGTGTGGAAGATGGCTATCAACTAAGAGTTAACAAATCAAGCAAAGATCGTTTCGAAACAAGGTGTATGATTGACAAAAACTGTACGTGGCGTATGATTACAAAGAGGATAAAATATTACGAAATGTTTCAATTTAGGACTTTTATTGATAAACATACATGTTCAAGAACCCAAGTTTTTCCTCACCATAGACAGACAACAAAAGGTGTTGGGTGGTTTTCTGGCTAAGTTAATGTTTTTGAATGGAAGGGTATATCGGACATGAAATTATGACTGACATGATGCTCGGTTTCAAGATTAGTATCTCATATTCTCAAGCTTGGAGAGCCAATGTTATGCCTTGGAATTATTGAGGGGGTCGCCAGAAGCATCGTTTGCCCAACTGCCAGCTTATTGTCACAATTTAAAGCTGAAAAATCCTGGGTCGGTAACTCATATCAAAACAGATAGACATGAACACTTTGAGTTGCTGTTTATCGCCATTGGTGCTGCGGTTAGTAAATAAGTATAATTTTGTTGACTCATTTTTGTTAGTTGCATGCATTTCACATTTAAATGATTATATTTCTTGTGTATATGATTTTGTAGATTCGTTCGTTTATTACTTGCATGCGCCCAGTTATTATAGTTGATGGAGCACATTTGAAAGGTCGATACCTTGGAGTAAACTTATTAGCAGTAGCCATGGATGCTAACAATGGGATACTGCCAATAGCTTACGGGGTTGGCAAATCTGAAACCTTTGATTCATGGATATAGTTTATGGAGCATCTTAGGGATTACATAGGTCCTATTAGCAATCTGAAAATCATATCCGATAGGGCAAACTCAATTGACAACGCTGTTAGAAGGTGTTTCCCAGATGCTTTTCATGGACTTTGTGGTGTTCATTTGTACAAAAATCTAAAATCAAGGTCTGCTGGTATAAAAAATCACAAATGGACATACTAGAAGACTGTAAAAGCTTATCGGGAAGTAGATTTTAATAAGCATATAAATTGTTTAAGACGTGTTTTGCCTCAATGTGCTAAAACACTAGAAGATGTCGGGTTTGAAAGATGGTCAAGAGTACATTAACTTGGAGCAAGATATGGTTTCATGACGTCTAATAGTGCAGAATTAATCAATGCTCTAAGTCGTCATTCCCGAAAATTACCCATTACTATGTTAATGGAGTTTTTTCGAGCCTCTATTCAACAGTGGTACTACAAGAAAAGAAACCATACAAGTATTATTTCTTTAAATTCGTAACTTATCATATATTTTACTAAGTATTATTTATTTAAATTTATAGGAACATTGGAACGTCGTGTTACACCACGGACTGGAAAAAAGATAACGAAACATGTTGTGAAGTCAACGTCCTAGAGACTTGTACCATGTTCAAACACTTTGTTTGAAGTATTGGATAATAACTTAAATGAGCTAGTCGATCTAAATGCAAAGATGTGTAGTTGTAAGAAATGGCAAACATCTGGTTATCTGTGTGACCATGTTATAAAAGTTGCTCTTCATCTAAACCAAGATGATTCAAGCGCATACGCTATGGATTGCTACACTACAGAAGTATATCGACAGACTTATGTCGAGATTGTCTACCCATGTCCACATTCTTCTGAGTGGGACATACCAGATGACTTACAAACAGTTTTGCCACCAGTCATGGATAGCAGACTACCTGGCCGACCAAAAAATCACGATCGTATACTGTCTAAGGGTGAAGATAAAAGGATATCGACATGTAGTCGGTGCAAGGAAAGTGGTCATACAAGGTTGACATGTGGATCACCAGTGCCATCACAATCATCTTTTCCTCTACCAAAAAATGGATCCTCATCAAAATCCAAAGCTCATATGGTCCCAAGAAAAAGGAAATCAAAATCAAAATCGCAATCAAAATCAAAATCCCAATCACAACCGGCTTCACCTTTTGGGACTTATTAACTTAGGTGATTTTTAAATGCAAACGTTGTATTATGTGTATTTTATGTGTGAATGCATACATTTTCAGTTAGACATTCATTAGTAACTTGAGTTTGAACATTGCTATGATCTGTTCAGTTGTTATCATGTTGGGATTTACTCTTGTGTTTGATTGCTTGGATAGTTGTTCTCTTGCTTCTTTAAGTGTCCTTAGCATGTATTTATAGCTTGGAATGTGTTTGATGTTTTATATACCTTGATGTTGTATGTTGCGATCAACGCGAAATTCAAATTCGCAACGCGAAAGTCAAATTTGTAATGCGAAATAAGCGTTGCGATAGTCAAATTCGCAACGCGAAATCGCAAACCGAATTTGACTTTCGCGTTGCGAATTTGACTATCGCAACGCTTATTTCGCGTTACGAATTTACCTTCAACAGGTCTTTTTTACCTTCAACATAATGCATATTGAAAATTAAACAATAAATCAATTAAACATTGTTGTGGGTACATTATTTGAACATTGTTATGGGTACATTATTTGAACATTGTATGTATAATTTTTTTTTCAACTTTAAACGTGAGGGAAATCCCGACCATCGTATTTTTTGGTCAACTTTAAAGCGTCAGAAACGTTTCGGGCGTATGATCTGGGTGGTATACGAGAAATGCAACAAATGGCAACTAAAAATCTCGATAATTGAGGGCTACAACTTGTAATAATAACAAAAATAATAAGTCCGAAATGCTTCTGAGTACCACCCAAATCATAAGTCTGAAATGCTTTCGATGCTCATCAAAATCCAAAGCTCATATGGTGCCAAGCAAAAGGAAATCAAAATCTACAACTTGAGTTTGAACATTGATATGATTTGTTCAATTGATCATGTTGGGATGTTCTCTTGTGTTTGATATTTTGGATAGTTGTTCTCTTGCTTTTTCAAGTGTCCTTAGCTTGTATATATAGCTTGGAATGTGTTTGATGTTGTATATACCTTGATGTTGTATGTTGTGATCAACGCGAAAGTCAAATTCGCAAACCGAAAATTGAGTTGCGAATTTGACTTTCGCGTTGCGAATTTGTACCTTCAACGGGTCTTTTTTGCCTTCAAACATAATGCAGATTGAATTTTTTAGAAACAACAAATCAACTTTTACAAATCAATTAAACAAGCAAAAAAAATTCTTATTTACAAATCAAATTAAACAAATCAACTTTTACAAATCAATTAATCAAAAAATAAATCTTATTTCCTCATCAATTAAACAAATCAACTTTCAATGTAAAATTCAATTAAACAAAGAAAAAAAAGTGTACCCCAGATTTTTGTTTATGCACAAATACATTTCACGCAGCTCACTTCAGGATTAACATGCAGAAACCAAACATTTGCTCAAACAACACTTTCTACACATCTAAAACCAACAAACAACAAATTACTGAATTCTAGGTACTAAACCAAATATTTTCAAACCAATTAAAGAGTATATATGTTAACAACACTTGCTCAAACTTATCAATTGTTTATGTACAACTTTCAGCACGCTGATGCAGGTAGACAACGTCTCGCATATATCAATTTGGCCATATAATGCCGAAACCACAAGCCTACTGCAACTCTATCTCTATATATGGGAGGTAGATAATGTATACTTCCTGTCGTCAAACGTTCTAAGCACAAGCATACGAGAGGACCACAATCTCCTCTGGCTCCCTGCGTTTGTTGTGGCACAGTCTCGTCTCTATTCATTGTAATTTTGAACTTCTTTGGCTTATTGTTTCCAAAATTTGTCCAATAATCAATCGCATTCAAGTATTTAGCCAAATGATCGCTCCATCCCTTTGTAATAATATCTCTCAAATCAGACAATGGTATGTAATTCAACATGATGTCATATACCATTGTTTTCAGGGATAGGAGCTGAAGCTTGACGAGAAGCCAATGACGATGTTCTAAAATAGGGATAAACACCTACAATCATAAATAATTGCGCACATCAAATAAAATTTATGAAAACCTTTAAAATATTCAAAAAATAAATACTAACCTTATCGACCTCCCACCACGCAGGATAAAGTTTAGCTTTTCCATTAGCCAACTTATATGAAGCATCTCTCTGATCCTTCAAGTGAGCTGCGTGAAAAGACATTGGCATAATAGTCCATCGAGTACATTTTTTCTTCAATTTCCTTATTATTAGAAGACGTGACACCCATGCATCAATATGCTGTTTTATAAAAAAAATAAATATATTAGTGAATTTATTAATAATTTAAAAATATAATTAAAATACAATATAAGAAGAATATAATACTTACCACCCCTTCGAGATAGCCATTATCTTCAACCCCTAATAAAACACCCCACCAAGACCGATCAAGAAACAAATGAATAACATCGTCGATTTGGCATAGGTCAGAATAACACCCCTTGCTCCGCTCATGTAGATAAAAATCAACTGCGGTCTTAGCCCAAAGGGTATTATCCATAATTGTGTCAGGTAGTGTTTCCCTCTCCTACTGAGGAATGGTACTAGCCGGTAACACATACGAAAGCCAACTCGCATCCATCATATCGGGCACGGGAGGGGGTTTATCAATATGTCGATATATGACATCATATGAATCGGGCTCTTGAACGGTGGGTGGGACCTCTTGAACGATGACGAGGGCCTCTTGAACGGTGGGAGGGGCTTTTTCGATGATGATAGGGGCCTCTTGAACGATAGGAGGCGCCTCTTGAATGATGATAGGTGCAATGGGCTTCTTCTTACAGAGTCTTGGCACTAGTGGGGTGAACGGAGACGTAATGGCACGTGCACGATGTCTGATGCGTGAACCCTATCGTGCAAGAAAAACCCGACATAAAATATCTACCTTATCGGGCCGCTGAAAATAAATTAATACATAAATCAGTAAATAAATAATGTCGAGAAAAGGTTATTTGCATTTTTAGTATAGTATTAAACAAATTTACCTCATTGCGTAGAGTATGAACCTCATTTTGCAACAATAAAACAATCTCGCGTAGAGCGGCAACCTCATCATGTAAAGTAGATACCTCACCACATAGTGCACCATCGTCATCGCGTAAAAAATCCACCTCACCACGTAAAGATCGAACCTCATCACGCCATGCACCATTATCTTCACGTAAAGTACCGACCTCATGACGTAAAGCACCGACCTCATCACGTAATTCCCCTAATTCATCCCGTGGAGGTGAAGAACAGGGAGATAAATGTCTTGGCCTCTTTTTCGGTCGCCTATCATGAGGTGATGGTGGAGAAGAGGCTCAATGATGTGATGGAATAGGTGATGGTGGAGGTGGAGAAGAGGCTCGATCAGGTGATGGCTCCGGGTGTCGAGCTGTAGAATCGGCCTGATCAAGTGATGGCTCTCGAAGTGGGGGGGTGCTCATCATCCGTCCCATCAAAAAACCACTTACTAGCTTGCCACCAATCAGTGGCAAGCTCAGCCTCTGTGGGTGTCAGCATATGTAATGGATAGTTGACCTCCTAACAATATAAAAGCTCAAACAAAGTTAAACTTGTACTAGTAATAACTTGTTTATATATGGTATTATTTGTGTGTTAACTTACATCATTCATCGTCGTATATGGGAGTAAATCTTCTCAATCCAACATGCAGATCCTCTTCCAGGTAATAGCCCTAGGAATATCATTTGATCTTTTTATCACATATGTCCGCATACTGGGGAAAGCCTCAAATATCCAAATCTATAAAACAATATAATACACAAACATTAGTAATTGTTAAATAATTCATTATAATTTTTGAAACATTATATAGAAATCCTTACCATAAAGGCCCAAGTAAAGCCTGTCAAAGTGTATTTAGAACCATCGCCCCGCAAACTTTTTCGGTCCTCAAAGGCAGACGACAACTTCTTCCAGGTAGCTTTCCATAGATATGAACCCCACGGAAATAGGTTCCATGCATTTAGGTCATCTACCAATAATATTAGGTCCTCGGAGATTGGTTGTCTTCCCTCTTTGCCTAAAAAGACGGCATGCAAAAGTAATAAATGGCATACTCGGACAACATCAAGGTCATCCATCCGAGTAAAACCATCTTTATCAAATAATCTCTTCAAGTCGTCGACGTGTATACTCGGCTTCGACTTTGCCAGCTCAGGAAAAACCCGATATAACCATGATGGGCGGGCGATATGACTAGTGTACCGACCTACATCATCGTGTCCGAAGCGTAGACCGGTGATTAAGTAAAACTCCTCACGCCCAAAACAAGTATACGCCTGTGCCGGAGGAAAATGAAACCATATCTCCTCATCACCACGTTGTACCCCCTCGGGTATATTGTTAGTCATGATCTGAAAAAACAAATGTGTCAACATAGCATCTCCACCCGTATGTTGCACTTTCAGCCATGTCCCGAAACAAGTATCCTCAAACAATTTTCTTTGTAGAGGTGTAAGCGTCGATGCAATTTTAGTGGCTATGCTTAATTTATTCCTTAAGGTCAATGCAGCAAAAAAAATCTACAAAAACAATAAACATACCAAGTTAGATATACCAAAAACTACAAATTATACACTATAAACAGACATGATATTAAACAGTGAAAACAAAGCCAAATATGTTTCAAACTAGCACGGTATTCACCCAAGTCATTATTCCATCATAGTTCACAAAATGCATCAGATAACATTCCAGAAGTAAGCACTTATATAAACATTTAAAAGAACAACATATAGGTTTAGTGCAGGTTCAAGGACAACATAAAGAGTAGTAGTTTATTCTTGAAACTTAAATTAGCAACACTGTGAAGTTAGTATTTGTCTTTGTTTTTTGGTTGAAGTAATGCAATTCATTCAAGTTTCAATTTGTAGAATAAAAGAAGTTTCTGAAACTTAAATTCGCAACGCGAAAATGAAAATCGCAACTCGATTTTAGTTTCGCGTTGCGATTTTCATTTTTCGCGTTGCGAATTTGGTGTTGTGATTTAGGGTTTCTTCAACAAAAAGACAAAACAAAGACAAATACTAACTTCACAGGGTTAAAGACTAAACAGTTTAGCAGTATTGGCAGCAACCGAATGAATTTAGCAATCTCAGTGAAATGGTTAATCTAATAATAATACAAAAAATTCAAAATAAAAAAAAAGAGATTAAAAAAACTAACCCTCGGTGGTTGATTTTCCATTTCTGACCGTGAATGGTTGTGAGGGTTGCTCTGAGAGATGGAGATAGACGGATTTTGTCAGAAATGGGGACGGATGTCACCGTAGAGAGTGAGAGATGGAGATGGGACTGAGTTGTGCTTTAGGGTTTTAGGTTAGAGATGATTTACGATAATACTGTTTACATTTGTGTTGCGAAATTAATATTGTGTTTCGCGTAAAACTATTTGACTTTCGCGTTGCGAATTTGACTATCGCGTTGCGAATTTGACTATCGCATTGCGAATTTGACTTCTGTGTTGCGATTTACAATTTCGCAACACGAATTTGACTTTCGCGTTGCGAATTTGGAAAATCGCAATGCGGTTTACATATTCGCGTTGCGAAATTGGAAACTGTATTGCGAAATTAGAATTCGCGTTGCAAATTTGAAGTTGGTCATTTTGGCAAATCCAAAAAAAGTTGGTTAAATTCGTATATTATAAGGCATTTTCGGTCACTGAGGTTATTTTCTCTTATTAGTATTTCACTTTTGTGTAAATTTAGAGATAAAATCGGCCTTATTAGTTTAAGAACCCAAAAATCATTGATTAGAATAGGACCCCAAAATAGGATTAATTAAAAAATTACCCTCAAACTACACACATAAGACTATCTCGCGTTCTACAAAACACATGTAAAGTTCTAGTGTTATATAGGGTACGAGTCTTATTCAACGTGGAAACACTTGGAATGCAATTTAATATTTCAATAAATGACCCCTTGTTATACCAATCGCGAGATACTCGAAATATTTAAATTGAAAATTTGAAGTATCGCGTCTTTTGAATGTACCTTGCAGTTTCGCAGTTTGCGTAACGCGAGGTCCAGTCTGTAATAAATAAGAAAACTAAACTATTTTATGAATTTAAATTAATTATTATATTTTTATGTATAACATATAATAAAGTAATAACAAACTCTATCGTAATAAATAGACAAAATTTATTGAAATTAAAATTCATTTTATTGTACACATATTACAAAACAAAGTTGCTTCATAGTTCCAAAAACAAGAATCATAATAAATACATAGGTTGTTCCTTAGTTGCCAAACTTGGTCGATTGAATTATGCGGATAGTTGTTATCACAATTGCAGTTTTCGATTAGTTCTAGAAAGGTAAGGTTGTGTCGACTCCACGACATTAAGCCTATAAACGGAATAATCTCCAGACGAATAACTTCTAAATTTATTTTCTTAGAATTGGCGAAATCAAGAGCCTTCATGTTTCGAAGTCCTTCATCTCTTAATTAACCTCATAACAAATTAGAATAAGACCATATATATGACGTTGATATTACCTTTATCGACAACTCTCTTCAAACAATGCAGGCCGAACTTTGAATTTCTTCCACTAAAATAATTATATATGCCGTCTTTACATAATGCTTTGTGATTATTAGCAACTTTGAATCTTTCTTGAAAATTTTTCTCGGGTTGAGTCCATGGAATGACGTAGAATTTTTTCATTGAAACATTTTGAAAGATGTAATTGTGCTTAAAGGCTTCATGAAAAGTCTTGCAACTCAACCGCGTATTGAAAAAATAGACGATAGAATTAGACTTCACATGCATAAGAATTTTATAACACTTCTCTTGGAAATAACTCCACAATATTACTACATATTTTGTTTTCATTTTTTTGAAATATATTTAGAAAACCTTCCTAATGGACTCCTATTTATAACAATCCTCACACCCATTCCAAAGTGAGGAATCGATGGACTTCGTGCTATACACGATGCAAGGTCCATTGAAAAGAAGTGAATGTTAATTCGAATAGTAGCCAACGTGTCGAAAAGAACCTCACATTGCACAGGACACGAGGTACGTTGAAAAATCGTGACTTTTGATTCGAATAAAATTCAATGTGTCATAAACTGCTCGCGGATTGCAAAACTTGTGGTCCTAATGTTTCTGGCCAATAATTCTCTAGATTAATACATGTTCGAGGCGTTTTCCTAGGTCGTAAATTAGAAAATTTTCGTAATTTATAAAATTAGTGGTGTGGTATTTGAACTTATGTTTCAGTTGGGTCTAATATCGTCACATACAAGACATTATAAACGGGGTAAAAATCAGGTTCAAAATGGTTCCAAAGATTGGTTTGTGCATGAAGAACAAGCTAAAATGGCTTGATAGCCATGTTCGTGCAATATTTCCGGGAAGTTAATTTTAACATTTATGTAATTTTTTTAGCTTAGAGGTTTGTAGTAGCATTGTGTCCACAATTCTTGAAGATTTGTAGTAGCACTGGTAGAAGCTAAGGGTTCCCATTTTAATAACCTAGCATTTCGGAGTAGATAGAAGAGATGTTTAATGGGAAAGAAAATCAGTAGACAATGATCCTGCTCTAATTGAAAAACAACCATGTGTTACTGTCATTTTAAATGGGTTACCTCTTGAATGTGAAGCGGTTATTACTGTCATTACTGTTGGATCCTCCCCCTCTAATCTTAAGACTATTAGTAGGGCCGAGGCTAGGACGTTGGAGTCCATGTGCAAATTCTTAAAAAGAGATCCTTAAATCTCAATTTTTTTAAAGATGATTTTATTAACTAGAAAACCTTTACAAGATTCGACCGCAGGTTCTATGGTTTTGGGCCCAAAAATTTTACCACTGATCCATAATACTTTGTTTGTTTTTTTTATTATAACAATAGTAATAAATCTAATTTTTTGGGGCCCTTGCTATTCTGGGGCCCTTGCTATTTCGGGGCCTTGTTCCGTCGAGCACGTTGATCATGCCTAGCCCCGCCTCTAACTATTAGAACAGTCTTGTTAGATGCTGAAGCTCGACAATCTGGTTTTAACAATCAAATTAGTGCCTCTGCTCATGTGACTGCTCATCAACAAACTACTAATAGTCCTACTAATCTTTAGTTCAGTACTAATTCTGCTTCAGGTGACTTTATCAATAGTTACAGTGATAGAGATGGTCGTAATAATGGTAGGAGCAGAGGTCGTGGCAGATATAACTCCTCTAGACTTTAATGCCAGCTGAGTGGAAGATTTGGTCATATTGTTGAGCGTTGTTATTACAGATTTGATGTCAGGTATAAAAATGAGTCTTCCAGAAATTTTCAAGGAAATAATAATCGAAATCAAGATTCTTCACAGGCCAATACTTGCTCTTATTATGTTGCTCCTAATGTTGGTACATCTAATGTTGCTCCTAATGCTGGTCTGCCTGTTTCCACTCCCTTATATTTTAATCCAAATTATGCTATGAATACTTCTCGTTTTTCTCAGCTCACGTCTCCCTCTCAAATGGTTTCACCATCACATAATCCTTTTGTTGGTTTTTCTTCTACTATTCATTATGCTCCTTCTTCAGTTGGTTCTAACAGGCAGGGTTTCAAATCGCGGTTGCGGTTGCGTTTTCGGTTATTTTGGATTTACCATAATTGCGGCCGTCGCGGGCTCTATTGCGGCTGTCGCGGACGCTATTGCGACCGTCGCAAGTAACTCGGACGGTGACGAAACCGCTAAATCACGGCCGAAATTGCGGTCGCAGACCGTTTTTTAAAACCCTGCTAACAAGAGTTCTTAGCATATTTCTCTGCCTAGAAATTCTCCGTATAATAATCATAATCCCTGGCAGTCTCACCCTTCTCCTCAAGCTTTTATTGCCACTCCTGAAGTTCTAGGCGATGATGCTTGGTACCTTGACTCTGGTGCCACTCATCATATTAGTAATGATTACAATAACTTGCAAGCTGATTCTACTTCTACTGTTGATTGCAATGTGCAAGTTGGCAACGGTAATTTATTGCCTAATAAGTGCACTACTCAAACTAATCTTCTTTTAAATTTTAATTCATTTAGACTTAAAAATCTGTTATATGTTCCTGGCATTACTAAGAATTTGCTTTATGTATCTAAATTTACCCAGGATAATCAGGTTTCCATTGAGTTCTTTTCTTCTCACTGTCAAGTGAGAGATCTCAAGTCAAAGAAAATTTTGTTACAAGGACAAGAAGCTGGGGGCTTATACAAGCTTGAGATATCTCAGGCTGTTACCGATTCTAGTAACTTTGATAATGTTAAAAATACTTTGCATTCTTCTCATAATAATGTTTCCTTGTACTCTGGTGTTAAGGAAGTTTTTCTATATCTTTGGCATAAGAGGATGGGTCATCTTAGTAAAACTGTTTTACTTCAAGCTTTAAAAATGTGTACTATTCATGCTGTTAGTAAAAGAACACATTTGTGCTCCTTGTCAGTTAGCTAAGTCTCATAAGTTGCCGTTTAACAAGTCCACTACTGTTTACTCTAAGCATTTGGAATTAGTCGTTGCTGATGTGTGGGGCCCAGTACCCATTTGCTCAAACGAATTTACATATTATGTACCCTTTACTGATACTTTTTCTAGATATACATGGATTTATTTTTTAACACAGAAATCTGAAGTAAAAAGTGTTTTCTTCAATTTCATAAGCAGGCTGAGAGACAAGTAGGTGTTGAGCTTATTTTTTTGCAGACTGAAGGTAGAAGAGAGTTTTCTGCTCTCCTACCTTATCTCAAACAGCAAGGGATTCTACATAGGCTCTCTTGCCCTCACACATCAGAGCAGAATGGTTTGGTGGAACGCAAACACAGAAATTGTTGAGGTTGGTTTATCTATGCTAGCACAAGCTTCTATGCCACTTACCTTTTAGAATGATGCTTTTGTTAACGTTGTTTTTCTTATTAATGGATTGTCTACATCTTCTCTGGAGGGTCTTTGTCCTTATTATAAACTATTTGATAAACTTTCTGATTATGACATGCTGAGAGTTTTGGGTGTTTGTGTTTTCCCTTTGAAAGACCTTTTAATCGGTCCAAATTTCAGTTTTTCTCTTCACCTTGTTTGTTTTTAGGAGTCTATCCTAATTATAAAGGCTATAAATGTTTGGATTCCAGTGGGAAAAATCTTTATTTCTAGGCATGTTCAATTCGATGAACATGTTTTTCCATGTGCTCTAGGTTTTAATTATGTTTCTAATAAAGGCAAAACTTCTTGCCTGACATTTCGACTCCCTGGTTCTTATATTGCTAAACCTAATGTTTTATCAAAAGTTCAATCCTCTTCTTTTCCTTTTCCTTTTCCTTTTCCTTTTTCTAGATGTTCAAATCTCCCAAATTCTTCTATCAATGTTCCAGGAACACATTCACTACAATCCAATTCGTCATCACATCCTCCATCACCACTACTAATTTCACCCACCTCCATCCCATCTTCTCCACTTCAACAAAATTCATCTTCACGACTACCATTACCAGTACTACCTTTACCCACCTCTATTCCATCTTCTCCACTTCAACATAATTCACCTTCACAACATTCATCTCCATTACTACCTTCACCCACCTCCATTTCATCATTACCACTGCAATCAAATTCATCTTCGCAACTTCCATCTCCATTACTATTTTCACCCACCTTCATTCCATCATCACCACTACAATCAAATTCATCTTCGCAACATCCATCTTCACTACTACCCTCACCCACCTCCATTTTATTATCCCCACTTCAACAAAATTCATCTTCACGACTTCCACCTTCATCTTTACCTTCCTTCACTTCCATTCCTCCTCCAAGGCCTGTTGTTAACATGCATCCTATGACAACCAGAGCGAAGTCTGGTATTTTTAAGCCTAAAGTGTTTACTGCTGAAGTCAAAGACAAAGAACCTGTTGATGTCTTTGAACCTCTTCAGCATCCTGCTTGGTCTAAGGCTGTGCATGATGAGTATGAAGCTCTTCTTCATAATGGAACCTGGTCTCTACATGTTTTACCTCCTGGTGGTAAACTCGTAGGGTGTAAATGGTTGTTTACAATCAAGAGGAGACCTGATGGGAGTGTTGATAGATTTAAGGCCCGGTTAGTGGCCAAGGGGTTCTCCCAATAAGTAGGGACTGATTTCAAGGAAACTTTCAACCCTGTTGTTTGAGCAACTACGATCAGAATAGTTCTTTCAGCTGTTGTCTTGAACAAATGGTGCATAAGATAGGTTGACATCAATAACGCCTTCTTGAATAGTGAGCTTTCTGAAGAAATGTATGTGTCAGCCACCTGGTTTTGAACAAGTGGGATTATCTGGTGAAAAGCTTGTTTGCAGACTTGTAAAGGCCTTGTATGGCCTCAAACAAGCCCCTCGTGCTTGGTTCGATACCCTTAAGGAGTTTCTGGTCAGTAAGATGGGTTTTACTGCTTCACGTGTAGATTCTTCCTTGTTTATTAAGAACTCTGCTAATTCGAAGTTGCTTCTCATGGTGTATGTTGATGGTATCATCATCACAGGAAGCCACTCAACTGAAGTTGATGAGGTTGTACGGCGAATTAATTCTGAGTTCTCCCTCAAAGATTTAGGGGAGCTTGAATTTTTTCTTGGTATGGAGGTGCAACAGTGCTCTCAAGGGCTGTTTCTCAAGCGAAGGAAGTATATTGTTGAGATGCTTGGAAGAGCAAATATGTTTTCAGCTACCCCCATGAAAATTGTTCCCAAGTTACAAGCACATGATAGTGCAAAATTTGCTGATATTCATCTTTACAGAAGCTTAGTTGGCGGGCTGCAATATGTTTGCTTGACAAGAACGGATATTGGCTATGTGGTTAATAAGGTTAGCCAATAAATGAATGATCCTTATGAGATTCATTGACAGGCTATTAAGCGAATTCTTCGCTACTTGTGTGGAACATTGGATCAAGGGTTACTCTTTAAAGATTTTGGTGTGTTTAATCTTGTTTGTTATTCTGATGCTGATTGGGCATCTTATGTGGAGGATAGAATATCCACAACCGGCTACTGTATTTTTCTTGGTTCAAATCCCATTGCCTGGAGTTCCAAAAAGCAGAGTGTTGTTTCTCGATCCTCCTCTGAAGCTGAATATCGTAGTTTAGCTAATGCTGTTTCTGAAATTGTTTGGGTGTAACAGCTATTGCAAGAAATCGGTCTGCCTTTGATAAGTAAACCAACTGTTTGGTGCGATAATACGTCTACTATGTCCGTGGCAGCCAATCCAACCCATCATGCTCGCATTAAACATATCGAGATTGACTTTCACTTTGTCCGCGAAAAGGTGCTTGCTGGGAAGCTTGTTGTTAATTATGTTCCTTCTGTTGAGCAAGTAGCTGATGTTCTTACAAAACCTATTGCTCCAACCTCCAACTACGTTCAGTGCTATGCGTAGCAAACTTGGCGTTTTTTCTTGGGAAGAGGTTCGAGATAAAGGAAAACCAAGAGGATGCTAATATATATCAAGCCAGAAAATGATAATCATGTATTATTGTCTTATACTCTGCTTTCCCTCATAGGAGCAGTCATACGAGCCAGAAAAGATCCAAGGCTTTGGATTCAAAGCTACAAAATCAGCCCATAGAAAATGATAATCAAGTCTAATTAAGATAGGATAATCAAGACCATAAATAAGGCAACAGGGAGTGAGGCAGATCACTTTTCATTCATATTAGCAGTAAAATCATTAAAGCGATCGTAGTTATTACCCATAAGGATAATGTAGTATAGTTTGTGTGTGTTTAGTAGAGCCATGGTGACTCAGAGCTGAGAATATGCTCTACTTTTCATTCTAGGGATGGACATAATGTGAATTTAACTATCCAATTGTTCTTTTAAATAAATATTTTATAAAGATTGAAAATTAAAATTAATTCGTCGAATAAATAAGCTTCATCAATATAGATGAAGATATAAATCTTATAATAATATTATTAAGGGTAAAATACACCAAATGGTCTCCCAATTATATGAAACTACTTTATTGAGTCCTACTATTATTAAAAATTACAAAATGGTTCCTAGACTATAGGATATTGCTTTGTTGAGTCCCTCGGCTATTAAAAGTTTCAAAATGGTCACTCGAGTATTCATTATATTCAGACTCGTCTTTTTTCGTTAAAAAATTATCGACATTCTGAGTTAGATGTTAATCTGTTGTTTAAGATACGATAATCGTTTGAGATTTTAGGATCATATTTGATCATATCTCAAATAACATATTAACATCCAGCTCATATTGTTATCAATTTTTTAACAACAAATGACGAATTTGGAGCATAATAAATTGTTAAGTGACCATTTGTAATGTTCAATAGTCGGAGAACTCAACAAAATAACATTTTATAGTCAAAGAACTATTTTGTAACTTTTGATAGTCAGAGGACTCGACAAAGTAATATTATATAGTTAGAGGATCATTTGTATAATTTACCCTATTATTAAATAGTTTTAAATTTTTTAATTTTAGAAATCATAATAAATTACTCATTCCTTTAAATATACAATTTCTTTAATATTTGTTTTTTCTTTAATTTTTTAAATATATAAAAACTACTCCAACAAGTTGATGTGCATGCAACAACAACAAAACCCTATTCCCATATGCAATGGGATAAGGGGGAGGAAGGGTAGTAGGCTGCCCCCAACGCCAGGTTGAGAGCAGCTTCCGTTGAAGGCCTCCGGCAGTCAGAAAATTAAAAATAAAGATAAAATGCAATGCATGTATAAATAAATAAATAAATACATAGTTGAACAGTTTTCGTATGCAGTCTTCATATGTGCGTCTGTAATGGTAAGTAATCCCTGCAAATAAATTCATGCGTAAAAATCTCTGCATATAGACAGAAACGTAAGACCCGGCTAAATTTAAAAAGTGGAAACATGAAGAGAATGATACACAAAAGTTAACAATAGCAAGCTGCAAGAAGGAATAAAGTCAAATGGGTTAAAACCTAAACTAAGGCAACACTACTCCGTTACCCTAGTTTTAAGCCTTCATAAATTCCAATGACAGAAACGTATAAAAAGTAGAAGTCATGGAAATTACTACAAAGGCATTAAAATGAAGACAGAGATGTTACACCCTATGGTTGTGACCCGCACTACTCGGCTACCCTGGTCTTAAGTCTCTATACTTTCCTATCAGAGGTCATGACCTCGGTAAGGTCTAAATCCTTCAAATCAGATCTCAAGCAGTATTCCCACTTCCGCCTTGGTCGTCCTCTCCTTCTGGCACTGTCGACTGTAATCGACTCTACCCTCATGACCGCATCCGACGGTTGCCGCCTAAGGACATGCCCAAACCACCGTAGTCTTCCCTCCCTCAATTTTTCGGATACAGACACCACCCCCAAGGACATCTTAATAGTAGAGTTTGGTGTCATGTCCCACAGAGTCCTACCACATGCCCATCGAAGCATTCTCATTTCTGCGGCCTCCATCCTCCTTACGTGATCTTTCTTGATTGCCCAACATTCTGATCCATACAGCAACTCTGGTCTTATTATCATTCTATAAAATTTTCCCTTAAGTTTTAAAGACACCTTCTTGTCACACAAAACTCCAGTAGCAGCCTTCCACTTTAGCCATCTCACATTTATACGGTGTGTAACGTCATCATCTACACCCCCATCTTTATGTATCATAGATCCTAGGTACTTGAAACAATCCTTTGAGGGGAGAACGTGTCATTCTATGCATACTTCTACATCTTCATCGTTTTGGTTCCCACTGAAGTTTGAACATAAATACTCTGTCTTTTCACTATTGATCCTTAGACTTTTTTCTTCCAAAGTAGTCTTCCAGGTAGTCAGTATACTATTCAGCTCAGTTTTTGTGTCAGCAACTAGGAAATTGTCGTCAGCGAAAAGCATACACCATGTAACACCGTCTGGTGTCGCACATTAGATATCGTCCATAATCAAGGCGAAGATGTAAGGGCTAAGAGTCGACCCCTGGTGGAGTCCGATTTCCACCGGGAATTCCTCGGTGTCGCCAACTGTAGTCCTGACGTATGTAGTAGATCTACAGTACATATCACGAATCACCCGGATATACGCAGTTGGGATCCGTCTCGTTTCCAAGGTCTTCCAGATCATATCGCGGGGAACATTATCATACTCCTTCTCAAGGTCAATGAACGCCATATGAAGATCTCTATTTTTTCCCTATATTTCTCCATAAGCCGTCGAAGTAGATGAATCGCTTTCGTAGTAGACCTGTCTGTCATGAAGCCAAATTGGTTTTCCGAAACCCTAGTAACCTGTCTCAACCTAGCCTCTATCACCCTTTCTCATAACTTCATGTATGGCTGAGTAGTTTAATACCTCTGTAGTTGCCACAACGTTGGGGATCTCCTTTATTCTTATATATTGGTATCATCGTAGACTCTCAACACCTCTCTGGCATATTGGTAATCTCTAAAATAATATTAAAGATGTTAATCAACCACTTAACTCTCTCTTCTCCTAGGGCCAACCACACAGTAATAGGAATTTGATCTGGACCGACAACTTTGTCCCTCATCTTTCTAAGAGACGTTTTGACTTCCTCAAACCCAATTCTACTTGTAGGACAGTCATTGACCGTAGTATGATGGTCTGCTGACCCATCAACGGTACTATCTCTACAGTGGAAGCCAAAGAAATAACTATCACAAACCCTCTTAATATCATGATATTTCACTAAAATAACACTATTGTTGTCCTTAATAAACTTAATCTATCTATATCCTTTTTCCTATATATATATATATATATATATATATATGTGCGCGCGCGCTCTTTTTCAAAAAAAAAAATCCCAAAATTGTCTGTTCTTCTTCTTCCTCTAGCCCTAACCCTAATTTCCAATTCCGATCTCTATCGCTTTCCCTTCACCATCCTTCATATTTGGCCCTTCAAATGTATCGATCTGATCTACAATAATGCCATGCGTAGCTTATTTTTTCTCTTGTATAATCCACCAGACGCACATGATTAATCGTAACCACCTATGTTTTATATGATCTGATTATTTTATTTTTTATGATTGAATTAATTTCTGGATTTAGAACGGTGGATCGATTTGAGAAGTGAAATTTTTTGATTGGGTGGTGCTAATGTCAAGCATCCGTGGCGGGGATTTCAATCAAAAGATTGATTATGTATTCAAAGTAGTTTTGATTGGGGATTCAGCGGTTGGGAAATCTCAGCTGCTTGCACGTTTCTCCCGTAACCAATTCAGTTTGGATTCGAAAGCCACAATTGGTGTTGAATTCCAGACTAAAACACTTGTTGTTGATAACAAAACTGTTAAAGCGCAAATTTGGGATACAGCTGGACAAGAAAGGTTAGATTTTACTTGTATATGCCTGAAAATTTCAATTCGTTTATCTGCATGAATTTGGATTTGAGAAAATGAAAGAATTTAGAGTAGAAAAAGTCGGGGAACAATTATATTTGATATATCTTTTTAACTACCCAAGGAACAGTGTTAATACTTGTAATAGGAAAATGATATACATTGGAAATGAGGCCGAAATGACATGAAAGAAACAAGAATCTGATAAGAAAGAAATCATTTATTTTTACATTTTTCATTGATGATATATGTAAATGTCTCGGGAGTACAGAAATTGTAGGCTTGAGTATTTTCTGACTTCATTGATTGATAGTCTGGAACTTTATGCTTCATTCTTGGGCTGGATTTGTGCTGAACGTGGTAGACAATTGATGGGAGTTATTGAAAATTGCAAGTGTTTGATAATATGGAGGTACTGGAAACGGAAGGAAGAATAACAATCATAAACAAACATTTGTACATGAAAATGTCAGGTGCTCGGAAAACCGCGGTAGGTGTTATAGGAGAGAAATATTGTTCAGCGAAGTTTCATGAATCTATTCAAATCATCTTTACTTGAACAGATTAATGCTGCTTTAACAGACATCATCTTTTGAGATTTTTAGAGCCAGTTCAAGAAGACAGATTAGTTTGAACAATAGATTCATGACTATATAAAGTGAAGGATAGTGAGTTATTATCAAGTTTTTTTTACTCGAGCAGAGTAACGCTACATTGAAAAACATTTGTAGTTCGTTTTTCAAGAGTTTTAGAGTAGTTAATGCAGATGATTGAGTTTGAGTAACAGATTCATGATTTTATAAATGTAGAAGGATAATGAGTTCTTATCTCAAAAAATACAGTTCTTCCAGAATGAGATTGCAGCTATAACATAAACCCTCGTTAATCACATTAAGCAGAATGCTTGCTAAATGGTCATTATTGGTCATGAACATATTATTAGTGCATTCATGTGCTGAAAGCAAGAAATGATTAATGATGACAATTGCTTTGCTTTAAACCACCAGTCACACACTAGTGTAGCATCAATGGGATGTTGCTAATTTTTTCTGACATGGTAATCATAGTTATGGCTTACTCTTAAGAAACAATATAAAATTGAACCTTCTCTGGCATATGCTAAATTGCTTCGGTTTCGGTAATTTCCCACTATATTTTTATTTATAGAAGGTCCCAAAATAGCATGGCAATGGCTGATACAGCAAGATCTTCTCGAACCATGATTTGTCGCATCAACCGACTGCATTTTGGTTTCTTCATGCTGCATAGTATGCTGAAAGTATTCCTTTTATTTGTTCTTCTATCAGGTATAGGGCAGTGACTAGTGCATACTACCGAGGAGCCGTAGGAGCGATGTTAGTTTATGACATGACCAAACGTCAATCATTCGACAACATGGCAAGGTGGCTAGAGGAATTGAGGGGAAACGCGGATAAGAATATTGTTGTAATGCTCATTGGCAACAAGTGTGACTTGGGGAACCTAAGAGCAGTCCCAATGGAAGATGCACAAGGGTTTGCTCAAAGAGAGAGCCTGTTCTTCATGGAGACATCAGCTCTAGAATCGACCAATGTCGAAACTGCATTTTTGACAATTCTAACAGAGATATACGGAATAATCAGCAAGAAAACACTTTCTGCTAATGATGAGTCAGATGCCAATGGCAGTGCGGGTCTTCTTAAGGGAACCCGGATTATTGTTCCCAACCAGGAGCAGGAAACCCAAAAGAAAGGCGGCTGCTGCGGCGTATCATCCTAATTCTAATAACATACATTTGTTTTTCTTTTCTTCATTTTGCCCATTTTTGCTTAACTTTATTTTGAGATATATTTTCCATGCTTTTTTTATTTGTTGAGTTAGGTTTATTTGTTGTGTAATTCTTATGAAAGGTATATCAACATTTTATAGGAGAAAGTGGTTAATTAATACTCTCCGTTTACAGAATGAGGCATTGATCATTTAATATTTAATTATTTTTATTTTCTTGCTCTTGGCTTTTCTTTGTATTGTACTATTGGACCGAAATACAATTTTCATATAACCACAAACTTTAAATTTTAAGTTAATGAAATTATAAAATGAAAGTATGATGGATAATGCTTCTAATTGTTTATGTGATTTTCTCATTTCAGTTGAGAAATTCACGAGAATGGAGGACCATAACGAGCAAATCTAAAGGGGAAAAGAATACCAACTTAAGATCTAATGGCCAAGAATCAAATCTTAAGATGAGTTATGCAGTGTGAAATTCCATAACATAACTTCAATCAAAATAAATATTGAATAGAAAATAAAAACAAGCTCCAATCAGAGTAGCACAAAACACAAAAAAAAAAAGGAAATTTGGGGTTTTAAAAGATGATATAAGAAAAAATGGTTTGTTTATATAGATTCGATAAAACCGATAGTATGGTACGGCCACTAATACTCAAAACCAGAAGAACACAAAAGTTAAACAGCTTAGCTAAATGCAAAAGTTACTTCTAGAAGGCAAGTTCATGAGGCTTCATGCCAGACTTCAGCGAAAATCTTGCGGCAAGGTAGGCTTTCAAATCCGGGATACCCTCAATGGACTTTATTAAAGAGACATCGACAGCTTTCTGGTCTTCTTTCTTGCCTTCTGGCAGCAGCTTCTTATCCTATATAATATTTGAGGAAAATTAAAGCATCTCAAAATTGGATTTGCTTATTTAGGAATTAGGAGAGCTTAAGTTACACTAAATGGATAATAACTAACCTCTTTTTCAGCTTCAAAGAACTCTCCCTCGCCCTTCTTGTTTTTCTTCTCGACTTCCTTGGCAAAGTATTTGTCATCAAACTTCTCTACGTTGACTCCTGAGATGTCAACCTTGGTAGAAGTCGCAATGACGTAGGATTGGTTCACACGCCTTAGAGGAACACCATTGATCTTGAATGGTCCTACGGTAAAGCAAGTTTCAAACATAAACAGAGGATGAAATTCAAACAAAAAGGAGACCTGCTAGTTTTATAACAAACAATGGACAAGTAACAATAACCGAGACTCCCTATAAGCCACTGGAGGCAAACATAGATACTATCTCTACACACAAACAACAACCAAGTAAATCTCAGGTTATGGTTTCATGATCGCCACACATAAAAACGGGCATATAGTGAATGTTAAATATGCTGGATATGATAGAATCTAACATATGAGCAGAACTATAACGAAAGCAAAGATACATCATCGTGCTTGATAAAAACAAGAAAATAACTACAGCATCGGAAATTAACAGAACGATATCATGATTTGCAACTGCATTAGATTCTGTCAAAGCCGAATTAATCAAACTGGAATTATTTCATTTCGGTCAATTAATCCAACCAAAAGTACGGCTTGCTTGTGTTACAGAACGAACTACCAATTGAATACCCCTGGACTCCTAGACTCTGAAGGTCACTGGTTTCATTTCATCATTACAATTTCCATACAAACATTCAACTAAGAAACAATGCAGATCGATATATGTTTGTATATTAATAAAAACAAAAGTGAGGAAAAAAGAAAGTTACCAGTAACCAGAAGAAGCCCGGAAGGAAGTTGCTTCAAAAACACTACTCTCTTCCCCATAAATCTACCGGCCAACAAAATCAACACCGTCCCAGGTGTAATGATAGCTCTAAACAAACAAACAAAAAAAGCAAAACCCAACAATGAGAAACAAACAACCTCCAGAGAAATCTACAAATGAATAAATAAATGGATAAAACATTTCTTATAAGAACCTGAGCTTGGTGGGTTTAGGCTTGCGCTTATTGAGAAGAGGCTTCTTGACATCATCAGCTGGGTAAAACTTTGGGGGCTTTTCGGCGGCAGCGGGGGCCTTAGGCTGCGGGTCATGGCGGGGGAAAAAACCGCCGTGTTTGGCCTTGATGGCCCAAAGGCCACGCTTGTGGTACATCTTAGACCTGGAATACTTGCTTACACCACGAATGAGATCTGGGTTCCGGGACTTGACGGGGGTCTTCCTCTTGGCCGCCATTTCTTCTCTAAACCCTTTCTGCTCGGATGCGGTGAGGCGTCTGAACTGTGTAATAGATATCAAGTGATTAGGGTTTCTATGGATAATGAATTTCAAGTGACTTTATGAACAAAATATTATGGCCCAATTATTTTTTGGGTAAACTACGCGTTTAGTATATAAATTATTATTTTTATTCTTTTTCACACTCAAACTTTAATATTTTTCAAAACTATGATTAACTTTTAGTTTAGGTTTTATTTGGTATCATGTCATTAAAAATTTAACGGTGATGTTGTATGACCATAAAATAATATCATGTCATCATTAAAAAAATAAAAAAAATATCACATCAACAGTTCTATTATTTTTTAACGACGTAATACCAAAATAAAACCTACACTAAATGATAGATATGATTTGGGGAAAATAAAATTTAAATAGTAAAACAAAATAAAAATAATAGTTTAAGTGTGAAAGGTGTAATTTATCCATATAGTTTGTTTTGGAGGCATCTTTAAATATTTCTAATAAAACTAATACTAAGTATGCATTTTAGGGATGGGTATGGGACCCAAATTCGATGGGTTTCGACTCGATCCGACCTGATCGGGTCGGGTTTTTTTAAAAAAAAAAATTGGGTTCAGGTCGGTTTTTTAAATGTGATGTTCGGGTCGGGTTCGAGTTTAGGGTGAAAAATATCCGTCTCGACCCAAAATAATAATTTTACTTTATATATTTAGGAATAATTACAATAATACTCCTCTATATATTATTTTTTTCAATTAAGTCATTGTTTTATTGAATAAAAATAATATTTTTTATTATTTCGGGTCAGGACAGGTCGAATTTTTAAGTTATATATCGGGTCAGGTTCGGGTTGGGTGAAATCTTGTTTCGATCGAGTCGAATCTCGGATGAATGATTATTTATTCTCAATCGGGTCAGGTGGACCAAAAACCTGACCCAACCTGACCATGCTCATCCCTAATGCATTTAGTGATATTTGTTTAAATGTTGTAGAAATGATTTTGTAAAATATGGTCAACTCATAATTCTTTTGAATTGATTTTCGTGCAAACACCGGTTTTGTCACCCTTTTATTCAAGTATAAGGATATGAATCGAAATTAGTTTCATAAATGTTTTAATGGTATTTGATGCTCTATTTTCTCTCTCTCCAAGAAGTGATATTTAAACTTTTCTATACTTACTATTATCTTTAAACCGAGAAAAAATTTAATCGTTTGATCATTAAAGTTTAACTTTAACTGTTACGATATTAATGTAGTGGTTCACGACATTGACTGTCCACAATAGATAACGATGTGGTTAAAGAGTTAATTGATTTTTTATCAAATTCAATTATAAAATTATTTTTTAAAAAGCTCAATAATTTATTTCAATTTAAAAAATAAAAAAAATTTTATTTGAAACTTAAAATTTATAGTTTAAAAATATTCAAATTAAATAAATATAAAAATACTAAAAACTCAAATATATTTTTTAGAGCTAGTTATATTTTTTAATATAACAAAAGATACACCTTTAAACCTATATTGTTTGTGAGAATCTAATCCACAATCATATGATTAAAAGTCATATGCTCTGCCAACTGTGTTAAGGCGACTAATAACGATGAGATTGATTTGGCACATTATGCAAATAGTTATCAGCAAAGCGTGATTTAAAAAAAATGAGAAACAAGTAAAATAATATTTTACTTAAAATAATTCTAACTACCATTTTTGTATTGGTTTTTTTAGTTTGTATTATTTTTCAAAATAAACTTTTAAAGTCATCTGTACTTTTCTTTAACAAATGATACACATTACATATTGTTATTTTTTATCCTTTCATGTTATCTATAAATCATAATTTAAAAAAAAGATAAACAAGTAAAATAATATTTTACTTAAAATAGTTCTATTTTTGAATAAGTTCCTCAATTTATTATCCAAGAAGCAGTAAACATACTGCTACAAAGTAATACCCTCACAAACTAACATCCCTTAAGAAGAAGAAATATCCCCCAAGCTATACAAAGATCACTATTAACAACATCACTCTTAATAGCTTTCCTAAGAACCTTTACCCTCACAATCCCTTTGATACAATCTACAATATCATCAACTCATATGTACATTCCTAAATTACCTATGATTTTTCTCTTCTCATATACAGTATAAGCAAGCACGCCAAGCTATTTTTACAATGTAAACAACAAAAACATTTACCCTTGAATTGAGAAGCAACCCAATTCATTTCCTCTGCCCAACTACCAATGACCCTACTAATCCTGCATAAGGATAAAATAACTTCCCAAATAGCCTTAGAGAAAGAGCACCCAAAAACCATGTGATTCCCAATCTCATACAGTACCCCACAGTTCCTGTATCTACCATCCACCATAATTCCATCCTTAACAAATTGTCAGCAGTAGACAGTCTATCAAGTATCACCATCCAAGCAATAATGGATTGCTTGGAACATTCATAAGAAACCAAATAAGTCTTTGTCAACCAACATTTTCTCTATTTTCCCTTATTTCATTCCAAATCCATATGATAGTTACTTTAGCCTAATCAACAATTCTAGAAAACAAGGAGTGAACCTCCTCCCTCGTCCCCAAAATCTTCCTTAAACATCAACTAAACCAAGGTTCACTTTCAACTAGCCAAAAGTCATTACCCTTGAAAACATAGGTCCTAACCCAAGCCACACAGAGTGAGCCTTTCTCAACAAGTAAATTCTCCATTAAAAAGAGCACACATGCATTGTTCTAACATTTCAAATTCTTTATTCCTAAACCCTTCAGATTTGAGGGTGTAAATTCTTTCCCAATTCACTCTAGCTCCCCCAGCAGACACGTCTTCCCCATTTAACACAAAGTTGATCAATTCTTTTTACCACTACAACATGCAAAAACAATTGTCTACACCAATAATTGGCAATACTGAACAACACAACCCTGACTAGCTGGGGCCTTCTTGCATAACTCAACCTCTTACTAGATCAAATCTCTAGTATTTCTTTAATTTTATCCACCAAACTACACAATCTCTTTCAATTAGCTTCCTAGTCACAAGAGGTACCCCAACATACCTGACAGGAAGTTTTCCCAATCTAAAACCAATTACCTCCTACACCAAGACCTCTTCAGCAACATCCATTCTAATAACAAAAATTTCAATCTTAGAGGCATTGAGCTTTGATCCAAAAAGTACATAAAACTTCTCCATGACACTTTTGACCCCTAGAATCAATAGAACCTTTACAAAAAAATTAGCAAGTTAATTGCAAAACACATATATGTTAGCCTAATTATGATGCACTTGGGATGTTACCTAATCACCCTACCCTCAATTGCAATATCTAGCAGCCTTGATAGAACATTCATTACTAGAATAAACATATAAGGGGAAAATGGATCACCTTGTCTAACCCCTCTTTTCCTATGAAGAATCCCACTGGACTACCATTTAAAGTAATTGAAAACCTTGAGCCAGTAATACAGGCCTCAATCTAACTTTTGAACTTGACAATCAACCCCAATCATTCCAAAATAACTAAAAAAAATTTATAGTTCAAGGAATCAAATGCTTTCTACAAATCAGTCTTAATAGCACATATAGGTGAAATAGAACACCTACCATACCCCTTAATTAATTTCTGTGCAAGAAGTGTGTTGTCATGTTTTTTTCTTCCATTCACAAAAGCATACTAGTTTGGGGAAATCATACTAGGGAAATATCTAGCCAATCTAGCCACCAAAATCTTGGTGATTACCTTGTAGACAACATAGCAGCAAGATATGGGTTTGTAATCCTTGACTATACTAGAATTAGGAAGTTTAGGGACCAAAGCAACAACAATTGCATTAAAAGTAGGAAACAACTCAGAAGTATAAAAAAAAATGCTCCACGACAGCACATAGATACCCTCCAATAATATTCCAAGTAGATTGGAAAAAACCAGTAGTAAAGGCATCTGTCCCAGGAGCCTTATCCCTCTCTTGGCCAAAAACAACAACTTTTATCTCTTCCTTAATGACCCTTTTAACCAAATCACCACTGCCACCTATAGACACCCATTTTTGTTCAGAGCTTTTTAGTATATATGATAATATAGTATAGTTTTTGAAAAATATAATATATAGTTTTTAGAAAACGGTTTTTGAAAACATATAATATATACTTTTTAAAAATTGGTTTTTGAAAATATATATTATATAGTTTTGAAAACAATTTTTGAATATATATATATATATATATATATATATATATATATATAGTTTTGAAAACACATTTTTGAAAATGTATATTATATAGTTTTTTAAAATAATTTTGGAGAAACTTATAATATATAGTTTTTAAAAACGGTTTTGAAAACATATAATATATAGTTTTTAAAATAATTTTGAAAACATATATTATATATTTTTTATTTTTAGTATTACATAGTTAGTTATATTATTTTTATTTATTTATTTCACTTATTTATTTTATTTTATTTTATTTTTATTTTGGTTTTTAGGTCCAATTAAAATCTAGCAGACCCGGATTAGGTGGGCCTGACCCAACCTAGAATCCTAAATTAGGGTTTCACACTAAACCAACAGCGCCGCAAGGGAGCGCGCGTAGAGTCATGTGTCCGAAAGCATATTGAGCACCAGTCGATTTTCTCAACCCTTGAACAAGGAATCAGAACAGTAACCGGCCAAAAATAGGGACTGAATCATCCTTAAAACCCCGAACAACAACGCACGAGAAAATTGGAGCAAGTAACCCACGAATCCCCTCTCGTCCGGGACTAAAAAACAACCCAAAATCGAGGCTATAAAAATCCTCCGGCGAGGCCAAACGAAGGACACATAATATACATCATCGAAACATCAACCAAATGGAAGAAATCCAAAAGCAAGCAAGCAATATCCAAGCATAAAACCATCAATATACCCAAATACCATCTGGTCATACAACCAAAACACTGAAAAACCAACAAACAAAATAAAAGCAAGTAAAGATATATTGACAGCAAGAGCACGGAGGAATATCGTCGGAGGAGAGGACGTCGGGAAGTCGAGAAGACATATCGAAAAAGGTAAAAGTCGAAACCTTTTTGTCTAGATCTATGCCAATTCGGCTCGTTTTAGGAAAATTGAATCATGGATTCGTGATTGCGAGGTTGGGGAGTGTATTTTTGGGGCGTTTGGGTTTTTTTCGGCCACCGAAGGTGACGGCCGGAGCGACGGCAGGCGGCGGAGTTGTGACCGGTTAGGATTTTGGGGACGAAGGGTTGAGAGTTTTTTGGGGAGAGAAAAGATTTTTTTGGGTTAAGGTTAAAATGATATTTTTTTTGGGTTTTTGGATATTTATAACAAAGGGACTAAAGTGTAAATATCATATTTTTAAATTATTTCTACAGTCCTTGTAAGTTTGAAGTGTAATTCGTCTCCTGTTGTAAATTTACTCTTGAATTTCGAATTTATTCAATTTAATCCCTATTTACATTTCTTATATTTTACAAATTGACCCCTAACCTTCTGTTTTTCTCTTGCATCTCATTCCTAGAATTAATTTGATCCATGAATTTTAATTCATTTTAATTTGATCATTTAATATTTTTCCATGTATTTTCTTTAAAATTTAACACTTTTCTTTTCTATTTTAACATTTTTTTATATTTTATTTAATTTTTCTAAAATTTAATGTTTTCTTCATTTTATTTTATTTTTATTTTATCATTTTTTTTTAAATTTAATATTTCATTCTTTGATTTATTTTTCTAAAATTTAATATTTTCTTCTAAAATTTGTTTAATATTTCTTTTATTTAATAATATAATGTTTTCAACTTTTTAGGGGCAATTTTTATAGATCAGAGGTAAGTAATTCGGATCGAATCTGTAAATTTTAATTTTAATTTTTGTAATTAAGACAACCGATAAATTAAATTGGTACCGAAAGGGCATTTCAAGGGTGTTAATCCTTCCTTGACTGTAACCGACTCCTGAATCTGACATATTTCTAGTAAAACGCATATCAGGTAAGATGGTTTCTAATCAACCAAATTTCTCATAAAAAATGATCTGTGGCGGCTCTAGAATTTTTTAAGTTGAAGCCTAATTCCGGGCCCACCCGAAAGACGGTTGCGACACCACCAGCAGACAAATTGTACCCCCAATAAACTTTTATAACCCATGCATCATATCTATGCACATTCCTATAATGGCACCATTTTACTTAGTGAAAAAATCTACCATTTCATATTACATAGTGTTAACATTGTAAAAGGGTATATTTCATGCCTTTTTACTAAGGTTATTGAGTGTTCTTAAACTTATTTGGTTGCATTTAGTTGCATATATCTCATTCATTTGCATATATGGTGGATTTTGTTTATCTTATTTCATGTATTGGTGAAATTGGTGCTACTTGAGAATGGTTTGTTTCAATGTGGTGATGTGAAGGTGACTTAAGGTGAACTACCTGGAGAGGAAGATTATGCTGTAGCAAAAGGGTCAGTAATTCTGGGCATACTAGTAGACAAATGAGGAAGATATATATTGGTAGCAGCTCATATGTGAAACCTTTATAGGTATTCCCTACACGTGAAGGGTATATTCACTTAAAAATTAAGGCATAAAACCCTAGGATCCCCCACTATATAAAGGAAATGACACTACATTTATGGTATACTGGAAAATGTGAGATAAGAAAGAGAAAAGTTAGAGGCGACCACTCTTCTTTCTTTTCTTCTTCATCGTGGCGACCTCCATTGCTGGAGCTTCAAAGGGATAAAGCTTGTTGGCCTTTGAGAAAAGCAGCAACGCTTGAGGTGGTTCACGATAATCCACGACAGCTCTCGGCTTGGGAGTCTTCTTTCGACTTTGTTACTTGTTATTTCTTCCATCTTTATTTCAAAATAGGTTGTATTAAACGAATGATATTGGATGTTTCTCACCCAGCCATAAACTAACTTAAGTTGGCTTGAGTTTATTTTAGATGACTATGTTTTTGCTTTAATGAATGTTACAACATTTCCAGTTTATATGCATGTTTTATCACTTAGTTTTGTAAGAGCTTTCAAGAGTTAGCCTTTATCTATGTTTGATGCTTGATTTCAAGATAGTTAAGCTTAGATCTATGTGAACAATGGAGCGGAGCTGGGTAGAAAAACTCTAACTCACCTTAGAGATAAGGATAGAGTTGTAACGACTAACAAGAGTAGAGTTTATCCGATAGTATGTGTTAGGGTTCACATTGAGAGGTATTATCGTAGCATTAGCATTTTTACTATAAGGTTTCTTACAATAGATAGGTTAGAAACAACTTAGAAAACTCTATTGAGCATTATATTAACTGGAAATCATTAATATTCATTGAGGGCAAGACATAGGATTCAAAGATAAACCTAGCCTTTAGCCTTATTAAGATTTTCGCACGTATGAGGTCAGACTGTTGTCTTATCTTGTGAACCATTTCTCATCACACAATTTTGCTAGAGCACTTCGTATTTTACTTTTGGCTACAGTATTTCACGTACCTCAACTTTGCCACAACATTTTTTATAATTGTTCATACCATTTTATATCCATTTGTTTATATTATAGGTGTTTAAACTCTACTTGAATTTCCCTCTAATCCCTATGTAGATGATACTCACTTATCACTTTATTACTTGTTTGACATGTATAGTTGCACAATTTTTGTATCAAATTTAATACACTTACACACGCAAGTTGTTTGAGATTGGCAATTAGTGATTGTAATGCCTGAAACTTAGGATGATAGATTCGGGTTAACTTGAGTTGGTCCTTGACTAAATTCCTTAGCCTATGGAAGACTTTGACCTAAGTTAAATGGATTTGGGCTTGGGATTTAGCCCAATAGTTGGTAAAAATGAGGATTATGAAATTTGGCCAAAGGTGGAGTGACCAAAACGGTAAATAAACCATTTTTCAAAACAAAAGTTAAAAACCTTTAAATACATGGATATATCATGTTGTCCTCTTCCTTCTTTTCTTTTTCATCACTCACCTTGTCTTTTTCTTCCAATCTCTTATCTTATTCTCTAGCAACTAAGCAAAGGTGTTAGTTTGGTGGCCTTGCAACTTTAGGTGAGATTTCTAAATATAAGTTTCAAAATCACCACCTTCATAGCTTCAATTTAAGCCCACAATGTCTTCATTCCACCTTGATTTCCAAAATATGGGTTTAATTGGGGTTTTAGTAACCTTGTGAAATCAATCCATTTTGGAGGATTTCAAGTCTTAGAAATGGTTTATATTCTCTTCTAAGCTTCTAGAACATGTTAGTAACACAAGTGATTGATTCTTGTCTAGTGAGAGAATTGGGAGAGACCTCTCAAGCTAAGGGAAATGAGAAGCTTACCTTGTATAGTAGTATCAATATTGTGATCTCAGTATCGATACTCTCAGCTCAACGGTCGAAAAATGACTAGTTTTTATTAGTGCAGTATCGATACTTTCTGGTTTGGGCAGTTTTATTTTACAGCAATTAAGTCCCCAACTGCTCCAAAAACATCCCTAACGGCTACAAACACATTCCAACATATAAAAACAAGTTGAGGACACTTGAAGAAGTTTACAACACCTATCTAAGCAATCCATACCAAGAGAAAAACTCTTCCAATCTTATTTTTCCTTTTCTCTTGTACATAGAGTTTTTAGTTAGCTAAATTGTGTAAACACCTTTCTTTGAGAGGTTTCTTGTTTACAATCTTTTATCCTTGCTAAGAAGGGGTTTTGGTTCTATCTTAGCCATTTAAAAGATAGTGAATTTGTAAAGGTTACTCTTGAGTCTAGAAAAAGAAAGAACAAAAGAAATCCTTAGTGAGGAGCTAAGGTAGTGGGTGTAGACTTCATTGAAGAAGTTGAACCACTATAAATTATTGATCCAATTTTCCTATTTTTTCTCCTTAATTCATAAAATTTTAAAAAGGCCAATTCACCCCTCTTGGCGACAATTTCAGTTGATCGATAGAGCATAATAAATCTCAACAAAGTGTAACACCCCAAATTTTGGGTTAGTAGTTTCAGGTTTACCCAAGAGGTATGTTGACCTCATAGAGTCGTAATTAAAATTGTTGGGGTGTGCGAGAGTTTAATTGGGTTTAGGGTTGGGCCTAAAAAGTTTATAAAAAGGGGAATTTTAAATATAAGAAAAAATACGAAGGACCAAAAGTATGATTCTTCCATTTGTGAAAAAAATAAGGGTTTTATAGCATCTTTCATCTATTTATCTTCATTCTCATTCTTTCATTTACATTCTCCTCCAAGTGCTCTAGCTAAGGGTAAGTTAATTTAGCCTTTTTATACTTCTTTTGAACGTTAAATCTGTCCCTAAATCCTCCAGCACCATTCTTGAGCTTAAAAACACATTATTTTCTTGTTTGGTAAAAGGATATAAGGGGTTGAGTGCTCAAATTCAAGTGGAAGATAAGGAAACAAGACTAGTTGAAAAATGGAGCTTCATTTTGGATTCTCTAGCTAAGGTAGTGTATTTCGAATCCTTTGTTGTGTTATGAATTTCCTAAATGTGATGCCTTGTGAGGGATTTTGGTATTTGAGCTTTGGGTTTTCTTGATTCTTGTTTTAGATGACATTTTGGGTATAAAACTTGTGTTTTCATACTGCTAAATGACTTAAATAACAACCCTAAGCCTTAGAAGTTGATTTGGGATCAAACTAGAGTGTTTTGGAGGATTCTTGAGTGTTTCCCAAGCCTATATCTAGGTTTTATGGGTTTAGGTATAAATATTGGATGAATTAAAATGATTTTATTGGCTTTTTATACAACGAGTATCGATACTCTAAGGAGAAGTATTGATACTGCAAACCTAATATCGATACTAAGGGTATTGTTACCCATACTTGGGTAATTTTTACAATCTAGTAACTATTTTTGGTATCGATACTCAAAGTGGTATCAATATTTGACCTAGGAGTATCGATACTGCATATAGGTGTCGATACTACTAATTTCATATGGTTAGATTCAATTTTGTTAAGGTTCGTAAGAGTTAAGGATGAACCATAGTGGGTAAACTTAGCTCGTGAGGGACTTAAATGACAAAAGATGCCTAGAAACACTCTTAGGAGTAGGTTACAACCGAAGTAACCATATTAGTCGAACTACTTCCGAGTATTTTCAATCGAACACGTATTGAGTAATCGTGAATGAAGGATCATTCCGAAAGATGTGCCACCAAGTGGAATGATGAACGACGTGACTATGATAAAGGAAATCGAGTACTACATGAACACCTATAATCAAAGATGTGTAAGTTGCCCTATTGGTTAAAGGGTAAACTGATGGGAAGTGTGATATGAACTATCTTCGAATTGAGTGTGAGCTAATTATATATACCAAGTGGGTAGCAATGGCCTTAAGGGCATAAAATATTAAAACTTTATTAAACTATTACATAGCGTTCGAGGAGAAAGAATGAACAAAATAGTAGTAAGTGAAGGAGTGATCTCACCTACTTGTGTTGTAATTGATAATAATGATAAGTTAACCACATGATAATAATGATATATGTGTGATAACTGTTGAACCTATATTTGATATAACAAATAAAGGCAAAATGTTTTTGGACTTAATTGAATTTGCTCAAATGATTCAAAAATAATTCAAAGTCCAAATTAATTTGAAAAATATGTTTTAAATATTTTCTAATTTTGTCTAACTTTTAAATATTGTTTTAAAGCTCAAAACACTTGAAATTAGCCAAAAATTGTTTATAGTCTCGAGACCAGCATGCTAGTCTCGAGATCGAAATTCCAAAAGGCTTTTCTGGTATCAGTACCATGGTGTGGTATCGATACTAGAAGATGAGTATTGATACTCCAAATAGTATTGATATTAAGGCTTCAACGGCTATAATTTTGAATATTTTTCATGCTCGGTCTCGATAACAACTTTCCGGTATCAATATCAAAGTTACAGGTGAGCATTTAATGCTCAAAGTTAAGGCTTCTAACCACTTTTAAACATCCCTAATGGCTAAAAATGGCTAGTAACTCATTTCAACATATAAAATCAAATTGAGGACACTTGAAGAAGGTTACAACACCTATCAAAGCAATCAATATCAAGAGAAAAGCTCTTTTAATCTTATTTTTCCTTTTCTCTTATACATAGAGTGTTTTAGTGAGCTAAATTATGTAAACACCTTCCTTTGAGAGGTTTCTTGTTTACAATCTTTTATCCTTAATGAAAAGGGGTTTTGGTTCTATCTTATTCATTGTAAAAGATAAGGAATTTGTAAAGGTTACTCTTAAGCATAGAAAAAGAAAGAATAAATTAGTGAATTTGTTAGAAATCCTTAGTGGGGGGCTAAGGTAGTGGATGTAGACTTCATTGAGGAAGTTGAACCATTATAAATCAGTGAACAAATTTTCCTATCATTTCTCCTAAATTCCCAAAATTTTAAAAATGTCAATTCACCCCTTTTGGCAACAATTTTGATTGATCAATTAAGCTTCAAAAATCCTAACAAGTGGTATCAGAGTGGGTCATAATCGTTGGTTTAACAACCTTGTGAAGATCCTAAAAGAGCTCTATCAATTATCAACTCAACCGAGAAGATGACTTTTTCCTCCGATGCTTACTACATCGAAGATTCTCAATCGATTAACAAACTACCCTATTTCAATGTAGCAAATTATGCATATAAAAAGAATATGATTATGCTCTTTATTCAAGCCACCTATATAGATGCTTAGAACTCTATCATAATAGGTCACTCAACTTCAACCAATAAGATGGAATATTGGAGTGAAGAATAAAAGAAAAAGTTCCAACAAAATGCCAAGGCAATGCACATCATATTTTGTGTATTAGGCCCGAATGAATATGGAAGAGTCTCCTCTTGTTCCAATGCCAAGGAAATTTGTGACAAGCTCTAAGTCACTCATGAAGGAATCGATGAAGTGAGGGAAACTAAAATCAATCTCCTCAACCTTAGCTATAAGAATTTCAAGATGAAACCGGGTGAAGACATCAAAGCTGATAGGATTTATGATGCTCTATCGATCAACCAAAATTGTTGCCAAGAGGGGGTGAATTAGTTTTTTTTAATTTTGGGAATTAAGGATAAAGGATAGGAAAATTTGCTCAAAGATTTATAGTGGTTCAACTTCCTAAATGAAGTCTACATCCATTTCCTTAGCACCTCACTAATGATTTCTAACAAATTCACTAATTTGTTCTTTCTTTTTCTAGGCTCATGAGTAACCTTTACAAATTTCATACCTTTTAAAATGGCTAAGATATAACAAAACACCCCCCTTTTAATAAAGATAAAATGTTGTAAATAAGAAACATCTCAAAGGAAGGTGTTTACACAATTTAGCTCACTAAAACACTCTATGTACAAGAGAAAAGGTAAAATAAGATTGAAAGAGCGTGATTGCTTGGATAGGTGTTGTAACATTCTTCAAGTGTCCTCAACTTTTTTTTATATGTTGGAATGAGTTTGTAGCTATTTCTAACCATTAGGGATGTTTTGGAGCCGTTAGAACCCTTAATTTTGAGCATTAAATGCTTACCTATAATTTTGGTATCTATACTAGGAAGTTGGAACGAGATCGAGCATGAAAAACATTCAAAATTATAGTCGTTGAGGCCTTGGTATCGATATTGTTTGGAGTATCGATACTCTCCTTCCAGTATCGATACCAACACCATGGTACCGATACTAGAAAAGCCTTATGGAATAGCGATCTCGAGACTGGCTAGGGTTTTTGGCAAATTTCAAGAGTTTTGAGCTTTAGAACAATGTTTAAAAATTTGAAAAAGTTTAGAAAACATCTAGGACATAGTTTTTAAATTAATTTAGACTTTGAATTATTTGAGTAAATTCAATTTAGTCCAAAAACATTTTGCCTTTATTTGTTATATCAAAATATAGGTTCAACAATCTCCTCTTTTTTTATATAACAAAACATTTGAAAAAAATAGATTTTGACAAAAGCTCTCCATTATTAAAACAAGGGTTGAATAGGAGAATTAATATGGAAAATATTTCAGCACCCCATAATTCATTCTTGAAATTGAATTTTTCAAACCAATATTTCTCATCATTTTTGTCATATCAAAAATAATTCAAACATTTAGGTTCAAAAATAAAAATGGAGAGTAAGTAACAATTTTAATATAAAAACTATTTGAAAAATTAAAAGCTCTCCCTCAACAAATGCATTAAAAAAATTGACTTTAAAGGTTTGACACTTAAACAAAATTGAATTTCAACAAAGATGAACAAACATGTTAGTAACACATGAAATTCAATAAATCCAAGTCTATATTACTTTATGCAATATTAACATGAAACATTAAAGGTCATACGCATAAAGCTATTAAAAAATGTCATGCATATGAAAATTTTGATATAAATTGTTAGAGAGATAACATTTTCAATAAGCATACATGTATAGACATTTAAATTTAAGGTCAAAAGTAAAATTTGTAAAAGAAAACAAAACATTAAAACAAATTTGACCAAAAATCATTATGATGAACTAAAAAAATCATTGAAACTTTAAAATGTTCACCATAACACATTTTAACATACAAGAGATGAAAAACAACATATAATCGTTTTGCTCAAAAACTAATGCATGCATAAAATAAAATAGACAACCAATTATGCAAATTTAAAAAAAATTAAGTTTAGAGGTTACCCATTCCTCATTTTGTGTGGCTATATCATTTAAATTTCTTCACTTTTTTCACCATTGCTCCCACACACCTACAAGAAACATTTACTTTGTTTTTGGTACCCAAATTTTTATGGGTCCTTGAATGTTAGTTTCAATGCCCCTTGTTCTCTTAGGAACCCATACTTGTCTAATTTTAAAATGTTTTCTTTTCTTTATAGGACAAGTATGTTCCATGTGACAATGGAAATGACAATGTGAGCATTTTGTTATTTTTAAACATGATAAATTGTTTTGAGAAATTATTTCTTTTTCTTTTGTTAAGCATTCAAGCTTAACTTTCAAATTAAAAATTTCCTTTTCTAAATCATTGATTTTGATTTTTGAAATCTCAAAACCATTGTTCAAAATTTCATTTTTCTTTTCGAAATCCAATTTTGCTTTTCAAAATGCAATTTTACTGTGTCTGATAAATTGTTTTGAGAAATTATTTCTTTTTTATTTTATTAAGCATTCAAGCTTAACTTTCAAATTAAAAATTTCATTTTCTAAATCACTGATTTTGATTTTTGAAATCTCAAAATCATTGTTCAAAATTTCATTTTGCTTTTTGAAATCCAATTTTTCTTTTCAAAATCCAATTTAACTATGTCTAATTGATTTCTCCACATTCATCTTGCTTGGATCAGTTGCATCGATTGACGTGACAAGAGAAGATGAAAATTAATTAGGCGGACCATAATGTGGTGTATCTGAATGAGTGGGTTCAAATATTCGAGAGGACGTTCATGACTCAACTCATTTTCGACCACAGCGTGACATACGATTATATGTGATGGTACCAAGAATATGGTATGCCACATATATTGACCGATGAGGAGCAAGCACGAGAATTATATATTCCTTTACATAGTCACCCAAGGATGGGGAGGCAACGTGGGGGAGTCAAGGAAGATAAGAATAAGACAACAAGGTGCATCATCCTCATCGGCAACAACATAGGGAACTCCTCAGACACCGTTGACATACCCTGGCCCTATCTTCACCCACTTAACTCAATCAACATTTCTGCAAATGGGGTAGTTCTCAGAAAGTTTCCTCACCGATGTCTTTTGACTAGTTCAATTCACCACCGACACAATTGGCGCCTAACTTTGGATCCGATATTGTTGAGTAGACCCCTCCGCAGAGCATATTCTACACCGGTCCCAGTTCCAATGCCAATGGTAGATCGATTTCATATACAGTTGTCGGTCCTGATGATGATGTTGTTGAAGAGGAAAAAGAACCACAATTACATCCGCATCGGACTCGTCCTCCACCACGATGTGAAACTGGTGGACATAGGCATTATTAATTGTTATATATTTCGTTCTTCAAAACTGAAATATTTGTACTAAACTATTTTATTTTGAGTTAATCAAAATATTTTCTGTTATGTGAATTATTTTATTATTTTGTACTAAACTATTTTATTTTGAGTTAATTGAGTAATTGTAGCTTATCAAATAATTTTTAGTTATGCAAACTATTTTCCCTTAGTCGATTCATCTTGGGAGTTATTTTTCTAATAAATTAATAAATAGGTTTCAGTGATAATCGCACCCTGCATCACGTGATATCTATAGTACGTTACCAGTATCTCGCACCTTGTAACCCACATTATTTGGAAATCGTGTCTTGCAAACTGTGAGGTTCTTGAAAGCCAATAAAACAACCACAATTTAGTATTATCGGGCAACAACTCATCTAAAATTTCAAGGAGAGAAAACCTTACTGTTTTGGTATATTACAATGGCAAAATGATCGGTGATGCATCTCTCGGTGTCGTGTTTCAGTCCGCACATACAATGACAATAACGATACCAACGAAGTTAACGTATAACAAGTTAATGAATGAAGTGAAGAAAAATGTCTCACATGCTCGTGGTACAAAATTATTACCCTTGAAGTATCGACTACCGATGTCATTAGAACCATTAACGTACACGATATACACCGTTGAGGACAATGGTGATGTACATATGATGGTTGACGTTCACTTGTAATATTCATTTGGAGGGTCGACAGAGTTGTATGCATTATTTTCTGATGCTGATGATGGTACCAGTGTACCAAGTTGGAGACTGGCGGAGTTCGACTTTGATCCAACTGTTGACAGTCTGACGACAAATTTGAGAAACGACTTCAACTTGTGAAGCACACATGGTACACAGAACGATTTGGGTGCATAATTTTCTTCGATGCCAAGGCATTCTTGCGTTACTTTGACTTGAGCATGCCACCAATGCAACAATCCAAGTTTAACACGTTCAATGATTTCTCATCTCGACGATATTCAACATATATCCCTTTTGCAGATAACGTCTCAACACATATGGGGCGACATTCTTTTATTGGTGTGCATGACGAACACCTGCAACAATAGCTAACTTTGATTTAAGCGAGGTTGAACTATTATGCTTTGAGGGGATCATTCTAATGAAGAACCAATACGGGAGTCCGACCCCAATAGTGATGAGTTAGGCCCCGATAGAGGTGAGGCCATCTACCACATTGCGAGTCACACCTCTATCAAGTAATTCAATTTCATCTTCATCGATGATAGATTCGGTAAGGGTTGAGATCATCTGTTTGTCACCCATTAGGGAATCTTTGTAAGACAGAGGCCTAGTTGCTGCGGATGGATCCTGGGCGAGGTTAAACTCCTCACCTACCGGTACATCAGGGATAACAGTCTGGGGATCAAGAAAGGAAATAGGGTTGCCTGGCTCAGTATTGGTTTTCAGATTTGAATCTGTATCCATTAAGATTCTAGCGTTGTCTGGTGGCTTTTCCCCGATGCGCCATGGCTTTTTGTCATGCCAGCCATCCTCCGAGGATGGCTTGGCGGAGGGGGGAGTTCTTCGAGAAACTAGGAGGGTGTATTAGAGTTGTTTATTCAAAACTCCGTCTCTTTTGATAATGTTAATATATTTCAAAATCGTACCGTAAACATTATTGAAGAAACCTTCGACTCATTTCATTCCACAAATTGGTAATTAGCTAATTATATTTATTTTTAACAAATATAAATGTACTAATTAATATATCAAAGTAAACATAGACTAAAAAGTGAAAAAAACGACAATTTACATTGTAAATCATATCAACTTTAATTTTGTCAAATTAAATTATTTTACAAGTTTAATATGGTGATCCACTCTTTTACACTCCAGTCGACATAACTTTAAAGATAGCGATCCGCTCCATTGTATATGAGGATTTTAGACTATGAAGATGATATTTCATTTGTTTGTATCTGATAAGGTGAGATTTATTAAAAGTAATCTACTCCTTCGTACCGACTCTAAAAATAATATTTTTACTCTTTCACACTTGAGGAGGTGAGATTTTAAGGTTGTGCTCTTTTATACTAGAGGACACTATACTCTAAAGAGAATTTCCACTTTTTTATACCAAGGAGGTGAGATTTATTGAAGATGATATACTCCTTTGTACCTTAGGATGTCAAGCTCTAAAAATGATGTTTCACTCGTTTGTACATGATGAGATGATATTTTGCTCATTTATTGTCGAGGAGATGAAATTCACTGAAGACAGTCTACTTCTTCATACTCGAGTATGTCAGATTATGAAGACAATATTTTTATCTCGAGTAACATACTCCTTTATTTTCGAGTATGACAAACTTTGAAGATGATGTTTCATTCTTCGCACTCGATGATGAGATATTTAATGTGTATATTATATTTCTCTAGGATGTCGAACTCTGAAAAAATAGATCGTTATTCTAATTTGAAGTGATGAGAGATAATTTGATCAACTTGATATAATGAAATTTTTGAAAAATAAATTACTCATTGGGAGATGAAACTTTTGAAATATAAATTGCTTCTCAGCCTTAGGCAGTGAAATTTTTTAAAATAAACTGCTCCAACTTCATACTGTCAGAATTTTGGGTAAGTTCAATGCAACTCGTTTAAAATATGCACCTATTTCAAATGCACTATTTCTATGAATTTGGAATGGCTTAGCATCAACCCTGTTTTACAATATCTGTTCTTTATTAAATGAAAAAAATGCATTTATCTTAAATGCATGATTATCACCATGATTTGGAGATATTTATGCTAGATTTATCTTTTCATGTATGATTGGTGTATTTGAAGTTTAAGAGGTCTTCTGATAGTTGTTTGAGGGCCAGAAAGGTCAATTTTGTTCATTTCAAGTTTTGAGTTTTGATGTTAAAGTCTCGATTTTAAAATTGTAAATTTGAGTTCCCAATTATATGATACTACTTTATTGAGTCCTTTGACTATTAAAAATTATAAAATGATCCCTTGACTATAAGGAGTTGTTTTGTTGAGTTCCTTGACTATGAAAAGATACAAAATGGTCACTCAACTATTCTTTATGTTTATGTTAAAAAATTAATGGCTGTATAAAATGGAAATTAACATGTTGACTTAGATATAATAGTTGTTTGAGATTATGATATCAAAATTTATCATATCTCAGTCAACAAGTTAACGTATAACTCAAACTTCCATCAAATTTTTAATGGAACAGAACAAGTTTGGAACATAATAAATAGTCGGGTGATCATTTTGTAACTTTTAACAGTCAAGTGACTCAATAAAGAATTCTCTATAATCGGTGCACCATTTTGTAACTTTTAATGATCAAAGGACTCAATAAAATATTATCTTATAGTTGAGGGACCATTTATGTGTTTTACCCTAAAATAAAATAGAATGGTAAAAATTTAAAATAATATATCAATATGATGTAGTTAAATTTATATATATTAAATTCATTAAATAATTTTAATGATTAAAGAGAGTACTATTTTTCTATGGATTTTAAATTCAAATATCTATTGTAGATCTTTGTGAATAAAAAAAATCAAATACATAATCACCATAAATAATTAAAAAAAGCATGCACTTTCCTTAGTCAAAAGAAAAACAGTAATTATGTAAGCTTAGTCTCGGGTGGGGGGCTCCCCACATAGACGTATTTTCCACTTAATCATCTAATCAACTGGAAAATTATTCCATCCAATTTCAATTAACATTAATCCCATCATCCCATAGCATCACTAAAAAACAAAACTTAATCAACAAAAAGCATCGCTATGTCAAGACTCTCAAACATTAAAAGAAAAAAAACGAAACTCTTAAAACAGTTTTAATTATAACGATCATGAACTGCAGTTCCATCGTCGTTTTGTCCTAGCAGACAGCTCATCGATCGAGCTTTAACCATCCCCAACTTCATCAATGGCTTCTCATCACTTCCTTGTTTCGACAATGGCGGCTTCAGATCTTCCTTCTTCGCTGCATTATTATCATTCGATCGGCTTTTAACACTGGTAATACTCCTCAGCCTCCCTTTCCCCAAATGGTGCTCGCAGAGCGAGTATCCGACGAGTGTTTGTTGGCAGCACCGCCATCCCCTTCCATTAACTCGACTGCACCTCGAACCTTCCATTAACGCACCGCTTCGACCTCTCTTTTTCCCACTCTTATTATCATTATCATTGTAATTATCGTTATCTTTCTGCATTCTTCTTTCGGGTCTCCCTCTCTTCTTCAATGGAAATGCCTTGTCTCCTACACCCATAAAAGAACAAGTGCAAGTGCAACACCCTCCAATAATCAACACTATATGAACATATTACAATTTGATTTGATTTCGCGGATAATATATTTTCTTACCTTGATGGAATAGAGACTCGGTTCCTAGTCCTTCACCAAGAATACTTTTCTTCCTATAAAATACAAATCCAGAAAATCCATAGCCAGATATTGGTCGAAATGGGGACCATGCCAATGTGCACCACATAGAAAGAAAAAGAAGAGAGTTAAGAATAAGATTAGATGGGAAGTTATATGGTGGATAGCCAAAGTTGGTATAAAAATAACCTAATAAAAAAAACAGTATTTGCACTTTGTAGAATATTTAACCTATTGAGAACTTTCTTTTTAACCTTTTTCAGTTTTTTACTACAAGAGTCGATGAAGTAAGAAAAAGAACATTGGCTGGCTTTCTTACCTGGTAGTATAATTACTCTTCTCCTCCCCATTTTCTCCCTTCTCCTCCTCTACTCCTTGCTTCAAAACCTACAAGAAGAACCAAATACAAAGGATAAATTTATATTTATTTTTACCTAATATATGAAGCTTTCGTGGGTGCAAATCAAAATTTTCAGACGAGATGTCATTTTTATTACATAAAAAAAAAAGTACACTCTTTTTAACTACCTTGAAACTATGATAGAAAAATCACCAAATAATCTCTGAATCATTGAACTAACCAAGTCGTCTTCTTTCTTCTTCAGCTCTTTTCCATGTCTTGCTTTTATTGTTGTTGTTTCAGGGAAAATGTATGAAGCACGGTCCTGTGTCGGTTGCTTCCGTCGGATCGGGTAGTTTGGATGATCAGACGGAGGAGGAGACTGCCTCCGTGGAGGGTGTTGCACCACCGGAGACCGGTTAATGTTGGGATCTGATGAAAGAGGTGAAAGCGAAGAGAAGGGTTGTTGAACCGCTCTTTTTCTGATCCTCATATCCGATACAATATATATAATTTCCTTTGAGAAAATTTTGAAGAAACCCAACGAGAAAAATCAAGAAAAACCAGAGAAAGAAATTGATTTTTTTTAGAAGAAAGAAATGAGAGAAGGAAAAAAGAAAGTGCAAAACCCAAATACTACAACAGCAACCACTACAATAATAAAGACCAATAAATTAATTAATTGATTACTTTTTATAAATAACAAACAGAAACTAAAGAAAATGTAATATAATAGTATCTACTTTCCTTTTAATATATGTCTTTAACTTTTTATTTGTTGCAATTCAGTCACGGATAAGAGTGAATGTGAAATGCACGTGGCTGTGACCGGTTTAAAAGGTAGGCGGTTAAGGAATCACGGATAAACAATGGTAGAATTATTATTTTTTGTAATAAATTTAAAATTTAAAATGAAATAACTATAATTATTATAATTTTATTTGTGAAAAAATTGTTATTGGTGTATATTATAATAATATAATATATAGTTATAAAATTTAATTCAACAAATAATTATAGATTAAATGATAATGAATTTATATACAAATTTAATGAACCCTGCGGCATCATTTGGAAAATTATATTTTTAGATACAGTATTAATTGAATAATAAAATACTTAGAATTATAATGTTGATGATTATTCCTGGTATACTTATATTTGTTAGATGTGTATATAGTAATTATCGACTAGATGGATTAAATTGATCGTTGACGACTTATTTTTTGGTTTAGATAGATAGTTATAATTGGTCGTTTAACAACTGTTAACTAATGATTTTCACGATAAAGAGGTGAAGAAGGATTCTCTAGAAGAACGAACTCGAATGTTTTAGAGACATATCTCTTTCGTTTTTATCGTAGGGATTTATACATTGATTCATTGTGTGTGTTGATATCAAACATATAATTATGATTTTTATTCATAGGGTGACAGATATTATTAATCAAAAGATTTGAGTCTTGTTAGATCTTTTTGATTTGTCGATAATATTGTCAAGAGGTAATGGCTGACTAACTAATTGGAAGGATAATTTTTTGCTCCGAAAATACGATAATAGTGATTTTGAAATTCTTAATATATTTCTGAATTTTTATACTTTCAAACTATATATTATATTAAATCTAAATTATGTATACATTTTAATTTTATTAATTTACGTAATAAATAAAATTCAAATCAAAATTTTAAAATCTATTTTTAAAAATATATCATAAGAGTACCCTTATAAATAATACTAAGACTCCGGGGGTCACTTTATCCTTGAAATAAACTTAAATCAGTATTGTTATTTTTATTTTTTAAATAAATTAATTTAGCCTTCGAAAAATACCAATTTCATTCATGGATTTTACAATTATTAATAAAAATATCATGTTTATCTTATTTTTACCTTATAATTATATTTTCACCTTGTTTGGTTAATTAATCAACTTAACTATTACATAGTATTAAAATGACTTATCATAGCATAGAGACGATTTAACACGAGTTTAAATTTATAATTAGAAGGATGAGAAAAAAATCAAAAAAAAAATAATACATCTTCAAAATAAACAAAATATTATGAAATAAATATCAATTTTTTTTATTAATATGGGATAAGTACAAAACAATATTTATTCAAAGATAACTCTAAATTATTTGTAGTAACGTTCACACTACTGACATTAGGAATAATAATAATTTCTTTATCACTAAGATCACTCGATTTGTGCAGAATAAATTTCTAAATTGCACATAGAAGTTCAATAAATATGAAATATAGTACATAAATTTTGATTTTTTTTACAATTATATACACAAAACTTCAATTTTAATTCAATTTCCAAAAATTAAAGTCGTTATTGTTGTTTAAAATAATATTTCTATTAAGTAATATATTTATTTATTTATTTGATTAAGTACTAAACAATATATTAATTAAATTGTTAATTTTACAGAATTTTAAACATGTTAATGTTTTATATGTTGAACTATCATTTTATAATCTATTATAAAAGCTACACAATTACTCAAGTTTATATATGATTCAATGGGCAAGTGATTACTGGTATTTATCTTTATTTAAGGGGTATTTTTTTTACCAAAATTCGTGATGAATTAAGTGGCTAAATCTAAAAGTAATTTGAAGCATGACTGAAAGAAGTGTGTAGGATTTTCTTTTTGAAATATTTTTTTAATCGTATACAATAAAAGTTAAATTTGAGTATGTATGAACCCACACAATAATTAAAGGGAATGTTTTCTTTTTAAAGGCTCTAGATTCGAGTAACTGTGTCTGTAAAGTATATGTGTTGTCAATGTTAAGAAAGATTCTGGGTAAATATCGCCTTCTAATCATCCTAAACTATTTAAGAAAAATTTGAGTATGCATAGAAAATCAAAAGAAATGTGAGTTTGAAAATTAGTTACGTATAAAGAAGATTATAACATCTCACAATGTTTTAAAAATGGTTCCTTATTAAATGTGTATTGCTTAAAATTAAAAACTTTAATATTGATATTTTTTTATTTACAAAGAGTAGAGAGCTTAAGCAGACTTAGGCTTGCAAGGCAGTGGACCAATGCAGTGTATGTCAACCAGCTGCTGAATTGCTTCTGGAGGTTCGTGGAAGAGCGTCATACAGTGTGATGGAGGGATGAGAAGCTATGGAATGGCATCGGTAATATGATTATCAACACGTGGTATCCAACAAATGTCTGTCATCTATCCTTTTGATCGAATCCTAGTAATTGCACGAACTAGAGATGAGGAGGAGGAAGCAGCATTTCTGTCATTGATCATACAAACTGCTTACTTCGAATCTGATTGGACCTGGATAATCTCGAACTCCTGCGACCAAGCAAGCTGTAATCCAAAAAAATAGTCCATTATTCAGCATGTAAGGCGTCAAGAATTCCAACAGTTTTATGAAAACCAACTATCCAACAACCATTGGTGTCTCGGATTAAACCCCCAATAGAACCAAGTCTAGAGGTATGAGAGACAGCCCCCATCAACATTAAGACATAACTAGCCTGGATTAGGACATTTCCAGGAGCAAAGCTCAGTTTGAATTGGTAGCAATAGTGATGGAAATCTCAGAATGATCATTATAGCATCTGGCCCAATTAAGACTGACTCGACGCAGTGTGGCATCAGGAGTGAAATAATTATTAAAGACCAACTCATTTCTACGCTTCCATATCTGCCAAATAATAGTCGATAAGAGAATCTTCCAAGGTATGTTCAAATTAGGATGAGTCTCACTTGAAGCAAGGTTAAGCAAAAGCCAATTTTTGATGTCCAGATTAAAGAAGCAGTCTTTAAGCATAGGGAGCAAAACTTGCTTCCACAAAGTAATAACAGTCGAGTAGTCTCTTAAAGCATGAATTGAAAGCTCTGAAGCAGCAAGACAACAAGGGCAAGAAGAATCATTATACATAACTCTACGGCAACGTTCAACATTCGTCATTAGTTTTTCACGATAAGCAATCCAAAGAAAAAGTCTAATATGGTGAGGTGATTGATTCCTTCATCCCTAATAAAAGAAGCAAGGGAGGAAGCATGTTTGGTTTTGTTCGTTTGACCAGATTGGAGGATGCGAGGAAGGCTATCTTTTGTGCTGACAGATCTAGGATTCAGGGCAACAAAATTAGAGTTTTTATGGCGAGATTTCAACCTCGTGAAGCCTTCTGAAGAAAGAAGTATTATGCTCCAAAACCAGTTGTGGTCAAGGATCCCATTGTTGGTGTTATTGATGAGGATAAGCTATGTACTCTTAAAGATAGTTTGGTTAGTTGGTGCAGAAATTTTTTCAAATTGAAGGAGCTGGCTTCTATCATGGACAAAGAAGGTATATTGCGTCCGAGAATTATGAGATTAAGCAGATTAACTATATTAATCATATTTGAAGATGAAGAGAGTATGAATTTTACTCTTAACAATCAGATTGAGGCGCTGCAAACCTGTTTTGATAAAGTGGAAGTGTGGTCGGAAAATGTTCGATGCAACAGTTGACGGGCTTGGTTGTCGTGTAAAGGGATCCCACCATCAAGCTCGAGTGGAAGGAAATGTTGAATTGATAGTCGGGGATATGACCTTTACAGTATTTGTTTCAGAGTTTGAACCCTATTTTAACTCAGAATCTATTTGGGAAGATTCGTTGCTGTTGGAAGAGGCAGTTGCTATCCCGGTCTCTACGGTGGGTGAGCTTGACGGTGCCACGCCAGTTAAGCCTCCCAAGCTGGAGATATGTGCAGGATTGACTTCCCATGTAAATATTGATTCCATTCATATGGTGGATATTCTAACAAAGAATCTAGAGTTCAAATATGGATTGAGTGTTGGTGATGGTTCATGGCGTTCAGTTGCTGTGAAAGTAACTGTAGATTTTTGTTTCAAAGAAGAATGGGTCAAGGAATTAGATTCCCAGGCAGCTCGTAATGGGGCAGCTGCGCATGTTGCATCGTGCCAGAGGAGTGGCATTTCTAATGCGGTTGAGGAAGCTTTTCTGTCGAATGTGGATCATATAGTAGATTTATCTGTTGGTACAAATGATGATAATTTAAAGCTGGCTCTGTCACATAATGGAGTGAGCTTGTCCAAGGTGGCGTATTCCTTTACCTGTCAAAGGAACGACAATATTAACTTGGTGGATGAATTTAATAATATGATTGTGGGTTCATCAAGGGCATTGGATGCTGCCCATGAGGTAAATGCTCTTGAGGATTCTTTCACGCCTTTGGACAGGCCATTTAATAAGGGCATTATAAACGTGGGTGAGGATTTTTATAATATGCATGTGGGTTCAGTAGTGGCATTGGATGCTGCTCACGAGGTAAATGCTTTTGAGGGTCATCTTACGCCTTCAGATAGGTCGTTAAACAAGGGCATTGTCGTTGGTTCGAATGTAGAATTAGTTTCTTTCCTTAAAGCAGATGAGTAGATTTTTTCAAAGTCTCCTGTTGGGCGTGATTATGAGGAGTTGTTGGTATTGTCGTATCGGTCCTTTACTAAAAACTAAAGTTGAAGAGATTTGGATTAATGTTGGACATTCAGGGAAAAGTCCTATCTAAAGCTGAGAGAAGAAGAAGAGATCGAGCGTTGAAGAAATTCAATTTGAATAAATCGGATCTCTTATTATCTGAATTATCAGGTACATCTATTTCAAATTTTGTTTTAATGCAAAGGTGGGTTAAAGCTTTTGTTGAAGCGCAGGAGGCAATGTTTTTAGGTAGACAACTTGGATTTATGGTTGTTAGTCCTGATATGGTGGCTCTTTAGAAGATATTGTCGTTAGTAATGCGTTGACGTTTTTTAGAGTATTGTTGGGGTTTTTAGGTGATTGCTTTTGGTTTTTGAGAACAACTTAGTTTCTGTTTTTGTTCGATTGGATAATGGGGTCTGGATCGATTGTTGTTCGTTCTTGAGCTGTTGAAATTGTAGATTGGAGTTTTGATCGATCTACTCGTGGCCTGTTGATAACTCCGTAAAAGGCCACATTTTGGGACCTTTTAACTTAAGTTATTGAATGTCTAAAGGCTCATTTAGGACCATGTAGAGGCATTTAGAAGCATTTAGTTACATGTGGTGGATATCGGTTTGCTGTGGCATTTTATTTTTATAGCGGTGCTGCTTTATGGGAAATGTACTTGTCTGATGATGTGCAGGTATTGAGAGCAAGGAAAAGAGGAAAGAAAATGCCGTGACATAAGGAGATTGCTAAGCAAAATGAATTTACCAAGTTCAATCGGAATTTCGAAAGTGCTTAAAGTGCGAGAAGATATTTTTAAAGCCAACTGTATTCAACTGTCCGAGAGCTCTGCCCGAGAAATCCACCTCGAAGATCCGCCTGGAGGGACCGGCACTGCAACCGCCGGTTTTGCTGATGACGCCGCCTGACCCTTCAGATCTTTTCTATCCTTGGGCGCCTGCAACGGGATTATGCCGGTCACTCATGCCAGCTACCCAGTCTGTATCATCACCTGTCTTGCCCGACTCCCAAGCAAGTTAACCATAGTTTAGGAAAGTCAACTCTTAGTTCATGGGTTAATTTTCCCATTTAAATAGAGGATGAAGCCACAATGTTAAAGACTTTGAGTTCCACCTAGATTTGAGCTTAAAAAGTTAGAGAGAGAATGTCTCATCTTTCTCCGTCAATCCTACTTGTCGTGGTATTTCTCCTTGACAAGCCTAAGGGAGTGGCGTTCTGAGCGTCTGAGAGGAGCCAGTCTGCTGGGAGCAGCTCTTGGTGGTCGAGGGAAGCATTAGGCAGTGCACGTCGAAGGCTTTCTCTCCTCCCCTTAGTTCTTTGCTTTCATATTTTGTTATTGGGTTGTAAGGAACGAATGAAACTTGCTTTGTGCTTGTTTATTTCGAACCCCACCATGATCTAATCCTATTTGGTGGGAGTTCGCTTGGATGATTAAGTTTTATTTCAATGAATGGTTGTTTTTATATGCTTTAATCTATTTTGTTTATGAAACTTAATGCTTTAAGGTTGTAGGAGATACGAGAGTAGCCTTTCCTTAGAAGATGCTTAGGGTTCGAGAGAATACCTCGGTAAAATATCTTTGTCTTCGAGAGAAGCTAGAGAGAAACTACATAAACAAGGGGTTCTAGGTAGTAACTAGGCCTAATCCACCTTAGAGATAAGGATAAGATTTCATTCGACTAAAAGGAGTAGAGCATAACTGATAGGTTAGATGTTAATACTGTCGGAAAAAGGTATTGTCGAGATATATCCTATTATCTGGACCAATAGGATCACTGCAGGGGTTTACGCCAATCAGTTTTACCAGGGCATATTTAATCTGTCGAGTCCCTTACTAGAGATAACATAGGGAACCTTAGTAAACTCTGTCGGGCAGACTAGGCATAGAAGAAATACCATATAAAGAAATAGATTTAGATTTTCTTAGTGACTCCTACCACTCATTCCCATAGCTGCTTGTCGTGTGAGAAAGCTAAAGTCATATATATTAAATCCAGTAATTGTATTTTATTTTGCCTTGATATTTCTAATTGTTTGCACTTATCACAATTGAATTTTCCATGACATTTCCATCCACTTTTCTGCGACATATCCATTTGCTACCATACCACCATTCCATTTCCACAACATCCATCTCATTTTGCCACAACATTATCATTTGTACATACCATCACTAACTTTACTTAGGTGACAAAGTAAAGTGCCTTGACAAACCTATTTGATTTCCCTAATTCCCTGTGGAGACGATACTCTACTTATCACTTTATTACTTGTTCGATACTTGCACACATATTCGCACTCATTTTATAGTACCCACAAGAGCGGACAAGTTTTTGGCGCCATTGCCGAGGAGTTGGAAACTGGAAGTTAAATTGATTTGTTATAGCATTTTTATTTTACTTGTTCATATTTTCTTTTTAGTTAGCTTTACTTGTTACTTTCCTTAATTATTCTTCATTTATGTTTCTAGGTACATGACCCTAAGCAACCCTGAAGAGCCATTAGAACCGACTGATCCTGAAATCGAGAGGCTTTTTAGACAAAGAAGACGCGCTCAACGTGTGAACATGTACCAAATCGGAAATCAAGGTATTGGTCATGAGGAGGATCAGAATGTCGGGGTAAATTTAAATGCTAGGAATGCAACCAGACCTCGTGCCATTCGTGATCACTTAAACCCGATCTTAGATGACTTAAATCCTGGAATAATGACACCAGAGATTCAGGCATCCCACTTCGAACTCAAACCCGTCATGTTCAATATGTTGAACTCCATAGGAAAATTTGGGGGCATGCCAAATGAAGATGCCAGACAGCATATTCGTAACTTCTTGGAGGTATGCGATTCTTTCTGCCAATAAGGGGTGCACGAAGATGTTTTGAAATTAAAGTTGTTTCCGTATTCCTTGCGCGACCGAACAAGGGTATGGTTGAGTGTTGTTCTAGCGGGTTCAATGGAGACGTGGACTGATTTGTGCAAAAAAAATTTGATGCGGTATAATCCTCCGAATATGAACACCCAACTGAGGAACGACATTGCTTCTTTCTGTCAGGCTGATGATGAGTTGATATATGAATGCTAGGATCGATACAAGGCATTTATTTGCAAGTGCTCAAACTATGGTTTTCAAGATTGGACACAAGTGGTGATGTTCTACAATGGAGTTAACGTGCCCACGAGGATGATGCTAGATGCCTCGGTAAATGGGACGCTGTTTGAAAAATCACCAGTAGAGGCATTTGACATTCTGGATAAGATTGCCACTAATGATTATCAGTTTCCATCCACACGGCTTGGAGCTGGGCGCAAGTCACACAGAGCTTTCGAGCTAGATTCTAAAGATAACATGTCCGCCCATCTTGCTGCTATCACCAACATGCTGAAGAATTTGCAAAGGCCAAGTGAGGTGAGAGAAGTGAAGGCAACCCATTCATCTTGTTTATTATGCCACGGCAATCACAACGAGATTGACTGCCCGACCAATCAAGAATCCATCAACTTCGTAGGCAACTTTAATCGATGTAACAATAACCCCTATTCCAACACGTATAATCCTGGATGGCGTCAGCATCCAAACTTTTCGTGGGGAAATCAAGGATCCAGTAATGCACATAAACCAGCTCGGCAACAGAATTACAATGACTCCCAGGGTTATCAATCGAATATGCCATGGCTTAATTCTAACAATGGAGGGCCATCTTCATCAAACACTAGTTCTTTAGAAGCCACAATGCAAGAGTTTATTGCAACAACAAAAACAATGCTACAAGACCATGCAACCTCCATAAAAAATAAGGAGCCCTACTTCAAAGCCATAGTTCATCACTAAGGCCGTTGGAGAGTCAAGTTGGTGAAATTGCCGCGGCATTACAAGAACGTAAACCAGGACATTTTTTGAGTGACACTGAAGTCACCAAAGCTCATGGCAAGGAGAGCTACAGTGTGCTAACTCTCTGAAGTGGTACATAAATTAATATTGAAGATAAGTTTAGGGGAAGACCGAAGGATGATTCACCCCTATAACTGTGCGAGTTGATCGAGTAGTGTTGGAAGAAGCACTAATAGAAGAGGATAAGGATGAGGGTTCATCAAGTAAAGAAACTGAGGGGGAAAATAAAAATGCCAAGGTAACTTCTGTTTGTACCCCATCAATACAGGAAGCCAGTCCCCCACCTCCTTTTCTACAAAGACTGAAGAAGCATAATGAAGATATCCAGTTTAAGAAGTTTGTTGACATTCTGAGTCAACTGCAAATCAATGTTCCTTTTTTAGAGGTGATGGAACAAATGCCCACCTATGCCAAGTTTCTTAAGGAAAATGTTACCAAGAAGAGATATGTTGAGCAATATGAAACAATTACCACGACAAAAGAATTTTGCTCTTCCTTAAGTAAGTTGCCATCAAAGAGACATGATCCGGGCAGCTTTATCATCCCATGTTCAATAGAAGACAAATTTGTTGGAAAGGCATTATGTGACCTTGGCTCAAGTGTGAACTTGATGCCTAAGTCAATATTTGTAAAGATTGGGATAGGACATGCGAGACCCACCTCGGTCATCTTACAATTAGTCGATCGTTCACACGTTCGACCAGAGGGGCAAATTGAAGATGTCATCATCTGGGTCGGCAAGTTCGTTTTCTTGTCGATTTTTTGATTCTGGACTATGAGGTCGATGCCACAACGCCCATCATCTTGGGGAGACCCTTTCTAGCTACTGGTCGTATTCTCATCAACTGTGAGAGGGGCAAGCTGACCATGCGAATGGCCGATCAACAAGTCACTATGAATGTCTTCCGATCTCTCAAGTACATAGATGATTCTGAATAATGCCAGAGCATTTTAGAAGTGGATACAGTAATAACAAAAGAAGCAGATCAATTTTGCCAGGACAATTTCATTCAGCTGGGACCGATGAAGGGCTATTGGAAGACTTAAAGGTCGGAGTGCCTAATGATTTTTCATTTGAGTAACATCAGGCTAGCTTCCTTAAAGCTAGCCCAGGTACGCGTTTCGAACCTTTAAAATTTGAAGAATTTGTTCCGCCCAAACCCTCATTACAACATGCTTTTACCCTAGAACTTAAGAATTTTCCACAGCATCTTAAATATGCTTATCTGGGTAGTGATAAAACTTTGCCTGTGATTATTTCCTCTGCCCTCACTCCTAACCAAGAATCTAGTTTGCTAAGTGCTTTGTCACAACATAAGAAAGCGTTAGGATGGACGATGACAGATCTGAAGGGAATAAGTCCAATAATCTGCATGCACAAAATCCTACTGGAAGAATGCCACGGCAAATCCATAGAGCCACAGCGAAGATTGAACCCAATCATGAAGAAGGTTATGATGAAGAAGATGCTCAAATGGCTTGATGTTGGAGTAATTTACCCCATTTCGGATAGTTCGTGGGTGAGTCCAGTTCAATGCGTGCCCAAGAAGGGAGGCATGATTGTGGTGACGAGTGAAGATAATAAATTGATACCTACTCGTACGGTCACCATGTGGTGAATCTGCATGGAATACCGCAAGCTTAACAAGGCCACCAAGAAGAATCACTTCCCTTTGCCGTTCATCGATCAAATGCTGGATCGACTTGCTGGGAAGGCATTTTATTGTTTCTTGGACGGTTACTCGAGGTATAACCAGATTGCCATCACACCAGATGACCAAGAGAATACCACATTCACGTGCCCCTATGGCACTTATACTTTCCGAAGAATGCCTTTTGGACTCTGTAATGCCCCGAAAACTTTTCAGCACTGCATACAATCCATATTCTTTGATATGGTTGAGGATTATCTTGAAATTTTCATGGATGGTTTTTCTGTTTCTGGGGACAACTTTAAAAAATGCCTCAGCAATTTGGAAAAGGTACTGAAGCGATGTGAGGAGGCTGACCTCGTGCTGAATTGGGAAAAATGCGACTTCATGGTAACAGAAGGCATTGTTCTAGGCCACAAGATTTATGCAAAGGGCATTGAGGTAGATAAGGCCAAGATCGAGGTAATCGAGAAGCTCCCCCCACTAAATTCTGTCAAGGGCATTCAGAGTTTCCTTGGACATGTTGGATTTTATCGAAGATTCATCAAGGACTTCTCCATAATATCCAAGCCCTTGTGCACCCTGCTCCAACAGAACCAACCGTTTGTGTTCGACCAGAAATGTCATGGTGTATTCAAAGAGCTAAAGTAAAGACTTATCTCTGCACCAATCGTAGTTCCCCCAGATTGGACGGCCCCGTTCGAATTAATGTGTGATGCAAGTGATTTTTCCGTGGGAGCTGTGCTTGGGCAACGTAGAGGTAAAAATTTTCATGTAATTTAGTATGCTAGTCGTACCTTAAATGATGCACAGTTGAATTACACGACCACTGAGAAAGAATTACTTGTCGTGGTATTTGTATTTGACAAGTTTAGGCCATACTTGATAGGCACCAAAGTTATAGTTCACACTGATCATTCAGCTATAAAATATTTAGTGAACAAGAAAGATGCCAAGCCTAGACTGATTAGATGAATATTACTTTTGCAAGAATTCAACTTAGAGGTAATCGATAGGAAGGGTACTGAAAATCAGGTGGCAGACCACTTATCTAGGCTAGAGAACATTTCAGAATGCCATGACATTTTTTATATTAAAGAAGAATTCCCTGACGAGAAAATTTTATATGCCACGACAATTTCGTGGTACACTGACCTTGTTAATTTTCTTGTTAGTGGTGTTTTTCCTTATAAACTAAACAGCCAGGGAAAAAAGAGATTTCTACATGATGCCAAGTTCTATTTTTGGGACGAGTCATACTTGTTCAAGCAATGTGCTGATCAAATGATCCGACAATGCGTCCCCGAAGAAGAGCAAAGTGATATCTTACACCATTGCCACACAATAACCTGTGGAGGGCATTTTGGATGCTCGAGGACTGCTGAAAAGGTCCTCCAATTGGGCTTCTATTGACCATCGTTATTTAAAGATGCCCACGAATTTTGCAAAGCGTACGACAGATGCCAGCGAACTGGAAACATTTCCAGACGACATGAAATGCCGTTGCAAAATATTCTGGAGATAGAACTTTTCGATGTTTGGAGCATTGATTTCATGGGACCATTCCCATCTTCCTTTGGAGACTTATACATTTTTCTTACGGTGGATTACGTCTCGAAGTGGGTTGAAGCAATTGCTACGCCGAGGAACGACTCGAAGACGGTGCTCAAGTTCCTTCACAAGAACATATTCACTCGATTTGGAGTACCGAGAGCCATCATCAGCGATGAGGCACCCACTTCGATAACAGATTAATTGCCAAGGCATTACATAAATATAGAGTGCGACATAAGATTGCCACGGCATATCACCCGCAAACAAATGGGCAAGTTGAAGTGTTCAATCGATAAGTCAAGCAAATCATTGAGAAGGTGGTGAACCCTCAAAGGAAAGACTGGTCCCCCAAGCTCGATGAAGCATTATGGGCCTATAGGATGGCATTCAAAACACCTCTGGGAATGTCGCCTTTCAAGATGGTATATGGAAAAGCCTGCCACCTCCCAGTTGAGTTAGAACACAAGGCATACTGGGCAATCAAGAAATTAAATTTCGACGCACAACTTGCTGGGGAAAAATGATTACTCGATTTGAATGAAATGGATGAGTTTCGAGCACAAGCATATGAAAATGCCAAGCTTTACAAGGAAAAGACTAAGAAGTGGCATGACAAAAATCTTTTGCCACGGCATTTTCATGTGGGCTAAAAAGTTCTGCTTTTCAACTCACGGCTCAAACTCTTCCCTGGTAAACTAAAGTCACGTTGGTCGGGACCGTTTGAAGTTCACCATGTTTACCCCTACGGCGCTGTTGATATCAAGAACATGGACGATAGATCCATCTTTAAAGTCAATGGCCAGCGCTTAAAGGCCTACCAGGAAATCCCACCTGCGCGTGACAAGTCGGCGCTGCTCTTGCATGACGTCGACACTGGTCCGACATCTTAAGGATGCCCTGACATTTTAAATTTACTCCTGTGCATAAATAATTTTTATTTTACTATTATTTTAGTCTTTATTATGTTTAATTAATTATGTTAATTTTATTTTTGTTGCAAGGGACTTCCCACGTGATTAGCACGTGCAGGGTATGGGGGAAGCTTGTGAAATTTGGGCGGCAAAAGTGAATAGTAAAAGGAGGGAAATTTTTAACTTTTTGACTTTTGACTTGGGGATTAGTTTTTTTATTTACTTTCATTTTGTTTCTTTTTTCGTCTAGACCCTACCTTTTTATTTAAAATTTCCCCAAAAATCTTCATTTTGTTTGTATCTTCATTTCACTTTTTACTTTATATTTTTACTTTAACTTTCTTTCATCTTCTTCCTTCATTCCTTTTGGCTGAACCTCCATAGCTGGCCAAACCAACTTTTTCTTCTTAGTTCATTTGTGTGTTCTCATCATGGTACGATCACGTCCCCCTACGCCATCTTCGCCACCACAGTTTGTGGATGATTCCGCCCACGAACGGTTCTAAACAATTAAAAATCATTGTGTCTTTTTTGAGTTGGGGTTTATCTTCTCTGACGAGGAAGATGCTGCCTTAGGGAGTGAGGTTCTCGATGTTGTCACCAAGCATAAGTGACAGAAATTTGCCAAACATCCTGCCGCCGTCAACACCACTGTAGTGAAAGAGTTTTACTCCAACATCACCGAGCTAAACCAGCATGTCATGACGGTTCGCAGTATTTCTATTCGTTTTACTCCTTCTGCCATTAATCATTATTTTAAACTACAGGTTGTTGAAGACCACTATGCTCGTTTCGCTCAAGAAGCTGACAACGAAATTTACCAAGGCATCCTGGAAGACCTATGTCTTCCCGAGACGCAATGGAATGGTCAACAAATGAGCCGCAAGACCGTGGACTGGGAGAGGCTACTTCCACATGTGAAGTTGTGGAATCATTTCATGAAACACAAACTTTGGCCCACTTCCCACAACACTATCGTGTCCTGCCAACGAATGCTTTTGCTTCACTCGATCATATTTGAGCGAGCCATTGATGTAGGGAAGATTATAGTGGAACAAGCTCATTTGTGCCTAAAGCGACCTGCAAGTGCCCTGGTATTTCCAAATCTCATCACTGCCTTGTGCCGTAAAAAGAAGGTCCCTGAAAAAATGTTTGATGAGATTTTACCGGGTATTGCTAGAGTCACCAAAGAAAAAATCCCTCTGTTGTTGGGTTACAAGGAAGCCAAAGGGAAGGAAAAAGAGGCAACCAAATCTCGCGCTACACCATTTCCACATACCAAGGCAACTTCAAATGTCCTGGAGCAGGCAGTCCAGTGCACTCAAGAGCATATCGGGCAGTTGTCTGATAAACTGATGACATATTTCGCCTATGCCAAACGACGAGATGAATTTCTCACCAGCGCCTTGATGGAATTCCTCTTGCACACAAACTTCACCATTCCTGTCTTCCCTGACATACTTGTACCACCGAATGAGGATGCCGAGGCATCTGCAGAAATACCTCATCATGTTAATACTAATGCCCCTCAATCGCATGGTGCAGAGAGTCCCCAGCCTGCTGAAGCCGAAGAGCCCGAGGACCCTGATCCCGTCCATGTTGTGTCACCTGATGTCGATCAAGAAGCCAATCTCCAACTCACTCATCGTCCAGAATCTCCCCAACATGTTGAACCCTTGGCGGCAGAACACCCTGATATATTGCAACCTGCTACACCAATGGAAGAATAACACCCTGAGGTACCACAACCCACGGAGTCAACTGAGGAGTCACAATTCGATATACCACGGCAAGCTCCTTTGCGTAGGAGCCGATGTCGCCTTAGAAAGGCATCTCATTATCAAGAGCCCCCGCTCCCAGCCATTCTAGAAGGACCTAGCACTCCTCCAGCCGCACCTGCGTCTGACTCCAAACATTCTAGCCCCGCCAAGTTAAGAAAGCGCACTCGCCGCGCAGCCGCTGCACTACCACCTGCTTAAGCCAATGTACCTTGCATTTGCATTGCATTCATAACATGTAGTTTCATTTTCCTTAGTTTTAGTAAGCACTGGGGACAATGTTTCTCTCAAGTTTGGGGGAAGTAGGGTTCTCGTGTCACTGCATAATACTAGTAGTAAATTAAAAATGCCATGACATTAGTAATTGCTTAAATAATTTTCTGGAATTAGTTAAGGATGCCCGATGATGATGAATTTGATGGCTAGGATAGAATGTACACGACTGGTTGAGGATGATAGAACCAACTATAGGACTTGTTTCTTTGAAACCCTTGATTACACGATTGTATGTTTTCCATGCTTGAGAAACTTAGAAATTTTTCATAAGAGAATTCTTAAAATGTCATGGCATAAAACTTTGACTGTTGAAAGCCCCGTTTTAAAAAAAAAGTTTGAAGTTATGAATAAATGCTTAGGCATAACTGTAGAGGGACACTCCGCCATGCCATGGCATATGAGTGAATGAAAGATGTCACGGGATGACTCTACCTAACTAGCTCGGGGGTGGAAGGTATGCTCCCTTTCACCTAGAGTGTGGGATGATAGAGTGATGGGCTGACTCCCCTCGTAGCAGAACTAATAAAAGAAAAGAAAGGCAAGGCGATAGTAGATTTTGAAAATGTCATGGCAAAGTAAGAAAGCTTGCTTAGAAATTTTTTAAGTTTACTAAGCATGGACTAGATACAAAAACGCACACACCCACACAAAGAATCTTGCCCTAGGGGACAGTACTAGATTTCTTGACCTAGTCTAGCATGTCGAAGCCATATGTGCTAAGGGCTGAAATTTTATTCCATGAAACTATTTAACTTCTGAACTTGCCATGGTATTTTTGTTTTACTTATCACTATCCATTACTTGAGGACAAGCAATAGCTTAAGTTTAGGGGTGTGATAACTCCGTAAAAGGCCACATTTTGGGACCTTTTAACTTAAGTTATTGAATGTCTAAAGGATCATTTAGGACCATGTAGAGGCATTTAAAAGCATTTAGTTGCATGTGGTAGATTTCAGTTTGCCGTGGCATTTTATTTTTACAGCGGTGCTGCTTTATGGGAAAGATACTTGTCTGATGATGTGCAGGTATTGAGAGCAAGAAAAAGAGGAAAAAAATTCCATGACATAAGGAGATTACTGAGCAAAATGAATTTTCCAAGTTCAACCGACATTTCGAAAGTGCTTAAAGTGCGAGAATATATTTTTAAAGCCAATTGTATTCAACTGTCCGAGAGCTCTGCCTGAGAAATCCATCTCGAAGATCCGCCTGGAGGGACCGGCACTACAACCGCCAGTTTTGCTGATGACGCCGCCTGACCCTTCAGATCTTGTCTGTCCTTGGGCGCCTACAATGGGATTATGCCGGTCACTCATGCTAGCTACCCAGGTTGTATCATCACCTGTCTTGCCCGACTCCCAAGCAAGTTAACCATAGTTTGGGAAAGTCAACTCTTAGTTCAAGGGTTAATTTTCCCCTTTAAATAGAGGATGAAGCCACAATGTTAGAGACTTTGAGTTCCACCTAGATTTGAGCTTAAAACGTTAGAGAGAGAAGGTCTCATCTTTCTCTGTCGATCCTACTTATCGTGGCATTTCTCCTTGACAAGCCTGAGGGAGTGGCGTTCTAAGCATCTGAGAGGAGCCAGTCCACTGGGAGCAGGTCTTGGTGGCCGAGGGAAGCATTGGGCAGTGCACGTCGAAGGTTTTCTCTCCTCCCCTTAGTTTGTTGCTTTCATAATTTGTTATTGGGTTGTAAGGAACGAATGAAACTTGCTTTGTGTTTGTTTATTTCGAACCCCACCATGAACTAATCCTATTTAGTGGGAGTCCGCTTGGATGTTTAAGTTTTATTTCAATGAATGGTTGTTTTTATATGCTTTAATATGTTTTGTTTATGAAACTTAATTCTTTAAGGTTGTAGAAGCTACGAGAGTAGACTTTCCTTAGAAGATGCTTAGGGTTCGAGAGAATGCCTCGGCAAAATATCTTTAGTATTCGAGAGAAGCTAGGGAGGAACTACATAAACAAGGGGTTCTAGGTAGTAACTAGGCCTAATCCCCCTTAGAGATAAGGATAGGATTTCATTCGACTAAAAGGAGTAGAGCATAACCGATAGGTTAGATGTTAATGATGTCGCAAAAAGGTATTGTCGAGACATATCCTGTTATCTGGACCAATAGGATCACTGCAAGGGTTTACGCCAAACGGTTTTGTCAAGGCATCTTTAATCTGTCAAGTCCCTTACTAGAGATAGCATAGGGCACCTTAGTAGACTCTGTCGGGCAGGCTGGGCATAGAAGAAATACCATTCAAAGAAATAGACCTAGATTTTCTTAGTGACTCCTACCACTCATTCCCATAGCTGCTTGTCGTGTGAGAAAGCTAAAGTCCTATATATTAAATCCAATAATTGCATTTTATTTTGCCTTGACATTTCTAATTGTTTGCACTTATCACAATTGAATTTGCCACGACATTTCCATCAACTTTGCCGCAGCATATCCATTTACTACCATACCACCATTCCATTTCCACAACATCCATCTCATTTTGCCACAATATTATCATTTGTACATACCATCACTAACTTTACTTAGGCAACAAAGTAATGTGCCTTGACAAACCTATTTGATTTCCCCAATTCCCTGTGGAGACGATATTCTACTTATCACTTTATTACTTGTTCGATTGTGTATACTTACACACATATCTGCACTCATTTTATAGTACCCACAAGAGCGGACACATGTGTAGCTCCCTTGATTTTCACGTTCTTGTTCGAAGTTCAAGGTCGTTCTATTATTTAGTTGTTATTGTTAAGTTGTGCTTTGGTGCCTCTACGTAGGAGGTTATGTTGTAAGATGTATTGCTGCTCTTCACTATGTGTTCTTCTCGGCTGGTTACCAACTCTGTTTGTAGTTGTTTTAACAACAGCAGGTTAGATGTGTCTTTGTAGTCTCTTGTATCTCAGGCAGTATTTGCTTTCTCAGGAGTTAGTCTCTGGCTTTTTTCTCTTTCCACCTCATGGTTCACTTTTTTTCTTCCAAATAGGTTTAGGGAGATTTTTTAATGAGGTTTATGGGGCGGTGTACCTTGTATCCTTATCAATACAAAGTACTCATCTTTCAAAAAAAATGTGTTCGGTGATATCATTCGGAAAAAGACAATGAAGAATATCAGTTTTCCAATTAGAGTTTCCTTCAATAAGGTCGCCAAAAGAAATAACAGGATAAGGGAAACTTTGGTCCAAGAGATGAAATTTTAGAGGTCCGAGGCTTGGTACCCAAACATCTTCCAGGAAGTTAACTGCACTACCATTACCAAGTGACCAAGTAATATTGGTTCAAAAGTCCTCCCAGTGATTTGAGAGAGCTCGCCAAAGCGGGATACAAGATCGCCTATTGATGGAGCGAGGACAAAGCTCTTTCACCTTGTATTTTTGTCGCAGTAAGCAAACCCAAAGAGAATCAATTTCCGTAAGTAAGCGGAAACCAATTTTGTGTAGAAAAGCCACATTGTGATCATGCATACTAATGAATCCCAAGCCTCCGTGATCAAGAGGTTGACAAAGAACATCCTAGTTCATGAGAGAAACTTTACGAGTAGAATCGGTTGTACCCCAAACAAATTGACGAATAAGCTTTTCAATATCAGAACATACCTTTTTAGGAAATAAAGTTCTTTGCATGAAGTAAGTGGGAATAGCCACTAAGACTGATTTTGCTAAAGTTATATGACTGATCATGGATAGGGATGGGCATGGGTCGGGTTGAGTCGGACTTCCCAACAATTGAGCCGGGTTCATATTTTATCGATGATGAAGTTGTAGTTTGTAGAGGTCACTCTTTTATGCGCAACAGCGATGCCTAAGTACTTCCCCAAGGAATCAACCGTTTGGAATCCCAATCTATTACTGATAGCAATCTTTAGATCATCATTTGTATTTGAGGAGAAAATTAATTGAGTTTTCATTTTATTAACTGTGTGTCCAAAATGCTCTCCAAACCTATAGAGGATAGTTTCGATGATTTCGGCTTGCTGGATATCCGATTTGGCATATAAAATAAGATCATCAACGAAAAATGAGTGCGATAGAGGTGTATCGTTTCTAATGAATTTGAAGGAAGCCCAATCGCCTTGTCGGACCACATTGTTTATAAGGTTCCCCAACCGCTCCATTGATAAAACAAATAAATAGGGGGAAAGGGGGTCTCCTTGATGAATGTTGCGATGAGGAGTGAAACTATGAGAGAATATACCATTCCACTGAATTTGCAGACAAGAAGAAGTCACGCAATTCATTATTATACGACAAATGCCACCAGGAGGGCCTGCATCAAGCAAAGAATCACAGATAAAATCCAATTTTAAGCGGTTAAAGGCTTTCTCTAGATCTACTTTCATAGCCGTCCACCCACTCTTTGATTTGCTTGAACACATAGAATGAATAGCCTCTTGGTTTACAATAATACTCTCAGTAATGGAGTGGCCAGAAATGAAACTTTTTTTATTCCGCTAAATAAGAGACGGAAAATTTTGCTTGAGTCTTCGGACAATTACCTTGGAGAGCAATTTGTAAAGAACGGTGCATAAACTAATAGGACAAAAATCTTTAAAAGATTCTGGATGAGCAGACTTGGGAATAAGCACCAAAATTGTTCAATATGAATCGACATTACTTCCTTCAAAAATATTACGAATGAGAGTGCAAACCGAAGGACCAACAGTTTGACAATGTCTTTGAAAGAAGTCGACATGTAAACCATCCTATCCTGGTGATTTTAAAGGAGACAATTCTATCAAAGCTTCATGAATTTCGATTGCCCAAGGAGGGGAGTCCAAGTCATGTAAAAGGTAAGGAGGAATTGCTGGGTACTGCCCTTGTAAAGGAAATGAATTAGTAGGAGTAGAATCATCGAAAAATAAATTTTGATAAAAACTCACACGTTCCTCACGTAACATGGTGTCATCCGAGCACCATTCACCATTAACTAATTTCAGATTTGAAATCTTGTTTTTCTGCTTTCGACAATTAGCTTTTTGGTGAAAATAGTGGGTATTGCGATCACCACTAACCAATCAATCCGATCTAGATTTTTTCTTCCAAAGTAACTCTTCTTGGTCAAGAATGTTCTCGAGATCAAGGAGAAGTTTCACTTTAAGATTAATGAGGAAACGAGATTTAAAAAGATTTTTGAATGCCCCTCAATCTAGCCATGTTCATTTTTTTTCCTTGTGCCGATATAGCCATAAACAATTTTATTCTAAGTGTCAGAAGCCTTTATGAAGTTGGAGAGAGTTTCAGACATAGAAGAGCAATGAGCCCAATTGTCTTTCACCATTTGAGAAAAATCATGGTGGGAGTTCCACCCCGAGAAGTATTTGAATAGGTGCTTAGAAGAAGATGGAGTCGAGTTCCCAACTTGAAACATAATAGGCCTATGATCTGATCTCATTATGAGAAGATGATGAACTTGACTCTCGGGGAAAGCTTTATCCCAAGATTCATTACTGAGAAATTTGTCGAGAAGAACTTGGGTTGATCTACGAGACCAGGTAAAGGCTGGTGTAATACACCGAAACCCAGGTCAATAGTTTAGGTCAACCTGAGACCTTTAAGTCAAGCAAATTAAATTTCCCAAGATAGTTGGACCAAGTTATATAGATATTGAGCTTAAGTAAGACCTAAGAATTAAAGGTAAGTGATGGTTTTAAGTAGAGATAAAAAGGAGAGGGACCAAAAGAGTAGTTTGCCCATAGTTGGTTTTAAAGGTTTTAAACCCCTTATTTAGATGGATTTCACAAGAATCTTCCCCAAAAATATCTTCTTTTTCCTTTCTCTTCTCCTTTTTTCTTCTTCTCCAGAATAAGCCAAAAAGGAGCAAGTTTTTAGAGTTCTAAGTTTAGTTTGAAGAAACTAAGGTAAGAACCTTAATCTTCTTCCCTTAGGCTCTTTTTTAAGCCCTAAATCACAGGTTTTGAGTTAAGGTTTCAAAATGGGTTTTTGGGAGTTGAGAGAAATCGTGTTTTAATCTTGTTTTTGTGTAGATTTGGGTTGGAGGAATTGTATTTAAGCTTAATCTAACCTCTAGTTGAGTAGTAATTCATTTCCTTGTTTGGTTTAGTTAAAGAGGTGAAAAGTTTCAAAGCAAAGAATAAAGGTAAGGTGACTCCTAGTTGAGTTGAGGGAGATTTTAGTAACCAAGGAGGCCAAATAACACACTATTAACCCTTTCATTCTCCTAGTGATCATTAGAGATGTTTTCTAGATTGAGAGTTAATTATAAAAATTAGTGTTGCATGACCATGGTAGTTTCCATGTTTTGATGTTTAAGTACCTTGTAAAGCCTTATTTATGCTCCTATTTAATCACATAAGACTTTAAGAACGTTTGGGGACCTCACTAAGGTCTTTGGGTTAGATGACTAGGAGAGTTTTGAGTGAAAATGTGTTTTCTGCAGGTGGAGTATCGATACTATCCCTATAGTATCGATATTTGTTCATCATTCCAAGCAAAATACGTGTTTTCTGGGTAGGAGTATTGATACTCTTACAAGAGTATCGATATTTTTGGAATAGTTTCGAAACTCCCAGGCAAGATTCGAAACTTACCATAACAGAGAGCTAAAAGTATCGGTACTTATATAAAGTATCGAAACTTTAGCAGGAATATCAATACTCTAGGGAAAGTATCGATACTTTCAGTCTGTTTTTAGCAGTAAAGGTAGTTTTTTAACGTTTTAGACTCGATGTATCCCAACTGTCATAACCGCTTTTATGGTGGAACAATTGTTTATTGTTGTTTTAAAAAACAATTATGATTTTAATTTAGAAAATTCGGTGATTTGGAATTAATTTGGATAAAATTGAAAATATTTTCCATCGACCTTTGGGTTAGGTAGATCGAACACCTAAAAATGTCTTTTAAAAATAATTTTAGGAAAAATCATTTTTAAGATAAATACTGGTATGTGTTTACCAAATATTCGATTAAAATGGGTTCATGAGTCGGTTACACGTGGGGAAGGATTAGCACCCCACAGCGCCCAAAACTGGTATTGTGTCGCTTACATATTGTAGTAAATGGTGGAAATCATGAATTGAATATAAAGTTAAAATATGATTCATTTATTGAATATTACCATTTCGTTAAAACGACATGTCGGATTGTACCATTTCGATCAAATGATACTTTCCACGCCCGTTCTGCAAATACGTTTTCTTGAAAATATTTGGATAAGTGATATTAAACATATTAGTAAGTAAAATGAATATTTTGTGATTGTTCAAAAATATCAGTTATAAATAATACATATATGAGTATATGAAGATCAAAATATGTTAAAATAATATATACATAATCATAAAAATTAAAATATTATATATATATATATATATATATATATATATATATACTACTCGATATGTAGAAAAATATATAAATGTTTAGTAAGTGTATATAATAAACACATATATGAAATAAAATGTATAAAATACACTTCTATATACAAACTATAAAACATTAATATGTATATATATCTATATAATATAAGTCATGTATATATTCGAATATGCGTATATATGTAAAAAAAAAACTCAAATGATAATATGGAAACCAGGAAAGAAGTTTGTCAGAGAACGTTTCAACAAGGGTGAAAGATCCGTAAGCTGTCCAATATATAAGCCACTTGTTCTGCTCTCTTTCATTGTTCCTTTTGATTGCCCTAAATGTAGAGTATACAGGTAAAACTACTCCCACAGAGCAGCTGCAACATAGACAGAGACACACTTGCACACAGAGAGAGAGAGATTATATGGATATACACAAAAGGTGATTTCATTGATGCAGGAATAACCGACTTTTGCATTCAATATTTTATCGCATATTAACTTGAAAAATCTGAAAACATGTCAAACATGAAACCAAGAGATAAGCATTAGATTCAATAACACACCATGCTGCACAAGTAACAATGTTGGAACCAAGTGGCCAGAGAAGCAACCGTAACCCCAACCTTTAATGGAACACCATTAACCTCCATGTCCACGTGCAGCATAACCATCCATGCAAAGGAATTATACTATAAAGCAGCAGCCCAATTCTCATCAATCCTTTTCTGCTACTCCCCCCTTCGAATGGTTTCCTTGTGCTTATTTATGGTTGCCGCGTGACCTCCTCTGAAGGTGGTAAAGGGTAGTGGTGGAGTATTTTTTTTTTTTTTAGGTTTAGTGGGTAAGTTTAGTGATTTATTTTTGGTGATTTGGGGTAGTGGAGGAGTAGGTTAGATCTAGTTTTTAACTTTGGGTGGTTATTGTCGATGTATGGTTTCCTTGCTCTGGATAGCACGTGTGTTTTGCTGTAGATTGTTTAGATTTTGGGGCTTTTATTGAGCTGCTTGGGTGTTTCATTGCTGCCTGGCTTTGCAGTATGCGCAAGGTGTTGCTGGCCCTCTGTTTTGGTCCGTATGGCTAACGGGGCTGCTGTCTTGGTGTTGTTCTGGGCACCGCTTGTTGCAGCTATGGTGAGTTTTAGTCTAGATGCATTCCTTTTCGTCCATGGTGCAGCAACTCTCGTGAATTGCTTGGTTTGTTTATGGCAGCGGGGTTGGATGGGTTTGAGTCTGCATAATGTAATAACACTATTAATAATAATAATAATAATATATTTTGGCCCGGACAAAAACGAGTGTCTACAGCTGCCCCTCTTTGAACATTCTTGTGTTAACAAGAATAGGGAAAAGACGAAAAAGACAACCAGTTTTTGTCAGGTTCTCTTTTTTTTTTGGTTTTGAGATTTGTTGTTTGATTTGGGAGACGACACTGCTCATACGTGATGAAGAGTTCAGGTCGTCTAAGGGTGACAAGACTCCTACATAATGAGAAGATCTAGTCAGGGGATGACACTGCTCATATGTGATGAAGAGTTCTTAGCCATCTTTAGGAAAATTGATAACTCGGTTCCTACGTGATGAGGATAGCTGGTTATATAGGTTGACATAGCTCCTACATAATGAGGAAATCTAGTCGGTTGATGACACAGTTCCTACGTGATAAGGACGGCAGGCCATATAAGGGTGATAACACGGTTCCTACGTGATGAGGACGGCTAGTTATTTGAGTCTTCAATATATTGAAGAGTTCTGGTCGGGTGATGATATGATTCCTATGTGATGAGGACGATAGGCCATCTAATGGTGATAACACGGTTCCTACGTGATGAGGACAGATGGTTATCGGGGTTGACACATCTCCTACATAATGAGGAGATCTGGTCAGTTGATGAAACTGCTCATTTTTTCATGAGTCTTGGCCATCTAAGGGTGATAACACTGCTATACTATGATAAGTCTTGGTTATCTAGGGTTGACACTTCTCATCTGTTCATGAGTCTTGGCCAGGGGATTTTGGTTTCAAAAGAAATCGACTCAGAGATGATACTTCAAAATGAGATGTTTCAAAAGAGACAAAATTTTGTTTCCTAACAAACAAACTCAAATATTCTTTATGTCTCAAATAAGACAAAAATTGTTTTTGAAAGAAAATTGTCTTAAGCGAGATAACATTTTGTTTCGAGAGAAATAACATCAAAGGACACTGATAGTCTACTTGTTTCTTTTGGTGAAGGAAATGCCTTCAGATGATCTGATAATTCACATCAGGATGTTGAATCCCCGAAGATGCCCTAATATTCGATGTTGAATCTCCAAAGATGCCTCAACATTTGATGTTGAATCTTCAAAGATACCCTCATTGTTCATCATCTATTGCTTCTGCACTGATTCTAAGCATGAACTTTGTGTCTGAGAGACATATGTCATTTACCAAGATCTACTCTAGAGAGATTGTCTTGTTTGAAAAGTATTTTTCTTCTCCTTATATTTTCAAGATCTGAAAATATCAATTAGAAGAGTTTTGAAAAATGTTTAATCAAAGATTTTGAAAATATTGCTCCTTTCTAGGTTTTACAATTGACAAATCATAAAATAGGAGTTCAATGGATATCAAAGAATTAATTACACTGTTAATCCTTCAATAAATTATAGCTATTTGACAAGTGTCAAGATCAAAGCTATCTTTGGGAAATGGTTAGGTGAGGAAATGGTAAAATGTCTCAGGTTGTTATTTTTTGTCAATGGTTTGGCCTTCTTGTTTATTTGATGCTCACTGATTTGATGGGGTATCTTGTATGCTCCTCTACTGGAAGTGTTCTCCGAATCCCAGCTCTCATGGTCACACTCAGATTGTGTAATGTCTTATCAAGGAATTTGTGCGATCGCCTCAGCTGCACCATTTTTTATATTCGAGCCGCCTTTTCAGGTTTTCAACTCGAATCCTCCTTTGGTTTCAAAACGTCATTCAAAATTTACATATTGAACCCCTTTATTATTTTTCTATCCTACATTAAAGATTTTAGAAAACCTTTTGCAAATAAAGATTAATCCTGATGTGCGTGATGAAATCTGAAAATAGTATCTCTTGTTTAGAAATCCATGTATGATTAGAAGTGACTATTTAAGGCACGTAATGTAGGCCATGGTTCATAGTTATGAAAGAAAAGGATAAATAGGCTCAAACAAGTATTTCAGGGTATTGAACCAAGGATCAATTCATTTTGATGCCTTCAATCCAGTCTTGTTCAATTTGAATCTGCTCATATGTGTCTCTCTCTTGATGCTCCATGATCTTCGAGTGAAGTGATTCTGGAATGATTGTGCTTGATCAATCTCATGGTTTGAAGTTTGATGTGTCATTTGATTCGATTCTCGTCCCTTTTTCTTTACTTTTTCTTTTTGTTCTTTTTTCTTTTCTTTTTCTTCAAGTGTAATATCGCTTGACTAAGTCAAAATTCACAGGATTAGGCAAATCTTCTCCATCCATTTCAGTCAAAACCAAAGCTCCTCCTGAAAAGGCCTTTTTTACAACATAAGGGCCTTCCCATTTTGACATCCACTTCCAACGAAAGTCTTTTTTGCATAAGGAGGATCTTTTTCAGCACTAAATCACCTTCATGAAATTCTCAAGGTCTAACCTTCTTGTCATAAGCTCGTATCATCCTTTTTCTGGTACATTTGGCCATGACAAATATCTCTTAGTCTTTTCTCTTCAATCAAATTCAATTGATCAAATCTACTTTGTACCCAATCAGCCTCATCAAGTTTCAATTCCATCAACACTCTCAAAGAATTAATTTCTACTTCAACAGGTAAAAATGCTTCCATCCCATATACCAAAGAAAATGGTGTTGCCCCAGTAGATGTACGAACGGATGTGCGATAAGCAAGCAGTACAAAAGGTAATTTTGGATGCCAGTCTCTATATGTTTCAGTTGCTTTTGTGATGATCTTCTTGATGTTTTTGCCTCTACTGCCCCATTCATTTTCGGGCGATAAGAAGCCGAGTTGTGATGTTTAATCTTCAACTTTGTGCAGACTTCCTTTATTAAATCATTGTTCAAATTCAATGCATTATATGTAATGATCTTTTCTGGTATTCCATATCTGCAAATGATTTCCTTTTTTAAGAATATGCAAACTGATCTTTTTGTGAAATTAGCATAAGAGGCAGTTTTAATCCATTTGGTGAAGTAGTCAATGGCCACTGAGATAAAACGATGTCCATTTGAAGCCTTCGGTGAAATTGCTCCAATGACATCGATGCCCCACATTGAAAATGGCCAAGGTGCATTCATTACATGGAGTGGTGAAGGAGGAACATGTATTTGGTTATCATAGATCTGGCATTTATGACATCTTCGAGCAAATCTGATGTAATCTCCTTCCATAGTGGACCAGTAATATCCAAACCTCATGATCTGTCTAACCATTGTGAATTTGTTTGCATGTGGTCCACAAACCCCTTCATGGACTTATTCAAGTATTTTCTTGGCCTCAATTCTATCCACAAATCTTAAAAGAACCTGATCTTTTCTTTTTTGTACAAAATGTCTCCATCAAGAACATACTTCATTGCCAAACTTCTCAAAGTTCGTTTATCATACTTAGTTGCCTCAACTAGATAAGCTCGATACTTCACATATTGAAGAATATCGTAATACCAAGGGAGACCGTCTTCATCCTCTTCCTCAATGTTGCAACAATGAGCTGGAATTTCTCTTATACTCATTCGCATAGGCATCATTTGAGACTGATCATCAGCCTTAAACATGGTTGTTAAAGTAGCCAGAGCATCCGCCATTTGATTTTCTTCACGAGGAAGATAAGTGAAAGAAATTTCTTCAAACTCCTTGATCAAATTCATCACCAAGTCCTTGCATTCTATCAATTTAGAGTCTCGAGTCATCCATTCCCCTCGAATTTGATAAATAACCAGAGCAGAATCACCAAATACTTTAAAGCTTTTAATTTTGCACTCAATTGTAGTTTGAATACCCAGGACACATGCTTCATATTCTGCTATGTTGTTTGTGCATTTAAATGTGAGCCTACTAGTAAAAGGATAATGATCTCCTTCTGGTAAAACTAGTATTGCCCCAATTCCATGTCCCACAGCATTCAAGGCTTCCGCCGCAAATATACTCATTAAGTCCTCATTTGGAAAATCAAATTTTACTGGCTTATAGTCTTCTAATGCTCTGCTTTCCAGGAAATTAGCAATAGCACCTCCTTTTACTGCTTTCTGATTTATATAGACTATATCAAATTCGGACAACAACATTTGCCATCTTGTCATTCTTCCGGTTAAAGCAGTTGATTCCATCAGATATTTTAACGAATCCAGACTTGATATTAACCAGGTTGTGTGATACAACAAATACTGTCTCATTTTCTTAGTAGTCCATACCAAAGCACAAAACAATTTTTCAATTGAGGAAAATCGACTATCACAGTCGGTGAATTTCTTACTGAGATATTAAATAGCTCGTTCTCTTCTTTGAATTTCGTCATGTTGTGCCAGTACATATCCCATTTACTTCTAAAAAACAATCAAGTATAAGACCAATGGTTTGTTTTGGATTGGTGGCATTAAAATCAGAGCATTAGTCAAGTAACTCTTAATTTTATCAAAACATTCTTGGCAACTATCATCTCATTATCCTGGGTTTTTCTTTCTCAATAATTGAAATACTGGATCATACTTCTCTGTTAACTGAGAGATGAATTTGGCAATTAACCTCCCAAAAATCCTCGTACTTCTTTTTGCGTTCTAAGGGTTGGTAATTCCAAGATTGCATTGACTTCATCAGGATCAATCTCTATCCCATTTTCACTTACTACAAATCCCAATAATTTCCCTAAAGTAGCTCCAAAAGTGCACTTGGTTAGATTAAGTTTGAGCTGGTATTTTCTCAATCTTAAAAATAGCTTCCTTAAGACCTTCACATGTTCTTCTTCGGTTTGTGATATAGAAATCATATCGTCCACGTATACTTATATTTCTTTATGCATCAAGTCATGGAATAAAGTAACTATGACTCTTTGATATGTTGCCCCCAACATTCTTGAGTCCAAAGGGCATCACCTTGTAAAAAAAGGTGCCCCATATTACCACAAACATTTTCTTTTCCATGTCTTCAGGATTCATTTTAATTTGATTGTACCCTGAAAAATCATCCATGAAAGAGAAAAGAGCATGACCAGCTGTATTGTCAACCAATGTGCCAATATGTGGCAATGGGAAATTATCTTTGGGACTTGCTCAGTTGAGATCCCGGTAATCTACACACATCCGAACTTGGCATTTATTTCACCTTTCGGTATCTATTCTGGATTGATGTCTTCACTCATGTGAGTAAATTTATTCCATCTTGCCCCCCAATGTGGATGGTGATCCTTGGTTAGGGTTGAATCAGAAGAAAAAAAATACTATAGGCTCAAAATGGGAAAATAAGGGATATATATATGGATAAATGAAACAAAGTTGTTCATCATTTCATATACAAAAGTCCTAGCAGAAAAGGTATCCCAAGAGGATAGATTTTCAGGATTAATTTTTATTCACATGAAAACAATGTAATTAATGCATAATAGAATTATTTCAAATTAATTCTCTTTTCTGCTTCTTGCTCCCAGCATGTCTCAATTATTTAGGCTCAACTTCAGAAAATTGATGCCAGATGCCCCATGTTGTGTCTTATGGTAGGAAGGTTCATGCTCAAGTGAACAACTCAATGCCTTAGGTTTTATTGGTATAAAGATGCATTGTTGCATCTAAAAAGACGATGGTGTGACTTTATTGACTCAAAGGTATCGGTATGACTCTTTGTATCTCCATGAATTATTCTAGGTAAAGAATCGACGGTTTTTTTTAGACATGATAAGAAAAGTTTGATCTTTCCATATGTCAAAAATCTATAATTCTTGAAGAATTAAAAGAATCCTTAAATCATTCGATATTCGAAGAACTAAATATTAAAACTCGTTCAATTATTCAACCTTAGAAGGTAGCATAAATTCAGTCATTTAAAAGATTAAACAATTATGAAAGACAAAACAAAAATAATTTCAAATAAAATAATGTTCTCATTGTAATGTGGTAAATGACATGCCCCCCTCATTCTTCAATTGTTCATGCCCCTGAATCCATCACGTTCTGGATCTTGTGCTTCAATGCCTTATAGTTCTCAGAGGAATGTCATGAGCTTTCTATGTGGTAATTGTACACGAGATCAACATCGTAGTCCTTAGGATATGGGAACTCTTTTCTTAAATCATTCTGGAAGGCTCAGTCCTACAACCAACTAAAAAAGCTCAAACTGTATTGATTTTAGCTTTTTGATTTTATGTGGTGTCACGTGGTTAGGACCACTTTATAGAATCCTATATGAATTAGCTCCATGTTTTTTATGAAAATGCTTAAAAATGAAATGCATATACAAAATGCAAATATGCAAATGCAGATGCAAAAAATTTTGATCCCAATGATGGATATTGTAGAATAAGTTTCACCAGAAATAAAGTTTTCAAATTATAACACAATCCATTTTACAGACATGCCTTCGCTTAAATGTCGAGTCTGAAGTGGATCACCGGTTCATCTTGAATCTTCTCCTTGAAAATGATGCCCCTCAAGCGCTTTGTAGCCTAACTCCGTTAATGCCCCGATGGTGCTGAAGTGCACTACTCCTTGATGGTTAACGATGAAATGATCATAGATAAAAATCTATTGTTGGATTACTCCTTGGATCAGTGGATCGTCATTTCAGTCTCGAATGCTACACGATCTTTGAGCTCACTACTTCGTCTTGGATCTTCATCTTTGGAACTGATCCCCCTCAATGATCTGTAAACTAACTCCGTTAATGCCTCAGCGGTGCTAAAGTCAGTACGTCGCTCTTTGAAGGCTAGTTATGAGATGATCGTAGATAAGAATCTAATGTTGGATTACTTCTTGGATCAAATGATCATCTTTCTAACCTCAAATATTGCATAATCTTCGAACAAGTCTCATTCTGGTATTCTGGATTTCTCTTAGCCCTCGGCGCATGTCTGTGTATGTGACTGCTTGATTGAATTTTTTTTATCTCTTATTGTGCAAAATTTCTACTTGAGTATCCCCTTGCGAATCAACACTTTTCGCATTATGTTATGTTGATGTGATGCAATGCAAAAAAATGAAAAATGACACAAACAAAAGAAAATAAATAAGTTAGTATGGACAAACAAAACAAAAGAAATTAGTTAGTATAGGTAAGATAATCGATACAGATAAAAATGCTATTCAAATATGAATAAAACACCTACCCCGTCATGATATCTACCCGAACATGCTTTAATTAAATAACATTTCTACCCATACATGCTATCTACCCAAAATGAGTTTTCAAGAAATTAATCCTAACCGCATGGTATCTAGTTCGCATGCTGTTGAATAACAAAATTTAAAGTAAAATGAAAGGTTGAAAAACGCTCCTCCTTTGTGTACACTTAATTTGGGTACCTACTGAAAAACTGAGGTTTGATATGTCTATACCTAGGGTTACTGTTCTACGGTTCACTATATGCATGGTTATGGCTCTATGAGGAAAACGGTACTCGAATTGTCCTTGATGTCGGTGCCCCCTTAGGCTGCCAAACCCTCGATCCTCACCCATTACAGGTTTCAAACGAATCGAGTTCAATTCGAGGGGATTCACTACCTTATACCTATACGAGGAATAAATCCCTTCGAAGGTATAAAGTATGTATCCCGTGGGTTCTTTGCTAAAACTCATATGAAGAATAAATTCTTTCGAGAGTAAAGCATTCACCCCGACTAATTTGGGTCAAAGCTCGGGTCTAGAGCTCATGTCATGCAAATGCACATGATATGTGTGAGGAGGAACATTTAACCCTTTGACTCAAAAGAAAAACGAAACCTCTCGACAAAAACTTGGATAGATCTGAAAGTAAAAATTCAAATGTTAGTATGACAAAAAAATGAATCAATTAAAAAAACTTCAATAAATGAATCATAAGTTAACTAAAGACTCAAACTCATAATTTCCACCACAACGACAATGTGTAAGCGACTTACAGCTTGACTTTCTAAAACAAATCCCCAGTAGAATCGCCAAGCTGTCATAACCATTTTTATGGTAGAACAATTGTTTATTGTTTTTTTAAAAACAATTATGATTTTAATTTAGAAAATTCGGTGATTTGGAATTAATTTGGATAAAATTAAAAAGAGTCTTCATCGACCTTTGGGTTAGGTAGGTCGAATACTTAAAAATGTCTTTTAAAAATAATTTTAGGAAAAATCATTTTTAAGACAAAAATTAGTATGTGTTTACCAAATATTCTATTAAAACGGGTTATGGAGTCGGTTACACGTGGGGAATGATTAGCACCCCCACAACGCCCAAAACTGGTACTGTGTCGCTTACATATTGTAGTAAATGGTGGAAATCATGAATTGAATATAAAGTTAAAATATGATTCATTTATTGAATATTACCATTTCATTAAAACGTCATATCGGATTGTACCATTTCGATCAAGTGATACTTTTCACGTCCGTTCTGCAAATACGTTTTCTTGAAAATATTCGGATAAGTGATATTAAACATATTAGTAAGTAAAATGAATATTTTGTGATTGTTCAAAAATATCAGTTATAAATAATACATACATGAGTATATGAAGATCAAAATATGTTAAAATAATATATACATAATCATAAAAATTAAAATATTATATATATATATATATATATAACTACTCGATATGTAGAAAAATATATAAATCTTTAGTAAGTGTATATAATAAACACATATATGCAATAAAATGTATAAAATACATTTCTATATACAAACTATAAAACATTAATATGTATATATATCTATATAATATAAGTCATGTATATATTATATATTCGAATATGCATATATATGTAAATAAAACTCAAATGATAATATGGAAACCAGGAAAGAAGTTTGTCAGAGAACGTTTCAACAAGGGTGAAAGATCCATAAGCTGTCCAATATATAAGCCAATTGTTCTGCTCTCTTTCATTGTTCCTTTCGATTGCCCTAAATGTAGAGTATACAGGTAAAACTACTCCCACAGAGCAGCTGCAACATAGACAGAGACACACTTGCACAGAGAGAGAGAGAGAGAGATTATATGGATATACACAAAAGGTGATTTCATTGATGCAGGAATAATCGACTTTTGCATTCAATATTTTATCACGTATTAACTTGAAAAATCTGAAAACATGTCAAACAAGAAACCAAGAGATAAGCATTAGATTCAATAACACACCATGCTGCACGAGTAACAATGCTGGAACCAAGTGGCCAGAGAAGCAACCGTAACCCCAACCTTTAATGGAACACCATTAACCTCCATGTCCACGTGCAGCATAACCACCCATGCAAAGGAATTATACTCTAAAGCAGCAGCCCAATTCTCATCAATCCTTTTCTGCTACTCCCCCCTTCGAATGGTTTCCTTGTGCTTATTTATGGTTACCGCATGACCTCCTCTGAAGGTGGTAAAGGGTAGTGGTGGAGTAGGTATTTATATTTTAGGTTTAGTGGGTAAGTTTAGTGATTTATTTTTGGTGATTTGGGGTAGTAGTGGAGTAGGTTAGATCTAGTTTTTAACTTTGGGTGGTTATTTTTGTTAAAACTGAAAAATGGGCAGAATTTTATTTTATTCCTCATACCATCAATTACAACAAATAAGTCCTTTATATAAACAATTTCCTGTAACTAATTCAATAACTAATATCTAACAAACAAAACAAACTTAACAGAATGTGTAAATATATTTAAAATCATTTAACACTTTCTACACTCCCCCCTCAAGTTGGTGGTTGTAAAGAGGTCTTTAAACCCCAACTTGAAAACTAGAAACTCATGTTGATGCACACCCAAAGCTTTAGTCATCAAATCTGCCTACTGCTCCCTTGTTTTGATGTGTTTTGTTTGTATCAAGCCTTCTTGAATCTTCTCTCTGATAAAGTGACAATTTATCTCAATATGTTTAGTTCTCTCATGGAAAACTGGATTAGCTGTTATTTGCAAGGCTGCTTTACTATCACACATTAGTTTAGCTGGTGCTATATTTTTCAATCCTAATTCTGCCAGCAAACCTTTCAACCATACTATTTCTGTTGTCGTCCCTGCCATGCTTCTATATTCTGCTTCTGCATAGGAGCGTGCAACAGTGTTTTGTTTCTTGGACTTCCAAGAAATTAGAGACATTCCAAGCTTGATGCAGAAACCAGTTATTGATCTTCTAGTCATAGGGCAAACAGCCCAGTCAGAGTCACAATATGCAATCAATCTGCACTCACTCGTAGCACTTAATAAAATCCCCTGTCCTGGATTTTTCTTGATGTATTTTACCACTCTCAATGCAGCTTCAAGATGTGATTGTTTTGGTTTATGCATAAACTGACTGAGGAAGTGAACAACATAGACAATATCTGGCCTTGTGTAAGTCAGATATATTAGTCTACCTATAAGCCTCTGAAAAACAGATTTGTCTTGCAACAGTTGTTCATTGCTACAAACTGCTTCATCATACTTAGCTGTAGTAAACTTATTATTCTGCTCAAGAGGTGTCAAAGCTGGTTTAGCTCCCCCTGCTCCAGTTTCTTCAATTAACTCTAGAGCATACTTTCTTTGATTTAGCACAATTCATTCCTTTGATCTTAGAACCTCTAATCATAGAAAGTATTTCAACTCTCCAAGGTCTTTCATTTTGAAATTCTTATTCAAAATGTGCTTCAGTTCTGTTATCAGTTTCTCATTACTCCCAATAATTAGAAGATCATCAACATATACCAACAAAACAACTATGTCATTCCCTTGTTGCTTAGTGAACATCGAATAGTAAAATTTTCTCTGTATGTAACCAGCTATAACTAATGCTTCTGATAGCTTCAAATTCCATTGCCTGGAAGCTTGCTTCAGTCCATAAAGTGATTTATGCAGCCTACAAACCTTAGACTCCCCCTGGCTGCAAAAACCATAGGAAGCACCATATAGACTTCCTCAACTAAGTCACCTTGTAGAAATGCATTATACACATCCATTTGATAAAGAGGCCAAGAAAATATGGAGGCAACAACAAGACAGTTCGAACAGTGACTAGTTTAGCAATTGGAGAGAATGTATCCACAAAGTCAACTCCTTCTCTTTGATTAAATCCTTTAGCAACAAGGCGAGCTTTAAACGCTCAACATCCCCATTAGCCTTGTACTTGATTATGTATACCCATTTGCAACCTATTGGAACTTTCCCTGAAGGCAGAGTAACTATAGACCAAGTGTTGTTTAAGTTCAAAGCATCAATCTCTTCCTTCATTGCTTGGATCCACAAAGGGTTGGTTACGGCCTCAGTATAAGTTTTGGGTTCACTTAAAAGAGAAGTAAAAGATAAGAAACTTTGAGTTTTATAAGGTAAGTGAGAATAACAAATAAAATTGGAAATAGGATACTTACTTGGAAGGGAAGAAGATTGGTAGGACTGAACATAGTCATGTAGCCAATTAGGAGGTTTAATAGTCCTAGTAGACCTTCTATTAGGTAAACACTGATTTTGAGGTAGATTAGGTAAACTAGAACATGGACTTGAAGATGGAATTGGTAAACTAGTTGAAACTTGAGGTGATGCAGAAGAAGAAGAATAAGAAGGAGAATGAGAATGTACAAAAGGTGAAGAATGAACTGGATTAGATGGTACAGAAATTTCGAGAGTAAGAAAATTAGAATCAGCAATAAAAGGTTGAGCAAGAAAAAAAGGAGAAGTATTAGTTAATGGAAATGAAAAAGGAAAGATAGTCTCATGAAAGACTACATCACGATTGACAAAAAAGGATTTTGTATGAAGATAAAAAATAAGATAGCCCTTTTGAGTTGAAGAATAACCCATAAAAACATAAGGTAAGGCCTTTGGAGAAAATTTATCTTTATAATTAACTTTGGTTGCATAGAAAAGACAACCAAATACTTTCATATGAGAAATATTAGGTGATTTCTTATAGAAGGCTTCAAATGGACTTTTCCAATTTAGAACAGCAGTATGGAGCCTGTTAATGATATAACAGGCTGTTAAGACACACTCACCCCAAAATTTGATAGGAACATGAGAATATAATCTAAGAGCACGGGCTACCTCTAAAAGATGTTTGTGTTTTCGTTCAGCAACCCCATTTTGTTAGGGTGTGTGAACACAAGAGCTTTGGTGAACAATACCAAGGGATGAAAATAGTTCAGAACAATTATCACTAAAGAATTCACCACCATTATCACTACAAACATATTTAACTAAATCAGAATGATGAGTTCGAACAAAAGTAAAGAATTGCTTAAGGAAAAGAATTGCATCACTCTTAAGTCTCAACAAGTATACCCAAGACAACCTAGTGTGATCATCTACAATAGTCAAAAAAGACCTATGACCACTATGTGTTGAAATCCTATAGGGACCCCACAAGTCAATGTGAATTAGATCAAATGGTTTAGGTGATCTAGATGAACTAATAGGAAAGGGTAACCTAGATTGTTTTGCAAGAGGGCAAACATAACATTGCTTAATAGAATTCTCATTTAAAGGGACAGAACATAAAAAAGGAGTTTTATGCATTTTAACAGAAGTGGCATGCCCTAAACGTGCATGCCAAAGCATAGTATTATTTTCAGATGAAACAGACATACAACCAGAACCAACTTTGCACTTAGATGATGACAAATCAGAAATAACATTTGTAGATGACAAACCAGAAACAAGGTCTTGAGAGTTGAACAAATAGATACCACGAGCTTCCCTACCAATCCCCCTCATCTTCCTAGTGAACAGATCCTGTAAAATACAGAAATGAGGATAAAAAACAATATTGCATTTGAGGTCTTTAGTGAGTCTTGACACTGACAACAGGTTATGATTAAAGTGAGGAATATGCAGGACATTTGGGAGAACATCAACTGAGTTAAAATGAAAACTACCAGTATGGGTGATTGAAACAGTTTTACCAGTAGGTAGATGGACAGAACTAGGCTCACATGAAGTTAGAGATTGCAAACAATGACTCTCAGACACCATATGGTCAGTAGCCCCTGTATCAAGTATCCAATGAAAGGAATTAGAAGAAGCAAATGAGCACATAGAAGAATACCTGCCAGATTAACTGCTACATCAACAGAAGAAGTTTTATTCAAGATCTCAAGAATTTGATGAATGAGCTGTTGTGAAAATTGGAGTATGAGCAGCCATGCGTGATTCACCAGAACATGACTCATGATCTGAATCAGCCAGTGAGGGACTAGAGACAAGAGCTGCCTGAGAATTCCTTTTTTTGGTGAATTTGAAGTCTGGAGGAAACCCGATTAGACGATAACAGTTATCTCGCTTATGGCCTTTTAGTTTGCAGTAATCACAAACACCAGTGAACCACTTTCGATCAGAATTTCCAGACGCATTAGAGTACATGACAGCAACACCCAAATCACCAGATAACTGAGCCCATTGTGCTTCTTCTTGCACAATCATTGAGTAGGCTTGATTCACGGTAGGTAAAGGCTGTATAAGTAAAACTTGGCTATGAACAGCCGAGTAAGTTTCATTAAGTTCCATAAGAAATTGCAATAGCTTCTGCTGTGCAACATGTTTAGAATTTTGCAGAGATGCCTCGTAATTACAGGATGAAAGAGGAACTAGGGCATGAAATTCATCCCACAACAATTTCAATTTAGTAAAGTAAGTGGAAACTGTTGAATCACCTTGATGTAGAGTAACTATTTCACGATGGAGAAAATAAATTCTAGATCCATCAACCTTGTCGAAACGCTCCTTCAAATCATTCCAGACATGAGCGGCGCTTGAAGCAAATACGATTCCAGCAGAGAGATCACTGCTCACGGTGTTGAGAATCCAGGACAAAACAAACGCATTGCAACGTTCCCATTGAGAGTGCAAAACTTCATCATAATCTTCTTTGTAGCAAGTACCATCAACAAGACCTAACTTGTTCTTAGCCAGCAACGCGATTCTCATAGACCGGCTCCAGATGTTGTAATTTTTTATGCCAATCAGGCGATGTGAAACCAGGACACCGCCCGGCGTATCAGATGGATGCAGAAATAGAGGGTGATTAAAGTCGAGCACGGCGGTAGCAGCAGCAGTGTCCATCTCGTAGAAGAGAATCAAACAAAGCAAAACCTATTTGAGAATAGAGGATTATGGACTGAAGGAAGATACAGGAAGAATGAGGACGGCCCAAGAATAGCCTGGGTTATACTGATACCATGTTAAAACTGAAAATGGGCAGAATTACATTTTATTCCTCATACCATCAATTACAACAAATAAGTCCTTTATATAAACAATTTCCTGTAACTAATTCAATAACTGATATCTAACAAACAAAACAAACTTAACAGAATGTGTAACTATATTTAAAATCATTTAACACTTTCTACAATTGTCGATGTATGGTTTCCTTGCTCTGGATAGCACGTGTGTTTTGCTGTAGATTGTTTAGATTTTGGGGCTTTTAGTGAACTGCTTGGGTGTTTCATTGTTGCCTGGCTTTGCAGTATGTGCAAGGTGTTGTTGGCCCTCTGTTTTGGTCCGTATGGCTAACGGGGCTACTGTCTTGGTGTTGTTCTGGGCACCGCTTGTTGCAGCTATGGTGAGTTTTAGTCTAGATGCATTCCTTTTCGTCCATGGTGCAGCAACTCTCGTGAGATGCTTGGTCTATTTATGGCAGCAGGGTTTGAAAGGGTTTGAGCCTGCATAATGTAATAACACTATTAATAATAATAATAATAATAATAATAATAATAATAATATATTTTGGCCCAGATAAAAACGGGTGTCTACACTAACACTTTAGAAATTCTTCTGATAAGACTATAAGTGAGAACGTTAATGTTATAATTCAAACATAGAAACGAAAATAAAGTAGGGTGAAATAAGACTAGCTTTGTTTGAATGCTCGAGTAAACAACCAAGACACCCGAGTTCCTTTAGAAAAGCTAGCAGAGTAGATAGTATAGATTCAGTCAAGATATCCTTAGGTAGAGTCGAGGTCCTTCTGACTAATTATGTTTGCCGAGCCCTTAACACTCTTTAGAAGAAATTGTGGGTTAGTCGGGGTATGGTTTCCTATTTATAGAATTTCAGGGGCCATATCCAGGGTAGAATAGAGGGGTGTGTGAGCTCTGAGATGCAAAACCCTCAGCCGAACCATAATGTCACCATAGCTTAGAGATTATGTATTCGAGAATACTCACTAAAGCAGTTTTAAAGCAGACTAGCTTGGGCGCAAGGTCCAACACTCAAGGAGTGGGCTAGTAGAACATAACAGATAGCAGTAGACCTTATACCAGTAGATTTGATAGCTTGAGCTTTTCAGTGATGCTTTTAGGATGTTTTAGTTGTTAGCGTGACGTTGAGCTAGTTAGCTCAGCCTTCAGATGTTTCTGTGGGCAGGTTAGTAGATCTAGCAGTTGAGAAGCTTTAGAGAGACCGAGGTCCAGACCCAGTGCAGACCAGAGTACGTCATCCAGTTTCTTAAATGGTATGTATATTCATGAATTCAGTATGTAGGTATCTATATATTTTTAGGGCTCTCATATGTAAAGAGTCATTTTCAAGTAAAATAAAGTAAGTTTGAAGTTGGTTAGCCACTTCGGTGGTTCCGTGTGGCATCTTACACTGGTCGATTATGTGTTGTACTGGTCTAGGGTGTTAAAGCTAGACCATGAGAACCCATATCACGTAACCCAACATCATAAACTAGATCTTAAAAACCAGCACTCTATTTCGAGGAAATAAAAAAACCAAGTCTATCTAAATCGGACAAGGTGGCGTTGAAGTCACCAAATACAATCTAGGGTGCTCGAATAGAAGAGGCAAGCTGCCGAATATGTCCCCATAGAGTTTTTCACTTGGTAGCATTAGGACTTGCATAAACCATTGTCTCAAAGATAGAATTACCTTTGCTCTTCATCGTAACCCGAAAGTGAATGAATTGAAAATGGTTCAATAAAATCTCAACACGGATCGTATCGTACCAAGCAAGCCATAAACCTCTAGAAAAACCTGCAGTTTCTATACGATGAGAGGATAGAAAGCCAAGAGAAACAATAAGAGAATCAACCTTTCTTCCACTGATTCTAGGTTCAACAAGAATAACCATATCTTGATGAGTATCATGCAAGTACTGTTTTGCTGCAGAAATGAATTTCGGATGTTCACAACCCTAAACGCTCCAGTAAAATGTTTTAAAATTCATGATAAAGTAGGAAGAAAGAGAAGGTCATACCTTGGTGTTATTCAAGCATGGCCAAAGCCAGGTCTCCCTCATGAACATGATCAGCCTTAATAAACATAGCAATATTAGTATTCGATGGAGAAAACCCAAGGGAACTTTGAGCATTTTGTTCCATTGTGGACACTTGGTGGTCAAGGGGATCACTTTTGTGGGAATGAGTTTGCATAACCATATCAATGTTATTGTCGTGTTTTGAAGGATGAAGATTAGGATTGGTATTCTCATCCATCACCACTGTGGAATGACAAGACTTTCCAAGGGAGTTGGAATGAGCTAGACGGGAATTACTAGCTTTGTTTGAGTTGCGATATATTTTTGGGTAGTCTGAGAGAGATACTGCTAAAGGCTTCTTGAAAGAAATAACTTTTGAAGATTTAGAAACCACCGACAACTTGCCTCTATCTTTTGAGGAGGATTTAGAAGAAGACTTATCTTCGGATAGACTAAGAGTGCTAGGTTTAGATGTGAGCTGGATGGGTTGCATAAGAGCAGTAGTTGGGGAATGAGGAGTATCCTCCGAATTCTCGAAAATAGGATTGAAACGTGATTCAAAAATTGCTATACCCGTAGGTTGAGGTGTATGCTGGGTTTTCTTTGCAGTTTTATGCTGGCGCTTCTCTACTATCATCCAAGAACCAAACATTGGGGAATTCGATTTATCACCAATGGCATTTGTAGGCTGCATGGATTCTTCAGAGGGAGCAGCAGAGTTTAATTCTGAGCAAGTATCTTTTGTATGATCATACGTCCCACAATTGAAGCATATTGTTGAGTATTCCACCATTTGTATATTTCCATTAACAACTAACTTTGAAATCAAAGGTCTGTTTAAATTTATTCGAACGACCATCCGGGCAAATCGGCCACGCGTACCGCTATCAGTTTGGAAATCCAATTTAATGACTGGTCTGATGCATTCACCTATTTATGTGTTAATGATTCGCTTATAGAGAGCAGTTGGAAGACCAGGTAAATGAAGCCAAGCGATCACTTTACTAGGATGCGGTTGAGATAGGGAGAAGTCTTCAGTCCAAGGTTCGACAGTCAAGTAATGTCCAAAAACCGTCTATGGACCATCAGCAAGAACATGAAGAAAGTCTTTCTGCGTATGAAAAGTATCGAGGAAATAATCATTCTAAATGTCCATAAGTTTGATTGCTTGGGAGAGCTTCCATAGATCATAAAGTCTAGAATTCAAAGTATTGTAGTCGATACGACGACCTAGGAGTTTAATCACAACAGTTTGATCCAAGGATTTTTCGGCAAGATTTTGAATGCTATCTGAGAAATCAATGGTAATTAACCCGTCAACCATACCACGTAAAACTTCCCCTTCCTAGATTTCAATGTCTTCTTTGTCAATGATTTCATCTTCATGAGAGGGAGCCATATTTGAATCGCCTAATAAGGAATCTTTGTATGAAATAGGAATTGGATCAGCGAATTGTTCATGGTTTTCAGAATTGAGATCCTTTGAATAAGGGTTTGTCGGAACCGTCTTTCGGTTGGACCTGAAATTGGGCTTCGACTTGAATTGATTGGGTTAGAGTCGCCACCGATCATTTATTTTATTAAATAGGTAGATCGGATACCTTATTTCTTACCTGATCTGCATCTTACCAAAGATGTGTCGGATTCGGGAGTCGGTTACAGTCAAGGAAGGATTAGCACCCTTGAACCGCCCTTTCGGTACCAATTAATTTATCGGTTGTCTTTGATTGCGAAAAAAAATTAAATTTAAATTTAAAATACCCGATTCAAATTAATTACCTTTGATTAGTTAGAATTCTTCTAAAAGAGTCAAAAATGTTAGATAAAAGATAATAAATAAATCAAAAAAAGAAAAAAGAAAAAAGAAAAAATACAATAAAATAAAATAAGATAATATAAAAAACTAAATAAAAAGGAAGGCAATAACAATAAAAAATTCGGACGCAATCGTGTTGAAGTTGATGATGTAAAACTACACATTTAACATCTTTAGGAAACTGTTAACAGATTAAACAAGAATTTAGCATGGTAGCCAAGTATAAAATATACGTACTTTCCAGGGATGAAAAACGAGTGCAGGAAACTTCATATTTCAATTCACCGTTTGCAATGTCAGAAGCCCGCCATAAACTCGATCGAAGCATGTTGCTCCACCTCATCATCGGCAACACCAGATGATTGGCGCAGATCTTGGAGTCTTTGCGGATGACCTTGCTCAGGTACTTCTTTATCCATGCAACCCAAACAGTGGCCGTAATGGCGGTCACGTGTGCCATCGTCAAAGGATTTCACGACCATGGCTTTGCGCTCGGCTTATTTACCTTGGAGGACGATGACTGCTTTGTTGGGTTTAAGAAACTTAACCATGGAGAATACGGGTGCAACGGCTCTGAATCGATGGATTCTAATGCATCAGATGCCCGGTTGAGTGAGAATGGAGGCCATTGGAACCATTTCGTTATGGGTGTGTTCTGTTCTCCTCCAAATCGCCCCCTCCATTTTCGTTTGTGCAGCCTCATTTAATCTTCCTTTTAGTATGTAAGCACCTTTTCCCTTCCCAGCATTTGCCATGTTTCCATAACACTATTTGATGAGCTAGAACCAAGTGCATATCTTCATCAACTTCGTGTGAATCATGTCCACTACGAGGCACGATACCAAGAAAATAAGACGGTTCCTGCTTCACCGTATACACGAAAGATTTCTCGACAGCCACCAAAAAAGCATCGGAGTAAACCATGGTTGGGAAAGTTCGATCACCGATGCTTCAAGTCCACGCATCCCACGCAATGAACTGTTGGTTCTTCCATTAACAGGGTTGACGCTACTTCCGTTGGTGTTGTTGGAGCAGTGGGGTTATAAAAGTGTGACAATGGTGAAGAGAGAAAATGAAGAGGGGCGAAGTTGATCCAAGCAAGAATCTCAGATCTTCCCATGAAGTAGGCCCTATCCATAATTGGATTGCCTTGAACCCCCCCTATTTGCATTTTTACAACTAGTTTATATAACAAGCCTAGCATGTCGAGAATCATGGAGAAAGATGATAACAACCTCAACTGCCCTCTTTTTTTATGGTGTCGTGATCCTTATCTAGTAAGTGGCAACCTAAAATCCACTTTTTAAGGACCCACAAAGCCATTTCTCTCAAAGTCACCGGATTTCATGGGATTCCAAGTAGATAACTAACCCAATATATATATAAAATAATAATAGTAATTAATAATAAGAATTAATTATTATAATATTATATATATATATATATATATTTTTTAAACCCGGTCAAAAACGGGTGTCTACAGCTGCCCCTCTTTGCACATTCTTGTGTTAACAAGAATAGGGCAAAGACGAAAAAGACAACCAGTTTTTGTCCAGTCTTTTCAAATGTGATTGAGCTTCCTGGAATTGGGCCTCTGTTTTCTTCTCGGTTTAAAGATTTCGGCTTGAAAATTCTTCTAGAAAGTAGTTCACCACTGTCATCGAGCTGAATGAAATCGAGCTCGTCAGGTCTTTGGTTGGCAGATAGCCCTTCTCGACTTAAGCTATGCTGCAAATGATGTGCCTCAGAGCTGAGAGTAGTCGAACACGAAGGTCTTTGGTTAGCAAATAGCCCTTCTTGCCTTGAGCTATGTTGCAAATGATGTGCCTTGGAGTTGAGCGTAGTCGAACTCAAAGGTCTTTGTGTTTCAAGAGAAACATTTTCAAAGGTTTTTTTGTGTTTCAAGAGGAACGATTTCAAAGGTTTTTTGTGTTTCAAGAGAAACGATTTCAAAGATTTTTTGTGTTTAAAGAGAAACTGTCTCCATGAATGCAAAATTTTGTTTCAAGAGAAACATATTGGTTGGTATTTCAAGGGAAACTGTCTCAAGAGAGACAAAATTTGTTTCAAGAGAAACCGTCTCAAGAGAGACAAAATTTGTTTCAAGAGAAATTGTCTCAAGAGAGACAAAATCTTTAGTTTCGAGGGAAACCATCTAAAGTGACACAAAATCTTCTGTTTCGAGGGAAATAATCTCAAAGGTGACCGATAATCCACTTGTTTCTGCATGTTAAAGAAATCCTCTCAGAAGCTCTAATCGTTGACTTAAGGAAGTCAAATCTGTGGATGGCATGATTGCTTGTGGGCACGATTCCCTTCGTCGTGAAGTTGAAACTGTGGGTGACCCCTTCGCCATGAAGTTAAGCCAGGAATTGGATATCATTCGTCGTGAAGTTGAAATTAACTCTGAAACTAGAAAGTTTGTTGACAGATGCTCCTTCTTTGAGTTGGATATCCTTCGTCGTGAAGTTGAAATCCAATCTAAAGATGGATTCTGCTCGTGTGTACGATTCCCTTCGTCGTGGAGTTGAAATTGGTTCTGGAACTGGAAAATTGTTTGTTGACAACCAGCCGTCCCTTCGTTTGTGAAGTTGAAATTGGCTCTTGAAATTGGGAAATTGTTTATTGACAACCAGCGGTCCCTTCGTCGTGAAGTTGAACTTGCGTTGTCTGGAGTCCAATATCCTTCGTTGTGAAGTTGAAATTGGCTCTGAAATTGAGAAGTTGTTTGTTGACAACCAGCGGTCCCTTCGTCGTGAAGTTGAACTTGCGTTGTCTTGAGTCCAATGTCCTTCGCTGTGAAGTTGAAATTGACTCTGAAATTAGGAAATTGTTTATTGACAACCAGCGGTCCCTTCGTCGTGAAGTTGAACTTGTGTTGTCTGGAGTCCAATATCCTTCGTTGTGAAGTTGAAATTGGCTCTTGAAATTGGGAAATTGTTTATTGACAACCAGCGGTCCCTTCGTCGTGAAGTTGAACTTGCGTTGTCTGGAGTCCAATATCCTTCGTTGTGAAGTTGAAATTGGCTCTGAAATTGAGAAGTTATTTGTTGACAACCAGCGGTCCCTTCATCGTGAAGTTGAACTTGCGTTGTCTTGAGTCCAATATCCTTCGCTGTGAAGTTGAAATTGACTCTGAAATTGGGAAATTGTTTATTGACAACCAGCGGTCCCTTCGTCGTGAAGTTGAACTTGCGTTGTCTGGAGTCCAATATCCTTCGTTGTGAAGTTGAAATTGGCTCTGAAATTGAGAAGTTGTTTATTGACAACCAGCGGTCCCTTCGTCGTGAAGTTGAACTTGCGTTGTCTGGAGTCCAATATCCTTCGTTGTGAAGTTGAAATTGGCTCTGAAATTGAGAAGTTATTTGTTGACAACCAGCGGTCCCTTCATCGTGAAGTTGAACTTGCGTTGTCTTGAGTCCAATATCCTTCGCTGTGAAGTTGAAATTGACTCTGAAATTGGGAAATTGTTTATTGACAACCAGCGGTCCCTTCGTCGTGAAGTTGAACTTGCGTTGTCTGGAGTCCAATATCCTTCGTTGTGAAGTTGAAATTGGCTCTGAAATTGAGAAGTTGTTTATTGACAACCAGCGGTCCCTTCGTCGTGAAGTTGAACTTGCGTTGTCTGGAGTCCAATATCCTTCGTTGTGAAGTTAAAATTGGCTCTGAAATTGAGAAGTTATTTGTTGACAACCAGCGGTCCCTTCGTCGTGAAGTTGAACTTGCATTGTCTTGAGTCCAATATCCTTCGCTGTGAAGTTGAAATTGACTCTCAAATTCGGAAATTGTTTATTGACAACCAGCGGTCCCTTCGTCGTGAAGTTGAACTTGCGTTGTCTGGAGTCCAATATCCTTCGTTGTGAAGTTGAAATTGGCTCTTGAAATTGGGAAATTGTTTATTGACAACCAGCGGTCCCTTCGTCGTGAAGTTGAACTTGCGTTGTCTGGAGTCCAATATCCTTCGTTGTGAAGTTGAAATTGGCTCTGAAATTGAGAAATTGTTTGTTGACAACCAGCGGTCCCTTCGTCGTGAAGTTGAACTTGCATTGTCTTGATTCCAATATCCTTCGCTGTGAAGTTGAAATTGACTCTGAAATTGGGAAATTGTTTATTGACAACCAGCGGTCCCTTCGTCGTGAAGTTGAACTTGCGTTGTCTGGAGTCCAATATCCTTCGTTGTGAAGTTGAAATTGGCTCTGAAATTGAGAAGTTGTTTATTGACAACCAGCGGTCCCTTCGTCATGAAGTTGAACTTGCGTTGTCTGGAGTCCAATATCCTTCGTTGTGAAGTTGAAATTGGCTCTCGAGCAAATTGTGTTGTTTCGAGAGAAACTTTCAATCTGTCGAGTTGGTCGAAGTGTTGCTTCTTGTAACATGAATCTTTAAACGTGCTTTTGAATTGAGTATCCTTCGTCTTGAAGTCGAAACTTGACTCTAAAAGCTGCAAAAACGTGTATGTTAAAATGATGAATGTGACGCACCTAAGTATGTCTAAGATGCATGCAACATGAATGAATTATGTGTTATCTCTTCGTGCTTTGTCTGCCAATCTGGTCCATGGAATCGATCATGCCCCATTTGCTTCTCGAGCTTGGGCTCTACAAACATTTCATATATGAGATTGTTCTGTTTGAAAATGTTTTTCTCATTTTTCTTGTTTCAGGAGAGAAAACGATAAAAATGCTGTAAAATATTATTCGCAATTGAATCAAATTATAAACGTGAGTTCAAAGAATATCAAAGGAATCAATAGCTCTTTTAACGTTTTCAGAGTTACATCTCTTTGACCAGTGTCAAATGGATGGGTTGGCTTTAGCTTGGCCTCCTTTATAAGGTTTTGGAAAAAAAATGTCATTTTTTTTTTGAAATATCGCAACATGCTTTGGCACTTCAATTGGGTGCGGACAAAATGACACAACTAGCATGATCACTTACTAGACCTTTTATTTCAGTCCTCTGAAATCTTCTATTTGTTCAAGCTTTGTAGGCTCCTCTAACAAAGGCAGTGCAAAAACATCGGTCTAAAAATGAAATTCTTGAGTGCTCGTGTGTAGTTGACTATAACAGGTGTTCCTTAACTCCCTTAGTCCATTTTACCGAAAATTTCTTGCTTAGATAAATTTGATTTAATTTGTCGTTATCTGACTAGTTGAATCCATAAAGCCAGGGCGTTTAACCAATTGCTTTAGAGGGACAACTTAATATTATAATCACAGTTATCAAGTTAACTGAAGGGTTCATCTCATCACAGAGTCTTCAGCCTGACAAGAGCAGTGGATCAAACACCGAATTGCCAATTGTCCGAGCAATGTCATGGTTTGAACGTAATCTACTCATAAGGCCAGGGCTTTCAAGTTTCCTCTATAACCAATTGCCTTAGCGGAATAGCTCAGTTTTTACGGATTTAATTTCCTAAGATTGTCAAGAAGAACCTGTTATAGCCTAGGTGTTTTTTGAAAGTCAAGGAATCTCATCTTTAGAGTTCAATTTTCAAGCAACTGACCTAAACTGGATTCACCTACTCGACTCTTTCATTTGTAAAGATCATCATCGTCATTGAACGTCTTAAATAAAAAACATAGTAATTGTCATATGCAAATGATGCCCCGTGTTGTCCGCACCTTATGAAAGGAAAAGGGTATATTGGTTGATTACAAGAGCAGGGTATGGTGTTTGAGGGTATATTTTGGATAAGGTCAAAGTCCTTTTTTTTTAAATCATGTTACTTTGTCAAAGATCCGTAACTTTGAACCATTAACAGAGTTTCTTAATTCAAATGATATTCAAAGAATTGCAAGTTTGCAAATGTGATTTATTGCTCGCCATCATTAAAGCAACATAAATTTATTTAAAAGTCCTTGCAAAAACTTGAGAAAAGAATGAAAAAACAAATCCAAACAGAATGGCTCAAATGATGAGATGATATGCCTCACTTGGATGCCCCCAAGTTGTTGAAGTCGATCCGATTCTTGTTACGTATTTTCTGTATGACTCTCTTGATGGTGGAGTAATTCTCGATAGTGCACCCTGGGACTCCGCTATGATTTTCGCAATGAGCGTTCTCATCATACTACCTGGGGTACGGGGCTTCATGGACACCACGTGTGCATCAAACAACTGTTGGTAAAGCTCCTTATATGTCATAGGATCGGAATGTTCTCATATTTGATGAGACATGTGAATGTAATGAAAAAAGGGAATCATAATGCGAATGTAAAGAAAAAATAACAAAATGCACAATATGTCTGAATGTATGATGCATGAAATGTTCGAGGCATTGATCCGAAAAATGTGCCTATTATTCTGAATAATCCTTATTGGGGAAAAAAATGTTACGTCTGAAGAGACAAAAAACTTTTTTGATGGTATAGATCCTGCACAGCCTCTGGAAAGTTGATTCGTCTTCCGCTTTTTCACCGGTTGAATATCTTGTCGAACCATTCCAGTTCCTTTGGCTAAACTTGTGCAGGTAACGAGTTGCTTGCCCCAAAAAAGGTCTCGAATGACTGCATCTCCGGCCTTCGCTCTATGCCGAGCTCGTTCCAAACGAAAGTGCCATTGGAGCCCTCAATCCAAAGTTTGTCGACCTGTTCTTAGAATTAATCAATAATGGTCTCCGGCTTAGCTAGGGTTTCACCATCTTGTTCTCGTAATTTTCGAAAGGACTCTCCGGGTCAGTAACCATTTCCTCGTCTTGCCCCTGCAACTTTTGTTTCTGAGTATTCTTTGATCACGGTTGGACTTCTGAGCTTTTTATCTCTTTGTATTATAACCCCTTTGTCCATTAATGCAGATTATTTACGTTTAACAAACACATTTTTGGTGGATCAATACCTCGTTTTAATGATGCGAATGATAAAAAAAATGCCAAAGAATAAAAATGAAAGGAGGAAAAAAAAAGTTAGTGAGATAATGATGATAAAAAAATGATAAAAATGAAAAGTCTTACCCCACATGATATCTACCCCACATGCTTATTATTCCTACTCGGACATGATCTCTATCCCGCATGCTAATTTCAAACAAAACCTAACCACATGTTTGTCTAGTTCGCATGCTTTGAACAGAAAATAAAGCAGGAAATAAAACAACCTAGGGTTTGGAATGAGGTTTTGGGGTGGGCTCTAATTCCCTGTACTCTCCCGGTTTAGGTTCTAAAAAGGTACTCGAGTTCCCCTTGTCGGTGCCCCCTTGGGCTTGCCAGACCCTTAGTCCTAAGCCCATTATAAGCTTGTGTGGACTAAGTTAAACTCGAGAGGAAACATTCCCTTATGCCCATACGGAGAATGAATTCACACGAAGGCATAAGGTATATGAATCCCGAAGGTTACTTGCTAGGCCCATACGGTGAATAAATTCACACGAAGGCGTCGCTTTCGCCCCCACTTAAAAGGGTTCGGAGCTCGGGTATAGAGCCTGAGATAGAAACTTTTCAAAAATCTGAAATCATTGAAAAATGTTAGTACAACTATTTATTTGAAAAATAATCAAAGGTAAATAATCGGAACCGAATAAATAAATTAAAATTTAAACTTACAATTTTCGCATAAAAAGACAACCAGAAATTAATTCTGGCCTGACTCACTTACATATCCCCAGCGGAGTCGCCAAGCTGTCGGAACCGTCTTTCGGTTGGACCTGAAATTGGGCTTCGACTTGAATTGATTGGGTTATAGTCGCCACCGATCATTTATTTTATTAAATAGGTAGATCGGATACCTTATTTCTTACCTGATCTGCATCTTACCAAAGATGTGTTGGATTCGGGAGTCGGTTACAGTCAAGGAAGGATTAGCACCCTTGAACCGCCCTTTCGGTACCAATTAATTTATCGGTTGTCTTTGATTGCGAAAAAAAATTAAATTTAAATTTAAAATACCCGATTCAAATTAATTACCTTTGATTAGTTAGAATTCTTCTAAAAGAGTCAAAAATGTTAGATAAAAGATAATAAATAAATCAAAAAAAGGAAAAAGAAAAAATACAATAAAATAAAATAAGATAATATAAAAAACTAAATAAAAAGGAAGGCAATAACAATAAAAAATTCGGACGCAATCGTGTTGAAGTTGATGATGTAAAACTACACATTTAACATCTTTAGGAAACTGTTAACAGATTAAACAAGAATTTAGCATGGTAGCCAAGTATAAAATATACGTACTTTCCAGGGATGAAAAACGAGTGCAGAAAACTTCATATTTCAATTCACCGTTTGCAATGTCAGAAGCCCGCCATAAACTCGATCGAAGCATGTTGCTCCACCTCATCATCGGCAACACCAGATGATTGGCGCAGATCTTGGAGTCTTTGCGGATGACCTTGCTCGGGTACTTCTTTATCCATGCAACCCAAACAGTGGCCGTAATGGCGGTCACGTGTGCCATCGTCAAAGGATTTCACGACCATGGCTTTGCGCTCGGCTTATCGACCTTGGAGGACGATGACTGCTTTGTTGGGTTTAAGAAACTTAACCATGGAGAATACGGGTGCAACGGCTCTGAATCGATGGATTCTAATGCATCAGATGCCCGGTTGAGTGAGAATGGAGGCCATTGGAACCATTTCGTTATGGGTGTGTTCTGTTCTCCTCCAAATCGCCCCCTCCATTTTCGTTTGTGCAGCCTCATTTAATCTTCCTTTTAGTATGTAAGCACCTTTTCCCTTCCCAGCATTTGCCATGTTTCCATAACACTATTTGATGAGCTAGAACCAAGTGCATATCTTCATCAACTTCGTGTGAATCATGTCCACTACGAGGCACGATACCAAGCAAATAAGACGGTTCCTGCTTCACCGTATACACGAAAGATTTCTCGGCAGCCACCAAAAAAGCATCGGAGTAAACCATGGTTGGGAAAGTTCGATCACCGATGCTTCAAGTCCACGCATCCCACGCAATGAACTGTTGGTTCTTCCATTAACAGGGTTGACGCTACTTCTGTTGGTGTTGTTGGAGCAGTGGGGTTATAAAAGTGTGACAATGGTGAAGAGAGAAAATGAAGAGGGGCGAAGTTGATCCAAGCAAGAATCTCAGATCTTCCCATGAAGTAGGCCCCATCCATAATTGGATTGCCTTGAACCCCCCCCCTATTTGCATTTTTACAACTAGTTTATATAACAAGCCTAGCATGTCGAGAATCATGGAGAAAGATGATAACAACCTCAACTGCCCTCTTTTTTTATGGTGTCGTGATCCTTATCCAGTAAGTGGCAACCTAAAATCCACTTTTTAAGGACCCACAAAGCCATTTCTCTCAAAGTCACCGGATTTCATGGGATTCCAAGTAGATAACTAACCCAATATATATATAAAATAATAATAGTAATTAATAATAATAATTAATTATTATAATATTTTATATATATATATATTTTTTAAACCCGGTCAAAAACGGGTGTCTACAGGGTTATCAGTAGAAACCTCCATGGGGCTAACATTGTCGGGAGGGATAGAAGAGCCTCATTTATCCAGTTGATCATCATCCTGGCGTGAGGGCTTTTTAGGGTTATGAGGATGATTGTTGTTTTTAAGGGAGACACGACCGTGAACCATTAGGGTTGTGATATTTAAATATAATCCATGTTAACCTATCAAGTGATATTAGTAGTAAAAAGAAATATCGTTCTCCTTAAAGATCTTGGGTTCAAATAGTGTGGTGCATCGTCATTTGATTAAGAAAATTATGAATAAATACTACTTATAATCGCCACAAACTAATCAAACGAAAAACTATCATCCGTGTAATTATGAAAAATATCAAATTTATTAAGTTGGTAAATTAATTTACGTAAAAGAAAATTCTGAAAATAAATAAATGCAAAAAATTAAGTATTAAATTTTTGGACCACTCAACTTTGTAGTCATTTTATTTTTGTCATCGATCTTTCAATTTTGTCAATCAGACCACTTAATTATTTAAATGTATTCAATCAAACCATTAGCCATTAATAGATGACGGAAATGCTGACGTTAAAAAAATTGGCATAATTATACGTTTAGTTCTTAATGTTCATATATTCGATCAATTTGGTCCTAATTTAAATTTAATTTTATAAATTTAATCTTCTAATCATATTGTGACATGTGTCACAATACGAATAGAAGGTATTTTTTAATTTAATTATTTTATTTCTCACCCAATCATATAGTGACATGTGTCACCATCATATTGGATGGAAATTGGAGTAGAAGAAAAACTCCCAAAGTGGCACTACAACAAAATTGTTCTTTAGCGGCGTTTTTTTAGTCCTATAGCGGCGTTTTTAAGCGCCGCTAAAAGTACTTGCGGCGATAGGAAAAACGCCGCAAGAAGCGCCGGCAATACCAGCGCCGCTAAAAGTAGCGGCGTTTGAAAACAAAAAACGCCGCTATAGGTCAAGATCTATAGCGGCGTTTTTGGAATAAACGCCGCAAAAGGTTGAGATTTATAGCAGCGTTTTTAGAACAAACGCCGCAAAAGGTTGAGATTTATAGCGGCGTTTTTAGAACAAACGCCGCAAAAAGTTGAGGTCTATAGCGGCGTTTTTGGAACAAACGCCGCAAAAGGATGATATATATAGCGGGGTTTTTGGAACAAACGCCGCAAAAGGTCATATCTATAACGGCGTTTTTGGAACAAACGCCGCAAAAAGTCAGATCTATAACGGCGTTTTTTTGAACAACACCGTAAAAGATCAGATATATAGCGGCGTTTTTTGGATACAAACGCCGCTAATTTCCTTTTTTTAGCTTAGATTAATTGATTTTGCATATTTCATTTATGTAATACATCACCTAAATTTAATATCATGTAGCTTTATTTAATTAACAACAACCATAAATTTTAATTAAGACACATTATGCAGAAAAATACTTAACAACAAAATAAATTAAAATTTATAAACATTACAATTAAATGTATTGTAGTTTGACATTATTCTCTATAATTTAGTCTAGGTTCTTTCACTTTCAATTAAAAAAAATATTGTTCACCCATGTAGGCCAACATTCAACGATAACCCGACACCACTTGCTGCATTTTTCTGCTCAACATTCAGAACCGAGGTGTTACGCTGCTCCACATTCAACGCCGTAGTTGTCTCGCAAATAGCTCCTGATTTGAATTTTGGTTTTGGCTTTGCATGGATTCCGGTATAAAGCCTGTGTTAAGAACAGAAGATTGTGAGACCTGCATAGTTGTGCATCACTCATACCATCTTTAAAATACAACATAGAATGTTGTGCAGCACTAGACCATTTCCAGAATCATCACTAATATTAGTACAACATAGTAACGGTCCCAAAACACATAGTTGTGCAGCACTAGAGCACCTCAGGAAGAAACAGAGAAATACAAGTACACAATTTCAAGGAATAAACAGGTAAGGTAAAGACAACTAGAACACCGCAGTAGAATGTTACGACAAGCTTGGATTATATAGAACCAAAAAGTTTAACATCGTTCAGAACCAAAAATAAGTTAAAATATGAGCATGCAAGTGAATGTCATAGAACAAAAGTAGTTGAACTCAAGAATCTCATTTAACAACTATGTGAAATCAACTGATAGAAAAACAAGCATTTACTTTATTCATCCAATGCCAGTACATGCCAAATTTATGCAATGTCGGATGTAAGAATGTAGAACAACCATAACTAAATGCAAAAAAAACTGCAAACGAATTACCTTTTAACAGACGTGTTAGCCAGACAACCATCAAAATCAAAAGCAGCAATTTTATCAGAATCATGGAGACCATCATCCTGAGGAGGATAAAATGGGCATGTCACCTTATCATCTTAACTGATGTACTCCATGCCAACAATTCAATTAAAAGAAATAATGAGTTGAGAACATTCTCGACGTAAGAAGAATCTGGATATGCCCTAAAAAATCAAATAAATAAAATGATGAAAGTGAAGGACATAAATATTAAAATAAATAAAAATAGATAGATTCTGCAAGATTAGACCAATTATTAAACTTCAGCATCCACTATCATGAAAGCATTCAAGTTTTCCTTCCTTCATTTGTCAAAGGTATTATGATTGGCATCTTACCCGCTCGAGAAATATAACTGTCTGGAATGCCTTCCATTTTGGTTCTAAAGCAGCATCCTAAAGCACAGAAAAAGATACAAACAAGAAAGCCAGAAAAGTTTGCAACTATGATGGAAACATTTGAGCTCTAAATAAAAAAAAATCCTTAGAATATGGAAAAGTGGAATGCAAAGGTGAAAATGGAAAAGTGGTTCTACTTTTCTTCTTTTCTTTTTTGAAGGTCTCTATATCACACAAGAAAGTGGAAAGTGATACTCTCGTACCTTAATTTTCTTTGAAATGCTTTTCTCTGATTCAATTTCTTCTTCTTGTTGTTTTCTTTCCCTTTCATCTTCTTTTCCCTGCAACTGTTAATGAAATCAATGCACTAACAAAAATGAAAGTGGAAAACCATAAGTTTATTTTTTTTGGGGGGGAGGTTCCCCACCCTAAAAAAATACACCTAAAGCATCTCTTCTTCATCTCAACCAAAAAAGGAAAGAAGGACAACAGAAAATCATATTCACATTACCAAGTGAGGACAACGTAGCAACATTTTATCAGAAAAACCATGGAAAGGTAAAACACAGGAACTGTGTATGACTACAATTACATTCCATACAAATCTAGTAAAGGTTCCATAATGTTCAATTCAGGGGGGATTCCAACAGAAAGTTCCCTTTTCAAACTTATGCTTAGCTTTAGATGAATTATGTTCATTTCTAACAATAGTCTCCCCATCCGCATACCAAGCAATCTCCTCGCCTAGACGAATTTCCCTCTGACTACATCCATAAAAGCAATCAAAGCCTTCATTGAACAATTAAATAAACAAAATACTCAAAGCAAGTCAAAAAATAATAACAATATACCTAAGAGTACGAAATCGAACTGTGACAGTGACATTTTCCTTGGATTGGTCAGCATCCACATGCAAATTCTCAGAGTAAATATATTGTGGCTTGCTTCGAGCCGATGAAGATGCTGGTGAGCTCTGGCAATCGATAGATGTTTCCAGAAATTGTTTGGATGATGAAGTTGTTGAAGATGAAGGTGAATTTATAGCCTTTGAGTTGCTTGAACCTAATTTTTTCGGTTTTGATCCTCTTCTCGACGACATTTTCACCTCACTAAGGAATTCTCGCTTCTACACACAAGAAACACAAAAACGAAAGGGGGAAAAACAACTCGAAATTAGAAAAATAAAATAAAATAATGGAGCTAAAAAGATAGAAATTAATTACGGAAATAGCTACATTGTCATAAAATTGATTAACAGAAGATGAAATTTAAAGCAATTTCCACGTTCTCAAGTTTCCTAAAGTAATCAAATTGTTAAATAACAAAAAAAACAACTTCTGGAGTCAATTTTGTAGACTAATTCAGTTGACTTTTTACAACTGGAGAAGAAAATAAAATCAACTTCCTCTTATATCCTCAAATTTCTCAATCATTCAACACAAAAAAGAGAAGTAAAAAATCATTAAATAAAATATACTTTTTTCCTTAGAAAAAGTTCACCTCATTAATCCAAACAATGGCAGTAAGAAAGCTTACCTTCATGGAATCAGAGAAGCATTGTGGATTAAATTATACAGATCTAGCTGTTAGAGAAGAGAATTAAGATAAAAAAAAAGGGATTAATCGTCCTTCTATATGCCAAAAAAACAATAGGAATACGAGAAAAACATCATCATCATCATTATCACTCATTCACCAGTACAAAAGAGCAAAAGAATTTTTTTATTATTTCTTTTCACTTAAATTTTTAAATAAAGCTTACCCATATCTTGATTCCTTCCACCATTAACAATAGAACGAAGAATTAATGGAGAATGAAGCTTACTCATATGTACTGTGTACAATCGAAGAACAAGGGCTGAGCTTAAAATTAGCGGTGCTCCAAAGCCAAGAGAAAGAGAGAGAGAGAATGGGAAACTTAGAAAGATAATATGGGATATTACCAGAGGGAGATTCCAAATGTGAAGGGAGAAGAACACACCAGGAATGGTGTTGGAAGCGATGACGTTGGAGGCGAAGAAGGCTGGGCGCAGTGAAGGAGATGCCTGCTGTAGTTTTTTGGGTAAGTTGTAAACGCCGAAAAGTAGACAAAAAAAGAAGATGAAAAATGGCTAGGGCTAGATTTAAAACAACTTTGCGGCGTTTAACAATACAAACGCCACTGATGTGTAACCAATTGCAGCGTTTTTAATTAAAAACGCCACTAAGGTTAAAAACATTTGCGGCGTTTACTGAAAAACGCCACCATATATAATTTTATTGCCGCATTTTTTTATAAAAATTCACCACTAAAGTTTGATTCATTTGCGGCATTTGCTACCAAAACTCCGCTAAAGTTATAATTTTTTGTGGCGTTTATTTAAAAACGCCACTATAAGTGAACCCTATTGCGGCGTTTGTATAAAAACGCCGCTAAAGTACTAATATGTTGCGGCGTTTATTGAAAAAACGCCACTATATATAGACCTGTGGCGGCGTTTGTAAAAAACGCCGCCAAAGTAACCATTTTGTGGCGTTTGGAATGTAAACGCCGCTATATGTTTAAAGTTAGTGGCGTTTACTCTCAAAACGCCGCTAAAAATGCCGCTAAAGAACAGTTTTGCTGTAGTGTGGGTTGTTAAGGGGAACTGAACCTAATTACAAAATGCAAAATATATATATAAGATATTGTAATGAATGAGAAAAAAATTAAAGAAGAAAAAGGGACGATGTATAATTTATATAGATATATAACCCACCTGCATTTGTCAACCTGGATTTGTCGGTCAAATCTTTTTTCTCACACAAGGCAAAATGAAAGAGGGTTGGTGGGTCTTATGTCTTCAGCAATCTTCCATTAAACAACACTCATACCTTCTCTTTCTATAACTCTCTTTTTATGGTGTATTCATATGTATATATACATCGATATCTCTCTCTGTAAATGAACTATACAACATATTCGCAGTTTTTTTAGTTTTTGAAGAAAATGCTAAATATGGAGTTAGCTTTGAGCTTGGGTTTAGGGTTTCTTGAGAAATCCCCACAGTTATCGAGGAGCAAGGTTCTAGGGTTTTGCACTGGACTTGGAGTTGGAGATGCTACTAAATACGGAGATGAAAAACGGGTTCCTTCGGATCCACCTCTTCACCATGGATTTAAATAGTGGAACGCAAACGTTATAGCGGCTGCTATTTCGTGGTAGCGTCACCGTCTGAAACCGATATTAATGAATTTTACGGTGGGTATCGAATTAATGTCGATAGCGGTCCATCGTGTCCGCAATCTAACGGGTAACGATGGATAGCGTCGATAACGGGACGCTATTAACGTTATTCCACCGTTACTGCCAAAATAGTAAGAAAGCCTAAATTTACACCCAAAAAATCAAGAGAGAGCATATCAATTATCAAGAGTTCAAAATCAAGACTCACCAAAGAGGCAAAGATTAAAACAGAAAAGGAACAAACCGGCAAGACAGTTGTTTTGAAGGAAAATATTGCGTCTGTTATGTTTTGCCACCAATGAAGAAGAGGAGTAACAGAACGAGCTTCTATTAAAGGTAAAAAATTAAGAGCCTTAAAAATTTGAGAGCCAAAAGTTGAGAGAATTGGGATGGAATTTGAGAGAGTTGAGAGAGTTGAGAGTTGAGAGAGATGAGAGTTGAGAAAATAAAAGAAAGGTTCTTAGTTTTCCTCAACTCCTATAGTCTTAAAGGTTTTTTTGCCCGTCCCACTCTTACCCTCATATTTCCATTTTTTTAATTTTTTTAATTAATTCTAAAATTAAATGGTATGTTTATTTGCCATCACTCTCTTCAATCTTTTAAAATCTATAATTTAGTCCCATCTTTAAAATTTATAATTTAATATTTAGTTTAGAATGTAAACTTTAGATTTTATTTAATTTAGTCCTAATTTCAGTAATCTAAATTTCTACAATTTAAATTTTATACTTTTATTTTAATTCTATTTGATTTAGTAATCTTATCCTATCACTGTGTTTTTAAAGTTTTCTATTTAGTTAAACTATATAATATATATGTCATTTTCACATAGAAAACATTCTAAATATTATTAAAAATGAGACTTTATAATTACAATTATAGTTATTATGTTTTAGGATAAATTGTGCGAAATTTAAAAAATTCACGACCTCAACACCTGCAATGACGGCCATGGCATCCGTTATATCCGCAATCGCGATAAACGCGACGCGACCGCGGACGCTATTTAAATCCCTGCTCTTCACCTTCGTTTTCCTTGCCTCACCGATAATCGTCATTATTTTCATCTTCCCTAAAATAACATATATATATATATATATATATATTATGAGATGATTTTAGATCTGGGTTTTTTTGTTATTAACCTTTGCATTGTCACGTTAGATGGAGACGGCCGAGGGTTAGACGTGAACCGGATGCCACTGGCGGTGGCGGAGGAATCTGAGGAAGGAGCGGCGGTTTCATCTCCGAACAGCACAGTGTCGTCTTTTCAAATGGATTTCGGGATTAGAAATGGGAGTAACACTAACAGAGGGAAGAGAGACCTAAAAAAGCTTTGAAGCTGAAAGAGCGAGTGATGATGATGACGAATTGAACGGGTCAACTCGGAAGAAACTCAGGCTATCTTAAGAATCTTTTTTTTTTAACATGCTAGGATTCTTTTTTTTTCTTTCTTTCTTAAGAATCTTTTTAATCTGTTTCTAGGAACTGCATGCTTTTCCCCTCTTTACAATGGAAGAAATTAACTTATTTTAGTTATCTAATATAACCTTTAATTTAATATAATCGTAAAGGTTTATTTACTTTTATTAGGAATTTTATTTTATAATGGGTAGGAAAAGGGTTGTTCAAGTTCAAATTTGGTACAATAAACAAAAATTTAATGTATTAAAACAGTATTTAAACTGGTACGCTTTCTATTAAAAAAAAGCTTGCTACTCTTGTGGCATCAAAATCGTCTTTTTGAATGATTAGAAACACCCCAACTCTTCAATAATTAAAATTGATGACTAGATGAAGAAAGGAATTTGATTGGTAGTTTATTGATTTAATTGGAATATTTTAAATTTTAAGATTAATTTAAGTTTTTATCTATATTTAGTAAATGTGAAAATTCACTTGTTGAAACTCGGTCCAATAAAAATACTTTTATTCTATTACAATCATATTTAATCAATAATCTCTTGATCATATATTTAAAATCTATTAATTGGCATATGTTGAATAGACGTTGGAAGAGTGGAGAAGACGTGCTTGTTTTCATGACAGATGCGCATTTTTTTTTGTTTAGTGTTACAAAACTTAAAAGCATGGAAAACTACTTAAATGATCTTAAACTTTTAAAACTTATAATACAATTATCAATCTTTTAATTCATTTTAATTATGACCATTATTGTCAACCGTTGTTAAGAGATGTTGACACGACACGTTAAAATTTTCTTCCTAAAAAATCCTAAGTTTCATAAACTAACTGATATCTTTTCAATCGTGTCATCACAGTCTTATGTTCTTCCCATCATTGTCACCTCCAAACACTATGCTCATATACTCAAAAACTCCGTCATTTTTCCATAATCGTCGAACCATTAATCATCATCATTTCATCCAAATCTCAAACATCATAATCTCAAGCCACAACTACCATCCATAACCAGACTAATCCTGAGCCACAATCACCAATCTCATTCGATCACCATCTAAAACCACTAGTAGATCACCATCCTTAACCTCCAATAACAGTAGGCAATAAATAACAAATAAAACAAATAAAGAAATAAAGAAAAAAATAGAGAAAAAGGAAAACTACCCATCTTGACCTTGAAAAATTTAGGAAGGCTCTGTTTGACTAAAAGAATCCAAATCTCAAACATCATAATCTCAAGCCACAACTACCATCCATAACCAGACTAATCCTGAGCCACAATCACCAATCTCATTCGATCACCATCTAAAACCACTAGTAGATCACTATCCTTAACCTCCAATAACAGTAGGCAATAAATAACAAATAAAACAAATAAAACAAATAAAGAAATAAAGAAAAAAATAGAGAAAAAGGAAAACTACCCATCTTGACCTTGAAAATTTTAGGAAGGCTCTGTTTGACTAAAAGATTAACATAGTTCGATTTTAAGCTAGCCGACAATTGGAAGTGACGAATCAAAAAGTTTTATCTTTTCAGTTTCAATTGAGATTTGAAGAGATTAAAAGGTTTTCTGACGATTTTGAACAGATGAAAGAAAGAAAAGAAAAAAAAAGAGTGTTTAGTAATCTTTTTTATCGTAACAAATCATTGAACAAAGACAAAAAGAGGAGCAACTATTGTCAATTTCAAGTTTGAGAAACTTTGAGTTTGGGAAAGAATATTTCTTAACATGTCATTTTAGCCTTTCTTAACATCAATTGACGACAATGATCGCAATGAAAACAAATTAAAAATTCAATGATTGTATTATAAATTTAAAATTTTAATGACCAAAATTCCAATTCCCTAAAAGTTTATAGAATATTTATATAGTTTACGATCCCTTTTATATTTTGCCTACGAATGTCCGGATTGCATTAGTAATATTGTACTCCATGACGCTATATTTGGTTAATATTATGATCATCTTACCCTTAAGGTCGCAACCAACCAAGAAACTTTGGACCTATCATCAGTGTGGTTGCTGACTAATAATAAGAAACATGGACAACCCATACATATCCAACAAAATCCTAATTAAGAATAGATCATGCATCTCACGATATGTAATGTATGTATGATCATGAAGATTGAAAAGATTCCAACCCTAACGTATAAACAGAAAACAGAAAACTATTCTCATATACAACCATGAGTATTTTAACTGTGAAGTTACAATAAAACCCGACTACTAATAGAAAATAAGAAAAATAGAATTAAATTAAGAGACATGCAAACGTGAATCCACTTAGAATTAGGTTAGTTTTAAGATTAACGGTTAAACTATAAAGAGACCCGAGTTCCTCGCAGAACAATGAAAAAACATGTGTCTCTGTTCCAAAACAGAGCAAAGAGGGAATTAACCTAAAAGAAGAAGAAGAACAAAACAGCCTTTCAAGAATTCTCACCCTTTTATGTTTTCCCCCAACATTTAAAATTATTGCTTTTATTTCTGTTTCTTTTTCTTCTCTGTCATCAGCCTTCCCCCTCCCCCTCAATTCAGCCTTTCATAGCTTATTATTATCATTATTTCCCCTTTGGGTGGTTTTTTCTTTTTCAGATCATAGTTTTTCAGGTATGTTGCTATTGTTTTTTTATTATTATTGTAAATGTTGGAATTTGAATGATTTCGATGTGTAGACATGATATTGGTACATTTTTATTTGTCTTGCAGGAAAAAAATGATTTGATTTTTGCATTGAATTGTATGAAAAAAATTGACAATTTAATATCCTAAGCTATGTCGTGCTGCGGAGGTGCGGAGGAGGAACTCGACCATCCACCGCCGAATCAATATCAAGCCCCGCCTGGTCAATACGGTGGTGCCGGTACTTGCTCCCCCCCCATTGCCCCGGCTTTCTATTTTGGTTAAATTATGATTTTAGTCCTTGTACAATACTCAAATTGCGGTTTTTTTTTTTACAGCGAGTGGAAGAGGAAGGGGAGAGCCGAGGGGCGGCCCAACTACTCAAAGTGGCGGTGGTTCTCAGCAAGTTCTACCAATTGAAATACCAGCAATTCCATTAGAAGAGTTGAACCGGATGACTAATAACTTTGGTACACAGTCTCTGATCGGAGAGGGTTCTTATGGCCGAGTCTTCTATGGAGTTTTAAGTGATGGTCAGCCTGCAGCTATTAAGAAACTCGACACCGGTTCTTCTCCCGAACCCGATTCTGACTTCGAAGCACAGGTGAATACAATGACTCGACCCTTTTTTTGTTTGTTTGTTTGATTGTCGCGTTAAAATGATGCCACGAATACTTTATTTTAAACAATATTAAGTATTCGATCGACATGTAAATTTATGATATTTTGACAGCTATCAATAGTTTCGAGACTTAAACATGACCATTTCGTGGAGATGTTGGGGTATTGTTTGGAGGATAATAACAGGATCTTGGTGTATCAGCATGCAACAAAGGGCTCTTTACATGATGTGTTACATGGTAAAATACACATGCTCAGTTTCACCAGTCATCTGTAAAAAAGAAGAAGAAGAAGAATTCATTTTTGTTATGTTTAATTTTATTAGGGAGGAAAGGGGTACAAGGGGCTGAACCGGGACCAGCTCTAACATGGCATGAGAGAGTAAAGATCGCATTCGGTTCTGCAAAAGGGCTCGAGTATTTGCATGAGAAAGTTCAGCCTTCCATCGTCCATCGTGATGTGAGATCAAGCAATGTGCTACTTTTCGACGATTTTGTCGCCAAAATCGCCGATTTCAACTTGACAAATCAATCTTCCGACACTGCAGCTCGGCTTCATTCCACTAGAGTCTTAGGCACCTTCGGCTACCATGCCCCAGAGTAAGGCTTTCGATTTTAACACATTATACAATCACCTTATAACTCTATGATCGAAACAAATATCGTATTTGACACGTATCTTAGAATAGATGGGGGTAGGAGAATGTAAACTCGAATCTAAGACTTACACTCGAATCTCATTTATTTTGACTCTTCATATGTTTAAGAAAAAACATTCGTTTTGTCTCTAGGTATGCTATGACAGGGCAAATAACACAGAAAAGTGATGTATACAGTTTTGGAGTTGTTCTTCTGGAGCTCTTGACAGGGAGAAAACCAGTAGATCATACAATGCCCAAAGGACAACAAAGTCTAGTTACTTGGGTATGTTTTTTTCTCTCTTTATATATATATATGCAGCCATTTAAAATGCGTGTCTAACTCATTTCCACTGATTTTAGGCAACTCCAAGATTGAGTGAAGATAAGGTCAAACAATGTGTGGACCCCAAGCTAAACAATGACTACCCACCAAAGGCAATCGCCAAGGTTGTAATTCTCTCTTCCGCTCCATTACTTTCTGGTTTTCATATATACATATAACATAGTATAATGCTTAATTGGCATGTTGGGGCATATCAGCTAGCAGCAGTTGCAGCACTTTGTGTTCAGTACGAGGCAGACTTTCGGCCAAACATGACGATCGTTGTCAAAGCTCTTCAGCCTCTCCTAAATGCAAAACCAGCAGGAGCAGAACCTCCTCCATCATCATAATATATATATACTTATGTGTGTGTTTTATATTTCCCACATAATAAACAGTAGTAAAAGGCTTGTGCAGTAGTAATCCTTTCTCCTTCATGTTTTGTAATCTCTTTTCGAATTAATTCCCCCGTAAGGGTTTTTACATTGACTGAAGAAGATGATACTGTTGATTCAATGCTATCATCTTAAAACCAATTGCAATGTATTTTTATTTATTTTTGGGGTCTAAAGTGGTGTTCTTTCTTCATCTGTTAAGTTTTGAATCTTTACTTCCTGTTATTATTTTCTCTTCCATATTGTTTTTGCTTATTATCTGTACGAATTTATCACATTGTGCCCTCTGTTTTGTAATTAAAATTCAACGTATAAGGTTGTGTTTTTTTCTTTCAATTGCATATTTAGTTTTTTTATTAAGTAAAGAGATTAGATTTTATGGTAAATATCAGAATTCAAACTCATATAAAATGAATTAATATGAATATTTTTTATCATTCGACCGATTAATGGATTTTTAGATACCTAATTTTTGATATCGTAGTTAAGTATTTAACCTTTTTAATGATACAAGTAGTTATCTATTTTTTTTTTCTAATACTGCAATTAGGTATTTAATATTTTGGGTGCAATTAGATATTTAATTTTTGTTTTCTTGGTGTAATCAGGTACCTAATGCTTTTCTAAAAGATTACGCATATTCATACTTAAAATTTAACACTTAACTTATGAATCTATAACACATAGTATCTCTTTAACTAGATGACATTAAAATTATAAGTATAAATCAATCAAAACTAAACATTTATAACTAAAAATGTAACATCCCAAACACCGGTTAGTGACCAAATTGAACGATTTTAAATTTTATGATCAAATTAGATAAATTAAAAAGTTCAAGGATTTACTTAGAAATTATTTGTATAGGATTGATTAGCAAGAATTGAAAGAAAGAAGGGAAAAAAGGTCAATAGAAAAGAAATGAATAAAAAATCCTTAAGTGGTGTATTAAATACACGTGGAAAGGAAATAAGGAGTAAAATAAAATCCAGAATTTTCTTCATCTTTCTTCCTTTTCTCCAGTGAGTGCTTGGCTAAGGTAAGAATTTGTAACTCAGTTATTTATAGCAAATTTATGATTGATTTTGATTCTTGAGGTATTAAGAAAGCTTGAGAAAGCTTAAAAAGAACTAGAAATTAAAAGATTGATAAGTTATGGGTGATTAAATAAGGAGGGTTTTTGAGTGAATTTATGAGAAAGAGTTAGCAAGTGGATTTTGAAGTCATATTTGACTTGTCATCAGTCAGAATAATAGGTTTAAGAAGTTAGAAATGGATTTGGAACATGTTGAATAATTGGTAAGATTTTTTAGTTTCAAGTGATATTGTGGAATTTTGGATGTTTAAGTGTGTTAAAGTGATATAAGTGAGTTTTAATAAGTGTAGTTAAGTTTATATCCTTAAAAGGAGGTCAAAGTGGAAGATTTAAGTAGGGATGGCAAAAAAACCTGAACCCGACAGGGAAAATCGAAAACCGAATTAAACGGGTCGGGTTCGGGTATGATAAACGGGGACGGGGACGGGAAAAACCTGTTTATGTTAAACGGGGACGGGTTTGGTAATCCCCGCCCCGATTACCCGATTACTCGACCCGATTACCCGACCCGATACCCGACCCGATAAATATTAAAAATATTATATATATATATATATATATATATATATAATATTAATAAATTTAATTTAAATTAAAAAAATATGGGACTGTTGTAGCAGTGGTGCAGGCAGGTCATGAGTGCTGCAGTTAGATCTGCGAGCCAGCTCGGGAATATGGGAGTAAAATATGGTTTTGCACGTTGATGTGCAGCAACAAAGTATAGACAAAAATAAAGTGTTTACTGCAAAAGTGGTGAAATAATAAAAAAAAACAAATTATGGTGCTTATTACAAATGGTGTTTTATTAATTTATTATAACTTTTGGGACATTATATTAAACATATATATGCTTGTCGGATTGGGATGAATTCTTTCAAAGTAATGGTAGGCCAGCATGGTTGTAACATCCTCCATGTCGGGTGAGTGATTAATTTGCAAAGTTTCAACATTTGGTGATTAAAGTAGAATAATTATATAGTTTAAAAAGTATGGTTAGTAAATATGAGATGGAGGTAAGGACCAAATGGTCATTTGTAAGGAAATTTTTAATTAAAATAAAATGTTATGGGGTTATATGAGAACCCACGTGTGACATTAGGTTTCTAGAACCCTCCCATTTCTTCTTCATTCTTCCTTATTTTCTTCTCTTCCTTCTCTCAACGTGGAGCTTGCAAGTAAAGGTAAGAATCTGAACCTTGGTAGTTTCTTTGATTTTTAAGATTGGAAATGAAAGTTTGGATGTTATATAAGCTAAAGGAAAGCTTATATGACATTAAAACAACAAGATAAGTGTTTTAGAGATATATTTGGAAAATGAATTTTTAGATGAAATTTTGATAGGAATGAGTTTTTGAAGTTTGAATAAGATTTTTGACTTGTCAAGAAGCTAACTAAGAAGTATGAGGTGTTAGAATTCAAATTAGAACATATTGGAATTTGGGTTGGATTCTTAAATTCTACATGGAGAATTAGATTTCTAGGTTTTAGAGGTATTTAATGGATAATAATTAGTTAAAGTAAGTGTATGAAAGCTAAGAGTAGTAAAGAGAGTGAAATATGTATGTTTGAGCTGAAATGGGATGATTTCCGAGCTCAAAATAGGATTTCTGAGTTAGGGGAATCGGTACCCATTCAAGGGGAACCGATACCCCCTCAACGGATATGAATTTCCAGATTACTAGAGGGGAATCGATACCCCCAGGGGGGAACCGATACCCCCTCATCGTATATGAAATTCCAGAATGCTTGTGGGGAATCGATACCCCCAGGGGGGGAACCGATTCCCCCATGAGAAAAAAAAATGAAAGAAAAGGAAGAAAGACTCAGCTATAAATTCCTTAAATTAGTAGGCTATTAAAGCTTAATTTCAAGACATAGACATCTGATGATCATCTTGAAAATTATGTTTATGTAGATACCGAGCCTACTCGAGTTCGGGAACAATCTACAAATAGGATCGATCGAGGAAAAAGCAAAGAAGTATAGGTGAGTGCATATACATAGCATGATTATAGAAATATCCTGCATTCTAGACTTGTGATAAGTCTAGATTTATATCTCGATACATGAGCATATTCTGTATTATGAGACATGACATGAATTCATAGAAAATGCATTATATGACATGAATATGTGAGAAAAATTATGAGCTATGTGAAAAGGTAAGAAATTACATGTCTACGCGATATAGACTACGCGAAATGTAAAAGCCCATGTTATGTAGATGAGAACTATAGGTATAGTTGGCATGCCAAGGGTAGAGGGTCTACGCGGTTCTTTAGGACATATGTATATCCTTTGGAACCTGTGTGAAGTCTTGAAAGACACATAATTGATCCATAGTATATGTATATGATTCTTAAGGAATTCTATGTGGTCCTTATGGACATCATTATATGGCACTACGGTGCAATTCTACGCGGTTCTTTAGGACATATGTATATCCTTTGGAACCTGTGTGAAGTCTTGAAAGACACATACTTGATCCATAGTATATGTATATGATTCTTAAGGAATTCTATGTGGTCCTTATGGACATCATTATATGGCACTCCGGTGCAATTCTACGGGGCACTTCGGTGCATTGATACGAGCTGTGGTGACAGCATAGTGCACAACCTCACATTACTCAGATACCTTAGGTTCTCAATATGCTATCATGGGCCATTAAACTTATTAATACAGATTCATGAATGTTACAGTCATACGCTTACAGGTATGGATATGAATGATGTATACTACATGGATTAAGTACATGTTTGCATCTCATCTCATATGATCATGATATCTTCATTACATGTGCTTTATTATTATTGCCTCACTAAGTCGATGACTTAGCGTGTGAGTGTTTCACACGTAGGATCCGAAGAAATAGACGAGACAGGTGAAGCAGCTTGACAGTATTACTCCTGCAACCATCAGATCAGAAGCAACTTAATCAGTAGGTCATTTTGTTATGTAAATAGCAGTTGGCATGTAATTAAAGGGTTAAGTTGTGTATGCTCTGAATATTTTGGTAAACCTATATTACAGTATGTATATTATTGTATTTTTTTTATATAAGACTAAATATTTTACTATTATTTATTAAGAGTTGTGTTTTAAAGTCAATGTAGTATCTCTGACTCATATCCGGGTCGGGTATGGGTTGGGGGTGTTACATTTAATGGTATCAGAGCTATGGTTTAGCCGATTCTAGGCATAAACCAGAGTCTATGGAGTCTTTAAATAGAATACATGCCAACTAATAGCGAGAACTTCTGATCTGGTATAGTATGAGTATGTTGTTTTGCTAATAGAATAATGTGGTTATTCTTATTAGATGTCCGGACATAATAGCTCCCGAAGTGAAGCGGGAGAAGATATGCATGCTGAAAGCAGTAATTCACCTGCCCTGGCCAGGCAAGGTGAAGAACAGGCATCTCAAGAAGTGCCTGTGCAAGATCAAGATACGTTCTTCAGAACGTTAGACGCTATTCTGACGCGTCTTCAACCTCCTGCTCCACTAACTACAAGAATGAATGTAGCAAAAGAGTTAAGAAGTTTAGGAGCTCCCGAATTTAAGGGAGAAGCTGAGGAAGGTCCAGTGTCAGCGGATATTTGGATGAATGATTTGAAAATCATGTTAGAGGGTCTCCACTGTTCTGAAGTGGAGAAATTAGATGGAGCTGTGTCTTTATTGAGGGGTCAGGCGAGAATATGGTGGACGAACGTCACCATGAGGATGTCAACCGACCAGTTGACTTGGTCTTTGTTTTTAGAAGAATTTAAAAACAAGTATATTGGAGATCAGTTTATCCGACAAATGAAGCAGGAGTTTATGAATTTGAAGCAGATGAGCCGCTCTGTATATGAGTACGAATGTGAGTTTAATAAGCTGAGCAGGTTTGCAGCTGAGCTTGTGCCTACTGAGAAAGATGCTTATGAATGGTTCGTGGAGGGCTTGCGCCCTAGACTTAAAGAAATGTTGATAGTATTAAACTTGTCCTCGTTCCAGGAGGTGATCAATCGTGCAAAAGCTCTTGAAAGGGCTCAGAATGAACGATTTGGGGACTCAAGAGTTCAGACATCAAAGAGGACGACTACTTCTTCTAGCTCAGTACCAACAAAAAGGGGAAGAGACTCGGGATTTCGATCACAAACTAGATCAGAATCAGTTGCATCGTCTGCTAGGGGAGCAAGTCAGGCAAGACCTAGACAGACGCAGTCAGTGGAATCTGGTGCTGGGAGATCTACTCCGGGTCAAGGGAGACAGTGTCAGCATTGTGGGAAAAACCATTATGGAGCTTGTCGTATGGCAGCAGGGACTTGTTTTCGATGTGGAGATGCCGGACATTTTGTCCGGGATTGTCCAGTGATTGTTGGTGAGCCGGCACCATCTGGAAGAGCTGGTTCTTCCTCACAAAGAGGACGAGGAAGAGGCAGAGGAAGGAACCCGTCTGAATTCTCTGCTCAACCTGAAGTTCGATCCACTGCTCGAGTATACAACCTAAAGACAAGTGAAGACCGTGATGACCCTGATATTATAGCAGGTACTTTTCAGTTGTATGATAAATTAGTATTGGTACTGATTGATCCGGGTTCTAATTATTCTTATATTACAAGTAAGTTAGTAAAGGAGTTGGGGATTCCCTTAGAAGCTACGAGTAATGAGATTATAGTAACAACTCCGTTACGCCATAGTGCCCGGGTGAATAAAGTCTGTAAGGGGTGTCCCATAAAGGTTCAGGGAATTGAATTCCCTGCTAATCTGATGGAATTACCCTTTGACGAGTTTGAAGTGATTCTGGGAATGGATTGGTTGTTCCGTTATTATGGAGATGTTAGTTGCAGATTGAAAAAGGTAACTCTGAAAAGTCCAGAAGGAATAGAGATAAGTGTGAGCAGTGAAAAGTTTAATCCTTTAGCAAATGTAATATCAGTGATGTCTGCCAAGAAATTATTGCTACAAGGATGACAGGGTTTTCTTGCAAATGTGATGGATTCAAGAGCTCAAGAGAAAAGGTTAGAGGAAATTCCAATAGTTCGAGAGTTCCCTGATGTTTTTCCTGCTGAATTGCCAGGATTACCTCCGGATAGAGAGGTAGAATTCCAAATTGAAATAATGCCGGGAACAGCTCCGATTGCAATGGCACCTTATCGAATGGCTCCGAAAGAATTGCAAGAGTTAAAGAATCAATTACAAGAGTTGCTAGAGAAGGGATTTATCTGACCAAGTGTATCGCCTTGGGGAGCTCCGGTGTTATTTGTTAAAAAGAAGGATGGATCAATGCGTCTTTGCATTGACTATCGACAGCTCAATAAAGTGACCATCAAGAACAAGTATCCCCTTCCGCGCATTGATGACTTGTTTGATCAACTAAAAGGAGCTTCGGTATTTTCGAAGATTGATTTACGTTCGGGTTATCATCAATTGAAGATCCAGGAGAAATATATTCCGAAGACAGCTTTCAGAACGAGATATGGTCATTATGAATTCATCGTAATGCCATTCGGAGTAACGAATGCACCTGCTGCTTTCATGGATCTTATGAACAGGATTTTTCAGCCTTATCTGGACCAGTTTGTTGTTGTCTTTATTGATGACATATTGGTTTACTCGAAGTCCATTGAAGAGCACAGCACACATTTGAGGCTAGTTTTGCAAATTCTCCGGGATAAAAATCTCTATGCGAAATTGCCTAAATGTGAATTTTGGCTAGACGAAGTAATTTTCTTAGGGCATGTGATCTCGGCAGTTGGGATTAGAGTAGACCCTCAGAAGGTTAAAGCTATAATGGATTGGGAAGTTCCTAAGAATGTGTCTGAAGTTCGGAGTTTTCTGGGACTTGCCGGTTACTATCGAAGATTCGTTAAGAATTTTTCTATGATTGTGCTGCCTCTAACAAAGTTAATGAGAAAGAACGTACCCTTTGTTTGGACTTCTGAATGTCAAGAAAGCTTCGAAGCTTTAAAGAGAATTCTGACGGAAACTCCGATATTGGTTCAACCGGAATCTGGCAAGAATTTTGTAGTATACAGTGACGCATCCCATAACGGGTTGGGGTGTGTATTAATGCAAGAATGAAAAGTGGTAGCGTACGCATCGAGACAGTTGAAACCACATGAAAGGAATTACCCCACTCATGATTTAGAAATGGTTGCTGTAGTATTCGCTCTCAGGATTTGGCGTCATTATCTTTATGGGGAGCGTTGTTACTTATATACGGATCATAAGAGCCTGAAGTACCTGATGACTCAAAAAGAATTGAATTTGAGGCAACATAGATCGGTAGAGTTCTTAAAGGATTATGATGTGATAATTGACTATCATCCCGGAAAGGCTAATGTGGTAGCAGATGCTCTGAGTAGAAAGACGTTTGCAGCTTTACGAGCTATGGATGCAAGATTATCTTTAACGGGAGACGGTGGTCTTTGTGCGGAATTAACCCTTAAACCAGCATGGTTGGAACGAATAGGAGAATTGCAAGGTAAAGATGAAATGTGCTTGAAAAGAATTGAACAAGTAAAGAACAAAGAGATTAAAGACTTTGAGATTAAGTCAGATGGAAATCTATATTGTAAAGGAAGAATTGTAATACCCGACAATGACGACTTGAAGAAAGAAATATTAACAGAGGCTCATTGCAGTCCGTTAACGATGCACCCGGGTGGAACCAAGATGTATATGGATTTGAAGGATCGATTTTGGTGGTCAGGGATGAAGCGAAGCATCACAGAATTTGTGTCTAAGTGTTTGATATGTCAACAAGTCAAAGCCGAGCATCAAGTTCCATCAGGATTATTGCAACCGCTTTTCATTCCTCAATGGAAATGGGAAAATGTTACGATGGATTTTGTTTCGGGGTTACCCTTGACCCCGAACAAAAGAGAATCAATCTGGGTAATTGTTGATCGATTAACTAAGTCAGCGCATTTTCTTCCGGTTAGAACGGATTTCTCTATGGAAAGGTATGCAGAGTTGTATATTAGAGAAGTTATTAGATTGCATGGAGTACCTGTTTCCATAGTCTCTAATCGAGACCCTCGATTCACTTCTAGATTCTGGAAATCTTTGCATGGAGCGTTGGGGACTCGTTTAAACTTTAGTACAGCTTTTCATCCTCAGACTGATGGGCAATCAGAGAGAACTATTCAGGTATTGGAAGATATGCTGAGAGCATGCGTAATGGAATTTAAGGGATCATGGGAAAAGTATTTACCGCTGGCAGAGTTCGCTTACAACAATAGTTATCAGTCTAGTATAAAGATGGCCCCATATGAAGCATTATATGGGAGAAAATGTCGTACTCCATTAAATTGGTATGAACTCAAAGACCGAAGTGTTCTTGGTCCGGATTTAATTCAAGATGTAGAACAGAAAGTTCGAGAAATTCAGCATAACCTCAAAGTGGCCTCTGATCGGCAAAAGTCCTATTCTGATCTTAAAAGGAAAGAAATTGAATTTCAAGTTGGAGATAAAGTGTTTTTAAAAGTGTCCCCATGGAAGAAGGTGTTGAGATTTGGTCGAAAAGGAAAATTGAGTCCTCGGTTTATTGGACCTTATGAGATTGTAAAGAGAGTAGGACCGGTAGCATATCAGCTAGCTTTACCACCTGAGATGGAAAAGATACATGATGTCTTTCACGTTTCAATGCTTCGAAGATATCGATCGGATCCCTCCCATATCATAAATCCAGAAGAGATTGAGGTTCGTCCTGACTTGACTTATGAGGAAGAACCGATTCAAATTTTAGCACATGAAGTTAAGCAATTGAGGAACAAGATTATTCCTTTGGTCAAAGTGTTGTGGAGAAATCACAAAGTAGAAGAAGCAACATGGGAGCGTGAAGAAGATATGCGACATCAATACCCTCATTTGTTCGTGCAATGAAAATTCGAGGACGAATTTTCTTAAGGGGGAGAGATTTGTAACATCCTCCATGTCGGGTGAGTGATTAATTTGCAAAGTTTCAACATTTGGTGATTAAAGTAGAATAATTATATAGTTTAAAAAGTATGGTTAGTAAATATGAGATGGAGGTAAGGACCAAATGGTCATTTGTAAGGAAATTTTTAATTAAAATAAAATGTTATGGGGTTATATGAGAACCCACGTGTGACATTAGGTTTCCAGAACCCTCTCATTTCTTCTTCCTTCTTCCTTATTTTCTTCTCTTCCTTCTCTCAACGTGAAGCTTGCAAGTAAAGGTAAGAATCTGAACCTTGGTAGTTTCTTTGATTTTTAAGATTGGAAATGAAAGTTTGTATGTTATATAAGCTAAAGGAAAGCTTATATGACATTAAAACAACAAGATAAGTGTTTTAGAGATATATTTGGAAAATGAATTTTTAGATGAAATTTTGATAGGAATGAGTTTTTGAAGTTTGAATAAGATTTTTGACTTGTCAAGAAGCTAACTAAGAAGTATGAGGTGTTAGAATTCAAATTAGAACATATTGGAATTTGGGTTGGATTCTTAAATTCTACATGGAGAATTAGATTTCTAGGTTTTAGAGGTATTTAATGGATAATAATTAGTTAAAGTAAGTGTATGAAAGCTAAGAGTAGTAAAGAGAGTGAAATATGTATGTTTGAGCTGAAATGGGATGATTTCCGAGCTCAAAATAGGATTTCTGAGTTAGGGGAATCGGTACCCATTCAAGGGGAACCGATACCCCCTCAACGGATATGAATTTCCAGATTACTAGAGGGGAATCGATACCCCCAGGGGGGAACCGATACCCCCTCATCGTATATGAAATTCCAGAATGCTTGTGGGGAATCGATACCCCAGGGGGGAACCGATTCCCCATGAGAAAAAAAATGAAAGAAAAGGAAGAAAGACTCAGCTATAAATTCCTTAAATTAGTAGGCTATTAAAGCTTAATTTCAAGACATAGACATCTGATGATCATCTTGAAAATTATGTTTATGTAGATACCGAGCCTACTCGAGTTCGGGAACAATCTACAAATAGGATCGATCGAGGAAAACGCAAAGAAGTATAGGTGAGTGCATATACATAGCATGATTATAGAAATATCCTGCATTCTAGACTTGTGATAAGTCTAGATTTATATCTCGATACATGAGCATATTCTGTATTATGAGACATGACATGAATTCATAGAAAATGCATTATATGACATGAATATGTGGGAAAAATTATGAGCTATGTGAAAAGGTAAGAAATTACATGTCTACGTGATATAGACTACGTGAAATGTAAAAGCCCATGTTATGTAGATAAGAACTATAAGTATAGTTGGCATGCCAAGGGTAGAGGGTCTACGCGGTTCTTTAGGACATATGTATATCCTTTGGAACCTGTGTGAAGTCTTGAAAGACACATACTTGATCCATAGTATATGTATATGATTCTTAAGGAATTCTATGTGGTCCTTATGGACATCATTATATGGCACTACGGTGCAATTCTACGCGGTTCTTTAGGACATATGTATATCCTTTGGAACCTGTGTGAAGTCTTGAAAGACACATACTTGATCCATAGTATATGTATATGATTCTTAAGGAATTCTATGTGGTCCTTATGGACATCATTATATGGCACTCCGGTGCAATTCTACGGGGCACTTCGGTGCATTGATACGAGCTGTGGTGACAGCATAGTGCACAACCTCACATTACTCAGATACCTTAGGTTCTCAATATGCTATCATGGGCCATTAAACTTATTAATACAGATTCATGAATGTTACAGTCATACGCTTACAGGTATGGATATGAATGATGTATATTACATGGATTAAGTACATGTTTGCATCTCATCTCATATGATCATGATATCTTCATTACATGTGCTTTATTATTATTGCCTCACTAAGTCGATGACTTAGCGTGTGAGTGTTTCACACGTAGGATCCGAAGAAATAGACGAGACAGGTGAAGCAGCTTGACAGTATTACTCCTGCAACCATCAGATCAGAAGCAACTTAATCAGTAGGTCATTTTGTTATGTAAATAGCAGTTGGCATGTAATTAAAGGGTTAAGTTGTGTATGCTCTGAATATTTTGGTAAACCTATATTACAGTATGTATATTATTGTATTTTTTTTTATATAATACTAAATATTTTACTATTATTTATTAAGAGTTGTGTTTTAAAGTCAATGTAGTATCTCTGACTCATATCCGGGTCGGGTATGGGTTGGGGGTGTTACAATGGTGGTCAAGGGAACATCACGGGATGGATAAGTTGTATAAAAATTATTTTATACAAACTATCTCAAGTTTTAAAACACAAAATATTATACTCTAAATGCTAAAATCCTGAGCCTATAATGTACATAAACTCTAAACCAATGTAATTAAAATTTCAAAACACTGCGTTTATGCTAAACGGGGATACCCGTTTCCCCACGGTTTTTATCGATTTCCCGATGGGGATCTCCGTTTAAATTCCCGTGGTTTTTTAAACGAGTACGGGTATCGATTTTTTAAATGGGGACGGGGAAGGGGGGACCAATACAAGCCCGAACCCGGCCCGTTACCATCCCTAGATTTAAGTAAGGGTCTGTTTGTTTGCCGTAATTGAAATTACGGAATTGGTTTTCCTCGAATTCCCGTGTTTGTTTCACGTAATTCGTTTTCCGGAAAATGTTTTCCGTGTTTGTTTCACGTAATTCGTTTTCCGGAAATTGTTTTCCAGTGTTTGTTTCACGTAATTGGTTTTCCTGAACGTAATTCATTTTCCTAGTAACAAAATTTCCTTTTTGTTTTCTGGAAAATGACTTACGGATTCATTTTCCGTAAGTCATTTTTCGAACTTTTCACTTCAAAGAATAAATACTCAAAATAATTTTATTTTAGAGAAAATAACCTCAGTGACCAAAAATGCCTTATAATATACAATTTTAACCAACTTTTTTTGGATTTGCCAAAATGACCAACTAAATCGCAATGCGATCGATAATTCGCAACGCTTTCTCCGGTATCGCAAATCAGTTTCCAGATTCGCAACGCGATTCTGACTATCGCATTGCGATTTTCCAAATTCGCGTTGCGATTTTCCTAATTCGCAATGCGAATACGTAAATCGCAATGCGAATACGTAAATCGCAATGCGAATACGTAAATCACAATGCGAATACGTAAATCGTAATGCGAATATGTAAATCGCAACGCGAATCTGACTATCGCAATGCGATTTACATAGCGCCATTCGTATCCAACGCGTATTTTTTTTTCAAATTCCAAACACGAATATATTAATATATTGGAACACTGAACCGTCCACAGTATATCCCGTAATCGTAACTCATAACCTAAAACCCTAAATCACAACTCAGTCTCATCTCCATCTCTCACTCTCTAAGGCGACATCCGTCCCCATCTCCGACGAAATCAGTACCCATCTCCGACGATATCAGTCTCCATCTCCGGCGAAATCATTCACGATCAAAAAATGGAAAATCAACCAAATCAACCACCGAGGTTTAGTTTTTTTAATTATTTTTATTTTGAAACTTTTGCATTATTATTAGGTTTTTCATATTGAAATTGATGATAAGTGTACTGGTGTTTTCAATAATAGATTAACCATTTCACTTAGATTGCTTATTATATTCATTCGATTGCTGCCAATACTGCTAAACTGTTTAGTCTTTAACCCTGTGAAGTTAGTATTTGTCTTTGTTTTGTCTTTTGGTTGAAGTAATGCAATCCATTCAAGTTTCTTTCAATTTTAGTATTTGAAACCGAGAATGACTATCGCAATGCGATTCTGTCGTTGCGATTTTCATTTCGCATTGCGATAGTCATTTTCGTGTTGCGATTTTCATTTTTGTGTTGCGATTTTAAGTTTCAGAAACTATTCTTCTTCTGGAAATTGAAACTTGAATGAATTGCATTACTTCAACCAAAAAACAAAGACAAATACTAAATTCACAGTGTTGCAAATTTAAGTTTGAAGAATAAACTACTACTCTTTATGTTTATTGTTCTTGTTATATCTTCACAGTGTAGTTTTTGGTATATCTAACTTGGTATGTTTATTGTTTTTGCAGAACTTTTATTCGGCTCAATTGACCTTAAGAAATAAAGTAAGCCTGGCCAAAACAATTGCGTCGAAGCTTTCACCTGCACAAAGAAAAATATTTGAGGATACTTGCTTCGGGCCATGGCTAAAAAGTACAACATCCGGGTGTAGATGCTATGTTGACCCATCTGTTTCTTCAAACCATGACTAGCGATCTACCAGAGACTATACAACGTCGTGATGAAGAGATATGGTTTGATTTTCCACCGGCGTATACGTGTTTTGGGCGGGAGGAGTTTTGCTTAATCACCGGTCTACGCTTTGGACACGATGATGTAGATCCGTACACTAGACATATTACCCGCCTATCATGGTTTTCCCGGGTTTTTCCTGACCTGTCAACGGAGAAGTCGAATTTACACGTGGAAGACTTGATGAGATTATTGAATAAGAAAGATGGTTTTACTCGGATGGATGACGTCGATGTTGTCCGAGTATGCCTTCTAATACTTTTGCAAGTCGGCTTTTTAGGCAGAGAGGCCCGACAACCTATTCCTAATGATCTAATTAAATTGGTAGAGAACCTAAATGCATGGAACCTGTTTCCGTGGGGTTATTATCTATGGAAAGCTACATGGAATAAGTTGTCGTCTGCCTTTGATGATCGGAAAAGTTTGTGTGGCGATGGTTCCAAATACACTTTTTCAGGCTTTATTTGGGTCTTTAAGGTAATAATTTTTATATAATGTTTCCAAAATTATAATTAATTCTTTAACAATTACTAATGTTTGTTATTATATTGTTTGTAGATTTTGATATTTGAGGCCTTTCCCGCCATGCAGACATATGCATTAAAAACTTCTAATGATATTCATAGGGCTATTTTCTGGAAGAGGAAACGGTCCTTACAGCAATGGGAAGATTTACTACCGTATACTACAATAAATAATGTAAGTTAACACAAATACTACCATATGTTTATAAACAAGTTATTACTAGTACACGTTTAACTTTGTTTGAGCTTTTATATTGTTAGGAGGCCAACACTCCATTACAGAGGCTGACACCCACGGAAGCTGAGCTTGCCATTAATTGGTGGCAAGCTAGTAAGCGTTTTTTTGATGGCACGGATGATGAGTAGCCACTACTTCGAGAGCCATCACCTCACCCAGATCCATCACCTGATCGACCCGAATATACACCTCCACAACGAGAGTCATCACCTATTCTGTCACATCATCGAGCCTCTTCTCCACCATCACCTCATGATAGGCGACCGATAAAGATGCCACGACGTTTATCTCCCTGTTCTCCACCTCCACTTCCACCTCCACGGGATGAGTTAGGGGAGTTACGTAATGAGGTCAATGCCTTGCGTGAGGAGGTCGGTACTTTACGCGATGACAATGGTGCATGGCGTGTTGAGGTGTCTACTTTACGTGGTGAGGTAGCAGCTCTACGTGAGATTGTAGCATCGTTGTAGAACGAGGTTCATACTCTACGCAACGAGGTAAGTTTAATATTTTTCATATTTAACTTGATGATAAATTTACTCGTAATTTCACTTAGATTGCTTAGTAAATTCATTCGGTTGCTGCCAATACTGTTTAACTGTTTATTCTTTAACCCTGTGAAGTTAGTATTTGTTTTTGGTTGTCTTTTGGTTGAAGTAATGCAATCCATTCAAGTTTCAATTTGCAGAAGAAGAATAGTTTACTATCGCAATGCGAAAATGACTATTGCAATGCGAAAATGACTATCGCAATGCGAAATGAAAATCGCAACAACAAAATCGCAACGTGAAAATGACTATCGCAATGCGAAAATGACTATCGCAATGCAAATTTGACTATCGCAATGAAAGAATCGCAATGCGAAATGAAAATTGCATTGTGATTCTCTCGTTGCGATAGTCAAATTCGTATTGTGATAGTCAAATTCGCATTGCGATAGTCATTTTCGTGTTGCGATAGTCATTTTCGCGTTGCGATTTTAAGTTTCAGATTCTATTCTTCTTCTGCAAATTGAAACTTGAATGAATTGCATTACTTCAACCAAAAGACAAATACTAACTTCACAGTGTTGAAAATTTAAGTTTCAAGAATAAACTACTACTCTTTATGTTGTCATTGAACCTGCACTAAACCTATATGTTGTCCTTTTAAATGTTTATATAAGTGCTTACTTCTGGAATGTTATCTGATGCATTTTGTGAACAATGATATAATAATGACTTGGGTGAATACCGTGCAAGTTTGAAATATATTTGTCTTTGTTTTCACTGTTTAATATCATGTCTGTTTATTTACTGATTTATGTATTAATTTATTTTTAGCGGCCCGCTAAGGTGGATGCTCTACGTCGGGTTTTTCTTGCAAGACGTAGTTCACACATCAGACGGCGTGCACGTGCCATTTCATCTCCGTTCACCCCAATAGTGCGAAGAATCCGTAAGAAAAAGCCCGACTCACCTGTCATCGTTCAAGAGGCCTCCCCTATCGTTCAAGAGGCCCCTATCATCCCTCAAGAGTCCCCTCCCACCGTTCAAGAGGCCACTGTCATCGTTGAAGAGGTCCCTCCCAACATTCTAGAGCCCGATTCACACGGCGTAATATATCGAATTATTGAGAAGCCCCCTCACGTGCCAGACATGATGGATGACTGTTGGCTTTCGTATAAGTTACCGGCCAGTACCATTTCGGCAGATGAAGTGGAGAGGAAACAACTACCGAAAACAATTCTGGATAATACCCTTTGGGCTAAGACCGCAGTTGATTTTTATCTACATGAGCGGAGCCAAGGGTGTTACGCTGACATATACAAACTCAACGATGATATGCATTTGTTGATTGAACGGTCTTGGTGGGGTGTATTATTAGGGGTTGAAGACAACGACTATTTTGATGGGGGGTAAGTCTTATATTTCTTCTTATATTTCAGTTTGATTAATTTTTTTAAAAATTTATGTAATTCACTAATATATGTTTTTTTTTTGTAAAACATCATATTAATGCATGGGTGACACGTCTTCTAATTGTAAGGAAATTGAAGAAAAATAAAAAAAAACGCGATATACAATTATGCTGACGTCTTTTCACGTAGTTCACTTGAAGAATCAACGACATGAATCATATGTGTTGGCTAATGGACAAGCTAAACTTTATCCTGCATGGTGGGAGGTCGATAAGGTTAGTATTTATTTGTTTAAATATTTTAAAGGTGTTCATAAATAAGTGCGCAATTTGAATTATTACATTTCGATGCAGGTGTTTATCCCTGTTTTGGAATGTACTCATTGGCTTCTCGTTGAGCTTCAGCTCCCATCCCTAAAGACAATAGTATATGAAAGCATGATAAATTACATATCATTGTCTGATTTGAGAGATATTATTAAGGGATGGAGCTCTCATTTGGCTAAATTCTTGGATGCAATTAATTATTGGACTAATTCTGGAAACAAGAAGCCAAAGAAGTTCAATGTTACAGTTATCATAGACGAGACCGCGCCACAACAAATGAAGGAAGCCAGAGGGGATTGTGGTCCTCTCGTATGCATGTGCTTGGAGCGTTTGACGATAGGAAGTACACAGTTTCTACCTCCCACCGATAGAGATAGAGGTGCAGTAGGCTTGTGGTTTTGGCATTTTATGGCTAGAATGATATATGCGAGACGTTGCCTACCTGCATCCGCGTTATGAAAGTGTCCATAAACAATTTGTAAGTCAAATGCAAGTGTTGTTAAACATATATACTCTTTTTGGTTTGAAAATGTTTGGTTAAGTAGCTAGAATTCAATAATTTGTTGTTTGTAGGTTTTAGATGTGTAGAAAGTGTTGCTGATTCAATGTTTGGTTTCTGCAGGTTAATCCTAAAGTGAGCTGCGTGAAATGGATGTATGGGTGCAAAAGTTGATTCAATAATTGATGAGGAAATAATTCTTATTATTATTTTTTGATTGTTTAATTGATTTGTAAAAGATGATTTGTAAATGTTGATTTGTTTAATTGATGTGTACATAATTATTATTTGTGCTTGTTTAATTGATTGAAATATAATAGTTGATTTGTTGATTTCAATATGCATTATGTTGAATGCAAAACAGACTATCGCAACGCAGAAATAAAAATCGCAACGAGAGAATCGCAATGCGAAAATGAAAATCGCAATGCGAAAATGAAAATCGCAATGTGAAAATAAAAATCGCAACGCGAAACTAAATTTGCGTTGCGATTTTTATTTTCGCATTGCGATTCTCTCGTTGCGATTTTCATTTCGCATTGTGATTCTCTCGTTGCGATAGTCATTTCCGCGTTGCGATAGTCAATTTCGCGTTGCGATAGTCATTTCTGTGTTGCGAAAGTCATATTCGCGTTGCGATTTCCGCGTTGCGATAGTCAAATGAATGTCTAATAAGTGATAACAACTGAACATATCATAGCAATGTTCAAACTCAAGTTACTAATACATGCCTAACTGAAAATGTTAAAAGTTCACACATAATATACACATAATACAACGTTTGCATTTAAAAATCACCTAAGTTAACAGTCCCAAAAGGAGAAGCTGGTTGTGATTGGGATTTTGATGAGGATCCATATTTTGGTAGAGGAAAAAATGATTATGATGGCACTAGTGATCCACATGTCAACCTTGTATGACCACTTTCCTTGCACCGACTACATGTCGATCTCTTCTTCTCTTCACCCTTAGACGATATACGATCGTGACTTTTTGGTTGGCCAGGTAGCCTTTTGTCCATGGCTGGTGGCAAAACTGTTTGTAAGTCATCTGGTATGTCCCACTCAGAAGGATGTGGAATAGGGTAGACAATCTCGACATAAGTCTGTCGATATACTTCTGTAGTGTAGCAATTCATAGCGTATGCGCTTGAATCATCTTGGTTTAGATGAAGAGCAACTTTTATAACATGGTCACACAGATAACCAGATGTTTGCCATTTCATACAACTACACGTCTTTGCATTTAGATCGACAAGCCCATTTAAGTTATTATCCAGTACTTCAAACAAAGTGTTTGAACATGGTTCAACTCTCCATGACATTGACTTCACAACACGTTTCGTTATCTTTTTTTCAGTCCATTGTGTAACACGATGTTCCAATGTTCCTGTAAATTTAAATAAATAATACTTAGTAAAATATATGATAAGTTACGAATTTAAAGAAATAATACCTGCATGGTTTCTTTTCTTGTAGTACCACTGTTGAATAGAGGCTCGAAAAAACTCCATTAACATAGTAATGGGTAATTTCTGGGAATGACGACTTAGAGCGTTGATTAATTCTGCACTATTAGACGTCATGAAACCATATCTTTCTCCAAGTTGATGTACTCTTGACTATCTTTCAAACCCGACATCTTCTAGTGTTTGAGCACACTGAGGCAAAACACGTCTTAAACAGTTTATATGCTTATTAAAATCCACTTCCCGGTAAGCTTTTACAGCCTTCCAGTATGTTCATTTGTGATTTTTTATACCAGCAGACCTTGATTTTAGATTTCTATACAAATGAACACCACAAAGTCCATGAAAAGCATCTGGGAAACACCTTCTAACAGCGTTGTCAATTGAGTTTGCCCTATCGGATATGATTGTCAGATTGCTAATAGGACCTATACAATCCCTAAGATGCCCCATAAACCATGTCCATGAATCAGAGGTTTCAGATTTGCCAACCCCGTAAGCTATTGGCAGTATCCCATTGTTAGCATCCATGGCTACTGCTAATAAGTTTACTCCAAGGTATCGACCTTTTAAATGTGCTCCATCAACTATAATAACTGGGCACATGCAAGTAATAAACGAACGTATCTACAAAATCATATACACAAGAAATATAATCATTTAAATGTGAAATGCATGTAACTAACAAAAATGAGTCAACAAAATTATATTGATTTACTAACCGCAGCACCAATGGCGATAAATAGAACCTCAAAGCGTCCATCTCTATCTGTTTTGATATGAGTTACCGACCCAGGATTTTTCAGCTTTAAATTGTGACAATAAGCCAGTAGTTGGGCAAACGATGCTTCTGGCAACCCCCTCAACAATTCCAAGGCATAACATTTGGCTCTCCAAGCTTGAGAATATGAGATACTAATCTTGAACCGAGCATTCATGTCAGTCATAATTTCATGTCCCCGATATACCATGCCATTCAAAAACATTAACTCAGCTAGAAAACTACCCAACACCTTTTTGTTTTCCTGTCTATGGTGAGGAAAAACTTGGGTTCTTGAACATGTATGTTTATCAATAAAAGTCCTAACTTGAAACATTTCTCAATCTTTTATCATCTTTGCAATCATACGCCACGTACAGTTTTTGTCAATCATACACCTTGTTTCGAAACGATCTTTGCTTGATTTGTTAACTTTTAGTTGATAGCCATCTTCCACACATTTCGTATAAAAAGTTATCTTCAAGTCTTCCTTTGTATCAAAACAATCATCTTTCTTGATACGAATAATTTTTGTGTAACAATCAACTGCTATCTTTACCAACTCTTTTTCCGGTATCTGAAGTAGTTCTGGCATATTCTAATTATACTCCCGTGGCATTTTCTTCGGGGACTTTTCTTTGGGGATTTCTTCTTCTTCTTTTTCTTCTTCAGGGTTATATGAATTATAGAATGGATGTTCAACATGTTCATTTACAGTCGTAACTTCCTCCTCATTATCATCAACAACATCTTCCTCGGCAACGGCTGTTTCATCATCAAAATTCGGGTATTGACCAATATCAAAATCATTACACGCAGGGTCTGTTTCTTCTTCTGAAAAATCATTAAAATCCGAGTATTGACTAAGATCAAAGTCCGGGTATTGACCAAGATCAAATTTCGAATACTGACTAGTACTCACAATTTTTTCTGTTGGCTCATCATCGTCTAACTGGTCAATACGTAAACCAGAATTTGGTGCTGAAAGTTTATTGGGATTTGGATTAGGGAAAGGTTGTGGGTTTTGAGATTGTGTTTGGCATTGGAAATGTGGTGAAACAATATTTGCTTGGTGATGAAATTGTGGTGGAACCATTAAATTTTGAGCACCATAAACTGGGGTTGAAAAACTTAGTTGATTACTACCCTCTACTGACCCAACTTCACTACTTCTAGGTTCAACAACATACAATGTAACATCATCACTTGAAACACTAATGTAAGCAATGAATCGTTCAACATCTTCATTGTCGGTTAACAAATAGACTTTACCATTTCTCTTATAAGATAGCCTAAATCCACTCAGGGGCTCTAAATTCAATTTATTTGCAACACGTAACATTAGAGTTTCATAAGTTAACTTTTTTAATGACAGTTTTAGTTGAAGATTCATGGGTAAAGGCATATATTGTAAAACACCATGAACATTCTCCCATGACCCTCCAAAACACAAATCTATCCAAACATGATCAACATTAGATGATTTCATTATTGTAAATTAATTTACTAAACAAACGAGCTGCGAAACTAAATCTTGTTGCCGGATGGGGAAGGATGTCGTTGGATATAGGAACGGATGTCGCCGGAGAGAGTGATAGATGGAGATGGAATGAGTTACGATTTAGGGATTTAGGTTATGAGTTGCTGCTGCGTAGTTATATACCCAAAACATTTGTGTTGCGAAACTAAAACCTGTTGCGAATTCAGAAATCGAGTTGCGAATTTGAAATTCAGTATTGCGATAGTCAGAATCGTGTTGCGATAGTCAGAATCTCGTTGCGATAGTCAGAATCTCGTTGCGATAGTCAAATTCGCGTTTCAATTTACGTAGTCGCATTGCGATTTACGTATTCGCATTGCGATTTACGTATTCGCATTGCGATTTACGTATTCGCATTGCGAATTAGGAAAATCACAACGCGAATTTGGAAAATTGTAATGCGATAGTCAGAATCGCATTGCGAATCTGGAAACTGATTTGTGATACCGGAGATCGCGTTGCGAATTATCGATCGCATTGCGATTTAGTTGGTCATTTTGGCAAATCCAAAAAAAGTTGGTTAAAATCGTATATTATAAGGCATTTTTGGTCACTGAGGTTATTTTCTCTTTATTTTATGAATTTAATATTAATAAAATATTTTAATATCATTTTCATCAAAATATTATTTATTAATTTATTAATATTTATAATAATATAATATTATATTTTTAATATTATATAAAATAATCAATTATATTATAATAATATAAGATATTATATTTTATTTTAATAATATATAATAAAAAATTATATATTTAATAATGAATAATATTATTTATATATTTTAATAATATTTTAATAAAGATATTTAAAATATACTAATTAATATTTTTAAAATATAATATAACACTATTACTTTAATAAATATTTATAATATTTTTATTTCACTAAAATATACAAAAATTAATATTTTTATTAATAAAATTATAAAAATACTATTTAATAATAAATAAATTATTTTTAATAAAAAAAGTGTTATGATAAATAATATTATTTATTGTATTTAATATTTGTAATAAATAATTTTTAAAAAACTCTTCAACTAGTGGAAAAAAAGGTTTAAATAACATCTTCCAAACATCATAAAACGTTTTCCAGATGTTTTTCAGAAAAATGTAATTCATTTTACGGAAAACCTTTTCCGGAAAACGTTTTCCAGAAATGTAATTCATTTTCCAGAATTCAAATTCCAGTAATTCATTTTCCAGTAATTCAAATTCTAGTAATTCAAATTCCAGTAATTCATTTTCCGGAAAACCAATTACAGCCAAACAAACAGACCCTAAGTGTTAGTAAATTTGTGGGTTGAAATGAGTAAGTTCTGGGCAAAGGGTATCGGTACTGGATGAACAGTACGATACTTCAAGGAAAAATAGTTAAAATCTAGGTTTGGGTATCGATATTGAAAGAACAGTATCGATATCATAAGATGAAATTGTATAAATCAGAAGAATAGTATCGATACCGAAGGAGTAGCATTGATACCAAGGGTATCGATACCAATGTACAAGTATCAGTACCATTTTTAGAATCGAATTCCAGAATGTAGAAAGGGTATCGATACTGAAGTATAATATCGATATCATAGTAAGGAAGTATCGGTACTAGGACTAGGGTACCGATACTATTCAGATTTAAATTGTGAATTAAGTGTTTCTTTTAGCCTAAGTTATTGATGATTTATTTATAGTGATTCGAACTCCGACATTCATATAGGTCGTATCTTTGTGTAGATATCGAACGAAGGCAAGTTCCAGACGATTCGAAGTTATAAGAGCGTTCAAGAGTTATAAGTATATTGCTTTGACTAAGTGAGGCTAAGGTAAGTGCATATTACTATAAAGTATGATTATATGGAAAGAAGACTTGCGATGAGTCTATTTCCATTGTTTGATTGCATGATTTCATGAATACAAGTATATTATTGATATGGTTTCTATGTGTACATAAGTACAAACATATGTCTATATGTTACATGCACTGTTATACATGAACTATGTGTTACATGTCATCCTATGTGTTACATGATCTATGTGGATACATGAGCTAAAGGTATAATTGGCATGTCAAGAGTCGAGGGTTCTACACGGTCCTTTGGGACAATTCTACGTGGTCCTTCGGGACATTTCTACACGGTCCTTCGAGACATATCTATGTGGTCCTCCGGGACATTTCTACGTGGAACTTCGGTGCAATTTATACGAGTTGTGTTGACAGCATTAGTGCACAACCTCAATGCACTCACATACCTTAAGTTCTCAATGATGTACTATGGGCAATCAAAAGAAATAACATGAATGAATAGTGCATGATGTTATATATGTCTTATTTGATGAAATGCATAATGGTTTCTGTATACTATGTTGTTTATAGAAATTAAGTATATGATTGCATGTTTTAATGTTTTATTTATGCATATATGTCTCACTAAGTCAATTACTTAGCGTGTGAGTGTTTCACACGTAGGTACAAAGAAGCAGGAAGAGCAAAACTAGGCAGGTCAAGACAACATATCATTCCCGAAGATCATATCAGAAACGAATTGAATTGTATGTATTTTGTTATACTGAATTTGGTTGGCATGTAATTCAATGTTTGAATCGTATATGCTCTGATCAATTTTGTAAAAATATGTTATTGTAATCATGTAAATTATTGAGTTTATATTTTCAAATTGAGTTTGAACTTTCTTTATATACTTTGATCAAGGGTTCCACCATTTTTATACAAATAAAAGTTTAAATTTTCAACTAACTTTTAAAAATAAAGGATTTGAAAAGTTAATGTGACACCTCGGATTCGTTTCCAAGTCGGATACGGGTTAGAGGTGTTACAAAAAATATATATTAATTACCTAATTGTACCAAAAAAATCTAATTATACTTATAAAAAAGTTACCTACTTAATTCATCGTTAAAAAGTTAGGTACCTAAATGTATTAAAAAAATAGACACATAAAGTAAGATACGTAATTGTAAAAAGAAAAAAAACGAATGCCACAACATACATAAATACCAAATTAGATACCAAAAACTATATCCGCCTGTTAATATTTTGAATGTATGTCACAAGTGTACTTAATTATTAAGATAGAATTTGTTGAGACATTCGATCAAGGAAAATCGTCAAGAGGAGGTGAATTGGCAAATTAAAAAATTGTTGGAAGCTTTTGAAAGAAGTAAGAAATTGGTACAAGGATTTTAGAGTAGTTCAACTTCTTTAATGAAATTTACATCCACTACCTTAGCTTCTCAACTAAGGATTTCAACAAATTTACTAAATTGTTCTAACTTTTTAAGACAATGTGTAATCTTACACAACACTAAGACTTATACACCAAAGTCTCAAGTGTTCAACCCTTCCTAAAAAGAAATTACAAATAGCAAACTAGGAAACCTCACTATGAATGTGTTTGCACAATTCAAGAATAAAGAATAACACTCAACAAAATAAAACAAATGAGTACAAAAGTCTTCTTTGAAAGTAAAAAAATATTGAAGAATGTTGACTTTATTTTGGCTCAAATTGATTGTTTTGACTTTCTCTATGATCTCTTATCTCCACATATGACTAGAAATCTTGTTTTTATATCTCTTTATTCAATTCTAGTGTTTGGGTTGTTGTAAGAATTAATAGAATCGTTGGGAAGAATTTTCCCACAATAAATGTTGCCCAGACGCCTTAAGTACCAGTACTCGGGCTTGGAGTATCGGTATTGCTTGCATTAAATACAAAAATCTAGCCGTTGATGAGAAAGGAGTGTTGATACTCCACCTAGAGTATCGATACTCAGAGAGTATCGATATGAAAATAGTCTACTGGAATCGAGTTTGTCAAAAATATAAAAGGGGTATTGGTACCAGTATCGATACTTCAGTGTATTTTTGCACATCAGTATCGGTACACGTATCGGTATCACATGAACAATACCAATAATTGGTATTGATCTTACAATATCGGTACTCTAGTGTTAAAATTTGATTTTTGATTCGAGTAAGTTCCGAAACCCTTTGTAAAAGTGTTTGAAAAATATATCCAGTATATGACTTGAATTTTTTAAAAGAGTAAGAAATAATTATGAATTTTTTGACCTTAAAAAGAATTTTTATATTCGAATGGTTGAATATAAGTTTAAAATCGAATTAAAAATAACCTTAAAATTTCTTTAAACTTTTTTACTTTTGGTATATCAAAACCTCAAAGCATGGTTCAACAACATTAATCTTGATAAAATTTATAAGTATACATTCAATATAATTTATAGTTAACACAAGGTATTATTACGGAAAATTCTTCAATGTTCGACGAGTACCGCTGAACTTCACTAACTATGAATGTTGTTGAGCACCATTAATTCAATTTATAAAAAATTAAAATTCTAAAGAACCTAACGTATAATTATAAATTAGTTAAAATTTTATAGGTAAATTATTTAAAATAAAATAATAACTACATTATTTTCCATAATCATTTTTAACATTAATTAGGGTTTTTTTAATTTAGGGATTCTTATTTGATACAATTATTATTAAAAAGAGAATATGGAAAATAATGTAATTAATATTTTATTTTAAATAATTTACGTTTAAATTTGTAACTAATTTATAATTACATGTTGAGTTCTTTAGAATATTAAATTTTTATAAAATAAATTAATAGTGTTCAACAATGTTCGATGAGCGTGACAAACTCATCCTATTATTACAGACTAAGATACAAATTATAAGTGGGCACTCATATTTTCTTATACAACAATAACAACTATAACAACACTTACATTATTATAAAATTTTACATATGTTTAAGTTATTTTATCGTATTTTCATATCACTTTATATTTTATTTTATCTTCGTATCATTTTATTTATTTTTATATTATTAAATTTTACAAACATAAAATTTGGGTTGTATCTTTTGTTGATTTTTTTTTTGGTTATATAATTGTTTTTACTGAATTGTGCTTCTGTTTATGTTAACGGTTATTTTTTTTTCTATTGTTTAGTAGATTCGGCTCAGTTGGTAGAGTGCAAGACTTTAATCTTATGGTCGTGAGATCGAATCTCACGATAAGCAATTCATAATTCTGACGGCTGGAGGTCTTCCACAGATTTTGTTTGGAGCCAAGGCACTGATATTTTAGTGCTTTTCCTGGTTTTGAATCTAGTACTGGAAGCAATAGAAACTAAACTTTGTTAATTAACTTCATCGCCAACGATTTTCTTTATACTCTTTGTTGAGCTCAATGAGGCTTCTCGTAGGTGTCTATTTCCTTTTCTCTATTTTTTTGTTACCAAACAAAAGTGATTGAGAATTTGGGAATAGCAGAAATAGTGTTTTTTTCATATTAACAAATAAGGATGGAGCACTCAATTGGTTAGAAGGCAAAACTCCGATTTTGAATAACATGGAAATGGTGCTTTTTTCCTATTAGAAAATAAGGATGGAATACCCAAATGGTTAAAATGTGAAACTCCAATTTTGAATGACAAGAAACGGTACCTTTTTTTTTTCTTATGAGCGAATAAGGATGGAGCATCCAAATGGTTAAAATGTGAAACTCCGATTTTGAATGACAAGAACTGGTACTTTTTTCTTCTTATTAGCAAATAAGGATGGACCACCCAAATGGTTAGAATGTGAAACTCCGATTTTGAATCACAGGTTTGAGTCCTTAAGCTGGGAGGAGACGGGGTCCGTGGCATAAGAGCTACCTCCTGTTGTGAAACCAAAGACCTAGCCCTTGTCTGCACTCAGCTCTCCTCGCTCCCTATTTATGAAAAAAAAGGGCAATATTAATTATGCAATTTAATAATGGACATGCTTTGCGAATATGTAATTTATTGATTTTATTTTCTGATCTCTTACTAAGATAGAGCTTTTATTTTGTTTTATAGTTCTGGAGTGAGCTGTCATTGCAAGCAAGGCAGGAGCTCCTTAGAATTTATAAACAAACCCTCTTTGAGCGAGCTCGCAAAAATATTTACTGCTCCAGATGTAATGGACTTCTGCTTGAAGGTTTTTTGCAGATAGTCATGTATGGAAAATCTTTGCAGCAAGAGGGAGTGGCTGGTAACCTTAATCACAACAGGTCAGGAGTCTCAAAAAACGGAATTGATGGTGGACCAAGTCTGACAAGTGGCACGCAAGATGAAATTCACGATCCATCTGTTCATCCTTGGGGAGGTTTGACAACAACCCCTGATGGTTTACTGACTCTTCTTGACTGCTATTTGTGATAAAAGTCACTTAAGATCTACAAAAAGTTTGTATTAGATCAAATTGTTTTCTCTGACTATGTTTTCCCTTTTGTTCTAGTTGTTGATGTTTCAATTGAATCAGGCGCTTGATAGTGCACGTGCAAGGGAGCGGTAGCGTGAATTGCTGTATCCTGATGCTTGTGGAGGGGGAGGTCGGGGTTGGATAAGCCAAGGAATTTCTAGTTGTGGAAGAGGAATTGGAACAAGAGAGACATGTGCACTGCACACCGCCAGGCTTTCTTGTGACACCTTGGTGGATTTCTGGTCAGCTCTTGGAGAAGAAACTCGGCGATCTCTTTTAAGAATGAAGAAGATTTTATCAAAAGGCTCATTGACAGGTGTGTTTGTGGATCTTCTTTGCGGTTGAATGCGTTTCATTTGCTATATTGTTCTGCTAGCAAACATTATGGGCAAATGACCATTGATCAAGCAGCTCTCATTGGAGCTAAATGTACTAGACTAGCAGTGGGAGTGTTACAACAATAAAGAGGAAAAACGTTTTGTTGGATGATATACAAGACATGAAAGTTTCATTTGTGTTCCTTTAAAAGTTATAGAATTTTGTGTTCTCCTGTTTGACGACTGGCTAGCCCTGTCAAGTAATTTGATTTTGGAGCCTCTGATTTCCTAGATGAAAGAGTTAATGCATGATTATTGAAATAAACTAGTACTGCTGGAAGCCTGGATGCCTGTATTGACCTTTAGCAGTCTGGATTTATGCTTTCTCACTGGCTTTCAAGCAGGTTATGAAACCTTTTAAGGTCTGGAAAGCACAACCTTGAATATTAATCTATTCCTAGCAGCTTTGAAGGTGTCAATTTCTAAAATACATGCATCACCTCAGTGTTGCTAACTTTGGATAACAGTTGACCCTAATGTTTTTTTATCAAGAAACTAAGTTGTGGACAACTAATGTTGGCCAACATTTCTCACTGGCTTTCAAGCAGGATATGAAACCTTTTAACGTCTGGAAAGCACAACCTTGAAGATTCATCTATTCCTAGCAGCTTTGAAGGCGTAAATTTCTGAAGTACATGCAACACCTCAGTGTTGCTAACTTTGGAGGACAGTTGGCCTAATGTCTTTTTTATCAAGAAACTAAGTTTTGGTAATGGGGACAACTAATGTTGGCCAAAATATTCTATATTGAAGGAGATCAAAAGAAAAGTCTACAATCTTTTAGAGATGAAAGCTTTGTGATCTTGGAGCCTGGCTTTATGGACGGTTGATGAGTAAATCTGTCCCTATTTTTCCCCCTTTAATATTTTTTCCCTTCTGCATAATCAAGTAAAGGCTGTCCAGTTATTTATTGGAGGAGAAGCCAGATTAAATATTTGATGAAATTGATGGACTCTTTTCCTTGTTACTATAAATTCAAAACAGAAACTTGTTATCTAAAGATTTTGAGAAGACATGGAAACTGTATTACTGACAAAGATATCCCAAATATGTGTGGTTTGTTTCAGTCTTAGCAGTTCCAATTGATTCCTAGGGAAGACAGACTGGGAGGAAGATTTGGAATTTGAAATCCTGAACTGCTGTGTACTGGGTAGTGGAAAATGAATACACTGTTTGCATCAGTTTTCTGCAACGAATTGCTCTCATGCTTATTATCCTTCTTGTTACTTCAATTCAGTAAATATTCGCTGTCATGATGGAGTTAAATGTTTCTCTTGGTGTCTTTATCTCAGGTTTGACAGCAAGAGGTTTTGCAGGGATTGCAGAAGAAACATTATCCGTGAGTTCAAGGAGTTTAAGGAGCTAAAACGCATGCATAGAGAACCTCGATGCACTAGTTGGTTTTGTGCTGCAGATACAGCCTTTCTGTATGAGGTGTTTCAATCGAATCTTTAACCTTTTAGTGCACGGACTATTATTTGATACTCATATGTTGATCTCTAATTCTAATTGTTCATAAAGAATGTACAACTTAACTTTTCTCTTTTCTACTCCCCAGGTATCAGTTGACACAGCCAAGGCTGATTGACGCCAAACTTTTGCAGACACTATTGGAACTTACCATCACTTTGAATGGGCAGTTGGAACTGTGGAAGGAAAATCAGTTATTATGGAATTTGAAAATGTTGGCATGAGTGGAAGTGCTCGAGTCTGCTGTTTGGATCTTGATGGCTTGAGTTCATGTTATATTACCTTGAGGGCCTGGAAATTGGATGGTCGCTGCTCTGAAATTTCTGTAAAAGCCCATGCATTAAAGGGCCAACAATGTGTTCATTGCAGGCTTGTAGTTGGAGATGGTTATGTTACAATTACAAGAGGTGAAAATATTAGAAGATTTTTTTAGCATGCTGAAGAGGCTGAGGAAGAAGAGGTAGCTCATACTGTGTGAGGCTAGGAAAAATGTTTGGATATTAGAGATGTTGAAACTTTAGCTCATTTTTTCATGATGATGATTCCATGGACAAGGATGGAAATGAGATCGATGGAGAATGCTTCCGTCCCCAAAAGCATGCGAAAGTCCTGAGCTTGCTCGAGAGTTTCTTCTTGATGCGGCTACTGTTATATTTAAGGAACAGGCATGTTCCAATCTTTTCTCCTTTGTAATGATTTGAAGTCTTGCTATCTGCCTGATATTTTTTTTTCAATTATCTACATAAAAAACTCTGTTTTGAATAAAGCAGTCATTAGGAAGGTAACAAAACGCTGGCATATATAAATGAGTTGATGCATCAATCTGTCATACTTTCATCCAATGTTTCTTGAAAGAACACCATTTCAATTTTTATTTTGTTGACTCCTGTTATTTATAGGAGTAGGGCTAATTATAAGTTAGAAAGTTGTATTCGGTTAAACTTCAAGAAGGATAAGTAAATGCTTTAAACTTAAAGATCTGGAAACACCTATATGAGCGATAATATTGGAACTAGTTTGAAAAATGGTACAAAAGGATGTTCATCTTAGTATAGCTACCCCGCAGGAGCAAAGGAAATCAATTTGTTTGTTGGTAAGCAATGATATCATGAGACAAGTATGACTTCATGAGGCCAAACTTGCTCCATGCTGTTAGTTCGTTTGGAGACAAATGCTAATATGATATCTTGTTAGTTGCTTTGGAACTGTCAAACAATTCCCTTGCAGGTGTTCAACCTCATTCACTTTTGCTCAAATTCATGGCATTACTGTAACACCCCCAACCCGTATCCGACTCGAATACGAGTCTGAGGTGTCACATTGACTTTTCAAACTTTGACACTTAAAGAAAACAGGGAAATTTAAAACTTTCATTAAAATAAAAGCGGTTTATTTACATGGATTGACCAAAACAACCAAAATCGATCAGAGCATTCATAACTGGCACTTTACTTACATGCCAACATACTATACAAGACAAGTACATACTTTATCAGTTACTTCTGATCTGATCCGCTAGCAGTGTTGTTGTCCTTGCCACCCTATTTCCGCTCTTCCTGATTATTGGTACCTACGTGTAAATCACTTACACGAAAAGTCACAGACTTAGTGAGGCATGATATAAATGTATGTATTCACATGTATAACCATGAATTTATGAACATGCATTCTTACCATTAATCAGAACATTTCAATGTTCATGTATCGATTACACGATAACATATATGATGATAACATGTACATATAACACATACATTCTCATACCAATTTCACTTTAATTTATCTTTGAATTGCCCATGTACATTATTGAGAACAAAGGTATGTGAGTACATAGAGGTTGTGCACTATGATGTCACCACAGCTCATATAATTCCCTCAAGGGGTACTGAATATTTATCCCGAAGGACCACTATGTCCCGAAGGACCACTAATTGTTCCGAAGAACCACTATGTGCCGAAGGACCATTGATAATCCTTCGAATCTTGGCATGCCAATTATACCTATAGCTCTCGTATCATATAACATGAGCTTAAATATGAATACATTTTTTTTTCATTTCATCTCTCATTCATCACTTTTCATATAAACACATAATCATTTCCATTAATCCAAATACCTGAATTGTTTCTCTTATAATGGCATTAGTTCACATAATATAATATTGAAGCATAATGAATTATGCATGAAATCACTATAGAAATAATACATGTATGCATGTACATGAATATGAAATCATGAATTCAACTATTAGAGATAGACTTATCATAAGTCTTATCTCTATACACTTTAACTTTAAAATGCACTCACCTTAGCCTTGCTTGTTTCGACTTGATCCTAATCCTTTGTTTATTCCGGAACGAAATTATGTTCTATATCTACATAGTAATACATTGATACTAATCAATATATTAATTAGTATATTCTAAACTATCACTCCTTATACTAAAAAGAAAGATATTTCCAACTTTTAATGATGGTATGCATCGATGCACTACACCATGTATCGATGCATCCCTTGACAGGTGCATCGATGCACTACCTATGCATCGGTGCATAAATCCCATTCTATGTTTGTATTTTAAACGGGTGCATCGATGCCCTCCTTATGCATCGATGCATTAATGACATTCGATGTTCCTTATTTAAGAGTGCATCGGTACACATTGAATGTGCATTGATGCACACAACCCAGAAATTGCATTTTAAGCCCAAAAATCATCAATTCTTCATTCAATTCCTCTATTTTAAACCCCTAATATATCATTAAACCCAACCATCATTACTTAAACCAACTTATATCCATGAAAATCATCTTTAACCTCAAAATAATATCCTTCATATATAATTCAAGAATCATACCCAAATTTCAATATGTTCTAAATACACTTCTAACACTTCATATTCCTTGATTAAGTCGATGACAAGTCAAATTCAACCTCAAATTTCAAATATAAACTCTATTTCAAAATTCCCTTTAAGAACTCATAATCTTTAATTCTTCTTACACCCTTCATCTTGTTGTTTTACAACAACCTAAGCTTTCCTTAACCTTAATTAGCATCTAAGGAGAAAAACCAAACTTAAATTTCAACTAACAAACAACTTATAAGAAATCTCACCTTTGCTATGAGTTTTCACGTTGAGAGGAAAGAAGAGAATAAGAGAATTCTAGAAGCTTATGTTTTTCCTCCTTCTTCCACGTGTAGCTAAAATAAATATATCTATTCTTTAATTATTTCTCATGCAAATGACCATTTTACCCTTCTATTCCTTCTTCCTTGCAATTTAACCCTATAAAAATTACAATACTATTCAATTATTATGTTTTAGTCACCAAATTTTGAAGTTTTACAATTTAGTCACTAACCCGGTATTGAGGTTGTTACAAATCTCTCCCCTTAAGAAAATTCGTCCTCGAATTTTCATTATGCGAAGAGATGGGGGTACTGAATCCTCATGTCCTCTTCACGTTCCCATGTTGCTTCATCTATCTTGTGATTCCTCCATAATGTTTTAACTAATGGAATGATCTTGTTTCTTAGTTGCCTAACCTCATAAGCTAAGATTTTAATTGGTTCCTCTTCATAAGTCAAATCCGATTGGACCTCAACCTCTTCTGAAGTCACGATGTGGGAAGGATCAGATCGATACTTCCGAAGCATTGAGACATGAAAGACATTGTGAATTCTCCCCATTTCAAGTGGCAACATCAGTTGATATGCTACTGGTCCAACTCTCTTTACGATCTCATAAGGGCCAATGAACCGAGGACTCAACTTTCCTCTTCGACCAAACCTCAAAACCTTCTTCCAAGGAGACACTTTGAGAAACACTTTATCTCCAATTTGATATTCGATCCCTTTTCTCCTTAGATCCGCGTATGATTTCTATTTATCAGCTGCTGCTTTGAGATTACTTTGAATTACTTGAACCTTTTCTTCCACTTCTTTGATCAACTACAGACCAATAATTTCTTTGTCTTTAAGTTCGAACCAATTTAGAGGCGTGCGGTATCTTCTTCCATAAAGAGCTTCATAAGGAGCCATTTTGACGCTTGATTGATAACTATTATTGTACGCAAATTCAGCAAGTGGAAAGTACCTTTCTCATGATCCTTTGAACTCGATAACACAAGCTCTCAACATATCCTCCAAAATTTGAATTGTTCTCTCAGATTACCCATCGGTTTGTGGATGAAACGTTGTACTAAAGTTTAACCGAGTTCCCAACGCTCCATGCAATGATTTCCAAAATCGTGAAGTAAATTTAGGATCTCGATCTGAAACAATAGAAACAGGTACACCATGTAGACGTATAATCTCCTTGATATATAACTCGATATACTTATCCATGGAAAAGTCAACTCGTACTGGAATAAAATGAGCTGACTTAGTCAATCTGTCTACAATAACCCATATCAAATCTCTTTTATTCGGAGTCAAAGGCAACCCCGTTACCAAATCCATTATTACATTCTCCCATTTCCACTGAGGAATAGACATAGGTTACAACAGTCCTGACGGAACTTGATGTTCAGCTTTAACTTGCTGACACGTCAAACATTTGGATACAAATCTTGTAATGTCTCACTTCATTCCAGGCCACCAATATCGATTCTTGAGATCCATATACATTTTGTTTCCTCCCGGATGCATAGTCAATGGACTGCAATGAGCTTCCGTTAATAAGTCTTTATTTAATTCATTATCATCTGGAATTACTAACCTCCCTTGATAATATAAGTTCCCATCATCTTTCATTACATAATCTGTGGCCTCTCAATTCCTTATCTGCTGTAACTTCTTTAAACACTTTTCATCTCCAGCTTGCAATTCTTTAATTCGGTCTAGCCATGATGGCTTGAGAGTCAATTCCGCACATATGGCGCCGTCTCCTTTTAATGATAGTCTGGCATCCAAAGCTCTTAAGGCTGCAAATATTTTTCGACTTAAGGCATCCGCTACCACATTCGCTTTCCCCGGATGAAAATCGATCACTACATCATAATCCTTTAAGAATTCCACCCAGATCTTAAGAGCGAACACTACTGCAGCCATTTCTAGATCGTGCGTTGGATAATTCTTCTCGTGCGGTTTTAGTTGCCTCGATGCATACGCTACCACTTTTCCTTCTCTCATTAGCACGCATCCCAATCCGTTATGAGACGCATCACTGTACACTACAAAGTTCTTGTCAGACTCGGGTTGAATCAACACTGGAGCTTCTGATAAAACCTTTTTCAGCCTTTCCAAACTTTCTTGACACTCCAGTGTCCATACAAATTTTACATCTTTCCTCAATAATTTAGTTAGGGGTAATGCTATTATCGAAAAGTTTTTAACAAACCTTCGATAATAACCAGCTAACCCCAGAAAACTCTGGACTTCTGACACATTCTTTAGAATTTCCCACTCTAAAATAGCTTTGATCTTTTGAGGATCCACTCAAATTCCTTCAGCAGAAATCACATATCCAAGGAATATCACTTCCTTCAACCAAAATTCACATGTGGAGAGCTTGGCATAAAGTTTCTTTTCTCTCAAAGTCTGTAGAACTGTCTTTAAATGCGAACTATGCTATTCTTCCGACTTCGAATATACTAATATATCATCAATAAATACCACAACAAACCGATCCAAATAGGGTTGAAATATTCGGTTCATAAGATCCATAAAAGTAGCTGGGGCATTCGTAACTCCAAACTGCATCACAATAAACTCATAATGATCATACCTTGTTCTGAATGCCGTCTTTGGAATATCTTTATCTTAAATCTTCAATTGATGATAACCAGAATGTAAATCAATCTTCGAAAACACTGAAGCTCCCTTTAACTGATCAAATAAATCATCAATTCGGGGGAGTGGATACTTGTTCTTGATGGTCACTTTATTGAGTTGCCTATAATCAATGCTGAGACGCATGGATCCATCCTTCATTTTGACAAACAAAACTGGAGCTCCCCATGGTGAAACATTCGGTCTAATAAACCCTTTGTCCAATAATTCTTGTAATTGTATCTTTAATTCTTGTAACTCTTTTGGGTTCATTCTATATGGTGACATGGCAATAGGTGCAGTTCCCGGTATTACTTCAATCTGAAATTCTACCTCTCTGTCAAGTGGCAAACCCGGTAACTCTGCAGGAAAAATGTCAGAAAACTCTCTGACTGTAGGAATTTCTTCTATCCCTTTCTCTTTTGCTCTCACATCCAGCACACTTGCAATAAACCCTTGACATCCCTATAGCAATAACTTCTTTGCCGACATCACTACTATTACATTAGCTAATGGGTTCCATCCTTCACTAAATACAATAACCTCTATACCTTTTAAACTTCACAACGTTACTCTTTTCAGTCTACAGTCAACATTAGCATAGTAATGATATAACCAATCCATTCCCAGTATCACCTCGAATTCGTCAAAAGGTAATTCCATCAGATTAGCAAGGAATTCAATTCCTTGAATCCGTATGGGACACCCGCGACACACCATATTGACTCGAGCACTGCGTCCTAACGGATTAGTCACTATTACCTCATTGCTAGTAGATTCTAACAGAATATTCAATCCTTTCACCAACTTACAACAAATATAAGAATATGTGGACCCCGTATCAATCAATACAAACACATTCTTGTCATACAACTGAAAAATACCTCCTATGATTTCTGGGTCATCTCTATCCTCTCTAGTCCTGAGATTATAAAAACGAACTGTAGAATGTATTTCTTGCGGAGCTGACGACTCTGATTGACTTCTTCCTCTGCCTCTACCTCTACCTCTCTATTCAGCCGAGGCAGACCTCTCTGGCTGAGCAGATTCACCCGCTAACAAGAGACAATCCTAAACAAAATGTCCAGTGTCCCCAAATTTAAAACAGACTCCAAAAATCATCATGCATATCCCCGAATGGTTCCTTCCACAATGTGGACATTGTCTGAGTTGGCTCGGGTTAGATCTCCCAGCTCCAGATCCTACTGATTGTGTCTGTCGACCCCTCATCTGATTTGATCCTCTTGCATAGGATGCAACTGACTCTGATCTCGCTTGGGGTCGAGGACCAGCATCTCTGCCCCTTTTTTATAGTGTTGAAACTCGATGATGCACCTTTTCTTTTTTATATCTAAGCCCGCGAATCTCTGAACCTTTCATTCTGAGCTCTTTCTAGAGCTTTTGCACGGTTCACCACTTCTTGAAATGAAGATAGATTTAACACAATTAGCATTTCCTTCAGTCTTGGACGTAAACCTTCTACGAACCAATCACAAACATCCTTTTCTGTAGGAATTAACTCAGTAGCGAAACGGCTCAACTTGTTGAATTCACATTTGTACTCATACACTGTACGATTCCATTGCTTCAAGTTCATGAACTCTTTCTTCATTTGTCGGATGAATTGATCTCCAATGTATTTATGTTTGAACTCTTCTAAGAACAAAGACCAAGTTACTTGATCACCCGACATTCTCAATGTAACGTTGGTCCACCAAATCCTTGCTTGCCCTCAGAGCAAAGAGACTATTCCATCCAACTTTTCTAGATCAGAACAATGAAGTCCCTCTAGCATGATTTTTAAATCATTAAGCCAAAAGTCCGCAGAAACAGGACCTTCTTCGGCTTCACCTCTAAACTCTGGTACTTTTAAACCCTTCAACTCCTTTACAACATTCATTCTTGGAGTTGAAGTAACAGAAGGTTGAAAATGCGCCAATACCGCGTCCAGTGTTCTGAAGAACACATCTTGATCATTTACAGGCACTCCAGAGGGTGCCTGATCTTCACTCTACCTGGACAGGGCAGGTGAATTACTGCTTTCAGCGGGCCTATTATCTCCCGCTTCACTTTTAGAGCTACCATGTCCAGACATCTATAAAAACATACCCATATCATTCTACTAGCAAAACAACATACTTACTATTATATCAGATCAGAAGTTTTCACTGTTTTGTTGGCATGTATACTTTATAGGACATTCTAAACTTCGGTTTATACCGAGAATCGACTAAACCGTAGCTCTGATACCATTAAATGTAACACCTCCAACCTGTAACACCCCTAACCCATACCCGACCCGGATATGAGTCAGAGATACTACATTGACTTTAAAACACAACTCTTAATAAATAATAGTAAAATATTTGATCTTATATTAAGAAAATACCATAATATACATACTGTAATATAAGTTTACCAAAATATTCAGAGCATACACAACTTAACCCTTTAATTACATGACAACTGTCATTTACATAACAAAATGACCTACTGATTAAGTTGCTTCTGATCTGATGGTTGCAGGAGTAATACTGTCAAGCTGCTTCACCTGTCTCTTCTATTTTCCTCGGATCCTACGTGTGAAACACTCACACGCTAAGTCATCGACTTAGTGAGGCAACAATAATAAGGCAATGTAATGTAATGAAAATGTCAGGATCATATGAGATGAGATGCAAACATGTAACTAATCAATGTAGTATACTTCATAAATATCCATACCTGTAAGCGTATGACTGTAACATTCATTATTCTGTATTAATAAGTTTATTGGCCCATGATAGCATATTGAGAACCTAAGGTATTTGAGTAATGTGAGGTTGTGCACTATGCTGTCACCACAGCTCATATAAATGCATCGAAGTGCCCCGTAGAATTGCACTGAAGTGCCCGTAGAATTGCACCGAAGTGCCCGTAGAATTATGTCCATAAGGACCACGTAGAATTCCTTAAGAATCATATACATATACTATGGATCAAGTATGTGTCTTTCAAGACTTCACACAGGTTCCAAAGGATATACATATGTCCTAAAGAACCGAGTATACCCTCTACCCTTGGCATGCCAACTATACCTATAGTTCTCATCTACATAACATGGGCTTATACATTTCCCGTAGTTCATATCGCATAGTCATATTATTTCCATACCTTTATCACATAGACATATCATTTACATACCTTTATCACATAGCTCATATAACTTTTCTGCATATTCATGTCATGCAATACACATAATATAAATTCATGTCATGTATCATAATATGGAATGTGATCATATGTCAAAATATGGAATCTAGACTTATCACAAGTCTAGAACTGAATATAATACTATATTCATGCTATGCATATGCACTCACCTATACTTCTTTGCCTTTTCCTCGATCGATCCTACTTGTAGATTGTTCCCGAACTCGAGTAGGCTCGGTATCTACATAAACATAATTTTTAAGATGATCATCAGACGTCTATGTCTTGAAATTAAGCTTTAATAGCTTACTAATTTAAAGAATTTATAGCTTAGTCTTGCTTTCTTTTCTTTCTTCTTCTTTTTCTCATGGGGGAATCGGTTCCCCCCCCTGGGGGTATCGATTCCCCTCAAGCAATCTGGAATTTCATATACGATGAGGGGGTATCGGTTCCCCCCTGGGGGTACCGATTCCCCTCTAGCATTCTGGAAATTCATTTCGTTGAGGGGGTATCGGTTCCCCTTGAATGGGTACCGATTCCCCTAACCCAGAAATCCTAATTTGAGCTCGGAAATCATCCCATTTCAGCTCAAACTTACATATTTCAATCCCTTTACTACTCTTAGCTCTCATACACTTACTTAAACTGATTATTATCCATTAAATACCTCTAAAACTTAGAAATCTAATTCTCCATATAGCATTTAAGAATCCAACCCAAATTCCAATATGTTCTAATTTGAATTCTAACCCCTCATACTTCTTAATTAGCTTATTGACAAGTCAAAAATCTGATTTAAACATCAAAAACTCATCCATATCAAAATTTCATCTAAAAACTCATTTTCCAAATCATTCTCTAAATCACTTATCTTGTTGTTTTAATGTCATATAAGCTTTCCTTTAGCTTATATAACATCCAAGCTTTCATTTCCAATCTTAAAAATCAAAGAAACTACCAAGGTTCAGATTCTTACCTTTAATTGCAAGCCCACGTTTGGAGAAGGAAGAGAAGAAATAAGAAAGAAGGAATGAGAGTATTCTGGAACCTAATACTCCACGTGGGTTCTCATATATCCCCATAACATATTATTTTAATAAAATTTCCTTACAAATGACCATTTGGTCCTTACCTCCATCTCATATTTACCAACCTTTATTTTTAAACTATATGATTATTTTACTTTAATCACCAAATGTTGAAACTTTGCAAATTAATCACTCACCCGACATGGAGGATGTTACAAATCTCTCCCCCTTAAGAAAATTCGTCCTCGAATTTTCATTGCACGAACAAATGAGGGTATTGATGTCGCATATCCTCTTCACGCTCCCACGTTGCTTCTTCTACTCTGTGATTTCTCCACAACACTTTGACCAAAGGAATGGTCTTGTTCCTCAATTGCTTAACTTCATGTGCTAAAATTTGAATCGGTTCTTCCTCATAAGTCAAGTCAGGACGAACCTCAATCTCTTCTGGTGTCACGATATGAGAAGGGTCAGATCTATATCTTCGAAGCATTGAAACGTGAAAAACATCATGTATCTTTTCCATCTCAGGTGGTAAAGTTAGCTGATATGCTACAGGTCCTACTCTCTTTACAATCTCATATGGTCCAATAAACCGAGGACTCAATTTTCCTTTCCGACCAAATCTCAACACCTTCTTCCATGGAGACACTTTTAAAAACACTTTATCTCCAACTTGAAATTCAATTTCTTTCCTTTTAAGATCAGAATAGGACTTTTGCCGATCAGAGGCCACTTTGAGGTTATACTGAATTTCTCGAACTTTCTGCTCTACCTCCTGAATTAAATCCGGACCAAGAACACTTCGGTCTTTGAGTTCATACCAATTTAATGGAGTACGACATTTTCTTCCATATAATGCTTCATATGGGGCCATCTTTATACTAGACTGATAACTATTGTTGTAAGCGAACTCTGCCAGCGGTAAATACTTTTCCCATGATCCTTTAAATTCCATTACGCACGCTCTCAACATATCTTCCAATATCTGAATAGTTCTCTCTGATTGCCCATCAGTCTGAGGATGAAAAGCCGTACTAAAGTTTAAACGAGTCCCCAACGCTCCATGCAAAGATTTCCAGAATCTAGAAGTGAATCGAGGGTCTCGATCAGAGACTATGGAAACAGGTACTCCATGCAATCTAATAACTTCTCTAATATACAGCTCTGCATACTTTTCCATAGAGAAATCCGTTCTAACAGGGAGGAAATGCGCTGACTTAGTTAATCGATCAACAATTACCCAGATTGATTCTCTTTTGTTCGGAGTCAAGGGTAACCCCGAAACAAAATCCATCGTAACATTTTCCCATTTCCATTGAGGAATGAACAGCGGTTGCAATAATCCTGAGGGAACTTGATGCTCGGCTTTGACTTGTTGACATATCAAACACTTAGACACAAATTCTGTGATGCTTCGCTTTATCCCTGACCACCAAAATCGATCCTTCAAATCCATATACATCTTGGTTCCACCCGGGTGCATCGTTAACGGACTGCAATGAGCCTCTGTTAATATTTCTTTCTTCAAGTCGTCATTGTCGGGTATTACAATTCTTCCTTTACAATATAGATTTCCATCTGACTTAATCTCAAAGTCTTTAATCTCTTTGTTCTTTACTTGCTCAATTCTTTTCAAACACATTTCATCTTTACCTTGCAATTCTCCTATTCGTTCCAACCATGCTGGTTTAAGGGTTAATTCTGCACAAAGACCACCATCTCCCGTTAAAGATAATCTTGCATCCATAGCTCGTAAAGCTGCAAACGTCTTTCTACTCAGAGCATCTGCTACCACATTAGCCTTTCCGGGATGATAGTCAATTATCACATCATAATCCTTTAAGAACTCTACCCATCTACGTTGCCTCAAATTCAATTCTTTTTGAGTCATCAGGTACTTCAGGCTCTTATGATCCGTATATAAGTAACAACGCTCCCCATAAAGATAATGACGCCAAATCCTGAGAGCGAATACTACAGCAGCCATTTCTAGATCATGTGTGGGGTAATTCCTTTCATGTGGTTTCAACTGTCTCGATGCGTACGCTACCACTTTTCCTTCTTGCATTAGTACACACCCCAACCCGTTATGGGATGCGTCACTGTATACTACAAAATTCTTGCCAGATTCCGGTTGAACCAATATCGGAGTTTCCGTCAGAATTCTCTTTAAAGCTTCAAAACTTTCTTGACATTCAGAAGTCCAAACAAATGGTACGTTCTTTCTCATTAGCTTTGTTAGAGGCAGCACAATCATCGAAAAATTCTTAACGAATCTTCTATAGTAACCGGCAAGTCCCAGAAAACTCCGAACTTCAGACACATTCTTAGGAACTTCCCAATCCATTATAGCTTTAACTTTCTGAGGGTCTACTCTAATCCCAACTTCCGAGATCACATGCCCCAGGAAAATTACTTCCTTTAACCAGAACTCACATTTGGACAATTTGGCATACAACTTTTTATCTCTCAAAATTTGCAAGACGATCCTCAGATGTGTGCTATGCTCTTCATGGGATTTCGAGTACACCAGTATGTCATCAATAAAGACAACAACAAACTGGTCCAAGTAGGGCTGAAAAATCCTGTTCATAAGATCCATGAAAGCAGCAGGTGCATTCGTTACTCCGAATGGCATTACGATGAATTCATAATGACCATATCTCGTTCTGAAAGCTGTCTTCGGAATATCTTTCTCCTGGATCTTCAATTGATGATAACCCGAACGTAGATCAATCTTCGAAAATACCGAAGCTCCTTTTAGTTGATCAAACAAGTCATCAATGCGCGGAAGGGGATACTTGTTCTTGATGGTCACCTTATTGAGCTGTCGATAGTCAATGCAAAGACGCATTGATCCATCCTTCTTTTTAACAAATAACACCGGAGCTCCCCAAGGCGATACACTTGGTCGGATAAATCCCTTCTCTAGCAATTCTTGTAATTGATTCTTTAACTCTTGCAATTCTTTCGGAGCCATTCGATAAGGTGCCATTGCAATCGGAGTTGTTCCCGGCATTATTTCAATTTGGAATTCTACCTCTCTATCCGGAGGTAATCCTGGCAATTCAGCAGGAAAAACATCAGGGAACTCTCGAACTATTGGAATTTCCTCTAACCTTTTCTCTTGAGCTCTTGAATCAATCACATTTGCAAGAAAACCCTGACATCCTTGTAGCAATAATTTCTTGGCAGACATCACTGATATTACATCTGCTAAAGGATTAAACTTTTCACTGCTCACACTTATCTCTATTCCGTCTGGACTTTTCAGAGTTACCTTTTTCAATCTGCAACTAACATCTCCATAATACCGGAACAACCAATCCATTCCCAGAATCACTTCAAACTCGTCAAAGGGTAATTCCATCAGATTAGCAGGGAATTCAATTCCCTGAATCTTTATGGGACACCCCTTACAAACTTTATTCACCCGGGCACTATTGCCTAACGGAGTTGTTACTATAATCTCATTACTCGTAGCTTCTAAGGGAATCCCCAACTCCTTTACTAACTTACTTGTAATATAAGAATAATTAGAACCCGGATCAATCAGTACCAGTACTAATTTATCATACAACTGAAAAGTACCTGCTATAATATCAGGGTCATCACGGTCTTCACTTGTCTTTAGGTTGTATACTCGAGCAGTGGATCGAACTTCAGGTTGAGCAGAGAATTCAGACGGGTTCCTTCCTCTGCCTCTTCCTCGTCCTTTTTGTGAGAAAGAACCAGCTCTTCCAGATGGTGCCGGCTCACCAACAATCAAGGGACAATCCCGGACAAAATGTCCGGCCTCTCCGCATCGAAAACAAGTCCCAGCTGCCATACGACAATCCCCATAATTGTTTTTCCCGCAGTGCTCACACTGTTTCCTTTGACCCGGAGTAGATCTCCCAGCACCGGATTCCACTGACTGCGTCTGTCTAGTTCTTGCCTGACTTGCTCCCCTAGCAGACGATGCAACTGATTCTGATCTAGTTTGTGATCGAAATCCCGAGTCTCTTCCCCTTTTTGTTGGTGTTGAACGAGAATAAGTAGTCGTCCTCTTTGATGTCTGAACTCTCGAGTCCCCAAATCTTTCATTCTGAGCCCTTTCAAGAGCTTTTGCACGATTGATCACCTCCTGGAACGAGGACAGGTTTAATACTATCAACATTTCTTTAAGTCTAGGGCGCAAGCCCTCCACGAACCATTCACAAGCATCTTTCTCAGTAGGCACAAGCTCAGCTGCAAACCTGCTCAGCTTATTAAATTCACATTCGTACTCATATACAGAGCGGCTCATCTGCTTCAAACTCATAAATTCCTGCTTCATTTGGCGGATAAACTACTCTCCAATATACTTGTTTTTAAATTCTTTTAAAAACAAAGACCAAGTCAACTGGTCGGTTGACATTCTCATGGTGACATTCGTCCACCATATCCTCGCCTGACCCCTCAATAAAGATACAGCTCCATCTAATTTCTCCACTTCGGAACAGTGGAGACCATCTAGCATGATTTTCAAATCATTCAACCAAAGATCCGCTGACACCGGACCTTCCTCAGCTTCTCCCTTAAATTCGGGAGCTCCTAAACTTCTCAACTCTTTTGCTACATTAATTCTTGGAGTTAGTGGAACAGGAGGTTGAAGACGCGTCAGAATAGCGTCTAACGTTCTGAAGAATGTATCTTGATCTTGTACAGGCACTCCTTGAGATGCCTGTTCTTCACCTTGCCTGGCCAGGGCAGGTGAATTACTGCTTTCAGCATGCCTATCTTCTCCCGCTTCACTTCGGGAGCTATTATGTCCGGACATCTAATAAGAATAAACACATTATCCTATTAGCAAAACAACATACTCATACTATACCAGATCAGAAGTTCTCACTATTTGTTGGCATGTATTCCATTTAAAGACTCCATAGACTCTGGTTTATGCCTAGAATCGGCTAAACCATAGCTCTGATACCATTAAATGTAACACCCCTAACCCATACCCGACCCGGATATGAGTCAGAGATACTACATTGACTTTAAAACACAACTCTTAATAAATAATAGTAAAATATTTGATCTTATATTAAGAAAATACCATAATATACATACTGTAATATAAGTTTACCAAAATATTCAGAGCATACACAACTTAACCCTTTAATTACATGCCAACTGTCATTTACATAACAAAATGACCTACTGATTAAGTTGCTTCTGATCTGATGGTTGCAGGAGTAATACTGTCAAGCTGCTTCACCTGTCTCTTCTATTTTCCTCAGATCCTACGTGTGAAACACTCACACGCTAAGTCATCGACTTAGTGAGGCAACAATAATAAGGCAATGTAATGTAATGAAAATGTCAGGATCATATGAGATGAGATGCAAACATGTAACTAATCAATGTAGTATACTTCATAAATATCCATACCTGTAAGCGTATGACTGTAACATTCATTATTCTGTATTAATAAGTTTATTGGCCCATGATAGCATATTGAGAACCTAAGGTATTTGAGTAATGTGAGGTTGTGCACTATGCTGTCACCACAGCTCGTATAAATGCACCGAAGTGCCCCGTAGAATTGCACTGAAGTGCCCGTAGAATTGCACCGAAGTGCCCGTAGAATTATGTCCATAAGGACCACGTAGAATTCCTTAAGAATCATATACATATACTATGGATCAAGTATGTGTCTTTCAAGACTTCACACAGGTTCCAAAGGATATACATATGTCCTAAAGAACCGAGTATACCCTCTACCCTTGGCATGCCAACTATACCTATAGTTCTCATCTACATAACATGGGCTTATACATTTCCCGTAGTTCATATCGCATAGTCATATTATTTCCATACCTTTATCACATAGACATATCATTTACATACCTTTATCACATAGCTCATATAACTTTTCTGCATATTCATGTCATGCAATACACATAATATAAATTCATGTCATGTATCATAATATGGAATGTGATCATATGTCAAAATATGGAATCTAGACTTATCACAAGTCTAGAACTGAATATAATACTATATTCATGCTATGCATATGCACTCACCTATACTTCTTTGCCTTTTCCTCGATCGATCCTACTTGTAGATTGTTCCCGAACTCGAGTAGGCTCGGTATCTACATAAACATAATTTTTAAGATGATCATCAGACGTCTATGTCTTGAAATTAAGCTTTAATAGCTTACTAATTTAAAGAATTTATAGCTTAGTCTTGCTTTCTTTTCTTTCTTCTTCTTTTTCTCATGGGGGAATCGGTTCCCCCCCCCCTGGGGGTATCGATTCCCCTCAAGCAATCTGGAATTTCATATACGATGAGGGGGTATCGGTTCCCCCCTGGGGGTACCGATTCCCCTATAGCATTCTGGAAATTCATTTCGTTGAGGGGGTATCGGTTCCCCTTGAATGGGTACCGATTCCCCTTGAATGGGTACCGATTCCCCTAACCCAGAAATCCTAATTTGAGCTCGGAAATCATCCCATTTCAGCTCAAACTTACATATTTCAATCCCTTTACTACTCTTAGCTCTCATACACTTACTTAAACTGATTATTATCCATTAAATACCTCTAAAACTTAGAAATCTAATTCTCCATATAGCATTTAAGAATCCAACCCAAATTCCAATATGTTCTAATTTGAATTATAACCCCTCATACTTCTTAATTAGATTATTGACAAGTCAAAAATCTGATTTAAACATCAAAAACTCATCCATATCAAAATTTCATCTAAAAACTCATTTTCCAAATCATTCTCTAAATCACTTATCTTGTTGTTTTAATGTCATATAAGCTTTCCTTTAGCTTATATAACATCCAAGCTTTCATTTCCAATCTTAAAAATCAAAGAAACTACCAAGGTTCAGATTCTTACCTTTAATTGCAAGCCCACGTTTGGAGAAGGAAGAGAAGAAATAAGAAAGAAGGAATGAGAGTATTCTGGAACCTAATACTCCACGTGGGTTCTCATATATCCCCATAACATATTATTTTAATAAAATTTCCTTACAAATGACCATTTGGTCCTTACCTCCATCTCATATTTACCAACCTTTATTTTTAAACTATATGATTATTCTACTTTAATCACCAAATGTTGAAACTTTGCAAATTAATCACTCACCCGACATGGAGGATGTTACACAACCCGTATCTAACCCGAATACGAGTCTGATGTGTCACATTGACTTTTCAAACTTTGACACTTAAAGAAAACAGGGAAATTTAAAACTTTCATTAAAATAAAAGCGGTTTATTTACATGGATTAACCAAAACAACCAAAATTGATCAGAGCATTCATAACTGACACTTTACTTACATGCCAATATACTATACACGACAAATACGTACTTTATCAGTTACTTTTGATATGATCCGCTAGCAGTGTTGCTGTTCTTGCCACCCTATTTTTGCCCTTCCTGATTCTTGGTACCTACGTGTAAATCACTTACACGATAAGTCACAGACTTAGTGAGGCATGATATGAATGTATGTATTCACATGTATAACCATGAATTTATGAACATGCATTCTTACCATTAATCAGAATATTTCAATGTTCTTGTATCGATTACACGATAACATATATGATGATAACATGTATATATAACATATACATTCTTATACCAATTTCACTTTGATTTATCTTTAAATTGCCCATGTACATTATTGAGAACAAAGGTATGTGAGTACATAGAGGTTGTGCACTATGTTGTCACCACAGCTCATATAATTCCCTCAAGGGGCACTGAATATTTGTCCCGAATGACCACTATGTCCCGAAGGACCACTAATTATTCCGAAAAACCACTATGTCCCGAAGGACCACTGATAATCCCTCGACTCTTGGCATGCCAATTATACCTATAGCTCTCGTATCATATAACATGGGCTTAAATATGAATAATTTTTTTTTCATTTCATCACTTTTCATATAAACACATATAATCATTTCCATTAATCCACATACCTGAATTGTTTCTCTTGTAATGGCATTAGTTCACATAATATCATATTGAAGCATAATGAATTATGCATGAAATCACTATAGAAATAATACATGTATGCATATACATGAATATGAAATCATGAATTCAACTATCAGAGATAAACTTATCACAAGTCTTATCTGTATACACTTTAACTTTAAAATGCACTCACCTTGGCCTTGCTTGTTTCGACTTGATCCTAATCCTTTGTTTGTTCCGAAACGAAATTATGTTCTATATCTACATAGTAATACATTGATACTAATCAGTATATTAATTAGTATATTCTAAACTATCACTCCTTAGGCTAAAAAGAAAGTTATTTCCAACTTTTAATGATGGTATGCATTGATGCACTACACCATGTATCGATGCATCCCTTGACAGGTGCATCGATGCACTACCTATGCATCGGTGCATAAATCTCATTCGATGTTTGTATTTTAAACGGGTGCATCGATGCACTCCTTATGCATCGATGCATTAATGACATTCGATGTTTCTTATTTAAGAGTGCATCGGTACACATTGAAAGTGCATCGATGCACACAACCCAAAAATTGCATTTTAAGCCCAAAAATCATCAATTCTTTATTCAATTCCTCTATTTTAAACCCCTAATATATCATTAAACCCAACCATCATTACTTAAACCAACTTATATCCATGAAAATCATCTTTAACCTCAAAATCATATCCTTCATATATAATTCAAGAATCATACCCAAATTTCAATATGTTCTAAATACACTTCTAACACTTCATATTCCTTGATTAAGTCGATGACAAGTCAAATTCAACCTCAAATTTCAAATATAAACTCTATTTCAAAATTCCCTTCAAGAACTCATAATCTTTCATTCTTCCTACACCCTTCATCTTGTTGTTTTACAATAACTTAAGCTTTCCTTAAGCTTAATTAGCATCTAAGGATAAAAACCAAACTTAAATTTCAACTAACAAACAACTTATAAGAAATCTAACCTTTGTTATGAGTTTTCACGTTGGGAAGAAAGAAGAGAATAAGACAATTCTGGAAGCTTATGTTTTTCCTCCTTCCACATGTATCTAAAATAAATATATCTATTCTTTAATTATTTCCCATGAAAATGACCATTTTACCCTTCTATTCTTTCTTCCTTGCAATTTAACCCTATACCAATTACAATACTATTCAATTATTATGCTTTAGTCAGCAAATTTTGAAGTTTTACAATTTAGTCACTAACCCGGTATTGAGGCTGTTACAATTACCGTGGCAGTAGCACACATTTTACTTGAGAAAAGCAAATGTTTTTGGGTGTAGTTTATAAAGATACTATTTCTGAGAAATAAGCGGTAGTTAGATATTGTGAAGGAGTGAAAGAACACTAGAGAGTTTGAATAGAGAAGAACACCGGGGGTTGCCTGGTAGGGAAGTTGGAGTTGATCTCAGTGTCATGGTAAACTGCAAAGAGATATCAAACACATTATAAAGTGAGGCCATCTAATCAAGGCTAGTGAGATCGAATTTAAGGCTACATAAATCTTGCTTCTGATATAGGTGATTGCCATAGTTAGGAAATTTTTTTAAAGAAAGGGTTTGCCTGTGTACATGTTAAGAAATGTTTTAAAATATATTTTAAGTAAATAAATCACCGAGTTAAAATGAGTTTGTGTTGAATACGTCTAAAACATGATGGAAATTAGAATAAGCTTTTGGCTTTTTTTGGTGGTTCTTGTGGATTCTATGGAGTAGTGGCACGGCAATCATACAAGTCAAAGACTGTTTAAGTTGTTAGTGCTTTACATTGACAATTGCCCATTTTGATTTTTCAGATTGAAAAGGCTTTTAAGGAAGGAACAGCACGCCAAAATGCATACAGTATCTTTGTTTGCCTTACAATAAAGCTGTCGTAGGAACTGTCCATGTTGCATGCAAGGAGATTATTAAGTTGGAAAAGCAGGTCTGAATAAATTGGTCATACTTCAGGATAGGCTTTCCTTTCTGCGTATTAGCAGATATAGGAGACTTTTCGTTAGTTTTTGAGAAATATTATTGGCATTAAACGATTCTACAAATGAAGCTTCTCGAAGAAGAAGAGAAGGAAAAGCGTGAAGAAGAAGAACACAAGGAGAGGAAAAGAACAAAAGAACGAGAGAAAAAGCTCAGGAGAAAGGGGAGACTGAAAGGAAAAGGAGAGAGAGAAAAAATGTGCAGAGTTGAGCATTGCACCTGCTGCTCCTGATTTATCCAAGGAAGTATCTTCAACATATATCGAGATAGAAGAAAATATTGCTATTGATTGCAGAGACTCTGTGAGTGAGACAGGATTGTGTCTACACTTGGTTCTCTAGACGATCAAGGAGAACAATTTTTAGATGAGGATTCAACTTCAAGTTTGCAAAATCACTCTTTAGATAGCCCAGACGGAGAAGATGCAACAGATGGGAAAGAATCTTTCACTATGGAACAATCAAGATCTTCTCGACGGAGATTGAAATTTTGCAGGGATGGTCAATTTGATATGCCTGTGAAACAGTCTGATCAGCACTGGTTTGCCGTTTCTGAAAGTGCACCTGTTAATAGATGTGAAGCTAGACACAAAAGTGAAAGCTTTAAGGCTCCTTCAAGTAGCATCAATGGACTAAATAGGCAGTCCAGGATAAGCAGTACCAAATCCAATGGCCGGAATTGTGGTGTTAAGTATACTGAAATGTTTCAGTTTCCAAAGAGCCAGAGTGGCAGATATGAAGTTTGCAGTTGCGGTCAACATAATGTGTACAAAGCCAGGATTGAGCCATATGTTTCTGCTACTAGAGTAGGCCCAGAACCGAAGTCTGTAAGCAAGTCAAAATCATGCTTTGGATACGTCCAAGCAAGTCTATCCTGGTAACAAGTATAATCAACAAGAGAACATGCGCGGAGATTTTGGAAGACTAAAGAAAAAAATTATTTCAGGAAACATTCTTCTGGTAGAAGTTAACTCCATTGCAAGAAAGTTTGGAACCCAGCAGAACACCAGAGAAATTATTCCTGGAGAAACTCTGATACGGATATTACTCTGAGGCCATCTACTTACAGTGAAGGAGCTGGACCCAATCATAACTTTGTTAAGTCATCTGGTGAGACATGCTCAATCAAAGCTAGAGTAAATTTGGGAGAAATTGATCAAGAGCATATCAAAGTTAACAAATCAAGCACCAGCATTGCAACAGATGAGGATTTTCATGTTGAAACGCAAGATAAATGCTCTTCGCGAAATGCAACATCCAAGGAAGTTGGAGTTTTTCCTCATAGAAACCCTACATTTAATGGAATTTCTCATTCTGTGATGAGTAGCACTTCTAGTTCTGATAACTGCTCTTCATGCCTTAGTGAAGGAGATAGCAATACCTTCTCTTTGAATCATGGAAACTTAGAATCTTCATCATCAAATTCTGAAGAGGCCAGTCAACAATCAGATGGGAAAGATACTTCAATTTGCTTTCAAAACGGTCTCCAAGCTTCAGGTGAAAGGGATTGATAACTTACAACACGTCAATGGAGGGGTTGATTTCGAAAGCCAGCCATTGTTTGGACACTCACTTGATGGAAGAGATTTCTTCAGTCTGCATTCAAAATGACTTCACCGAGTGTCTAGTGAAAGGAATTGATAAAAAGCAGGATGTCAATGGAGGGGTTGCTTTGGAAAGCCAGGTATTGTTTGCGCAATCCAGAAATCCACCGACAACCATTGAAATTTCTGATAATGAAAATCAACTGCTACTGTGGGTTCTCAACACCAAGGCATGTTTACATCAGTTCAAATCAACCTCTACAATGTCCTGTCTATCAAGCTCCTTCAACCATGGGTTACTGCCATCAGAATCCCGTTTCTTAGCCGGCAACACCTGCTAATAGATTAATGCCTTTCCCTCCTCCGAACCTTTATTTTTATACCAGCCCTCTTGTTTATGGTTTGAATGGGAACTCAGGTTTATGCATGCCATATGGCACTATGCAGCATTTTGCTACCCCCATGCTTAATCCTGGTCCGATTCCAGTCTATCAGCCAGTTTCAAAGGCAAATGGCTTGTATGCCGAGATCATATTCAGATTCTTAAGCCAGTTACAACAAGTGAAGAAGCTTTCAGCGAATGGAATACCAAGAGAGTTACTCCTGGTAGGTTGCATACAACAGAACAAGCAGCAAATGGAGAAGGTAGGCAAAACGATGTCTCTTCCAAATCATGCAGTGGTGACAGTAGCTTTTCCTTGTACCATTTCGGTGGGCCGGTGGCTCTTTCGATGGCATGCAAATCGAATCCTGCTTCTCTGAAAGAAGAGATTGCTAGAGAACTTTCTTCTCAGTTTTCAGCACCTCATGTTGAAAATGAGACGAGTACCGAATAGTACAGCCTGTTTGCAGGGAGTAACAGCATACGGTTTTCGTTGATATGGAAGTTTGGGAGTAGTTTGTAGTTCGGCGTTACAATAATCTTTACTGTGAAAGGAAATCCAAATTTAGTTTCCTAAATTTTTCTTTTTTAAAATGTAGAGGAAGAGTGAGTGCGTGTAATGTTTGAGGTTTTCTGTAGTATTGATGAAGCTTTGCTTTGCTTTGCTTTAATTTCAATATCATCTTTAGATTCTAATCTAAAAAATAATAGTATTGGATTATAAGCAAACTCTATTGAATTTGAAATCAACATTAGCATTTTAATGCTCATCAATAACTTGAGCCTAATGGGAAAGTGAGTAAAGAGGAAGGTACTTGGAGTGACCCCATTGAATGTATTCGACAATGGTGATTGTTTTGGCAAATGAAAGCAGTTTTGGAATACGCTTAAGCCAACTATTTTAAGAATATCAAGCATTCCCTTCCACACTACCCTCCTGCCATCAACAACAGTAAAATGTCAATGCTTCATGCTTTAACAACACACAAAAATATTACATACGATACAACATGAAATTATATATATGGGTAAATACAACAGTGAAGATTATCTGATTCACTGTTGCATAAAGACGAAAATGCAATATGCCCTTTAAATTATTATTCAGCTTTTTTCATTTCAAATTATTTATAAATTATTCGACTTCTGTCATTTCAAATTATAAAAATAAACTGGAAAGATATTGCAAAAAGGGGACAAAACCCTCCATAAATGACTCCTTTTAAGATCTAATTTCCCATTCCAATTCCGGAATCAACATTTTCTCTCGGTTTTAAATTCTCTCATGTCAATTTCAAATATTTTAAACAAAATTTTTATTTATTTAAATTTTCAAATCATATATCTGATATATACATGTAATCCATATGACATGGTGAATAATATCAAAACGACAAGCAAACGTTAATCTCATCATCCATATTGCAGGATATACGTTATCACTATTTTTAGAGAGAATCCTTTAGACTCCAGAGCATGTCACATTTGGCCCCCAAAACACAATTAAGGAATCAATAGTCTTACCAATAAACACATCATTAACAATAAAACCAAAACCAAGGGGATGTATGTATGTTCCCAACACTTCATGCAAATTTATCATAAATATATGGAAATTACAAATTCAAACTACTGTTAAAATAAAGCATGGTCATTATTTCTTTTGCCTTTTCTTTTCCCATTGCTAGGTATCTGCTTCCAACTGTTTTTATGTTCTGCATTTCATATGATTGGCATGATTTTATCTAGACAGTGAATAAAATAATAATAATAATTAAACCGTTCATTGTATTCCAATAATTACGACTAGAAATCACTCCGTTGTCACCTCTCGTATCAGCCCTCATGCAACTACTGAAGAACTCATCTCATTCAGAATGCGGTAGTACATAAAGAAATCCGAAGTGCTACGGAAGCCGGGAATGAAATCTGAAAAGAAACGCAAAACTGCGGCCAGGTGTTGAGAGTCATTGGAGGTGGTAGCTGCTTCAAGAAATAACGAGGGCTGGATGGTAGTCACCTGAAACAATTTAAACCATGATTTGGTGAAATGCCCTAATATCACACAGATTCAAGTGTGAGTATTGGATGCATGGATGTGTCTGATACGGGTATGTTTAGATTTTTCTAAATTTCAATACATTTGAGGATCAAATATCCCCATTCGCATGTCCAGGTATGTGCATTTCAAGGAAATGCCATCAAATACCCCCTATATCTTGACAGCAATTTCAATCAAGTAAAGAATTAGGTAACAACTTAAGGTTCAGAAATATGCACCGGCATTTTACGTAAACAACAAATTTATTTTCGAATGCAGTCATCTAATAAAGGATTACCTTATGCTTTCGTGCATAGCGTAGAGCTTCAAGATAATATCCATCTTGTGCTAATAACAATACATAATCCTGATGTAAAGAAATCTGTCTCAGCATATCAGAGCCCAGTTTCCTAATTTGAAAATTTTGACGACCTGACTCCAGCAGCTGTAGAGCAACTTCTTTCGAGGGCTCAATAATCTGAAGCAGAAGAAATGGAACTCTTAAAAAGCTAAAATCAATATTCAAACATCAGTACTTTCGTTCTTGGCAGGGAACACTTATTATTAAGGTAAAAAGAGACTTGTAAACCTTGTTTATGACGAGCAAACCAAGTTCTGCATATTGCTCGCTGCGGGCCAATAGTTGGATAGTTAACACGTACAGATTTGGATGCACTTTGACCTTTTCTAAATTGGTACTGCAGAAAGTAAACATATAAGATTTCTCGGAACGAAGTACAAACCAAACTCACACCTCCTTTTCCATACAAGTACCATAGTCAAGGAGGACAATAAGCAAGAGTTAGCTTGGTTTATCATGCATTTAATATTCTTCAACCTGCTCTAGCCACAGTTATACCAAAAATTCTTTTCTTTCCCTCCATGGCTCATTATAACTGATCTAAAAAGGAAGGTAGCTATATGTTGTAAGAGCTTACTTGATGCATATCTACACATATATTATACACTTCCAAGATCTAAACACTTACATAAGGCCACATAAAATTTGCTGCTCAGTTGAAGGACAGGCCAAGGACGTCCTCACAGTAACCAGGACATGATTTATTAAATAACCTATGTTTCTATTGACCACATAAATGGCTAATAAAGCATGGTTAGCCACAAGCTTAAACACAACAGGGAGCTTTGTTTATATATCCAGAATATGACTATAGTAGCTCTTAACAAGCTTAAAGCCAATTTTAAGAAACCTTAGAATTGTTATACACAAGAGTCCTAAACCACTTAAACGATAATTATACCTTCGAAAAAACTCAAGAATGATGGCAACTAGATAAGAAGGCTCTCCAATCATCTCTTCCTCAATAGGAGCAAAGACAAATCTGTACATCTCCTCGGGTGAAATTGCAGGTGAAGTGAACTGAGATTCCTGCTGCTCAGAAACAGTAGCATTTAACGGATTATCAGTGGAAGAACTTTCAGCACCCATATCCTGTTTGCCACCATCGAATTGAGCATCATTCGAGCTGATTTTTGATGGTTCAAAGCTGGAACTATCCTCCATTTCTGAAGACGAATAAGTTGCAGGCCTACTGACAGATACAATGTTGACTCTGGAAGCAGATTCGTGTTGGACAGATTTTCCAAGTCCATCTTCCCTGCTGGTGTTTACATCTATGCCTTGTCCTGGGCCACCCACATTTGGCACACTCGAGGGGGTCCTCTCGGTCTTTGTTCCCTTGAAATAACTGCCAGCTTTCAGAGAGAGGGCATATGAGGTGACTAATACATCCATTGCCTTGCCAACCATGGTGATAGGTCTGCATTCTAGAATCATTGTTTGTGTAATTGCCAGACATAGTTGTTTAGCCTGAAATATCAGGAGCAACATATATTAACACTAGACAATGATTATGTCACCCTTCATTGTGGAAAGAGAAATAAAGTCAGCTGAGATTGACCTTCTTGGCTTCCAACTTTCGTCTTTGCAAGAATTCCAATACTGATGGAACTTCCGAGGAACTAGCAGAAATTGCCTGCAAGGAGAGAAAGTGGGCAACAATTACGAGAGTTAACTATAACAAATTCAAAAACTATGACCAACAAGACTTGCCTCCAAATCTAAGTGTATCTTCCATACACGTTTATTTGCAATATCACAAATAAGGTCGGGAACCAAAAAGGTCCAGCCATCTCCATAAATAATTGCTTCATTACCAATTGAATCAGAGGCCTCTAAACTTTCACTTTCTTTGGTGCCAGGTAGAGATGTAAAACTATCAGAACTTGGAAAACCCCTCAAGAGTACAGGAAGTGGAGCAGATATGGGAGCTCGAGAATCTGAAAATATGTCATAGAGTATAACAACCTTCGCATCTACTTGGTGCACAAGTAGCACATTATCAACCACACTCACTGCAACCTTGCATGAATAAATTGGCAACGAGCCCTGCAAATGGAATGAGCTTGGTTACGATTTGAATCAAGCCTGTACCTGGAATAAACTAGAGGGAGTTTTGAGTAACACTTACCTGTTGGATAATAGCATCACGGTAAAACCTATATGAATGCAGTACCATTGCAACTCGATCAACTTGCAAGCAGTATATTCTCCCATAGCTGTCAAAAATATAAAAGTAGATAAAATAAACATATACATGATTTAGCAAGCAATTTCCAGTATTAGCAAAAAAAGATAAGAGAAACATACACAGTGACGATATAGACATCTTCAGAAGCAAGGACAGGCTTACTGTTAGTTTCAGGTTTAGCCATTACCATTTCAAACTTTGGTAATCGAATAATCCCAGCAGATGAAACCTGACGGTAAGAGATAGCACCTTGTCAAATCAATGGAAATAGGGACAAAAAGGATCATAATCTATCTGTACTGTTCATTAAATGCTCCCTACCAGAAGGGAGTCAGGCGCTTTAACGCTTCATAGTCATGTGCACTTAGTTGAATAATTTCAGTTTTTTACCATTTTCTCACATTTACCACCAAGACCAATTTCAAACTTCATTTCCTTGCATGGAGGAAGCATTGCCTAGAAAAAGTAGAGACCAAATCTAAGAGGATTCTAGAAATTGAGCTAGTGAAGCTCATAGTCATACCTGAAACCCATGGAATGTTTTGCACTGCATTCCTGAAGCAAGAAGAACCAATCTGCTCTCATGTGTATAGACATACCAACTAACAGTCATTTTCTTTGTCTCAACCAAGACCAATGACTTCAAGTCATGATCAAAAGCAAACAAGTCCAACCCACTGCCATTAAATTCCATTCCAGTAAATAGAGTACATTAAATCTTTGCTGCTAATAAAAGTAGAAATATTAAAAGGAAAAATATAAATAAGAATATAAAACATAACTCAAAATAGAAAAGAAGGATGATTATTTTCAATAACAAAGACAACAATAATTGTAGGTCTTGATGGATGATTTGATGATGTTATGATGCACAATTCATTTAAGTTGCCAAATGAAATTTAAGAGTATAAAATATAACGAAGATTGTTGATTTTAGCCTTGGGAAATGCTTCTTAATCTGGAATTCTGGATCCATGCTAGAGCAGTATCTCCCCAAAAATAACTTTCATACTTTGTTCTCCTTTATGGAGGTATTGATAAAATTTCTAACAACAAATACTTTCTCAAAAAATAATCGTTTTCCTCTCTATTTTTATATTTTATTACTTATGTCCTTGGTCATGCAACAAATACAGCAAAATTCCATGCATAAATGGCAAAAGAAAATCTACAGTGCCATGACTGATACAAAAGTTCTAAGGCTACTTCACCTGGTTGCATGGCCTGAAAGAGTATCATTGCCATTAATAACAAGGGTAGGATAAAGGATGATTAGGTGATAATAACTTCTTTTTTATGCATGCTAAATAGTAGGCAACTCCAAATTTCACACTCAATCTTAGTTCAAGTGTTAAGGGCGGGGTTGGATTGAGAAGTAAAAAGAGTGTCAGGTAATAAAAAAATTCTAGTTAATGGAATAAGACTGGAAACTTTATACATCAGATATCCAAGTTAGAGGGAATCAAGCGCTCAGCTTCAGAGAAACATTCCTATTACATGAAATCTTATTCCTTTTCAGAAAAACCATGTCTCAATTGAAGCAGAATTCTTACATAAAATATCAGGTTAGGATATTCAGATGACAAATCATTGCCCAATTCAAACATAAAACAGACAGGAAGCTTCTCCCTACCTGGTTTTCACAACTACAATATCGCATGATGGACAATCTGTCCAGAAAAACCCCAGTATAGTCTCTGACTCGGACTTGCACCTGTGAGTGAAAATTTCCCCAGTTTCTCTATGAAAAAATTGTATAGAAGTGTTGGACCGTTGAACTGCTATAAGCTTTTCATCTAGAGAAAATCGGATGGAGCAGATAGGCCCTTCGGTTATTGAATCAATGTCAGGGGCAGCATTTAGAGAAAATGGAGCAGTTTTCCATGAAAAGATCTGTGCATAAAGAAATGTAAAATATGGAACAGCAATATCTAAAAAACTTATACCATACTATTTAACTTCAGAACTATTAGACCTGATCTGATGTTGGAGAGAGGAGCAATTTATTTCCATCATCATAATAGAAGCCTCTTGGATCAGGAATGCTGCAACGTAGAGGGGGATACTGTATGAAAACATGTGACACAGCACCAGGTCCTAAACCACCAACACTGGCTTGTGAACTTGAAGCTTTCCCAGCCATTTTCCTAAGGTTATGTTGTATTTTTAACTACAGAACTCAAATTTCTGGAGAATAATAACACAGATAAAGCACAAAAAGATAGTATCAGTAAAATAAAGAATGTACAAGTGCTTAAAGACTAGCATCAAAGAATAAACAGAAAAGTTCATTGGATTTACCTTATCATAAAAATTTCAAGCCCAAAGCTCAAAATATTAAACCTTTCCCCGGAGCTATAAACCAAAAAAAAAGTATAAAACATTAATGTTAGCACACTCTTTTCAAGAAGGAAGAAAGCTAGGATCTTTGCAACCAAATTATCTACCTCAGTATATTTCTTTCTCTTAAAATATAAATATGTTTCTAAGCAATCTTAGAATATAGATACCGTATTCTGCATGCAAGTCTTCAGTGCAAGAAATTCTTTCAAACACATATCACGTTCAACTTCCGGAACTTTAGCTGCAACACAGGCCCCGTATTCTTTTGCCTGCAAAGACAACATTTTAGGCAAAACAATGAGCCAAGTGTAAACAGAATTTAACAGCAGTTTGAAGGAAATATCTTTCATCAGCTACGTTTCAGTTCATTTTCAAGTTTCAACCTCAGTTATTCGTTATACATAAACTTCAAACGTAACGCTAAGTGCTAACAACAACAACAACAAATCCAAAGTTAAATGTAAGAATACTAAGTCAAATGAGGGCCTTATCGACAAACCTGTGCAGTACAATTCGCTAAAATGCGCCTAAGCGGAGAAACTGTTTTCTTTTCTTTCATATCAACAACACTGAAAAGGAACAAAAGGAATGCATCATAATTTTCAGAAATTGAAAGAGTGATAATTGTTCGTGGACTGATGAAATTAGGGTTTTCAATTAAACTGATAATAAAAAGATTGAAAAGCAAAATTCGAGCCAAGAGACTGATTAACTTAAAGGAGCAAACTGCGAAAGAGAAAATCACCTGGGCAATTCGACATTTTTATTACCCGGGAATCGGAGAACAAAATTCCACTGATATTCTTTTCTTTGGGTACCAAATCTAAAGAATTTATTTTCAATCTACAAAACTAATTTACTTCTTAAACTACACCTAACGCTCCTCGTCTCGAAAATTAGGGGAGGTACAACGTCGTCGTACAGGAAGACAACATAGAGATTTGTATTTCATCTATATTTAGGATAAATTACAAATTGCATCATTAAACTTTAGTCTCTCTTCTATTTTGTTAGCTGAACTTTCAAAGTGTTCAATATTTTCACTGAACTTAATACATTGAGTTTTCTTGGCCACTGAACTTTAATCTCTCTCATTATGGTTACTCCGTCGTTATATAGCTATTGGCGTTAAAAATGACATCGTTTTAAAAAAAATAAAATTTTCACCAAAACAATGTCGCTTTGCATCTATATAACAAATCATTTTAACGTCGTTAACTATTTAACGGTCAAATGACCAAAAAATCTCAATGTATTAAGTTTAGTGAAGAAATTAAAAATATTTAAAGTACAGTGAATGAAAGAGGAAAAAGAGTAAAATTCAATTATCAAATTCATAATTTACCATTATATTTATAAGGATTTCGTTTTGATCTGTCACATAGATCTTTCAAAGGTTTTGTATATGTATTGTAGTCGATTAAGAATATGTATATAAGGGATGTACACTAATCAAAAATTCTAGTGGATGAAAAGATATGTTTGAAGTTTTTTTTTTGTGTTACAAGAGAAAAGAAAAACGAGGCTAAGTTGCAGAGAAACTTTTAAGGAAGGAGATTCCCCTACTATCAGTATCCAAGAATGATAAGACTTCAGTCGATGGAAACACAAGAACGACCAACTCCTGGTATAAGGAGCAGCCCATTTTTAATAAGATATCAGCATAGAAATTTTCCTTCACGATAAGTGTGTTAAAAAGTAAGATGCCAATTACGAGATTTAAAGTTGTGAATGTCCTTAACAATTGGTCTCATCGGATGTAAGGTTATATCTCCATTCTCAATGAGTTGAATGACTCATCGCGCATCCACTTCACATTCTATGGACTTTTATCCATGATCCCACGCAATGGATAAATCAATCCTTATCGCATGAAGTTCAGCAACCATACTTGTACAAATTCTCAAATGAGTAGTAAAGCTCAATACCCAGTGACCTGTTCCATTGCGAAGAACTTCGCCTGTTCATGAGATCTCCGGATTTCCTTGACAAGCTCCGTCAATATTCAGCTTCAAGCTCCCCACTCTTGGAGGTATCCACGCTACATTAAGATGGCAACTTTGTTTCTGAGCTGGTCTAGCATTAGCCAATAGAATCTCCTTCGAAGTCTCTACTATATAACGTTAAATCCCATAATCCTCTTGAACAAGTTCATCGACATCAAAAATTCTTTTACACCGCACGGTCCAAAGCCTCCATATGGTAGTGGCGAACAACGTAACCTATGCTTACGATTTATTCTCCAAATCCAGATTATTGAGCAACCAGCTATGTACATCTTGGGGAAAAAATCATTTTGCATGGAACCAGAAAAGTGGCGATTCCATATTTACCTAATCGTTCCACATTCTCTCAATATGTGGGATAATTTTTCTAAGGGGCATCCACAAATACTATAGCCAACCGAATGTAACATACCCCAAGTCGCCCTTCGAGCATTAGTGAGAAGTCTGTCACGCCATGCCAACCAGATGAAGGTTCTCCACCAAAGAGGAACTTGCAACTTCTAAATCCATGAAATGTCCATTTCATGGTCCCTAAACTCACAAACAATAAGGGAAACATATGTTGATCGGATAGTAAATATATTGCAATACCAAAATCTGATCGGACCTAAAATCTAAAAGATTTGGATATTACATGGAATCACTAAAGTGATTAACCCTTTTTTTAAAAATATTTCTTAAAATGTAGATAAGTCATTCATAATTTAAGTCGTAATTAAGGTTTACAAGTGGAGAGCTCCCAATTAACATTCCAAAATAAACATCCTAGTTTTAAACAAAAAGAGTTTCGACTCTGTCATCACCCATTTTATCCGGGTGATGACGTTTTTAATGGGCTATTACTTTATTTTATTATTAATATTAATATTATTAATAAAAAAATAATACAACTTTTATTTTATTTTTGGAGGCCCAAAATACAAACTCATTCACCCTTTAACCCAACCAAAAAAGAACCAGCCCACCAAGCCCAAATGAAACCCTAGCTAACCTAACCCTAGACCTAGCAACTTGCTGCCGTCGCCGTCAGCCTTCAATATTTGCCAATGCCGCCACCACTGAATCGTTACTGAGCCACTTTCATCACTGCAAAAAATCCAAACAAATCACATCCAATTTAATAAAAAAATAATATAAATCACATTCAAATCTACCAAATACCGAGAATTCAAAAAGCTACTCATATCCCTATCACCTAGCAATCATCTACCCTCTACCAAAAAAAACATCACCATAAAAGGGGAGCCATTCGAACAAGAAAAATGGGAGGGGGGAGAAGAAAACGAAAGAGAGAAGAGAAGAGATTTGAACAAAAATAAAGAACCGAGAGGGAAAAAAAAGAAATCGGAGGAGATTCGAAGGAAAAAAACACAAACAAAGAAGAGAAAAAAGAGAAGGAGAAGACACTTATCCTTGCTCGATCTTCGCCGGGGAGTTCGAGGGTCACCAGTGCTGATTACGACGATGGCCATGAGTGTTGTGTGGCTTTAGGGTTTTTAAATCCTGAAAAAGAGATTTAATACAACTTTCAAAACGACGTCGTTTAGGGGAAAAGTGACCCACCTTTTTTGGGCTATTTTCGTGTTAGTCCCTTCTATCTTTCTAGCCTTCCATTTTAACCACTGAATGGAGCTTTGATTTTCCTGTTTCGAGAATTGCATTAGTTCTCTATTTCATTTACATCCCTGTCTTGTTTGTGATCATGTTTATGTCAATATTTTAATTTCGGTTGTTACTTTTCTTTGCTTTCATTTTAGTCACTGCTTTTTAGATTAGTATATGAGATTTTATAATTTCATTGCATGATAGTCCCTGATGTTTGTACATATATATTTATATATTTTAGTAAGTATTATCTTTGTACATTATAGTATCATGTATATTATTATTTTTATTTATATTATGTTTGTCGAGTATAAATATGTATATATATTTTAATATATTCTTACCTTTGTGTATTTATTTATTAGTAGTGTATATGTGTATATGTTTTTTTTTGTATGTATTTTATGCATATTAAATACTTGCCATGTATGTTAAATAGATTTTATTCTTTTTTATGTATTTAATTATAGATTAAATTTCAATTTGACTTTCCATGAATATTAAATACTTTCCATTTTATGTATAAGTTTATGATATATGCTTAAGTACATGTGCATATTCTTTATATAGTTATCGTCTTGCATGTTAATTTATAAATATACATGTATTTTTAGCCTTTGTCATTTTACTATTGAAGTCTGTTACTTGTATTTTCTTTAGATTTAATCTTTGATTGCCATTTTCAATTTTAACATATAGTGTTCAAATTTATATTTGTTCTATTGTGGCCCCTTGCATCTTTTTAAATATTTGTTGATTTATTATTTTTACTTATATATATATATATATATATATATATCGAGCATACTTCATAGAGAAAATAACCTCAGTGACAAAAAATCCTAGATAATATACGATTTTGATCAATTTTTTTTGGATTTACGAAAATGACCAACAAAAGCGCAATGCGATCTCTAATTCGCATTGCGATCTCCACTATCGCAAATTCGCGTTGCGATAGTTGAAAATCGCGTTATGATTTTCCATTTCGCGTTGCGATAGTCTACAGTTGTTGTTGCGATAGTCTACAGTTGTCGTTGCGATTTTCCAAATTCGTTGCGATAGTTTTAAAAAAAAAAAAGATTTTGTTTCTTAAAAATTTTCTCTAAAAAAATAGTATCTGCGCGGACGTGTCGAAGACACGTATTACCACGACCACGACCCGACCCGACCCGAGACGGACGGCGGCGGCGCGTGAGAGTCCCCCTTATTCTCTATCACTCAACAAGGAAGTGGGAAAGACAAGCCTTAAATACCATTCCCAATAGTGTTTTCAATATTATGTGGGATTGAGCATTACCAACACTTGTTTCCAATACAATGTGATTATTCAGGAAACAATTAACAATCATGCACCTTAAAACAACTGAATTAGCAACCAATTGCATTAGTATTATACGATTAAATATGTCATAATTAAAAGTCAATCTACAATCAATCACGATTATTGTAATTTTAAGCAAAACATTCAAAAATAATATCACTATTTAAGGCTCAATCTCACATAGTATTGGGAACAAGTGTTGGTAATGCTCATATCCTACATAGTATTGGAAACACTATTGAGAATAGTATTTAAGGCTTGGCTTTCTCACTTCCTTGTTGAGTGATAGAGAACAAGGGGGACTCTCACGCGCCGCCGCCGCCGTCGTCCGTCTCGTCTCGGGTCGGGTCGTGGTCGTGGTAATACGTGTCTTCGACACGTCCGCGCGGATACTATCTTTTTAGAGAAACAAAATATTTTTTTTTAACTATCACAACGAATTTGGAAAATCGCAACGACAACTATAGACTATCGCAACGAATTTGGAAAATCGCAACGACAACTGTAGACTATCGCAACGCGAAATGAAAAATCGCAACGCGAAATGAAAAATCGCTACGTGATTTTCAACTATCGCAACGCGAACTGGAAAATCGCAACGCGATTATCACAACGCGAAATGAAAAATCGCAACGTGATTTTCAACTATCACAACGCGATTTTCAACTATCGCAACGCGAAATGGAAAATCGCAACGCGAACTGGAAAATCGCAACGCGAAATGCAACGCGAATTTGCAATAGTGGAGATCGCAATGCGAATTAGAGATCACATTGCGATTTTGTTGGTCATTTTCGCAAATCCAAAAAAAGTTGGTAAAAATCGTATATTATCTGAGATTTTTGGTCACTGAGGTTATTTTCTCTACTTCATATTATATTTCATTATATTTTGTGTATATTTATATATATAAACATATATCCTATTAACTTATGTTATAAACGTTTTTACTTGTGTGTTTAATTAGAGTTTTTTTTAATTTTATTACATATGTATAGTATAATTTTATAAATACATCTTTTAAATATTTTAGTATTTTTAAGATCTCTAATTGTTCGACTAACTAATGGAAGACCTCCAAAAACTTCGAGTGCCCTTCTGATGGTTATTTGAATAAAATGATTTTTAATGTTATTTGTTATTTATTTATAGTTTTTGATATATTAATTCAAGTAGACATATCCTATCTTACTTTAAATAAATATATAAATTTTGACATTTTCAAATTTTATATAAAGAAATTATTTTAATAAATAAATATTTATTACGTTAGTTTAATTATTTTAGTGTTTCTTTATCTTAGTTTATTTATTCATCTATTATAAATATTATGTGAATATTTCATTCTTTTTATATATGTCATTTATCACTGCATTCATAAATCATGCATTTATTTCCTTGGTCTTCAAAATATTGAAAGACAATGTTTTTTCATACGTCGTAAATTAACAAAATTACATCCAACAAGATTTGATTTCAATTTCTGTTAATCCACGTAGTAGGAAACATTTTTTTTTCAAATAAAATTGAATGAATTAAATCATTTTCATCAAGTTAAATATTATAAAAATAAACTCACTCATTCTTTAAAAAAAGAGAAAATAACCTCAGTGACTAAAAATGTCTTATAATATACGATTTTAACCAACTTTTTTTGGATTTGCCAAAATGACCAACTAAATCGCAATGCGATCGATAATTCGCAACGCGATCTCCGGTATCGCAAATCAGTTTCCAGATTCGCAACGCGATTCTGACTATCGCATTGCGATTTTCCAAATTTGCGTTGCGATTTTCCTAATTCGCAATGCGAATACATAAATCGCAACGAGATTCTGACTATCGAAATACTAAATTTCAAATTCGCAACTCGATTTCTTAATTCGCAACAGGTTTTAATTTCGCAACACAAATGTTTTGGGTATATAACTATGCAGCAGCAACAACTCATAACCTAAATCCCTAAATCGTAACTCATTCCATCTCCATCTATCACTCTCTCCGGCGACATCCGTTCCTATATCCAACGACATCCTTCCCCATCCGGCAATAGGTTTTAGTTTCGCAACTCGTTTGTTTAGTAAATTAATTTACAATAATGAAATCATCTAATGTTGATCATGTTTGGATAAATTTATGTTTTGAAGGGTCATGGGAGAATGTTCATGGTGTTTTACAATATATGCCTTTACCCATTAATCTTCAACTAAAACTGTCATTAAAAAAGTTAACTTATGAAACTCTAATGTTACGTGTTGCAAATAAATTGAATTTAGAGCCCCTAAGTGGATTTAGGCTATCTTATCAGAGAAATGGTAAAGTTTATTTGTTAACCGACAATGAAGATGTTGAAAGATTCATTGCTTACATTAGTGTTTCAAGTGATAATGTTACATTGTATGTTGTTAAACCTAGAAGTAGTGAAGTTAGGTCAGTAGCGAGTAGTAATCAACTAAGTTTTTCAACCCCAGTTTATGGTGCTCAAAATTTAATGGTTCCACCACAATTTCATCACTAAGCAAATATTGTTTCACCACATTTCCAATACCAAACACAATCTCAAAACCCATAACATTTCCCTAATCCAAATCCCAATCAACTTTCAGCACCAAATTCCGATTTTCGTATTGACCAGTTAGACGATGATGAGCCAACAGAAAAAATTGTGAGTACTAGTCAGTATTCGAAATTTGATCTTGGTCAATACCCAGATTTTGATGATTTTTCAGAAGAAGAAACAGACCCTGCGTGTAATGATTTTGATATTGGTCAATGCCCGAATTTTGATGATGAAACAGTCGTTGCCGAGGAAGATGTTGTTGATGATAATGAGGAGGAAGTTATGACTGTAAATGAACATGTTAAACATCCATTATGTAATTCATATAACACTGAAGAAGAAAAAGAATAAGAAGAAATCCCCAAAGAAAAGTCCTCGAAGAAAATGCCACGGGAGTATAACTGGAATATGCCAGAATTACTTCAGATACCGGAAGAAGAGTTGGTAAAGATAGCAGTTGATTGTTACACAAAAATTATTCGTATCAAGAAAGATGATTGTTTTGATACAAAGGAAAACTTGAACATAACTTTGTATACGAAATGTGTGGAAGATGGCTATCAACTAAAAGTTAACAAATCAAGCAAAGATCGTTTCGAAATAAGGTGTATGCTTGACAAAAACTGTATGTGGCGTATGATTGCAAAGAGGATAAAAGATTGCGAAATGTTTCAAGTTAGGACTTTTATTGATAAACATACATGTTCAAGAACCCAAGTTTTTCCTCACCATAGACAGGCAAACAAAAAGGTGTTGGGTGGTTTTCTGGCTGAGTTAATGTTTTTGAATGGTAGGGTATATCGGGGACATGAAATTATGACTGACATGAATCCTCGGTTCAAGATTAGTATCTCATATTCTCAAGCTTGGAGAGCCAAATGTTATGCCTTGGAATTGTTGAGGGGGTCGCCAGAAGCATCGTTTGCCCAACTGCCGGCTTATTGTCACAATTTAAAGCTGAAAAATCCTGGGTCGGTAACTCATATCAAAACAGATAGAGATGGACGCTTTGAGTTGCTGTTTATTGCCATTGGTGCTGCGGTTAGTAAATCAATATAATTTTGTTGACTCATTTTTGTTAGTTACATGCATTTCACATTTAAATGATTATATTTCTTGTGTATATGATTTTATAGATTCGTTCGTTTATTAATTGCATGCGCCCAGTTATTATAGTTGACGGAGCACATTTAAAAGGTCGATACCTTGGAGTAAACTTATTAGCAGTAGCCATAGATGCTAACAATGGGATACTGCCAATAGCTTACGGGGTTGGAAAATCTGAAACCTCTGATTCATAGACATGGTTTATGGGGCATCTTAGGGATTGCATAGGTCCTATTAGCAATCTGACAATCATATCCGATAGGGCAAACTCAATTGACAACGTTGTTGGAAGGTGTTTCCCAGATACTTTTCATGGACTTTGTGGTGTTCATTTGTATAGAAATCTAAAATCAATGTCTGTTGGTATAAAAAATCACAAATGGACATACTGGAATGCTGTAAAAGCTAATCGGGAAGTGGATTTTAATAAGCATATAAACTGTTTAAGACGTGTTTTGCTTCAGTGTGCTCAAACACTAGAAGATGTCGGGTTTGAAAGATGGTCAAGAGTTCATAAACTTGGAGCAAGATATGGTTTCATGACGTCTAATAGTGCAGAATCAATCAACGCTCTAAGTCGTCATTCCCGGAAATTATCCATTACTATGTTAATGGAGTTTTTTCGAGCCTCTATTCAACAGTGATACTACAAGAAAAGAAACCATGCATGTATTATTTCTTTAAATTCGTAACTTATCATATATTTTACTAAGTATTATTTATTTAAATTTACAGGAACATTGGAACATCGTGTTACACCATGGACAGAAAAAAAGATAACGAAACGTGTTGTGAAGTCAATGTCATGGAGAGTTGAACCATGTTCAAACACTTTGTTTGAAGTATTGAATAATAACTTAAATGGGCTTGTCGATCTAAATGCAAAGATGTGTAGTTGTATGAAATGACAAACATCTGGTTATCCGTGTGACCATGATATAAAAGTTTCTCTTCATCTAAACCAAGATTATTCAAGCGCATACGCTATGGATTGCTACACTACAGAAGTATATCGACAGACTTATGTCGAGATTGTCTACCCTATTCAACATCCTTCTGAGTGGGACATACCAGATGACTTACAAACAGTTTTGCCACCAGCCATGGACAGAAGGCTACCTGGCCGACCAAAAAGTCACGATCGTATACCGTCTAAGGGTGAAGCGAAGAAGAGATCAACATGTAGTCGGTGCAAGGAAAGTGGTCATACAAGGTTGATATGTGTATCACCAGTGCCATCACAATCATCTTTTCATCTACCAAAATATGGATCCTCATCAAAATCTAAAGCTCATATGGTGTCAAGCAAAAGGCAATAAAATCGCAATCATCTTTAAAATCCCAATCACAACCGGCTTCACCTTTTGGGACTGTTAACTTAGGTGATTTTTAAATGCAAACGTTGTATTATGTGGATTTTATGTGTGAACTTTTAACATTTTCAGTTAGGCATGTATTAGTAACTTGAGTTTGAAAATTGCTATGATTTGTTCAGTTGTTATCACTTATTAGGCATTCATTTGACTATCGCAACACGGAAATGACGTTCGCAATAATCTTAATGTCTATCGCAACGCGAAAATTACTATCGCAACGAGAGAATCGCAATGCGAAATAAAAATCGCAACATGAAAATCGCAACGCGAATATGAAATTGTAACGCGGAAATGACTATCGCAATGCAAAATGAAAATCGCAACGAGAGAATCGCAATGCGAAATAAAAATTGCAACGAGGGAATCGCAAAGCGAAATGAAAATCGCAACGTGAATTTAGTTTCGCGTTGCGATTTTAGTTTCGCGTTGCGATTTTGTCGTTGTGATTTTCATTTCGCATTGCGATAGTCATTTTTACCTTCAACATAATGCAGATTGAAATCAACAAAATCAACCATTACATTTCAATCAATTAAACAAGCACAAATAAGAATTATGTTCACATCAATTAAACAAATCAACTTTTACAAATCATCTTTTACAAATAAATTAAACAATAAAAAAATAAGCAATAATTCTTATTTCCTCATCTACTATTGAATCAACATTTGCAGCCATACATCATTTTCACGCAGCTCACTTCTGAGATTAACCTCCAGAAACCAAACATTTGCTCAAACAACACTTTTTACACATCTAAAACCTACAAACAACAAATTATTGAATTCTAGGTACTTAACCAAACATTTTCAAACCAAAAGCCTATAAACTTACCAATTATTTATGGACATTTTTATAACGCGGATGCAGGTAGGCAGCGTCTCGTATATATCGATCTAGCCATATAATGCCGAAACCACAAGCCTACTGCAGCTCTATCTCTATCGGTGGGAGATAGATACTTTATACTTCTTGTGATCAAACGCTCCAACGCCAAGCATACGAGAGGACTACAATCCCCTCTGGCTCATTTCGTTTGTTGTGGTACGGTCTCGTCTTTGCTAACTGTAATATTGAGCTTCTTTGGCTTCTTGTTTCCAGAACGAGTCCAATAATTTATCGCATCCAAGAATTTAGCCAAATGAGAGCTCCATCCCTTAATAATATCTCTTAAATCAGCCAATGATATGTAATTTATAATGCTGTCATATACTATTGCCTTAAGGGATGGGAGCTGAAGCTCGACGAGAAGCCAATGTTTACGTTCCAAAACAGGGATAAACACCTGCAATCATAAGTAATAATTCATTCATTTGCGCACTTATTTATGAATATCTTTAAACTCAATCTAAAATAAATACTAACCTTATCGACCTCCCACCATGCAGGATAAAGTTTAGCTTGTCCATTGCCCAACGCAAATGATTCATCTCGTTGATTATTCAAGTGAACGGCGTTAAAAGACGTCGGCATAATTGTATATCTTGTATTTCTTTTATTTTTCTTAAGTTTTCTAATTATTAGAAGACGTGACACCCACGCATCGATATGATGTTTTACAAAAAAAGACATATATTAGTGACTTACATAAATTTAAAAAAAAATCAAATTGAAATATAAGAAAAATATAAGACTTACCCCTCCATCGAAATAGCCATTGTCTTCGACCCCTAATAATACGCCTTACCAAGACCGATCAAGCAACAAATAGATATCATCGTTGAGCTTGCATATGTCAGTGAAACACTCATGGCTCCGCTCATGTAGATAAAAATCAACTGCGGTCTTAGCCCAAAGGGTGTTATCCAAAATTGTGTCCGGTAGTTGTCTCCTCTCCACTTCAGATACCGGAATGGTACTGGCCGGTAACTCATACGAGAGCCAACTCTAATCCATCATGTCCGGCACGTCAGAGGGTTTCTGAAGAATCTTACATATGACGCCATGTGAATCGGGCTCTTGAATGGTGGGAGGGACCTCTTCAACGATGACAGTGGCCTCTTGAACGGTTGGAGGGGACTCTCGAGGAATGATAGGGGCCTCTTCAACGATAGGAGTGGACTCTTGAGGGATGACAGGCGAGTCGGGCTTCTTCTTGCGGTGTCTTCGCACTATTGGGGTGTACGAAGACTTAATAGCACATGCACGCCGTCTGATGCGTGAACTCTGTCGTGCAAGAAAAACCCGACGTAAAGCATCCACCTTATCGGGCCGCTAAATAATTAAATACAAAAATCAGTAAATAAACAGACATGATATTTAAACAGTGAAAATAAAGACAAATATGTTTAAAACTTGCATTGTATTCACCCAAGTCATTATTCTATCATAGTTCGCAAAATGCATCAGATAACAAATTCAAATATGTTTCAAACTTGCAACACTGTCAAGTTAGTATTTGTCTTTGTCTATTGGTTGAAGTAATGTAATTCATTCAAGTTTCAATTTGCAGAAGAAGAATAGTTTCTGGAACTTAAAATCGCAACGTGAAAAATGACTATCGCAACGCGAAATGAATCACAACGAGAGAATCACAACGCGAAATGAAAATCGCAACGAGAGAATCGCAACGCGAAATGAAAATCGCAACGATAGAATCGCAATGTAAATTGAAACTTGAATAGATTGCATTACTTCAACCAAAAGACAAAACAAAGACAAACACTAACTTCAGAGTATTAAAGAATACACAGTTTAGCAAAATTAGCAGCAACCGAACAAATTTACTTTCAACCAAAAGACAAAACAAAGACAAATACTAACTTCACAGTGTTAGCAAAATTGGCAGCAACCGAACAAATTTATTTTCAACCAAAAGACAAAACAAAGACAAATACTAACTTCACAGTGTTAAAGAATACACAGTTTAGCAGAATTGACAGCAACCGAATAAATTTACTTCAACCGAATAAATTTACTTTAACCAAAAGGTAAAACAAAAGACAAATACTAACTTCACAGTGTTAAAGAATAAACAGTTTAACAGTATTGGCAGCAACCGAATAAATTTACTAAGCAATCTAAGTGAAATGGTTAATTTAAGTGAAATTACGAGTAAATTTATCATCAAGTTAAATATGGAAAATCTTAAACTTATCTCGTTGCGTAGAGTATGAACCTCATTCTACAACGATACTACCATCTCACGTAGAGCGGCAACCTCACCACGTAAAGTAGACACCTCCACACGCCATGCACCATCATTATCGCGTAAAGTACCGATCTCCTCACGCAAGGCATTGACCTCATCACGTAACTCCCTTGACTCATCCCGTGGAGGTGGAGAACAATGAGATAGAAGTCGTGGCATCTTTACCGGTCGCCTATCATGAGGTAATGGTGGAGAAGAGGCTCGATGATATGATGGGATAGGTGATGGCTCTCATTGTAGAGGTGTATAGTCGGGTCGATCAGATGATGGCTCTGGGTGAGGTGATGTCTCTCGAAGTGGAGGAAGTGGAGGTTGCTCATCATTCGTTCCATCAAAAAAACGCTGACTAGCTTGCCACCAATCAGTGGCAAGCTCAGCCTCTGTGGGTATCAGTCTCTGTAATGGAGTGTTGGCCTCCTAAAAATATAAAAACTCAAACAAAGTTAAACCTCTACTATTAATAACTTGTTTATATATGATAGTATTTGTGTTAACTTACATTATTTATTGTCGCTGTCGCATATGTTATTAAGTCTTCCCAATCCAACAGACGTTTCCTCTTTCAGGAAATAGCCCTAGGAATATCATTTGAAATTTTTAATGCATATGTCCGCATGCTGGGGAAAGCCTCGAATATCCAAATCTACAAACAATATAATAACGAACATTAATAATTATTAAATAATTAATTATAATTTTAAAAACATTATATAGAAATTCTTACCTTAAAGGCCCAAACAAAGCCTGACAGTGTATTTCGACCCATCGCCACACAAACTTTTGCGGTCATCAAAGGCAGACGACAACTTAGTCCATGTAGCTTTCCATATATACGAACCTCACGGAAACAGATTCCATGCATTTAGGTCTTCTACCAATAATATTAGCTCATGAGGAATAGGTTGTCTGGCCTCTCTACCTAAAAAGCCGGCATACAAAAGTACTAGAAGGCATACTTAGACAACATCGACATCATTCATCCGAGTAAAACCATCTTTCTTATTAAACAATTTCTTCAGGTCGTCGACGTGTAAGTTTAGCTTCTCTATTGACTCATCAGGAAAAACCCGGGATAACCATGATGGGCGGGTGATATGATGAGTGTACCGGCCTACATCATCGTGTCCGAATCGTAGACAAGTGATTAAGCAGAACTCATTCCGCCCAAAACAAGTATACGCCGATGAAAAATAAAACCATATCTCTTCCTCACCACGTTGTATACTGTCGGGTAGATCGCTAGTCGTGGTCTGAAGCCACAAATGGGTCAAATTAACATCTCCACCCGGATGTTGTACTCTCAGCCATAGCCCAAAGCATGTTTCCTCAAACAATTTTCTTTGCGCAGGTGAAAACTTCGAAGCAATTGTAGTGACTAGGCTAACTTTATTCCTTAATGTCAATGAAGCCGAAAAAAATTTCTACAAAAACAATAAACATACCAAATTAGATATACCAAAAACTACACTGTGAAGATATACCAAAAACAATAAACATAAAGAGTAGTAGTTTATTCTTGAAACTAAAATTTACAACACTGTTTTGTCTTTTGGTTAAAATGAAAATCGCAACGAGAGAATGACTATCGCAACGCGGAAATGACTATCGCAACGCGAAATAAAAATCGCAATGCGATTTTGGTTTCGCGTTGCGATTATCTCGTTGCGATTTTCATTTCGCGTTGCGATTTTCATTTCTCTCGTTGCGATAGTCATTTTCGTGTTGCGATTTTCATTTTCATGTTGCGATTTTAAGTTTAGAAACTATTCTTTTTCTGCAAATTGAAACTTTAATGGATTGCATTACTTCAACCAAAAGACAAATACTAACTTCACAGGGTTAAAGACTAAACAGTTTAGCAGTATTGACAGCAATCGAATGAATTTAATAAGAAATCTAAGTGAAATGGTTAATCTATTATATAAATTACCAGTAAACTTATCATCAATTTCAATATGAAAAACCTAAAATAATGCAAAAATTTCAAAATAAAAATAATTAAAAAAACTAACCCTTGGAGGTTGATTTTCCATTTCTGAATGATTGTGATTGATTTCTGACCGTGAATGGTTGTGAGGGATTTCGCCGGAGATGGGGACGGAAATCTTTGGAGATGGGGACGGATTTCGCCGTAGAGAGTGAGATATGGAGATGAGACTGAGTTGTGATTTTAGGTTTTAGGTTATGAGTTACGAATACGGGATATACTGTGGACGGTTCAGTGTTCCGATAATTAATATTCGTGTTTGAAATTTGAGAATAAAATACGCGTAGCGATTCTAATGGCGCTTTAAAAATCGCGTTGCGATTTACGGATACGCGTTGCGATTTTACGTATTGTCGTTGCGATTTACGGATACGCATTGCGATTTACGTATTCTCGTTGCGATTTACAAATACGCGTTGCGATTTACGTATTCTCGTTGCGATTTACGGATACGCGTTGCGATTTTACGTATTGTCGTTGCGATTTACGGATACGCGTTGCGATTTTACGGATACTCGTTGCGATAGTCAGAATCGCGTTGCTATTTATATGTTCGCGTTGCGATTTATATGTTCGCGTTGCGATTCTTCTGAAAAATCGCAATGCGAATTTGTACTATCGCATTGCGATTCTTCATAATCGCGTTGCGATTCTGGGAACTGATTTGCGATTCTGGAGTTCGCGTTGTGATTTTTATTTCGCATTGCGATTTTGTTGGTCATTTTGGCAAATAAAAAAAATTTAGTTAAAATCATATATTATAAGGCATTTTTGATCACTGAGACGATTTTCTCTTAAAAAAATCATAAAAATAAAAGAATCGTAATTTTATTTTTTAATTTAAATTTGTAAAATTTCACTACTTAGAGTCATTGCATTTGGTAGAAATTTGTGCGAAGTTGGAGAAGTTCATCTAGGAGTGCTAATCCGATTTCAACATCAACTGAATGACCAGTGATGGATCTAGCGACTCAAATTTTCTTCCAGAAGCATCGGTTGCTCTCCCCACCTCGGCGTGCTATCGGCGAGTCACCGGCGCGTGTAGCCCACACACGATTTCCTCTACTTCCTAGGTCGACGCTATCGTCATTTTTCGTCTAAAAATTACCATGCGTCATCGAAAAATGCAGAAAATACCACAGATTGTCAAAAATACAAAAAAAAAACAAAAAACAAAAAAGAGAAAAATCATATTCGAACCTTCTAGCAATGAAACTTAGTAACAGATTCAATTATAACCTAATATAGGCAGGAAACTATCAACGGGGAGCCTTTATCATAGTATAAATATAAGTAATGGAAAGGGATAAAAAAAATGGAGAATCAGCAATCATTAACACAAAATCATCATCGATCGACCATACGAAACTTCAAAATGAAAAAAGAAGGGAAAAAGGAAAATAGGAAGCTCATTGTTCGAAGAGTCGTCACTATCATCTCCGTTGGTTGCAACCGTTCATCGTTGGGAAGTGAAGGTATCGTCTTGTTTTGATTTGCATGAGGTTTCTTTTGTTATTTGTTTGGGGTTCAGATCTGAAAATGATGCAAGTTGGGAGATGTTGAAGAACAAGATTTTGATTTTTCCTGATGGTTTTAATCCAGTAAAACAAGTTTGAGGTGTTTTTGCTAATTTTTTGGATTAAATATAGACGTTCAGTGAAGAATATTTGAAAAACAGAAGAAATAGTGGCTCTTGATACAAAAAGGGGGAAGATTTATTTTTGAGTTAAGTGTTGTTTGGTAAAAAAAGAGAATGAAGAGAATGGGGTGAGGAGGAGAACGACAACCAACAGAAACAAAAGTCGGAAAAAGTACTCACAAATCATTAGTAACTAGAATAAAAACGGGAATAAAGAAAACGTTGGAGGGGAGAAGAAAATCATACCGTCGTTGCTTGTCGGAGCTACCGGGGTCGTTAGAGGACATCTCATTCGGGTCAAGTTTCCAGTACAGGTGAGATCGCTTTTCCTTTTGTTCTTTTGTTTTTTTTTTTTTTTGCTCAAATAAGGTGGAGTGATCACCTTATTTGTTTGTTTCCTAATATTGAACAGAACAATCCTAATATAACTGGACGCACAATTTTAATATTAGTAAATAAATAAATATTTTTCAATTGGTTGCTCAAAATTAAATTAGGTCTCATTAATTAATAAATAAATGCTTAATTCCTTTTTCCTTAATAATTCGATTAAGTATTTAATTCTTAGTTTTTGTTGGGTTTATTATTTGCTTCTTCTTTTTTATCAAAACTCAAATGACATTCTTTTAAACATTTTTAATTAAATAATAAGAAACGAATCCTTTAATATAACTAGGGAGTACATCCTTCCTTAATTAAAAATAAACAAATTGTGTCATATTATTCATAATTTTCTAAAAATGTAGAGAATGTCAGTTTTATTTCAATTAAAACATAAGAAATAATTTCTTTAACATAACTAGGAGTTACTTTCTTCACTAATTAGAAATAATAATAGACATTTTTAGGGTTTTTTAAAATTACTTAGAAATTGAATAATCTTCTAATATTTCGATTAAAAAACAAGAAATAATTCTCTCAGCACAACTAGGGAGTTACTTTCTTCTTTAATTAGAAATAAATAATAATAATATTTTTCTCTAAAATTCTTTTAAAATATTTTGAGAATTAAGGGATTATAAATTCAAATTCTTAAATTTATAATAATATGGGCAACAATATAATTAACGGTGCCAATTTCGGGCACTGCGGGGTGATAATCCTTCCCCAAGCGTAATTGACTCTCGGACCAAGAATCTCTCAAAACGCAAACCACTCATGTCTTTTAAATTTTTTATTAAGAATATTTTAAAAAGATGATTTACCAGGTATTCAACCTACCTAATCCCAAAGGCCGATGACAACTCTAACTTTTTCCAAACATTTTTAATTTACGTCAAATACTTGACTTCTCAATTTCTCGCCGAGCGAAAAAGTCGTTATGACATACTCAATTATACAAAAGATCTATGGAATACATACCCTCTAAAATAATCTAGACATACTCTGCAGCTCGTCGAAATCTGAAATGCACAAAATGGCAATAAGCTGCTCAACTGGTACCTACTAACATGTAAACGAAAACAAATTATGAATGTTGAGCTACGAGCTTAGTGCCACACAAATACTTTATTGTACTACATGCATCCATTAACTATGTATGCTAGCAAGTGTAGTCATGTGACATCAAAATCCATCAAGCATAAGACATAACAAAATATCGAATATAGTCATATATATTATCACGACATGTATATCGCGGCCTTGCCATCAATTAACGGAAGTGCCTTACCACTGATACTAAAGTACCTCAACACTGATACGAAAGTGCATTTGCATTGATACTAAAGTTCCTTAGCACTAATAGGAGAATATTTAGATATATCAATTCATATTCATTAGGCGAATTCATACATTCAAGTAGCTTAGGTGTCCTTGTTGTTTTCCCGAGCTCTACACAAGGGTTTAAGTCTTATGTATCATTCTTTTATAATGTTTGTTTACTTCTTCTATAATATTAGGGTTTTTACTTTCAAACTTATTAGAGAGGTTATGGGGATTTGAACCCTTTTTTCAAGCCCTTAACCAAAAAACTAGGATTCTTACCCAATTCAGTACGAGGGTACAGAGACTCACCCTTTCAGTATCAATATAAACCATTCAGTACTAATACTCACAATTGGTATTGATGTCAAATTAGGCTATTGGAATTTGAGAAGAATTAATAGTATCGATACTCTTACTTGGAGAATCGGTACCTCAGTACTAGGGTATTGAAACCATCCTAGGTATTGGTACCAAAATTAGGTTTTATGTTTTAAGGTTTAACAACTCAATATAAATACCCTACACATGGTATCGATACTCCCAAGAGTATCGATACCAAAATTAGCTACTGAAATTTGTCATTTGAAGAGGGTATTGATATCCCACCTTTGGGTATCAATACCCAAGGAACATGCATCGATACTACCAGCCAAAACACCATTTCTTTAAGGTTATCTGAAGAGCAATATATGTACTGTTAATCCAGTATAGATACTCAAACTCAGAAATACTTTTTTTGAGCACGAAAATGTCCCCCAACTTCTTTCATAAGTCCCTCTAAGACCCTTAAACGGTATTTAAGATTTATGGGAGTTAAAAGAGATCATAATAGGTCATCTTAGAGCATGATAAACATCAAAACAACTCATTCTCTCATAAATCACAATAACCCATTTTTGTACCCATAAACATAACAAGCAAGTAAATCACAACCTAATGATTGCATGTGGTATATGTGAGTTAGGAATGTGTTACCTTCGCTAACTATTAGAAAATCATTCACAAGGTCACTCAAGCAAAAATTTTTCTTTGTTCTTGCTTTTGGAGATCTCTCTAACTTCTCTCACTAACCAAAAGACAATAAAGATTATTACTAACTTACTTAAAGACTTTAAATGAGTATAAACATGATTCTAAAATTTAGAAACATATTATGAACGTTATAAGGTCCTAAAACCAAAACCTCTCTAAAACCTCCACCATAGCCACGATAGCTAAAGCTTGAGGTGGTGAGTTTGAATGGAACTCTAAATGAGGAGATTATAGTTCTTATGATCTTACCTTCACAAATCCAAGCTAGGGTTGCTGGAAAATAAAGTTACTACTTCTGGGAGATTTAAAGAGGATGAAGGAGAAAATAAAAGATGAAGAAGAAGATAAGGAGAACGACTTTCTCTTCCCAACGTGTTACATAGGTATCTTAATCATGTATCAGCCTCTTTTCAAGCAATGGGTAAATTACTCCTCTGTTCCTCCTTAGTTTTCCCACTAATAAAAAACACCTTTTTTAACATATTTTGGGCTTAACCCAAATCCAATTCCATGTCATACTTAACCTAATTGCTTCTTAAGGGCTTTCTACACTACTCTAATCCCAATGGATTTACTCGAAACTACTAGTTTGATTTTCAGGGTGTTACATATACCATTAGCAGTATATTTCCAATAAAGAGAGTCATTCATGATGGAAAACTTTGGGATCAGATATCCCATGATTTTATCAGTAACTTCTGTCGATACCTGAGTAAAAATTCTATTCATATCCCATTCTTTTTCAGTCTTAATAAAGTCACTTACCTCTATGAAATTATCCACCAAGGCATACAACAGATTTTGGAATGATAAATCAGGATCCCTAACTAATTATCTATCCAAAACGAAGTGTCTTCACCATTTTTAATCTTGTCAATTATTCTGTCAGTTAGGCTTTGTAAGCTATAAACTAAACTCTGTTTAAATATCTTGACTAGTAAAAAAATGACCCTTTTGATGGTCCAATTTAACCTAGGTATAAAAATTTTCGAAGACCATTCTCTAGAGATATAACAATTCTATATGGTGTTTTGTTACTTACGCCTGTACTTTTTATCATATTATTTCTTTTATTAGTCTAAGGGATCATAAAGTAATATATCTTTAAAAGATCTTTAATAGACAATATGTTTAAACTCAAAATCTCTAAAAATTACAATCATCCATTTAATTACCAAATTCACTTAATTCATGCTTCTATCACATTAGTTTGTAAGCTCTACCTTTTATCATATGCACATAAACTGTCAATTTCAAGAAATAGATGTATATTAAGGGAGCCCAAGGCCCACAGTTTTAAATGCAACATCTTAAAGGATGCCCACATTTGTGTCCTCAAAGCAAATGATCATTTTCAACTACCCACCAAGCTTTATTTCCAAGGAGTTCCAACAGCTATTCTTATATCGACAGTTAAAGGGTTGTTTATATGTTTGAACAAAAACACACCCATCGATATCGTTTTATTTTTAGGTCCATGCATCATATTGTCTGTCTTCTTTGCCTTAATGTTTGCTTTATATGTCCTTTTCAAACATAAATGGAGGGTTCTCCTGTAATTTGACAACCATATTACCCTCATTTGCCTATACATCTCTCTCTTCATTTCTCCCAAAACATTACAAGCTCATAACAAATGGTATTAAAAAATATATAATATATAATGATGAAGCGAAAATAAATGATTCTGTACATTATTATAGAACTAAATGATGATGCATTATTATAAATAAATTTAGTTTTACAATTTTATAATAATGTGTAAATGCATCAAATATTAATATGCGTTACATTTAATTTGTATAATCTTTCTGAAATCTTAAACCGCTACCTCTAATATACAAAATAAATCAATTATATGTTGATAAATATAAATTTATTAGTTATTTCTCGATTCTATGGATGGGCAATGGGCAGTGGTGTTGAATTAATCATAATAGAGGATTATTGGAGAAATGGGACCTTTAATGTACGAAAATTTCCAACAAGTACAAAATATAATGGTAATTGCACCCTTTTGAGATTTGGACGAGCTCAATAGTTGCAAACTAGGAGTAATGTGAACAAAAAAAAAAAAGCTTCTTAATTCAAGAGCAATTAATATAGATCCAGAAAACTACTAGTCAATGTTAGGGAGGGTCAAAATATCAGAACCCTGCGGATCCCGACTCTATAGAGATAATTTTTTTGTTAAATTCCGAGGATCAGAAGGAGATGAGGCGGGTTATATGGTATATAATTTTACGATGGGTTAGGGTTGGATTTAAGGTGAAAAATTCATTCCAACCTAACTAGGTATAAATTATTATTTTATATATATATATATAATATTTAAAATTATAGGGATTTTTATTTTTATATTATTAAAATATATTCTTTAATTATTAAAAATATAAAAATATTATTTTAATAGTTTAAAATATAATAATAATAATAATTATTATTATTATTATAAATATATTATTATAAAATATATTATTTTGATTATTTTAAATTATTAATTTATTTTGGTCGAATCAGAATTGAAATTCTAATCTAAAATTCGGGACAGAGTTGGGATAAAAAATCTAAAATTTATCTAGATGAGACAAGGTCGAGTTAGGAAATATATTTTTCGGGATGGAGTCGAATAGACAAAAAACCGGCCCACCCCACCTGTGCTCATCTCTAATCAATCTTACATTCAAGAAGAAAAATAAATAAATAAATTTCTAATTTTTTTATATGTCGTGAATTTATGTTTAAATTTAGTATAAATTAAGTCATTTAATCGATTTATTGTTGTTCTGTCGAATACGACATAGGTAAAACTACAAAAATTCACCATCATATAATTTAAAGTCTTTAAATATATAATTTGTGTGATGGTTAGATTTATTCACAGTTCGTGTTAACGCTTTCTTTTTAAGAAAAATTATGTCTATATTCAAATTTGTCATGACTCGATATTTTTGTATAGATATTAAAGAATTTTTTAGAAATAAATTAATATTTTAATAATTAAATTTGAGTAAAGATTAATATAGATTTAATAAGTAGAGAAGAGTACAGGAAGAACTGAAAGAGTGGGTACGGTAATTCGTGAAAATTTTAAAATTTTATATATTTTAGTTAGTATTTTTATAGTTTTTATTAAAAATCTGTCTTCTTCTTTTCAAATTTTATAAATTTATTTTTCTTTAAAATTTTATATATTCGTTCCCTCAAATAAAATCATGTCACATCTTTCTCAAAAAGAGTAATCATTTTTTACTTAATCTTTTCGTTCAAATTGATTTAATCGACGATAGTCTACAAGGAGTCGAATTTTATATATAGTCTAAATTAATATCACCTAACCAACTTGAAATCATTGATTAATTGATTTAATCTTAATATATAATTTTTTATTTATAAAATAAAAAATTCATAGTCTCAAATTCCAAATACAACTCATTATAAGCATCTTGTAACTCATCAAAAGAATATGAATTTGATTAATTTGAGTTAGAAGATACCTTTGAATCTTCTTCGATGGTCATGAGTCACAGGTTGGCTACTTCATCTTCATCATTGAAGTCATTTTCATCACTCCAAGCCGCCACAAATGTCTTTTTTCTTACTTGATCCCTTCTTCTTTAGGAGGGGACAATCATACTTGACATGCCCCCATTCTTTGACAATTAAAGCACACTGAGGGACCCTTCTTTTTCCTTGATTCATGCTTCATTTCCTTAGAAGTCACGAATCTCTTGAATCTTTTGAAGAGCTTGGCCATCTTTTCTTTTTCATCATCATCTTTATCCACCTCTTCACTTAAGTCTTGATTACTCTCATTTGTGAATTTGAAGGCAATGCCTACCTCTTTCTTCTTGTTTTTCTTTTCTTCGTCTTCTTCTTCTTCCTTTACCATCAAATCATGAGTGATAAGAGAACCAATAAGCTCATCAAGAGTGAGAGTCTTTAGGTTATTAGCTTCGATGATCGTCGACTTCTTCGATTACGAAGACTTTGGAAGATAATAAATCTTCCTCATAAACTTCTCATTAGGGATAACTTCTCCAAATCCCTTAAGACTGTTAACAATCACGGAAAATCTATCTGTCATAGCTTTGATGTCTTCATCCGGTTTTATCTTGAAATTCTCATAGTTATGGTTGAGAAGACTAATCTTGGTTTCCCTCACTTTATTGGTTCATTCATGAGTAACTTGGAGCTTGTCCCAAATCTCCTTGGCATTGGAACAAGAGGAGACTCTTCATATTCATCTGGGCCTAATGCACAAAATAGAATGCGCATAGTCTTTGAATTGAGTTGGAACTTCTTTTTCTCTCCATTATTCCAATCATCAATATCACCGGGTGGAATGGAGTATCCCTTCATGATTGAGTTCCAAGCTCCTAGATCATTGGCTTCAATGAAGAGCATCATCTTATTTTTTTCAATAGGCGTAATTTTCTCCATTGAAATAAGGTGGCTTATTGACCGGTTAAGAGTCTTCAATGTAGTAAGATTCGGAGGCCGAAGCCATCTAATCGGTTGCTTCAGGAATTGATAGAGCTTCTTCAAGAATCGTCCCAAGGTTGTTAAACCTTCTAATGAGTCAAGCTCTGATATCAATTGTTGGGATTTATGAAGCTCAAATTGACAACCGAAAATGTGCCAAGAGGGGGTGAATTAACTTTTGATAAAAATTTAAGGAGTAAGGAGATTTAAAGGATGAGAAAAATAAAGCACATTGATATATAGTGGTTCAAGTCTCTCAATTAAGTCTACATCCACTATTTAAGCTCCTCAGTTAGAATTTTCCAACAAATCCACTAATTTATTCTTTATTTTTCAAGGATAAAAAGATAACATTTACAAACTTCCTAGCTTTTCAAAGGCTTAACTAGAACCAAAACCCCTTTACAAAAGGAAAAGAAAATAAACTAAGAAACATCTAAAAGGTAGGTGCTTACAAAATTAAAGGTCACACAAACACAACTATTTACAAGAGAAAGAAAAATAAGAGTGAAAACACTTCTCTTGTGTTTGATTGCTTGGATAGGTGTTGGTAACATTCTTCAAGTGTCTTGAACTTGTATTTATATGTTGGAATGTGTTTGTGGTCGTTTCTAGCCGTTGGGTATAATTTGGAGCCGTTGGGAATGAAATTTCGTGCAAAATAAACTGCCCAATACAGGGAGTATCGATACTCCTTTAATGAGTATCAATACTTCCTTTGTTATTTTTAAATAAAACTAGTCGTTAAATATCGTTGGACTTGACGGTATCGATACTATGATCATGGTATCAATACTACTATGTAAAGTAGTATCGGTACCCCTTTAAGTATCGATACCTATTTTGCATTCTGGAATTTGAGCCATTTGAAAAACAACTGGTAGTATCGATACTACCTAGAGAGTATCGATACTTCTCTTACCTTTGGCACTGGTACCACATGATCAATATCGGTACTGTTCATATAGTATCGATACTATAAGAACATTATTGGTACTACGTACGTGAAAACTATTTTTGTGCTCAAATTCAAGGTTAATGGACTATGAATTATTTTTGAAGACATTGAACAAATTCAATCAATTCCATAAATATTTTACCTTAATTTGTTATATCAAAATATTATAAAACATGGTTCAACACAAATAGTCTCTTAAACTTTGTTTGTTTTAATATTAACAGTTTGATTTTTTCTTTTTGTACTTATATTAAGTTATAAATTTTATTTTAAATTTCAATTGTATAAAAATAAAAGTAAATAATAAATAGAAAAATCAAATCAAGTAATCATAAATTTTTATAATTATAAATATATTTCAAATCAAGTAATTAATTAATTCATAAGATTGAAAGAGTCTTTGTGTTTTCTATTTTTTAATTAGCTTTAAAAGTCTTAGTTTAAATTAAGTTTAAATTTGAATAAAAATATACAATAGTTAAATTTGGAAATGAACATACAAATTAAGTTTAATTATTGTAGATAAACAAAATTAATCCATCAAATTTAAGAGAATCAGTTAAGTATATATTTAAATTTTGAAAATAAAACATGATTAAAATTAAATGTTGAGTTATAATATAAAATTAGATGGGTAAATTACAAAATTCATCGTTGAACTATATTCGCTCTCCTATTTTACTCATTGTATTTTCAATTTTTCTAAATTACTCATTTAACTTTTGAATTGCTCTTATTTTGATCATTCTGAATTATTTTATTATTATTTCTGTATGACATGATATTTTTTTTATTTAATATAAAAATAATTGAAAATATAAAATAAAAACATAAAGTGGTCGGACAACACCGTCGGCCATCGTCTACCGTTGTAGATGATGATCGTTTGATCCTAAAATTCATGGGTGGGTTCGTCTAAACCCCTAAGCCCGAATCTGATGGTTGTTTTATTGAAAAATGTCCCAAAACCCATGAATTTCGACTGAAAATTTCATCTTTATCACTTTCAATCTCTAATTCGTGGACTTCGAAGCAGGTTCCGAAAAAATGGAGGTCATATTCAAACTCAAGGTGTCGAGGCAAAGCGACCCATAAAATTTGGGACTAAACGATCTCTATCTATGGCGGTCGATGGTGGCAGGCAGTTGACGGTGGCTGATAGTAGCATCAGACCACCTTCTAATATTTTCATATTTTATATTAAATAATAATAAGAAAATGTCATGTCATACACAAATAATAATAAAATAATTCAGACTGGTGAAAACAAGAGTAATTTAAAAATTCAATGACTAAAATTAGAAAAATTGAAAGTATAATGAGTAAAATAGGAGATATTATAGTTCAGTGTGAAATGATATAATTTACCTAATTAAATTATAAAATAAAAATAAGTCTTACATTTTTACTCATAGTTATTATAATAATAAAAATTTATTTTGTTTTATCTTGCGTAAAAATATAAATGACAAAAATCAATATCATTATATTTAATATTTTAATTTTTATTATTGACTTTTTAATCTTTATATAATTAGAATTTTAGAAAAACATTATATAAAATATTACAAGTAAAATTAAATTTAAAGTAAATAAAATATATTATATTTAAAATATATTATAAATTATAAAGTATATTATAAATAAAATATAGTATATTTAAAATATATTATAAATTATAAAATATTATAAGTAACATTAAATTTAAAGTAAATAAAATATATTATAAATTATAAAAGGATATAATTACTTGATTTGATTTTTCTATTTATTATTTATTATTATTGTCTTTTATTTTTTTATACAATTGAAATTTAAAATAAATTTTTAAAATATAAATTATAACTTAATATAAGAAAAAAAATCAAACTTTTAATATTAAAACAAACGTTTAAAGAAATTTATTAAGGTAAATACATGTCAAAAAAAAATTAGAGTAGGTGTAGGAACAGGGACACAATTTCAGAGCAGGAGATTTTTATTCTCAAATATGCGACACGAGAATAGTCAAAACAAAATTTTAATATCCGGAGGACAATAAAAAATAGGGTAAAATATAGTAATGGTCACTGAACTTTGTTAAAACTTTCATTTAGGTTCATCAACTTTTAAAACTTGCAATACAGTCCTCCAACATTTATTCCGTTTGCAATATAGTCCTCGACGTTACACTGTCATTAATACGTTTTCAATATGGTCACTGAACTTTTCAGGCACTTTTATTTAGGTCCCCCAACTTTTAAAACTTGCAACGCAGTACTCAATTTCATTTTAAACCCCAAATTCTTTTTCATTCTTGATTTTCATTTAGAAAAGTTCTTTCATCAAACGAGATAGATCTATTCAAGGTGCATTTACTTATTTTATCGTGTTTGTTTATATAAAATACTTCTAGTTTACAAGTCAATTTAAAAATGCTTAAAATATATAAATGATCTTTAATTACATGATATTATTTTATAAAGTCTCACCAACTATTAAAAGTTACAAAATGACGTATTAAGAGTTTTGTTTTATCAAGTCTCCGACTATTAAAAGTTACATAATGATCACATTATTATTCGTATGTTCAATTTGTCTCTTTATATTAAAAAAATAATTGTCGTTTGAACCAGACACTAACCCGTTGAATGAAATATGATGAAATATGTTCAACATCCGTAAATTTTTCAAGTTAAAAAATTGTTTATACAAAAAACGAAGCTTTTTAATTTTGAAAGAAAACAAATATACAAATAAATTTACAAACTTAACTAAAATATTTCAATATTTATATGCCCACTTAAGTAATCATTTATCGTACTCGAATGATTCATTGAGACTCTTCCATTAATGTTGATATCCTATCGCGAATAAAGAAACTTGTAACATGCACACAAAAGCGATATGGACGTTTAGCTTATAAAATTCAATAGTATAACATTTACTCTATACTATTTTATGAGGTTCACATACATAAACGTGCAAGTCAAATATAAACATGTACACATTAGGTATAAAGATCTATAATCCTTAATTAATTATTAGGGATTATCATACTTACACAAGTACAAAGAGTAGCATATTTCAAATCAAATAGGTACATACTAAAGTTTTATAATCCTTAATTAATTATGAACATGTACGCATTAAGTATAAAGATCTATAATCCTTAATTAATTATTAGGGATTATCATACTGAAATTGTTATTATATTCATTAACTTATTGACTTTATTTGGAAGGAATTTCATGGTTTTTTTATTTAGTATCTGAATTTCTAAAGTTTATTCTCTCTCTTTTTTTCTCTTATAATAAGTTTTGTAGGTTATATCTATAAGCTTTGATTTTATAAGACTATGATATAGCAATATTTAAGATAAAATTTTCATATTTATTTTCTAAAGAAAATTCGATATCGAAAAGGAATTTGGGGTTTAGAATGAAATTGAAGATTGTGTTGTAAGTTTTAAAAGTTTGGGGACCTAAATGAAAGCGCTTGAAAAGTTCAGTGACCATATTGCAAATGTACTAATGGTAGTGTAACGTCGGGGACCATATTGCAAATAGAATAAATGTTAGAGGACTGTATTGCAAGTTTTAAAAGTTGAGGAACCTAAATGAAAGCTTTAGAAAAATTCAGTGACCATTACTATACTTTACCCTAAAAATATTATATGCAGTGAAATTTTCGACAAAATGGGTCTCACAATTCAAAAATTGATAAAAGACTGAAATAACTAACAAAATCGATCCTATAATTGAAAAATCGATCAAATCATCCTAAACCAAACTGAGTTAATCAACTACTAAGTACTTAAACCAAAAAGATAAGGATAGAGTTTTTTTTCCTCCTAATTTTAAAATTATCAATGACTTATAAATATTAAAATTTTAGAAGGTTAATTATCGAGGCTTAGTTTAAGTATTTTTTTTATTAATTTAAAGGTGGTCACAATATAGTATTTCTTCAAAAGATTCTCAACTTATTTAAAAATGAACTCTTTAACAATCTTAACATACGATATATTCGAACTCGTGACCTGTAAGAATAACAGTCATCACTTTAACCACCGATGAAGCTTGGTTCGTGCTTTAGTTTAAATAATTTTAAAACAAATAAAAAAAATCTTAAATAGAATTGAATCAGGGAAATAGAGGCAAGAAACCTCCCACAGTCGACATGAATGGTTCCCTTCCAAATCACGACCTCGGTGAGTACAAATTGTTTTAGTATAACTGTTATTTCTGATTAATTAATTAGTTAATTAATTTGGATCAAATATTACAAAAAATAATATAAAATTATATTTCTAACTCAGTTTACTCTATTTATAATATGACTTTATTTTAACAAAATTAATATTTCATCTCGCTAAACTAATTAATTTTTGATTTAGTCAAATGAGAAAGGTGTTTGCATGAACGAAGGACGCTCGTTTTAACATATACATAAACATACGCATACGTTATAACTTAATGACAAAAACCCAAGGAATTATGACTTACAGAAAGAGAAAACGAACAAGACAGTGACATGTCATGCAATGCAAAGAAAGGTTGGAAAAATTATGATCTCCAAGTGAAGGCATGCAGTTGAGAATAATTGCAACACCGATGACTCAAGCGTGCAAAATCTAAAGGTTCTTTCTAAAAATTACTATCTTCTACTTTTAAATTAAAATAAATTCAAATATAAATACGCGCTATGTCGATATATCAAATAATAATTGTATGTAAAAAAAGAGATATATGATTAGGGGTGTTTATCGAGCGAGTCGATCGCGAGTTGGACAGTACTTGACTTGTGCTCGTTAAAAAATTTTGTTGTTCGACTTGACTCGTTGCTCATTAAGCTGATTAAATTTTTGCTCGACTCATGCTCGTTAAAAAAACTTGTTGCTCGTTAAGCTCACCGAAATTTTTACCTTATTTTCTTAATTATAGTTAAAATCTACTAATACTATAAAAAGCTTAATATAAACATAAATTAATAAATTTAACCAAAAATATTATCAAAAGAATGTATGAAACAATTTCAAAGTTTAAACTCCAAAGTAACAATCCACAAATATATTAAAATAATTGATATAGTTTGATATTTTAGTGTAGTAAAATACTAATTAATAATTTAGTATTTTTTTGTTGTTTATTAGAAAAGTAATAGATTAGCAATTCATCATCTTTTTTATTATCTATTAGTAAATTATTATTATTTTAATGAAACAACTTTTTAAGATAACTACTGAAAAAATTATATAAAAAAATTAACGAGTTGCTCGCGAACTTATCGACTCGAGTTGGAATTTGCTCGAATCAACTCGTTAAGGTTTCGAGCCGAGCTCGAGTTTGAGTCGAGTCATCTCGAGTCGAGTTTTTATCGAGCTTTGACCGAGTCGAGTTTGAGCTGCTCAAGAACTGCTCAACTCATTAAGCACCCCTATATATGATGATATAGGCTGACAAAATTTAACGAAATAATAATATAATTAAAATCAAAATTTGCTATCACATCTTAATAATTTAAGGGTTTAACACTATAATTAAAATCAAAATCAAAATTTACTATCACAACTGAATAACTTAAGGGTTTAATGGTATGAACAATACATTACTTAAAGTTGAATGACATTTGAAGTAGTTTACCCTAAAAAATAAAGGATAAATCCAAGGGAACGATGTGTGGTGAGAAATAAATGGCAAATTTGAATTCATGAATAGCTCTCTTGTTAACATCAAAATAAATGGCAAAGGCAACGTGTTTCTATGTGATTGATGGCAAAACATAACAAAGAAATACCATCGTTTAATAGTATTGAGAGCAATGTTGTACTCATCAATTAATATCATTTGGTAACTCATTTAAGTTTCTTTTCAATTTGATTGATGTATCATGTATGACTCATGCCCTAAAATTTTGGCACCATTTACATTTATTGCTATGTTGATTATTTAAGGGGTTCTTTTTTTTTTCCTCCTAATTTCCTTCTTTTAGTGAAAAAGGAATTAATGATTAATTCATCAACTAAAAATAGGCTGGCTATATATTCATTATTTGGCACCATCTTGATAACTTAGTCCCCTATATGTATATCATATTATAAGCTATTTTTTATTTTAATTGAATTATTTTTATATCATATTATATTTTTTTACTTTTAAATTTCATGGTTGATGAGATTTCATTAAGTGACTTCGGTAATAAAAAGGATGTTCTTTCTAGATGTTTTGAGTTTGAGCAGTTACATCTATGGAGTCTATATATATATTTTTCAATTAATCAAATTTTTTGAACATATATTACTTTATAATCATATCGAATTATTAAAAGAATCATGGTTAATGAAAATAAAATTAACGAGTGTAAAAGACTATCCAATAATTAAACTTTTATGTAATCGTTTGTAATTATATACATGTGACATTTGAGTGGTTGTAATTAGTGGATCTTTTATCTTTTATTCCTTTTATCAATAAACTATCATTACTCTATATATATATTTTAAGATTAATTTATATGGATGATATTAATAATGATATTTATTTATTTAAGTCTAAATTCTTACATACTAGATGGAAATCATAGAATAATGGGTCCGTTGGCATCCCTAGGCTCCGGCACTCGCTTTCACATTCATGGCCATGGCAGCTTCATTCCTCCATTGATGAATCCCTTGTTTTATAGGCCCCACCTCCTCCGATCTTAGCTACCCTCTTCCATTTCTCTCTCTTATCTCCTTCCCATTTTGGATTCTATTCATTTTCTATTTCTCAAAAAAAGGAGGAAAAAAAAAACACTTTGATGGAGAATAATGAGAGGGAAACACACGATTTCATGAACGTGGAATCCTTCTCTCAGCTTCCCTTTATCCGACCTCCCCCTAATAAAGAAAAGTGTATTCGTTTATTCGGCAAGGAATTTGGCGGCCGCAACAGTGGTAACTCGGCTACGGCAGCCACCGTCTACGACTCAAAGCCAGACTCACTTCAGAACAACGAAGACACGGCCAAGGAAAACGAGAATGAAGATAATAACAACAATAATACCAACAGAAGATTTGAGTGTCACTATTGTTGCAGAAACTTCCCCACTTCCCAAGCTTTAGGTGGTCACCAAAACGCTCACAAAAGGGAACGCCAACACGCGAAACGACATCAGCTAACCATGCACCGCGACTCTTCTTCCTCCGATGCTCAAAATATTTATGAGGTTTTCAACTATAAGCTAGCCGTAGCTCAACCAACGCCGCCGACGGCGGCTTACCATTCGTGGAACAATAGTATAAACATCAGTAACGGTAAGTTTTATGGGAACCAAGGCTCGTTTTCTCAGCCACCGCTCATCAATGGCAGCCCAGTACTGGGGTTCATGAGAATCCCTGCTACAGTTCAGAGTAGATTTTTCGCCAGCGATGAGTTAAAGCTTCCGTCACAGGTGGTGGTCGGTGGTTCAAGTTTGCAGAGACGTGGGTACGTTTATGAATCGAAACCTAACGTAAGTGACCATGTTAGCTTGGATCTACATTTGTAACCGAGATCCCAGATTGTTTTGAACGTACAGCAGCTTCTTGTCTTGTGGTGAGCAAACACACCCAGTTTCATTCGAGTGAAGAAGTTTAATGATAGGGTTTAATTAAAGCATCAATAGCAGGGACATAATTGATTTCAACCTGCAGGCCATTTCCTACTTTCTCTCTCAACTCAAGTTCCATGTGCTTCATAAACGGAGGGGGAAAATCATCATTTCTTTTTCTTTTTCCTTTCTTAACGTCTTGGATTTTACTATTTCCAGAATGATTTCATATGTAAATGAAATAATTTATCTCTTCGTTTGTTTGCAATGTTAGAGGATTTTTTTAAGGATTATTTATAATTTTTTTGTAATCTATGTTCTTCCCATCTCAAGAAATCCTTACAAGTGCGGAGAATATTTTCTTGTCTTTAAGGGTGTTTGGATGAGGGAATGTGAGATTTCCATGGGAATGGAATCCATATTCCCCCGTTTGGTTAGCCCGGGAATCCTATTCCCGGTAATGTAAGATTACCAATATTGAATTTTTTGGGGTATATTATCGGGAATGTCATTACCTTCCATTCTTTAGGTATTATTGGATTATCGACGTTTTGGACTAAAATGTCTTTAAATTTTTATTTTATTTTTTCAAAAATATCATTCTTCTGTCATTAAATAATAAAAATTCTACGAAGGTTAAATTACAAATTTATACTTAAATTATTTTAGATTTACAAAAAAAAATCTATAATTAAAATTTTATATGAAGTTCAAGGGTTAAAATAAAATTTTACCCTTTCATTAAAATTTTTTATATTTTATATTTTGTAAAAAAATTATATAAATATTATGAATTTAAATTTTTTAAAGAAAATATATAAATATTTTTCAACTTGTAGTATTATACAAATATATAAATGACAATTTGGTCAAATATACATTCCAATAATCTTTTATTCCTTTAACCAAACACGGTAATCTTACATTCCTGCTAAGCCAACCAAACACAAAATACAATATTCCCAGTAATCCTATTCCCTGATAATCTTACATTCCCACTGGTAATCTTACATTCCGTGAACCAAACGCACCCTAAAGGGATTATAAGTAAGGATAAACTGAGAAGATGTTATATCGTATTGCAATCATATTTTTAAAATTTAAAATTTTATATATAATTTAAATAATTTTTTATATTTTTATTAATACAATTTTCTTTTTCTTTTTTAAATACTGTCGTGAAGTTTTTATTACCGAGGATAAATAAAACATAAAATAACATTAAAGTGGTGGGTAGCTGTCCCCCGTTAAAGTTCTCTAAACACTACTAAACTATTAAAAGAAAAGTAAAGACCACTAAGAAATAAAACAAACATTGAAAGAAAAAACCTCGAGAGACGACAAATCCTCTTTGCTCTCCAGACGATCAATCTTTATGGAAAGGGAGCTAAGAGAAGAAAAAATGAGGGGAGAAAATGAAGATGCCTTCTATCTACTTGACAAAACCAAAATTCACGGTGGATCGATGTTCCTGCGATCCCGATTGATGATTTAGCTAACCTCGTTCGGTGCCTCTTCCACCCAAAAAAGGTCGACTCCTTCTTTTAAACGTCTTCGAGCCAGTGCATGGGCTGCTTGGTTACTATTTCTAGGTGAGAATATGAAAATGAATGTTTAAAAGTTGGATGCTTTGTGTTGAATATCTATGATTAAATTATGAATTTCTGACAGATCCGTTCCAGATGGCTTGATGCGATGGATGCCTGAACATGCATCCCCTTCTACCTCAATGCTCCTGAAACCCATTTCTTTAGCAAAACACAACCCTTGCAGAAATGCTCCGGCATCTCTTGTATGAACAGTTGTTGGGAAATAAGCGAATAATTTTTCTATAATCAGATTAGTGAGAATACAAAATAAAAGCGAAAAATAATATCCGAAATTAATAACGGAGTTCAATCAATTTTGTCTACATCTCTGGATTGCTGCAGATCTTTTAATAAAGAGAGAAAATTTACATGCGTTTACAAAACACTCACAACTCACAAGAAAACTCTCTAGTATTGGGAGAAAGAAATGATTTGGGATGATTTTGAAGCTAAATGAGTAATGGTATTTATAGTTAAAGCTTCGGAACTAACATTGTAAATACCCTAAAAATGAAGGGAATAAAGTACAATATTCCTATTTTCATTTTCAACAAAAATAACACCGAAATCGGTGCATTAATTCACTGAAAATTTCCAGCCAAAATTGTTGAAAGTTTTGGCTCATACTTGACTTTTCAACAATCTCCCACTTGAAGACTAATTTTAATCTGTCTTCACACCTCGATCGATGCAGTAATATTGGTGGTTTTGTTATTCTAGCATGCCAACTAAAGCACAACTTCAGTTTGTGTGTAGTCACCTCCCTGTAAAACCACTTGTTATTGGACAGTTTCTCTGTGGTTGCCTTGTCCCTCAACGTCTTGGCTTCCTTCGACTCTTGTCTACTAGTATTTGAAGGATTGTTCCTCACTTGAGCATCCTCGGCAAGCCCTTGCTTCGACCTTTCTCTTAAGATGGTCTTTGAAGCCATGTTCTCTACACGAACATGCTCGACAAACTCCTTGGACATGGACAATTCCTCTTGCACTTGGCTTCTACTCGCCTTGGCAGAAATGAACCTTATTGAGCCAACTCTTAACACCTCTTCAATCTTGGGTTTGTCCTCTTCTCTGGACAACTCGATCTTAGGCTTATCCATTACCTTGGATGACTCGGCTCCCCTCAGGTAATTTTGCAACACTTCTGGCATCTTAAGTCTGCGCCCCTTCGTTTGCTCGACTCTTACCCTCGACTTAGCATCTTTGACACTCGAACTTGTGCCAAGACTGCACACATCTTCCCTAGACTCACCATCTGGTTCATCATTGAGTGGACTTTCTCTGCCACTTGAGGAACAATATTTCTCATCCTTTGATTTGCCTTCATCATGGATTCGCTTGCCACTACCCTCGACTTTCGGCTTTGTTTTGGAAGTCTTGTTTTTCTTGACTCCAAATTCTTTGATGGACTCAGCGGTTATCAAGGCTTTAGACAACTCCTTGACTTCCCTTCGCTCCAATACTCTCTTCGCCCATGGCTTCAATCCAAACATGAAGGTGAAGAATCCATATTCTTCAGTAAAACTTGGGACTTTGAGCATGAATTTTCTGAATCGACTCACATACTCCTTAACTGTTCATTTATGCCTGAGATGCCTCAACTTGGACCACGCTTCCATCCTGGCATACTGTGAGCAGACTTTCTCACTTTGCACCCTCGGCTTGACAGCTTTATCTCTTGCTATCGCATCGAGTCCTTTCTTGTGCTCGACTACTTTGACACCTGCAGTCTCGTCATGTTTTCTTCCGGGTTCGACTGCTTCAACATCAACAACCTTGCCTTGTCTCGATCCTTGCTTGGCCGCACTGATCCCCTCAATCGGACCAAGTCTTTTTACTGGCTTGGTAGCTTTAACACTTGTGACCGCACCAATTTCCACTACTTCTCCTTCTCCTATCCTCTTCATGATAGTTGTAAGGCGACGCTTCTCGGGATATCCTCTAATCAAATGAGGACCATCACAGAAATAACACTTAAGCTTTTCCTTGCTCACCTTCTTCTTCACCCCGGACTTAGCCTTGTCATTCTTTCCCGATGGCATTGCTTGGCTACGAACAGTCGATGGCTCTCATTGGCCATTCGAAGAGCTTTCTCTACTATCTCCCTGCTACACCTTTTCCCGGTCTCCCCCACTGTTGCCATTATCTCTAGGCATGGGCCTGAATGACACATCACTACTTGGCTTGTCACCTACAAGCTCAGTCAGCTTTTCGACTACAGCTATGGCCTCCGAAAGTCTCTGGGATTTCCTTGCTCTCCCTCGAGCATCGCCCCTGGTCTAAGTCCTTCCAAGAAGGTCTTGAGCGCATCCCATTCACTCATTGTTTCCTTGCATATGAACAACTCCCTCTTGAGCTCATCAACTTCGTTTCTCAAAACCATCGCTCCTACTCGAATCTGGCTTCTTTTGGATCGTTTCTGACAATTTTTACGAAACACCGTGTATTAGAACACCTCCGTCGACAAATTCGTATCGCCGACCAAATTTCACTATTCATGAAATTCAATATTCACTTGAATAGTAACCTCACAGAAAAATTGACAAAATTCACAACCAAAAGCTCTGATACATTTGTTGGGATATAACCGAGTAATTTCCCTAAAACCAGATTAGTGAGAATGCGAAATAAAAGCGTAAAATAATACTCGAAATTGATAATGGAGTTCAACCAATTTTGCCTACATCTCCGGACTGTTGCAAATATTTTAATAAAGAGAGAAAATTTACAGGAGTTTACAAAACACTCACAACTCACAAGAAAGCTCTCTAGTATTGGGAGAAAGAAATGATTTGGGATGATTTTGAAGCTAAATGGGTAAGGGTATTTATAGTTGAAGCTTAGGGACTAACCTTGTAAATACCCAAAAAATACATGGACTAAAGTGAAATATTCTTATTTTTATTTTCAACAAAAATAACACCGAAATCGGTGTATTAATTCACCGAAAATTTCCAGCCAAAATTGTTGAAAGTTTTGGCTCATGCTTGACTTTTCAACAACAATAAGTGAATCAGCTAAGTGAGCCAAGCCTCGTTAGTGATGTCTTCATGTTGGTATAAAAGAAGCGAGCTATATACAAAACATAGCAATATACAGTGTCGCATAATACCACATATTTTAGTACTTCAATTAAAAGAGATCAAGTATGTTAAGCATCGTTGTTATAACGTTATCCATAATCAAATAGCTCAGTGGTGGAAACTGATAGCGAGTGAAAGATGTAGAGTCTCAGAACCCCTAAGTTAGAATGCGGTTGCGTGAGATCTCAACTTTGTCCAGGAGAGTCGAATGTTGCTAGTTTCTCTTAGCAAGTGTTCGATTTCCAGTTGGGAGCACCTTAGATGCTCGATCAGGTGTGTAGCGCGTGTGTATACCGCGAGGCAAATGAGAACCAGTCATGTAGTGTGGAAGAGTATTGAATTAGATTTGCATAGCAGAAGCATAAAGCTCGATGTTAGAAAGTCGAGAATTATTGTCCGATCTTTAGTATTGAACATTGAAACCGTGTATGGTAAGTGTTTGCATGATCTCAGCATGTAGTATGTCAATTTACCTTATTTGAGCTCGTGTCAAAGATTTATAGAATTGTGCAGAAAGATAACTCGTTTGAGTAAGGTTAGCCAGTGATGGATTTAGCGATAGCAGTTGAGTTGTGGAGTGACATTTTCCTTGTGGAACGTTTAAGAATTCAGTGACAAGATGACCAGAGTAAGTTGTATTTCAATCCAAGTAAATTTTGAGGATGAAATTTCTTTTAAGGAGTGGAGAGTTGTAACACCCTAAATTTTGGGTTAGTAGTTTTGGGTTTACCCGAGATGTAAGTGGACCTTGTGGAATTAATAAATTAAGTCGTTGAGCTTATTTGGGTTGGTTTTGGGCCCAATTAGACTTAAAAATATATTTTTGGATGTAAAGAAGACGTTTTTATGTCACTTTATGACCCTGAGTAATTCCCTAAAGCTTCATAGCATGATTAGAAACGAAACTAAGACATTAGATATGATTTTTAGGTGTTTCCCGAGCCTAAATAAATGATTTCTAGGTTCGAGTATCAATAATGGGATGAACATTGTCGATACTGGATGAATTGGGGGGAATTAGGGATTTCAGTGGAGAGAATCGATAATGTTGGGTAAAGTATTGATACTACCCCTACAATATTGATACTGGGCTATTTTTCAGGACTTCAAAACCATTTTTTGTACTGATACTTATAGAGGTATCGATACTTGACCCTAGGGTATTAATACTACAAATATAGTATCGATACAAACCACCTTGGATGGTCAGATTCGACCCGATTAAGTTCTGTAAGAGCTAGGGAGAGTCTGTAATAATAGAACTCGGCCCGTAAGGGATGTAAATGACCAAAGAAGACCATAAGAACTCATAGGAGTGGGTTACAACTTGAGTAACCATAGTAGGCACAATACGTCCAAGTGTCTTCAGTTAAACACATGACGATTACCTAAGAGTGAAGAGCCATTACAAAGGAAGTTTAGAAAGCGACATAATATCTTGAACTATGTTTCGATATAACAAATATAGGGAAAAATGTTTTTGGACTTGAATTGAATTTATTCAAAGTTTTCAAAAGGTTTCAAAAATAATTCAAAGTTCATTAAATTCATATTTGAGCAAAAATACTAAGAGGTACCGATACCCCTATAAGTATCAATACCCCTATGAGTATCAATACCCTGGGTACCGATACCCCTATGAATGGGTATCAATACCCCTATGAAGGCTCAAACATCGAATGCAAAAAGGGTACCGATACCCCTATGGGTATTAATACCCTGGGTACCAATACCCCTATGGGTATCAATACCCCCTGGCTCCAACGACTAGTTTAATTTGAATTTAACAAAGGTAGTACCGATACCCCTTGAAGGGGTACCGATACCCCTTGAAGGGGTATCGATACCCCTATTCTGAGTAGCATTGTTTTGCATTAAAATAATCCCTAAACGAATCCAAAACATCCCCAACGACTATATACGACTTAAACTCATTTCAAGCTATAAATACAAGCTGACGACACTTGAAGAAATAAGAGAACAACTATCCAAGCATTCAAACACAAGAAAAGAAATGTTTCATTCTTATTTTGATTATCTCTTGTAAATATTATTCTTGTGACCTTAATTCTTGTGAACACTTACCTTTGAGAGGTTTATTTGTTTACTACTTTTTATCCTTTTGTAAAGGGGAAAGGTTCTAGCTGATCTCGTGAAAAGCTAGGGAAATGTTTTAGTTTAGCCCGTGAAAAACTAGGGAGTTTGTAAAGGTTATCTCTTTGTCCTTGAAAAAGAAAGAAAGAAATGAGTGAATTTGTTGGAAAATCCTTGGTAAAGAGATAAGGTAGTGGATGTAGACTTGGTTGAGAATTCGAACCACTATAAAATGTTGTGTAATTTTCTATCTTTCAATCTCCTTACTCTCTAAACACAAAAATCGTTTTGACCCCTCTTTAAAAACCCTTTCGGTTGTCGATTCGAGCTTTTGTAAATCCTAACAATTGGTATCATATATTGACTCGTTAAAAGGTTTAACATCCTTGAGACGATCCTCGAAGAAGCTCTACCGATTCCCAACGCAATCGAAAAAAAGATGGCTTCAACCTCCGGTGCTTACTACATTGAAGATTCACCTATTATGGATTCACAGCCAGTCAACAAGCCACCCTTCTTCAATGGAGCAAATTATGCACATTGCAAGAATAAGATGATGTTATTTATTCGAGCATACGATCTAGGAGCTTGAAACTCAATCATGAATGGTTACTCCACTCCACCCGGTGAATATGACGATTAGAGTAATGAAGAGAAGAAAAAGTTCCAGCTTAATTCTAAGGCTATACATATTCTCTTTTGTGCATCAGGCCCAAACAAATATGGAAGAATATCCTCTTGTTCTACTACCAAAGAGATTTGGGATAAGCTCCAAGTTACTCATGAAGGAACCAACGAAGTGAGGGAATCAAAGAAAAGTCTTCTCAATCATAGTTACGAGAACTTTAAGATGAAACCCGATGAAGACATCAAAGCTATGACATATAGAGTTTTCGTTATTGTCAACTATATCAGGGGATTTGGAGAAGTAATCCCTAATGAAAAACTTGTGAGGAAGATGATCTATTATCTTCCAAAGTCTTGGAAATCGAAGAAGACGATCATTATCGAAGCTAGATACTTAAAGTCTCTCACTCTCGACGAGCTAATTGGTTCCCTTCTCACTCATGAGATGATGTTGAAGGAAAAGGAAGAAGGTAAAGAGAATAAAAACAAGAAAAAGAAAGAGGTAGGCATTGCCTTCAAGTCCACCAATGAAAGCTATCAAGATTCAAGTAATGAGGTAGATAAAGACGATGATGAACAAGAAGATGATATGGCCAAGCTCTTGAAGGAACTCAAGAGATTCATGATTTCCAAGGAAGTGAAACATGAATCAACCAAGAAGAAGAGTCCCCCGGTGTGTTTTAATTGTCAAAGAAAGGGACATGTCAAATATGAATGTCCTCTTCTAAAGAAAAAGGGGTCAAGCAAGAAGAAAGCATTTGTTGCATCTTGGAGTGATAAAGATGATTCCAATGATGAAGATGAAGTAGTTAACCTATGCCTCATGCCTCATGGCCACTTTTGATGAGTTACAAGATGAATTCCAAATATATGAAATTAATTTCAAAACTCAAAATCAAATATCAATTGATTTTGAAAGTAAAAGTCGATTTTGAAAATCAAAATAAAATTTTGAAAAATAATTTAGAACTTTCAAAAATCAAAATAAATGATTTAGAAAAAGAAATTTTTGATTTAAAAGTTAAGCTTGAAAGCTTAACAAAAGAAAAAGAATTAATTTCTAAAAACGACTTATTATGTTTAAAAATGACAAAATGCTCACATTGTCATTTTCTGGTCACAAGGAACATACTTGTCCTTTGAAGAAAGGAAAACGTTTTAAAATTAGACAAGTATGAGTTCCAAAAGGAACAAGGGACATTGAAACTAACGTTCAAGGATCCAAAGCAATTTGGATACCAAAATCCACTTAAATGTCTCTTGTAGGTGTGTGGGAGCAATGGTGATGAAAGTGATGATATTCAAGATGCTCTAGCCATACATGAAAAAGGAATGGGTAACCTCTAAGTTTAATGCTTTTAATTTTGGTTATTTGGTTGCTCATTTGGTTTTAATCATGCATGAGTTTTTGTTTTAAATGATTATGCAATATTGTTTTAATCTCATGTATGTTAAAAAGGTTTTATGATGAACATTTTAAAGTTTTAATGATTTTTCAGAAAATTTTTAGCTCATCATAATAAAATTTTGGTCAAAATTGGTTTTAATGCAAATGATATCTCTATAACAATTGATATCAATTTTTCAAATACTTTGATTTTATAAATCTTTAAAATTTTTGACCTAAATTTAAATGTTTATGCATGTGCTTTAAATGAAAATGATATATCTCTAACAATTGATATTAAAATTTTCAAATGCATAACATTTTTTGAAAACTTTATGCATATGCACTTAATTTCAATAATCGGTGTTGCATAAAGTATTTTAGACTTGGATATATTGAATTTCATGTGCTACTGATATGTTTGTTATTCTTTGTTGAAATTCAATTTTAAGTGTCAAGATCTTAAAGCTAAATTTTGTTTGAAATGCATTTATTGAGGGGGAGCTTTGATTTTTCAAATGTTTTTAATGTTAAATTACCACTTACTCTCCAATGTTATTTTAGAACTTTAATAGTTGAATTATTTTTGATATAACAAAAAGGGGGAGAAGTATGGTTTGAAAAATTCAAATTCTAAATGAAAAATGAAGAGCTTAACATTTTCATATATTTTTTAACTATTGGTAACAATTGGTATCCTTTTGTAAACAATTGGTAACTTTTTCATTAAACATTTTATTTAGGGGGAGTTTTGCCAAAAATAAATTTTCAAATATTTTGTTATATAAAAAAGGGGGAGATTGTTGAACTATGTTTCGATATAACAAATCTAAGAAAAAATGTTTTTGTACTTGAATTGAATTTATTCAAAGTTTTAAAAGGTTTAAAAAATAATTCAAAGTCCATTAAATTCGGGTTTGAGCAAAAATACTAAGAGGTGCCGATACCCCTATGGGTATCAATACCCTGGGTACCGATACCCCTATGAATGGGTATCAATACCCCTATGAAGGGTCAAATATCGAATGTAAAAAAGGGTATCGATACCCCTATGAGTATCAATACCCTGGCTCTAACGGCTAGTTTAATTTGAATTTAACAAAGGTAGTACTGATACCTCTTGAAGGGGTACTGATACCCCCTGCTCTGGGCAGTCTTGTTTTATAGAAAAATAATCCCCAAACGGATCCAAAGCATCCCCAACGGATATATACGACTTCAAACTCATTCCAAGCTATAAATACAAGCTGAGTACACTTGAAGAAATAAGAGAACAATTATCCAAGAATTCAAACATAAGAGAAGAAGTTTTTCATTCTTATTTTCATTATCTCTTGTAAATATTGTTCTTGTGAGCTTAATTCTTGTAAACACCTATCTTTGAGATGTTTATTTGTTTACTTCTTTTATCCTTTTGTAAAGGGGAAAGGTTCTAGCTGATCCCGTGAAAAGCTAGGGAAATGTTCTAGTTTAGCCCATGAAAAACTAGGGAGTTTGTAAAGGTTATCTCTTTGTCCTTGAAAAGAAAGAACAAATTAGTGAATTTGCTGAAAAATCCTTGGTGATGAGCTAAGGTAGTGGATGTAGACTTGCTTGAGAAGTCGAACCACTATAAATTGCTGTGCAATTTTCTATCTTTCAATCTCTTTACTCCCTAAACACAAAAATCATTCTTATCCCTCTTTGTAAACCCTTTCGGTTGTCGATTCGAGCTTCCGTAAATCCTAACATGATAAAATAATCATATTACAAACTAGAGTGGTTGAATACTACAAGAATTTCAGTGAGTGGCGAACGTACAATTATCCCTCCAAGTCAAGGGCGAATTAAGGGAAAGTGTAGTAAGAGCGATTAGAGTATCGCTACCTAGTAATAAACCCAACTCATGTATCTAGCTAGTATCATAGCTAATGAACAAAAAATACCGTAATCATTGAAAGATCGCTAAACATGTAGAGATCCCCTTAGAGGTAAAGAACAACTACAACGCCCATAAGAAACGAATAGTCATGATAAAGTCACTTAATAAACCTTCGCATAATGTTATAGATAAGAGAACGAATGAGATAGTAGCTAGTGAGAGATTGACCTCACTTTAATGTGTCGAGCTATACCAGGGTATAGTTAGACTATCTTAGTTGATCGAGAGGGGCATTCTTAGGGCGTAAGGTCCGACCACTCACGAGGAGTAGGTTAATGATGTCAGTGTTGTGTGGCCTTTGGGACTTAGATATACATTGTATAATCACATTAGCCTAGTACAGCCAGTGACGATCGTCTGTTGATATAAGATATCCGAGAACACCTAAGAAATTGTGCAAGGCACTACTATTGCTAATTTATACATAAGGCCTAACAATCGCTAGGATGGGTTAGTCGAGTGTGATATACTCAGTTGTCTAGTGTCTGATGGCTATGTGAGACCAGATACTAGTCAGTATTGCATTTAGATAATGCACATGAGTGTTAGTGTCACATTTAGATAATGTGTAGTAGTTATAGCAATCAGGGTTAAAGACTCTTTATGGGTGTACTCATGGTGAGACCCTTAGCAGAGGATTAAGGGAATGTTGAGACTCTTACTTCAGTGATAGAATAATTAAGCCTTAAGTAGGTAGCACTTGATCTAGATATTGCATGTACCTACTTCTTAGTATCATGTCTTCAATATGTTTATGTTTATGGGACTCATAATGTTGCTCTAGGTTAGCGATTATATTGTTGGACTTGTAAGCTCAGCCTTTAGATGTTTTTCCGTAGGTTGGTCAGTTGTTCGAACAGTTCGTGGAACACCGTCGCGACATGACTTTCATCATCTTCTTCAAAGTATTGTACTCACTACAAGAAAATATACCTTCAATGACACACAAACGATGACACACGCTAATTTATGACTTGCAAAACATGTGTGTCACAAAAAATGTCATGTTTTTTAAAATCTGAACGATTTATGACTTACAATAATGTGTGTCATATTTAATAGTCATAATCCAAAAAAATTACAAAAACACGGAGTATAGTTTTAATTGTGTGTCATCTTTAGGAGTCGTATTTTAATTCCCCCTTATTTTCATCCTTTCCCGCTTGATCTTCCCCCCCTCGTTAACAAAAGTTCACGCCGCATGTGTTTCCCCCATTTTTTCTCTTTTTTCCCTTTTTGTCTTTGCAACCTCCCACTGGTTTGGCCATTCCCCAAAAGCAGTCGAGGGAGTCAAAAATCAAGGGTTTCCAGAGGTAATCCTCGTTCTCTATTCTAATATTTGTGGGTTTGTTGATTTCTATTTTGTCTGATTTAATGGGTTTGATGCTTTTACTTCATATATGTTGTTTTGAATCGAGATTTGTTTCTTGTTTAATTTTCTATTATTTGTTTAATCGCTACTGATTTGCTCATTTCATAGGTTGTTTAAGTGGGTTATTTCGGTTTTTTTTACTTCAGTGGACTGATCTTGTGCTAGTTCTTGAACTCTTTTTGATTTGTGGGTTTTGATGGATTTTGTATTTTGGTTCAAAAATGTTGAACTTTGATTGTCTTGTGATATATGTTTTTTTATGCTTGTTGAAATGTTTACAGTCATATATTGTTTCTTCTAGCCTATTTGTTTACCCCAATGTCGATTATTTGTTGCTTAAAAACTTTTGTATTTACCACATTGATGCTATATTTTGATAAAAATATAATAATAAGTTAAGAAATATAATAATAACTTATGGAAATTTTATAAGGAAAATACCTCCGTAGGCGACATTGAAGCTCTAACACTTGGAGTTTCTACAATTCTATAACAATTTTGGTTTTCTCTGATATATCTTCATATGAGCTTACATTTCCCTACATGTGAATGCATTAGTTGCAAAACAATTTGTCTACACAATCGTAGATCCATAGTGAAATTATGCATTTCTTTGAGCTCCCTATTTATGATAGAAATTACACAAAAGACATTGAAAAGGAAAAAAAGGAAAATAACAAGATCCACCTTCTTAAAAAGGGATAAGTTTCAACACATATGTTGACAGTAGAAAAAAAGTTGACAACACCATAAGGTATCATGAAATACATAAACAATGGCTTCCCAACAACACAATGCTGAGGTGGGGAAACAAGGGGGATAACAAACAAACAACTATGCAACTGCCAAAAACACCTCAAAGGCTGTCTCAAGTCCTCGTTCGTGTGATTTACATGCATTCAAACTTCTTAGACAATACCTTTGATTCTTTAATCAATTATTCCCTAGCAATAAAACACCAATTTCACCCAGGTTTCTATGCTTTAGTTTTAAAAATTACTCATCATGCAACAAAATCAATTTCACCCAAGTTCATAAACTTAAATCACTTATTTCTAGCCAAAAAGATGGCTTCTCCCATATGTTAAAGATAAATTCTTTTCTTTTCTATCTAGATCATAGACTATGATGCAGTATCCTAAACTCTAAATCCAAATATAAAACTGCTCCATGTTCTATCATTTTTTATCTAAATGTTAAATAGTTGGGACAGTTGGACTAGGTTCATATGCAAACTTTCCTTATTTTCAATTGGGTTTTCAAATAATTTATCTAACATTGTTAGGGTTTGTTCCAGTTTTGATTGGGTTTTTTAGATTTTATGAATGGGTCATAACCCCGTAACATTATTCTATAACAAAGTACAAAATGAATTTCTTAGGGTTACTTTGTACTCGGTAATTTGGGGTAAACATTTTGTTCTTCATATCTTACATAAATATTTCATCAATCATCAGTAATAAAGTTGAAGTTTTGCTAATACTTTATAATTATTTAGGTTGGTAAGTAATGGTCGATGGATAAAGCATGGATTTCGTCTGATAGGTTATCTAATGCATATGAAGTGGGTGTAAACACCTTTCTAGACTTTGCACAAAGTAATGATCCAAATTCAGATCTTATTCGATGTCATTGTATACATTGTATCAATTTGTGGAACCACTTAATTCAGACCGTACGCTATCATCTGTTTGTGTTTGACTTCGATGAAAGTTATAAGGTTTGGTCTTTCCATGGAGAAAGACAGCCCGAGCTTTATTCTAAATGCCCTAACAAATCTATTCCTTCCGACTTTGATTATACAAGAGATATGCTAGATGATGCCTTCAGAGATGTAGAAAAAGAACCCGATTCATGGAAGTCACTTCTTGAAGAATGTGAGAAGCCACTTTATGTAGGGTCAAAGTATAATGCACTTAGTGGATTATTGAAATTCTAACATATCAAAGGTCAATTTGGGTGGTCTGAGGCTAGTTTTAAAGTATTGTTAGGTGCCCTAAAAGATGTCTTACCATTAAACAATAGAATACCTAACTCCCTATATGATGCCAAGAAATTGCTAAAAGGAGTAGGTCTACAATATGAAAAAATTCATGCATGTGAAAACGATTGTGTTCTATTCTGGAAAGAACATAAGGATGCTTCTCAATGTCCAACTTGTGGCACATCTCGTTGGAAGAAGAATACAAAAAACATACCTTCAAAAGTTTTGTGGTATTTTCCTCCCATCCCTAGATTTAGGATAATGTTTTCGTCACCATAAATGGCACAGGACTTAACTTGCCATGCACAAGGTCGGGCTAATAACGGTATGCTAAGTCATCATCGTGATTCCCCCTCTTGGAAGCTTGTTTATAGAACGTGGAAAGAATTTGGAGAAGAAAAACAGAATCTTAGATTAGCATTGTCCGCTGATGGTATTAATCCTCACAAGTCATTAAGTTCCAAGCATAGCTGTTGGCCGGTTATCTTAATAACTTATAATCTACCCTCTTATTTGTGCATGACAAGAAAATTCATGATTTTGACTCTATTGATATCAGGTCCAAAACAACCTGGTAACAATATTGATGTCTACTTGGCACCATTGATAGCAGATCTAAACCTCTTGTGGGAAACTGGCGTGAAGACATATGATGCTTATAAGAAAGAATACTTCAATCTAAGAGCAATATTACTTTGGACTATAAATGACTTTCCTGCATATGGTAATCTTTCGGGGTGTGTTACCAAAGGTTATTATGCGTGTCTAATATGTTCAGAGAATACTTGTTCACAGTGGTTGCCAAATTCGAAAAAAGTATGCTTTATTGGTCATAGAAGATTCCTACCACTTCAACATCCTCTTCGTAAAAGAAAAAAAGATTTCAACAATCAACAAGAGGATGTTGTTATAAAACAACCACTATCAGGTGAAGAGATTTACGACTATCTGACTGGGTCTAAGAAGAAAATGTCAAAGAAGAAAATGTCAAAGAAGGAAAAAGAAAGCATCGATGAGAGAGCTATATTTTGGCATAATATATCGATTTTTTTATAACTTGAATATTGGAAGAAGTTGCTCGTTCGTCATCAGTTAGATTTTATACATATAGAGAAAAATGTATGTGAGAGTGTTTATGGGACATTGTTGAATTTTCCTGCCAAGACGAAGGATGGGTTAAGAGCACGACAAGATCTTGAGGCGATGGGCATTAAGCCTGAATTACAAACTCAACCAAGAGGGAATCGTACTTGGCTTCCGCCTGCGTGTTACACATTGAATACCACGGAGAAACACCGGTTTTACGAGACCCTGTCTACCATAAAAGTGCATGATGGGTATTGCTCAAATTTCAAAAATCTCGTGTCTAATGATGTATCAAAGATGAATGGTTTGAATTCTAATGATTGTCATGTACTGATGCAACAACTTCTCCATTTTGCAATAAAGGGGGTGTTACATGTGAAAGGAGGAAAACAATCATAGGTTTGTGTCATTTTTAAACGTGTTGTGTAGTAAAGTCGTTGATGTTAATAAGCTAGGCAAGTTGCAAAATGACATCGTATTAACTTTGTGTTTGTTAGAGAAGTATTTTCCTTCTTCATTTTTCGATGTCATGATCCACTTGATGGTGCATTTAGTTAGAGAGTTGAGGTTATGTGGCCTGATTCATTTTAGGTGGATGTATCCATTTGAGAGATACATGAAAACACTCAAAGGATATGTACGTAATCATCATCGACCCGAATGTTGCATTGCAGAATGTTATGTGGCAGAGGAAGCCTTGGAATTTTTCTCAGACTACTTAAAAACATGAAATCAATTGGCAATTCTCATGAATGTGATGATGAAAGAATTCGCACTGGTAAACCCTAATCACAGGGTACAGTCGAGGTTATAGATGCAAAGTTACTTGATGAAGTTCATCTTTGTGTATTACGAAACACTGTTGATGTGGAGCCGTATATAGAGTAAGAACCACTGTGTCTTCTTTGTAATCTATATAATGCATTAAACTTTTTCTAACTTTTAATATGATTATAACTTCTAATATTATTTAGGCAACATATGTTGGAATTGAAGGATCATAACCCCCGTGCCACTCAAAATAGTAAATGGTTGCAGACTCAGCACAGTCGAACATTTATTAGTTGGCTTAAGACCAAGGTTGATACACATTTCGCTAATGGGGAAGACATTTGTGAGAGTGTTCGTTAGTTGGCCAAAGGATCAAGTTTTGTTGTGAAGAAATATAGCGGTTTTGCCATAAATGAGTATCGGTTCCATACAAAATCTCGAGATGAATCAATAATAACTCAATGTAGTGGAGTATCTCTAGTTGCACATGCTATGCAGATTGCTAGTGCAAAAGACTCTAATCCCGTGTATAGAGTTGTTACTTACTATGGTCGTATACAGGAGATATGAGATATTGATTATCACATATTCACTGTTCCTATTTTCATGTGTGATTGGGTTGATAGTCGTGGAATAAAAAAAGATGATTTTGGATTCACAATGGTTAGATTTGCTAGGCTTGATCACCAATATGAACGCTTAATATTAGCTAGTCAAGCCAAACAAGTTTTTTATATTCAAGATCAACAAGATGTGAATTTGTCTGTTGTCGGCTTCACACCACATAAGATGTACAAGTATGGAGCAAATGGTGAAACTGATGATATGTTGGAATACCATGCTACTTTTGATTTTTCACAAGACTCCCCTTTAGTAGAACTTGATGATGATTTCTGTGTACACACCCGGATGGCGAGGGCATATTAGTTTAAAATATTTTGTGCAAAATAAAATCTTTACTTTTTGGCATGTTTTTATTTCAACATCTGTATGTTATTAATTTTGTCCCAACTGCAAGAAATACCAATGTACTAACTTTTTTATTTGAATCATGTTGAAACAGGTTATACTTAGTACCATGGAATCGGATCAGTCTTCGAGTCATGATGAAGACTCTAAACAAAGAGGTCCGAAAAGAAAGGGAAAAACTACTAAAAGAAAAGTTATCGTTACTTACAATAAAAAAGGTGTTCCGATTGGCGTTGAAGCAACGAAACTTGCTTCATTTGAGGGAATGGTAGCAAGATCAATGGTGCCTATCACTTATGCCACTTGGCGAGACGTTGAACAGGAAAAAAAGAAAACTTATGGCAATACATTTTGGTAAGTCTAACATCTGATCTTAACGTCCAATTAATATTTTTTTTGTTAAAAATAATATTTTTTTAATTAATGATTTATGTTTCAGATGAATTTTGAACTTGATCCAAGGAGTCGGAAGAACACCCTTCAATCCATTGGGATAACGTGGAAGAATTTTAAGCATTATCTGTATAAGAAATTCATTGAGAAGTTTAAGAATGACCCTAATGCAAATCTGTTCAACCCTCCAGAGATGTATCCTTATTTGAAGATAGATGACTGGAAGGTTTTTGTATCACAAAGACTTTCAAAGAAGTGGGATGTTAGAAACTAGTCTATATTTGTTATATATATTAGTTTTAGAAACCAGTCTTGACTGTTTTAATGTTTCTAATGCATGAAACAAGTCAGAAAGCTAAACAAATGCGTGGACAACATAGATACAATCATCGGTTGAGTAGAAAAGGATATGATGGACTAACTCTTGAGATTGTATGTAGTAAATTAATTGAATAGTTTAAATATGCATTTGTTTATGTTAATTCATTATTTTTATTCTTTATAATTTAGATGCAAGAAACGGGAAAAGAGGAAGACGAGATTGATAGAGCATTGTTGTGGAAAAAGGCAAGATAAATGGAAAAATGAGGTTATGACCCGAATGTCCAGATTGTTGTTGATAAAATGGTAAGTTCCTATGAACATTCCTACTTTATTTATTTTCATCTTATTGTTGTAGCACCATATGAGCTTTAATCCTTTGAATATTTTGAATATGAATATTTGCTTTCACTACAGGAAGAGATGAAGAAGTCAGAAACTTTAGGAGAGGTCAGTTGTGGAACAAATGACATACTTACCCAAGCCCTAGATACCCAGGAACAATGTGGGCGTATACGAGGGATATGCAAATTTGTTAGGCCACACCAATACTTTTACTTACCCAAGACCGTGAAGAACTACTTAGATGGTGAGAAGAAAAAGATTGAAAAAGGTTCAACCAAATTGAAGGTGCAATAGAGGAACTACAAAAAGGGATAAATCATGCTTCTGAAGGCGCAAGTTGCCAAGGGTGGGGCAAAGAAGATTTTAAAGACAACCCACCCGATGAATTACTTGTAAGTCTTATTAAATTATAGTATGAATTAAATGTAAGTCTTGACTACAACTAATATAGATGAATTATTTGTAGGATACTTCCTGTTATCTGGCTATTGATATTGCCTCCAATATAGTTGCCAAAGGAACGATAGTGAAGCACAATGATCTATCAGGTATTACAAAAAATATCAGATTTCTTTTTAACTTTTTAGAATATCGGATCTTACTTTTAACTTTATATAACAGGTGAAAACATTGAAGTAATGATGGAAATGAGTGTGCAAGGAGACGTTTTACTACCGTTTCCACTAGATGAGGAGTTCATTTACAAGGTTAAAGATACAGTGGGGTTCCTAGTGAAGTGGCCTAGACATCTAGTCATTCAATGATCTGATTTGGTAATATTTTCATTTATTTAAAGAAATTATATAGGTCTAATTTAAATAATATCTTTATATTTTTTTGTATGAAAAAGTGTTGGCGTTTATGGGGAAAAAATGTGTGAACGGAGATGAAGTAGAAAGTAATAAAGGAAAAAAATGACAAAGAGAACTTGTTGAAAAGGAAGAGGAGAAAGGAGAAGGGACACCGAAGAAGGAAAAAGAGAAAGAAAAGGAAAAGGGGAAAGAAGAAGGGACACCGCAAAGGAAAAAAGAAGAGGAGAAAGGAGAAGGGACACCGAAGAGGGAAAAAAAGAAAGAAAATGAGGAGGGAACACCGCAAAAGAGGAGGACGAGAGCACAAATGAGGACAAGGCTACGAGTTGAAAGCAACTGTGTTTTGAAAGTGTTTGCACGTATGGTTGATATATAACTTAAAAATGTGGAGTCCATGAAAGTGCAATGTGAGGACGATATGTTTGGGTATGAGAGTTTCACGTACATAACTTGGGAAGATTTTGAAGTAGTTTTTACTTTGGATGAGATGATCGGTTCTGTGATTACTTGTTATATGATGTAAGTGTTTAATTTTAATTTTATTAAAACACAATATATTTAATCATCGTACTTGTCTAATGTTAATATATAGGTACTTTTTTGAGGAAATCAAGAATGGGCCAAAAAGAGATCATAGAATTTGTTTTATGAGCCCATCTACAATCTCTCCATCAGGACGTAAGGCAAAATTCAAAAATAGCGATGAGGTAATTTGAAGCGTTGCAGATTGATTGTCTCTAGGAAAGGACAATGACATCGTCCTAGTGCCATATAATCTCGGGTTTGTTTTTTCATTTGATTTTTCATTTGATTATCAATATATTTTAGTAACTTAATTTGGTTTTTTCGTTTTTATAGAAGACATTGGGTGTTGGCGGTGATAGATATGAAAGTAACAAGTTGTTATTATCTTGATTCCTTACGGCCCACCAATGTCTATCAGCAATTGAAGCAAGTTATTGATGTGTAACTGACATAAAGTATTGAAACATTATAGTATATTCTTTGATATATTTCATCAATTTTTATAGGGTAATGAAATTGTACACTGCTCAAAGTGGATATAACAAAAGGGTTAGCCTCAATTGGATCAATGTTTTGGTGAGGACTTCGAACGATAATTCCTTGATTAAATTGCAGCTTTCATTTTGACTAATCGTTTATTGTAAACTGTTTGTAGTGTCCCCGTCAGTCGGGAGGTACTGAGTGTGGATATTATGTTTGTAAGTTCATTAAAGAGATAGTCGAGAACGGACTTCAAGTGCTGGTCAATAAGAATATAAGCAAACTTTTCTGATAAACATCTGTAATATCATACATACACATTAGTCATACAACTATCATATGGACTTGAAGTAGGATGATATTATTAGAAATTCATCTACGATAACATATTGTCTATTCATATTAATAAGAATTGTCATGCTCTTTTTATTTCTGCTGAAAAACTCATAGTTAGATGCTATTCTAGACTTCTAGTTATCACCTTGTAGTTTGAATGTTCTTTTATTTTGATGATTCACGTTTCTGTATAGAGGTTATCGTTTATAATTTGAAACAAACTTAAAAATCTTGTGAATTTAACTTAGTGGAAGATTACATTGATGGTAAACTTATTGTTATTTACTTCTATTGATAGATCATGTTGTAAGTAATGGGTGAATTCTTGAATCTAATTACACGTTTTAAGCATGTGGCAATCAGGACTAGTTTTTGATATATGAATCAATGTCTAAAGGAACAATTTGAAATGTTCGGTAGAGTTGTGAAAGCATTGGATAATGTGAGACACGTACTAGACTTAAAAGAGAAATTTGATTTTGTCAAGTACTCTAGACGTAAAAGGGTACAAGTAAACTGCTAAAGTTGTTCATGCCATATTTTTTTTTATTAAAACCATAGACATCGTTGATTTTTGCATCATATACTGCATAATGTTATTATTCGTGGTAATATTGTTGTGAACAAAGTTGGTACTTTTTATAATGCTATTGATTTGATGACTTTGCATAATGTTATTATGCTTCAAAGAATGCATATGTAAAATTGATCATTTTAGTACTCTTTAATAGTTAATTATATACTTCATTTTAAATAAGTATAAATTATATACTTATTTCATATTTTTTACTTAGGTTGGCGATGGGAAAGAAGAATACACGGATGATGACATTGATGATATTCACAAAGAATGGGTATCTTATGTGACAAACTTTATTATGCCTTGATATTTTGTATCGACATATGATTAATACAATATTTTTGATAACTTAATATGAATATATTATATGCAAATGAATTGATTATATATAATATGAATCCCGAAGGTTTAGTATTTTGAGGCATTAAATGTGATTTAGTTTGATTATTTGTCGATATATATATATATATATATATAATATAATTTACGAAATACAATCACGACACATGAACGTGTGTCATTTTTTTAATGACGTGTGCTTCAATGACACACAATATAAGTCATACATGCATGTCATAAATTTATGACACACAAATGTATGTCAAGCAGATTTATGACAGGGTCTTCAATGATGCTCAATGTAAGTCATACATGCATGACATAAATTTATAACACACAAATGTGTGTCATCTTAATTTATGACGGGGGCTTCAATGATGCGCAATGAGCATCATAAATGTGCGTCATAAATGCGTGTCAAAAATACGCATCATAGATTCATGACACACAATTGCGCGTCAGCTGAAATTCATGGCGGTGGCTTCAACGACAGGCAAATGTGTGTCATCTGCACCCATAGATGACGCGCATTGCGCGTCATTAAAAGAGTTTTTTCTAGTAGTGACTGTAGCTTTTGTGGGCATGTGTATTCATAGAACCTTGTTTATGTATTTAAGTTGAAAACCTGAAGTTGTATTATTTTGGTTTTAAATTACGTGTCACGAGGCTCTAGTTTGTAAAATATTTTATAATTTTTATTTATTTCTTTGATAATACCATTCAACATGTTTGAAATGAAAATAAACATGTTTTGGAAATCAAGGATTACCTCAGCAGCCCAATGTGACACTTTACACTACTAGAAAAAAAAACCCCTTTAATGACGCGCATTGCGCGTCATCTATGGGTGCAGATGACACACAAATGCATGTCGTTGAAGTCACCGACATAAATATCAGATGACGCGCAATTGTGAGTCATAAATCTATGACGCGCATTTATGACGCATATTTATGACACTCATTGTGCGTTATTGAAGCCCCCGTCATAAATGAAGATGACACACATTTGTGTGTCATAAATTTATGACACGCATGTATGACTTACATTGCGTGTCATTGAAGCACACTCCATTAAAAAAGATGACACATATTCTTGTGTCGTGATTGTATTTCATAAATTATATATATATATATATATATTGTGGATTGACAAATAATCAAACTAAATCACATTTAATGCCTCATAATACTAAATATATATATCATATTATATATAAGCAATTCATTTGCATACAATATATTCACATTAAGTTATCAAAAATATTGTAATTGTTTTTAACTTTGGCTGATCAAAGTCAACATTTGAAACCCCCACACGCAAAAAGTCACAAAATGATGATCAACACAACTACAGCTCCTCCTACCATCAGTTTCATTTGCAGATTCTTCATCCACATCCTTCGTCGCAGTTGCCGCCCTTGCCTCTGGAAGCTATCAGCCTACGACATTATTACAAAACCATATATATATTATGATGTTTACCCAGACCCTAAACTAAACCACAAAAGAGAAGATAACACCAACCTGGAATTGCAAGTTTTCTGTTTTATCCACTAGAAGTTCAATCTTCTCCCCACGATCCAAATTCTGATCAGAAACGAAATTAGTGAACCGAACACTAGCTGTTACGCCATGGGAAAACATTCATTTCAGACATGGTCCCAAAATTTGGAATATGAACTTTTAGAATGAAAAGTTTTAGGTCTTGTTAAAGTAAATCCATTAAACTATATCTATGCATAGGCATGTGCACTACTGGCGGCAAAAAAACTCCAGAGCATCTAAAGGCACAAGTAGATATTTGGTTTGGTACTATAATTAGTTTCGACTGTGACCATACTATATGTTACTAAACTAATGCACGGGAAAACTCATTCATATATGTCTGCTGCAGAAGTCAATGCTAGAGCAAGATGGCTTTTGCATCTCATATGGCAAAAACTATAAAATCACAATGTAAATTTCTTTAGAAACTAGTGATGATATTTGATGGTATCCACTTTTCTTCTCTTTTTTCAGTAAATAAACAAAATAGAAGATTCAACCTTCAACAATCCACACCATTAACATTAAAAATAAAGAAAATCTTTAGTTGATGGAAAATTCAACAAAATTTCTTATTATATTCACTAATAATTTACCTCTTATATAGAAGGCTTACAAATTATGAAATAAAACCCTATTTTCATAAATTAACAAGGAAAACAAAATATCAGGCAAGTATCCTAATTCATAAGTAAATTTTATTTAAACCAATAAGGAAATTATAGAAAATAAAAATCAGAATCAAATCCCCTAAAATTGAAGCACCTAGAGCTAAGGAGAAACGTTGCATAACAAAAAAGGCATTAATGCACCAAAACAATCTAGAAATATTCTTTATTACATACATAATCATCACTCAACACAGATGGGTGAAATTTGATGGCTAAGAACATCACCAAGAAAAACTGATCATCAACCAAACACTACTATATTCAAAGACTCGTCACAATCTAGTCAGCTATTCGTAAAAGTTGACCAAGACGTACCACCAGATTTACCATATAAACCAAACTTTATACCTGCAAGTTACTACCTCAACCAGAGACCTACCTCTTCTCCTTTATTGTCACATTGGCAACTACTTTTTTATGGGCTTTTATTTCAGTTAGACGTTAAAAATCTCATGGCGACTTTGAGGACGAATGTCATGAGAAACCAATTAAATCCATTACTCAGGGGGAGTTAGAGCTAGTGTGTTATTTGAAGAAGACTTCACATATGTTAAAACAATATCCTAGGGCATCATTTTATAGGTGCCATGAAGTTATCTATTGGCAAACAAAAAGAGACGATTCTTTTGATTTACACATGGATGATATTGTCATTATTACTGATGATAGATAAGGGATACTAATATTGAAATAGCATATTCAAACTAAATTTCAGACCAAAGTTTTAGGGGATTAAAGATCTAAAATAGGGTTTAAGCAACAAAAACCGATGACAATTTCCTGATAATCAAGAAGCTCATCATAAAGCCTCAAATCCAGAAATGTTAATGTTACCCTGCAACATAAGACCTTTTCTCCCTTTGTTTTCTTATATTAGGGGGTTGTTGTTGATGGGAATGGGCTTTCTTCTTCCGATTGTCACCTATAGTTACCACCCCTGAAATTTTGAAATTCTCATGATTCGCATGAAATATGGAACCTAATGGTAATTTGAATACTAATAACAATAGTACATGAACGCTGAGAAAACAAACGACATAACAAGTTAAATTTTTATAGGCAAGTTTAATGGTAGTAACCAAAGAAATCTGTATACCAGCCACTGGAAAGAATGATTGTTACAAAATACTTAAATCTCTACATTCAAAATAACACATCCACTTTTTCCACACTTGTACCACTTCTCAAGAAAATAAATACATGCCTTTTCAATGTTATCCATCATAATCCCCTTCACCTCAATTACTTGAGCTTTTAATTTTGAGAGCTTACTAATTTCTTCTGGATGGTTCATGCAATATTGCATGTGCTCCTTAAGCCTTGGACTGTTGTACATAGAAAGGCGCTACAGGTTAGGATTATACTATCATGTGTATGAACAACATAGGATAACTGGACAAATGTAACAATTTAACCTTGCCAAGTATTTACTTACCCAAATTCTCGGTCAAGATTATATGCAATACTAAATCGGTCCACAAATAAGTCGTCCTCGTCGTCATCATCAGCTAAAGGATGAGGACTCTTATTTCTTACACTCGCACCATATCGATGTAACAAATCCATGCAGATGTTGGAGTCAACAACAAAGATAAAAACATCATGAAAAATTAAGCAGGCAACAACACAAAAAAATATGCCCTTTGATGTTAGCAGAAATGATTCTAAAGATGAAAAACTTTAAAGAACTTAAGTGATTGGTGAACAATTCAAAATGGCCTAATTATACAGTTCAAAACTGGATCAAACTTGTAGAAGTTCCAATAGAAAATATAGTTCTTGCTCAGGTCCAATCGCAGGAGAAGTCTAAACAAGTAAATTATAGTTGGAGAGGCTAGAATCAATACTGAAATTTACTTTATTCTTCTGTGCGATCTTGAGAATAAATTAACATTTCTCGGTAAATTTCCAGGAATAGAATTTAGTATTAAAAGGTGAACAAATTCAATCCAAAAGCATAAGAAATGGTTCATCCTATTAACTTCAAAGAAAATGAAATAAATTCAAAGCACTTCTTTATCCCCATACACCAGAAGAAAAGAATATAAAAAACAGAAACATTGATTGATTAATTATCATCATAACCATTGATCCCAGGAAAATGGTGTTTCACCAAACATCAGAAATACATATGCATTGGTAAATAAGTGACCCAAATTAAAGGGATACAACTCCAGCATTAAAAGGGAATTAGCCAAAAGATCGAGCCCAGTGAGTCAAATACAAATAACTCAACATAGTTAAGTCCTCTAAACATTGTTTCAAGTTATAGTTTACATTGCTAAAGTTATTTCAGCACTCAGCAACAACTCTTCTAATCTATACAAGTTAGAAATGTCCAAAAGAATCATATCAGAAGTTTGTTATTAGACAAATTATATATAACAAAACAACAATCACATCATTTTCAGCTTTTCCTACTATTCAATCTAAAATCTCCAGAAGCAAGCATTCAACATTCCGTGTTCCCTACCAAAATAATTAACGATCCAAATCTACTCAAATTAACAACACCAATCGTTCACTTAAAATATTGAATTTCAATTTTTAAGGAATTTAAAATTGACAACGATGAAAGAACTAGATCCAATCGAGCAGTGGAAAGATAAGGCTGAGATCTCGTCCCAAAGAACAAAAGAGGGAGAAAATATGAATTCAACTTAACAGCTTCGCAAGCCTACAAGTAAATAAATAAATCAGATTCCATGGCAAGTACTGTAGGATCCAAACAAAAGGAAAACAAATAATTAGAATTTGGATAGAAAAATGAGAAGAAAACCTTATTTTATATGCAATTTAATTTCAGGATTCTGCTTACTCCTGCCGTTGAGCCCTATAAAACAATTGAAGAAATAAATTAAGAGAGGCAGTTGCTTTTAATTTCCTACGAAATCTTCTTCTCTGTATTCTTTTGGCATTTTCCAAATCTGGAGTTGCCTAGCCTTGAATCCTCCCAAACCCTTCGCCTGCATTGTGGTGATTGGCCAAACCAGTAGGAGGTTGCAAAGAGAAAAAGGGAAAAAGAGAAAAATGGGGGAAGCAATCGTGAACTTTGTTATCGAGGGGGAAGAAGTGGGAAAGGATGAAAATAATGGGGGGAAACAATTAAAATACGACTTTTACAGATGACACACAATTAAAATTGTACTCCGTGTTTTTGCAAATTTTTTGGATTATGACTATTAAATATGACACATTATTGTAAGACATAAATCCTTTAGATTTTAAAAAACATGACATTTTTTTATGACACATATTTTTTGCAAGTCATAAATTAGCATGTGTCATTGTTAGTGTGTCATTAAAGGTATATTTTCTTGTAGTGTTAGGCCCATTCGGGTTTAGGGTGTTATACTCCACCTCAATACGGTTCAAATCCATCTCAAGAAACAGTCGAAACAAGAACCTGCAGTTACCCAGATATGAAATAGCAATGCCCTCCACCGGATGACAAACATTTGCTAAAGTCGCCCACATTGACCGGAAGTTATTCACGCTTTATATTAAGAAAATGCCCTCAAAATAGAGACCATAAGAGATATCAATTTTGTCTAACTTATCCCTTGCAGCAAATATATCATCCTCTCCCGTATCCAGTTCCAGACTAGCCAAGTCTTCAGCTATATCTGTCATTGTAACAACAACTAAACTTTGAAAAACAAAGAGAAAAACCTGTTGAGTTAATCAATTGATTGAATTGGCCAAGAGGGGGGTGAATTAGCAATTAAAATTTTGGTGGAAGCCTTTACTGAAAATTGAAAGTAATTGCACAGCGATTTAGAGTGGTTCGACTTTCTCAACCAAAGTCTACGTCCACTACATTAGCTATCCACACCAAGGATTTTCCAACAAATTCACTAATTTGTTCTTTCTTTTGAGGCCAAAGAGATAACCTTACAACTCCCTCAAGAGTATACCTCAATTCTTGAGAACACTCTTTCTCAAAGAGAATATTATAAATTTGCAAACTTACAAGGAAATCCTCACAAGGTAGATTGTTTGCACAATTCTAGAACAAAGAAAAGAAAACTCAGGAATGAATACAATTGAGTACAAGTAGTGTTCTTGAAATAAAAATAAATATTGAATGAAAAATAGGCTTGAAGTGCTCAAACAATGAGTTTGATGCTTTCTCTTTGGTTCTCTCTTGATTCTAGTATCTTGTTGTTTCTTCTTATTTCATGTTGTTGATCAATGGCTTCTAAGCTTGTTTAAATACTCCTTCAATTGATTCTGAACGTTGGGGATGATTAGTGGAGTCAATAGAGTCGTTTAAGTGTGAAAGCAATTAATAAAATCAGTTGGGAGCGTCAGTGCATCGATGCATACACAATGTGCATCAAGTGTAAAATTTAAATATTTTGACCGTTGGAACACTTAGTACATCGGTGCACTAAGTGTGCATCGATGCATAAAATGCATTCGATGTTTCAAAATAGCATGAGTGCATCGATGCATGTCTTGTGCATCGATGCATGTCTTGTGCATCGATGCATCAAATGCATTCGATGTTTTCATAAATCCCCGAGTGCATCGATGCATGGTATGTGAATCGATGCATAAAATGCATTCGATGTTCAATTTATTCATTGGTGCATCGATGCATGGATTGGTGCATTCCTTTGAAAAATTGATTTTAGGCTTGATTTTGGTTCAAAATACTTTGTGAAAATTGTTTCAAAAATATATTAAGTATAAAACACAATTTTACACATTTAGTAAGGATTAAAATGAACTTTAAAAGACTTGGAGTAATATTTTGATATTCGAATAATTACATCGAATATACTTAGAAAATATTTTGTAAAATCTTAAAATTCATTTAACTTAATTTGTTATATCGAAATATCAAAATGTTTTCAACAATCTCCCCCTTTTTGATATAACAAAACATTCGAGTAATTTAAATATTTTTAAGAAAATCATTTTCAAATCAATTTGAAATTAATCCCCCTTACTATAACACATCTTCTTCCCCTTTTTGTCAAATCAAAAGGACTCTAAGACGTTATTAAACAAGGTTTTTGAAAAATTAGCCAATTGATATTTAGATATAGCTTAAGCTACTAAGATCACAATCAAGAGAAAGATTAGCCATTAGTTCCATAATTCAATATTCATAAACAATGTGAAATGGCAAAAATTGGTCATAATGCAACTAATATGTAAATGATGCAAAAATAAACATTAAGCTCAAAATGAAAGTTAAAACCAAGCCAAATATATATGCATGTAAGTTCAAATATCCAATTATCCAACAAATTCAAACATCCAAAATAAAACAATCCATCAACATCAAAATGTTTCACAATTCAAAGTTCTGAGTTCGGGATGATAAATCCATTGACCCGTTTCCTTATCATTTTTCCATCCTAATTTCTTCAAGGAAGTAAGATTGATTTGGTTTTGGAGAGAGATAGGAATATCAGAAGAGACCCTAAACTAAATTTGATAAACGAATTACTAAGGAGACAATCATAAACCAAGGTTTCTATATTCTTGGAAGGAACAGTGTTTATGGAAACTCACTAAAGATGATCTGTGGCAGATTAATCTTCTTTTTATGTTGGATACAATATATCCACCATATATCTATGTTCCTAAGGGAGGAGTATCTACCTCCGGATGGTCTAAACCACCAAGAGATCATATAATGAAGGAATCTATCACGATGAGTTCTTAGGGTACTCTCACTATCCTTAGACTTATAGGGTGAATCCATAGTCTCTTTTTCATTAAACCTGAGTTATCTAGTCCAAAATGGGTAGTGATTATGCCGGAGTCAATAAAAATGAATTGTCCTAAAAGATAGGATCGAATTCCTATAGTTTCAGATCGACGCTCGTTTTGGACACATACCACATTGGAATAGAAAAATGTGGACTAATTGATTATAAACCAAAGGTTTGGGTTTAAAGAGTTTATCAAACTTCTAGGATTTAAGAGTATGAAGATATTGGAAGTCCATATCTTCTATAGCTTGGATCGAAGGGATACGCTCTTCCTGGATTTTGTATGACTCAAAACATGTATGGTACCTATGTTATAGATCTTGTCCACGACCAGGTACGTTGAAACAAGAGTTCAGAATGGTCATATTTGGGTTATTTGGATTGGGTGGAGGAATAAGAGGTCGGTTTTGACTTGAGCGACTAGACAATGTCCTAGGTCATTTTAGGATTTGACATGGTTTAAGAATCGGAATAGAATATGTAACCTGCAAATTTAAACTCATGTATGCAATATAATCAAACCCAAAACTCAAATAAGTCATCAATATTTCAAGGTTCTCTAAACCGAATCCTAAAGGGCAATGTTTTGAAAAACTATTTGGAAAATAATGTTTGAAAATCATAATAGATATAGTTTTTATGAAAACAACCTAATTGAATCAAAAACATCAATTAAAACAACAATTTTCGATTTTTTTATTTCATAATTTAAAGATAGTTTTGAAAAATTGAGTGTTTTTGACGAAATTGGTTGTAAAATCATCATATAACCAATGTCTGGTGTAGTGTTCATCGTAGAACTAATCAAAACTAGTCCTAAGTTCAAAAATCAATGAAATAGAGGATTTTTAATCATTACCTTGAAAATTTGGATTTTATGAGAATGTGATGTTGTTTGCAAGGATTTAATGATGTTAGCAGGATCAGAAGATGAAGAACGATCTAATTCCGACTTGTATTTGATGATTTTGGAAAAAATGGAGATTTAGAGAGAAAGAGAAGATGAACGACGTTTAAGATAAAAGAGAGGGTTTTGAGAGAAAAGGTTCTTCTGGGCGTTTAATAACCAAAACCCGTGGGGGTATCGATTCCCTAAAAGAGGGAACCAGTTCCCATTCAAAGGGGGAATCGGTTCCCCTTCAAGGGGGTATCGATTCCCTCTGCACCAAAGTGCTAAAAATCTAGTTTTAAAACCTCAAAATGCTAAATTAAGTTTCTCTAGTGGTATTGGTAACTCATATATTGAAAATTAATCATGTTCAATTAATCAATTTTATCCTTAAACTACATTTGAACATAAAATTAATTTTCACTAAGAATCATAAACTCCCACTAACCAATAGAAAAGAATGCAAATAAAAGTGTTATAGGTATTTTCCAAAATTAATTAAAAATACTAAACTTATTTTAAACACTAAGTCAAGGTAGGTTGGTCAAACCTAATTCTCTCCTAAGTGTCCAAAATCTTTCTTTATCTAAAGGTTTTGTAAAGATGTCCGCTACTTGATGCAAAATATCAACAAATTCTAGAAGTACATATTCCTTAGCGACATGGTCTCTAATGAAGTGATGTCTAATTTCAATATGCTTAGTTCTAGAGTGTTGGATGGGATTTTTAGTGAGACAAATAGCACTAGTATTGTCACACTTGATAGGAATGGTACATACTTCAATTTCATAATCAAAAACTTGTTGTTTCATCCATAAAACTTGTGCACAATAACTACCGGTTGAAATGTATTCCGCTTCAGTGGTAGATAATGCAACATAATTTTGTTTCTTTGAAAACCAAGAAATCAACATATTTCCAAGGAATTGGCAAGTACCGGAGGTGCTTTTCCTATCTAATTTGCATCCTCAATAATCCGCATCAGAAAAGGCACGCAAGCTAAAGCTAGAGTCTCTAGGATACCAAAGTCCTAAACTAGGAGTCTCCTTAAGGTATCTAAAGATTCTCTTAACAGCTAGTAAATGTGATTCCTTAGGACATGATTGAAATCTAGCACATAAATAAACACTAAACATAATGTTCGGTCTACTTATAGTTAAATAAAGCAAAGAGCCAATCATAGACCTATATAATTTAACATCCACACATTTACCTCATTCATCTATGTCAAGCTTTGTTGATGAGCTCATTAGAGTTTTATGAGGTTTCCCATTTTCCAGTCCAAACTTCTTGAGCATATCTTTAACATACTTAGCTTGATTGATGAAGATGTCATCTTTTCTTTGCTTGATTTGAAGTCCCAAGAAAAATGAGAGCTCCCCCATCATGATCATCTCAAATTCACTTTGCATTAGCTTAGAAAATTCTTGGCAAAGAACATCATTAGTAGAACCAAATATTATATCATCAATATAAATTTGAACTACTAATAAATCTTTACCTTTATGCTTTAAAAACAATGTAGTGTCAACCTTCCCTTTTGAAAAACCTTTTTCGATTAAAAATTTTGACAATCTTTCATACCAAGCTCTAGGAGCTTATTTTAAACCATAAAGAGCTTTTGTCAATTTAAAAACATGATTTGGAAATTTTGAATCTTCAAAACCAGGAGGTTGTTCCACATACACTTCTTCTTTTATAAAACCATTTAAAAATGTACTTTTAGTATCCATTTGATATAATTTAAATTCATGAAAACATGCAAATGCTAATAATATTCTAATTGCTTCCATCCTAGCTACGGGAGCGTATGTTTCATCATAGTTTATTCCCTCTTCTTGAGTGTACCTTTGAGCAACAAGTCAAACCTTGTTTCTCACTATATTACCACTTTCAACAAGCTTATTCCTAAATACCCATCTAGTACCTACAGTAGATTTATTACTAGGCCTTTCAACTAATGTCCATACTTTACTTCTCTCAAATTGATTTAACTCTTCTTGCATAGCCATAATCCAATGTTCATCATTTAATGCTTCTTTAATATTCTTAGGCTCTATGCATGATATAAATGCAACATATTTACAAAAAATTCTAAGAGAAAATCGAGTTGTTACCCCTTTGGATGAATCACCTATAATCTCACCATCCTTGACATAGTTGTACTCTCTTGGGTAAGATACTTCCCTTTCTTCAATGGTTGGATTATCGAGAGGATCTTGAGTTTTCTCATCTTTCGTTTCTTCCTTTGATGATGGTTCTCCAACGTCATGTCCAACGTCATTTATATTTATAATGCCTACATCATCATTTACACAAGAATCCTTCCTCGGAAGGGGATTATCATCGAAAACAACATGTATAGACTCTTCTACAACTAAAGTTCTTTTATTAAATACTTGATAAGCTTTAGAATTTAAGGAATAACCTAGAAAAATTCCTTCATCACTTTTTGCATCAAATTTGCCAAGATTGTCCTTACCGTTGTTTAAAACAAAACATTTAAATCCAAAAGGATGGAAATAGCTAATGTTAGGCATTTTATTTTTAAAAAGTTCATATGGAGTTTTCTTCAAAATAGGCATCATTACTCGATTAATAACATAACAAGCGGTATTTGTGGCTTCTGCACAAAAATATTTTGGCAAATTGTTTTCACAAAGCATGGTTCTAACCATTTCTTCTAAAGTTCAAATTTTCCTCTCAACAACTCCATTTTGTTGAGGGGTTCTAGGTGCTGAAAAATTATGGCTAATACCATTAGAATTACAAAATTCAGTAAATCCAAGATTTTCAAATTCAATTCCATGATCACTCCTAACATTAGTTATAGAGTAACCTTTTTCATTTTGGATTACTTTTGAAAACATGATGAATTTTTCTAATGCTTCATCTTTAGTACTTAAAAATAGAACCCAAGTATATCTAGAATAATCATCTACCAAAACAAATGCATATTATTTTGCACCCAAGCTAGTAGTTCTAAATAGCCCAAAAAGATCTAAATGGATCAATTGTAATACTCTACTAGTGGATACGTCATTAATGGATTTAAAAGAAACACGCTTTTGTTTTCCTTTAGCACAAGCATCACATATTTTATCATTATCAAATTTTAGTTTAGGCAACCCTCTTACTAAATCTCCTTGAATTAGCTGTTGCAAAACACTCATACTAGCATGTCCTAGTCTCCTATGCCATAACCAACTATCATGCTCATCCTTAGCAACTAGGCATAAATTAGTCATATCTATGGAATCTAAATGCACCATGTATATGCTTCCTATTCTATGACCAACAAGCATAATCCGATTAGATGCAATGTCAATAACTTTACAACCATTAGTTTCAAACATGACATTGAATCCCTTATCACAAAATTGGCTAATACTCAAAAGATTATGCTTTAATCCATTCACATATAAAATATTCTTAATTTGTATGGAAGAGGTATTACCTATAGTGCCTATACCTTCAATGTGACCTTTTGAGTTATCACCAAAAGTCACATCTCCTCCATTTTTGGTGTTGAGCTCTATGAACCGGCATTTATCTCCGGTCATGTGTCTTGAGCATCCACTATCAAGGTACCATGAGTTTGAGTTTGTTTCTCGTGCCTTGTAGCAATGGTCCTTTTCGTACAAACATAGATTAATTTTTGATTTTTGGTACCCAAATTCTTATAATCTTCCCCGAATGCCATCAAGCACAACTTTGCTACTTCTTGTTCCTCTTCATCAAAACCCTCTTCATCACTTCATGTAGCCATGTGATCCTTGTACTTATTCTTTAATTGACCCTTTTTCTTCAATTGTGGGCAATCATATTTGACATGCCCCGGTTTTTTGCATTCATAGCAAATGATAGGGTCCTTCTCTTTTGGTTTATTTCTGAAGCCTCCATTTCGTTTGAATTTTCTTCCTCGGTTAGACCTCATCATTTTTCTGAACCGTTTGGCAAACAATGTCATTTCCTCGTCGTCGTCATCTTCATCCAAATTACTCTCATCTTTTGTTAATTTGAGAGCAACTCCCATGTTCTTCTTCTTCTCCGTCTCCTTCTTTGGCTCGTCTCTTTTCTCAAGGTCTTCCTCTTCTTTAAGCATCATTTCATGCGTGAGGAGAGAGCCAATAAGTTCATCGAGGGTCATGGATTTTAAGTTCTTAGCCTCAATGATTGTCGTCTTCTTTGATTGCCAAGCTTTTGGAAGAGAGTAAACTAACTTCCTTACAAGCTTGTCATTTGGAATGATTTCTCCATATGATTTGAGACTATTGACAATCGTGGAGAATCTATCCGTCATAGCTTTGACGTCTTCATTCGGTTTCATCCTGAAATTTTCATAGCTATGAGTTAGAAGACTAATTTTAGATTCTTTTACCTCGTTTGTGCCTTAATGAGTGACTTGTAGTTTGTCCCATATCTCCTTGGCGGTTGTACAAGATGAAACTCTCCCGTATTCATCTGGTCCAAGAGCACAAAAGATAATATGGACAGCTTTGGAGTTGAGCTGGAACATTCTCGTCTCTCCTTCACTCCACAATCTTGGGTGAGTGGAGGTTTTGATGTATCCGTCTTCTATAATATTCCATGCTCTCATGTCACTTGCTTGAATGAAATACATCATCCTATTCTTCCAATAAGCATAATTAGCTCCATTGAAGAAAGGAGGCTTGTTGACGGGTAATGAATCAAGACCGAAGTCGGAGTTTGAAGTAGAGGCCATTGATGACTTGATTATTGATATAACTCTTCTCGAATTGACTCAAGAGGTGATTAAACCTTCAAATGAGTGAGGCTCTGATACCAATTGTTGAGTTAATCGATTGATTGAATCGGGCAAGAGGGGGGTGAATTGGCAATTAAAATTTTGGTGGAAGCTTTTGCAGAAAATTGAAAGTAATTGCACATCGATTTAGAGTAGTTTGACTTTCTCAACCAAAGTCTACGTACACTACCTTAGTTATCCACACTAAGAATTTTCCAACAAATTCACTAATTTGTTCTTTCTTTTGAGGCCAAAGAGATAACCTTACAACTCCCTCAAGAATATACCCCAATTCTTGAGAACACTCTTTCTCAAAGAGAATATTACAAATTTGCAAATTTACAAGGAAATCCTCACAAGGTAGATTGTTTGCACAACTCTAGAACAAAGAAAAGAACACTCAAGAATGAATACAATTGAGTACAAGTAGTGTTCTTGAAAGCAAAATGAATATTGAATGAAAAATAGACTTGAAGTGCTCAAACAATGAATTTGATGCTTTCTCTTTGATTCTCTCTTGATTCTAGTATATTGTTGTTTCTTCTTATTTCTTGTTGTTGATCAATGGCTTCTAAGCTTGTTTAAATACTCCTTCAATTGATTCTGAACGTTGGGAATGATTAGTGGAGTAAATAGAGTCATTTAAGTGTGAAAATAATTAATAAAATCAGTTGAGAGCGTCAGTGCATCGATGCATACACAAGGTGAATCGGTGCATCAAGTGTAAAATTCAAATATTTTAACCGTTGGAACACTTAGTGCATCGGTGCAGTAAGTGTGCATCGATGCATAAAATGCATTCGATGTTTCAAAATAGCCTTAGTGCATTGATGCATGTCTTGTGCATCGATGCATCAAATGCATTCGATGTTTTCATAAAACCCTGAGTGCATCGATGCATGGTATGTGCATCGATGCATAAAATGCATTCGATGTTCAATTTATTCATTGGTGAATTGATGCATGGATTGGTGCATCGGTGCATTCCTTTGAAAAATTGATTTTAGGCTTGATTTTGGTTCAAAATACTTTGTGAAAATTGTTTCAAAAATATAGTAAGTATAAAACACAATTTTACACATTTAGTAAGGATTAAAATGAACTTTGAAAGACTTGCAGTAATATTTTGATATTCGAATAACTACATCGAATATACTTAGAAAATATTTTGTAAAATCTTAAAATTCATTTAACTTAATTTGTTATATCGAACCATCAAAATGTTTTCAACAAAGCCAAACAGAGAAGAAAGTGTGTCAAAAGACAGAGAGAAAATGTGTCGGAAGACAGAGACCATTTATTTTAAGGGGATTAATATAATTTTTAAATTTATCTTTTAATATAAAAATTTGTAACTGTCTCTTATTATAAGTGAACACATGAATATCTCTATGGTAAACTTGTGAACTATGTACATATATAATATTTGTTGTTTGTCTAAAACATCTACAAAGTGTTAGAGAATACCATTTATACAAAGTAATATCTAAAAGAAATTTGGCTTAATACCAAATTAAGTGTCTAAATTATACTCGAAATTTTTTTGGTGTTTAAAGAATTTTTCGTTAAAAACAAGTACCTAACGTTTTTTTCTGTTATACTTTTAGGTACATACCATTAAAAATCCCCGTTAATTGACACATGTCACGTTTATATATATTTTTATCTTTTTTAAATAAAATATTTTTAAAAAATATCTAAATGTGACACGTGTCACTTAATAGTTTTTTTTAATCGGTATGCACCTAAAAGTGTAACGGAGAAAACGTTAAACACTTATTTTAAACGAAAAATTCTTTAGGCAAAAAATGTTAACTTTCAGGTATAATTTATACACTTATTTTTATATTAAGCCAAAAAATTATATATTGATTTAGAAATATTAATCGAATGCAAATTGATAACTGAAATTTTTTTCTTATAGAAATATCGTCATTTTTAGTTTTTAATCTCATCTATGGATTTATATTTATTCAACTATCTTAAATTAATACAAAATTTAAAAGTTTTACCCTTTATAATTAGATCATACTTATATATGTATAAGTATAAAACTAAGAAAATATACTTATTCAATGATCCTAGCTATCTCAATATAAAAAGTTTCATAAAATTTCATTTTAAATGTTTTAAACTATGTAATTAGATATCATTATACGATCAAAATCAACTATATAAATTATAAAATATATAAAAGTAAGAAAAATAATATATTATAAGATTGATAAATAAATTAAGAGAACGTTTAAGAATACTTATGAAAATATCAACTGAATTTTTTAGCCTATCTACTATAGAATTTTGACACGAGATCCATTATAAATCAAAAGAAAATTGGATTTTATTACATCTCTTTAACGAAAAACCAAAAGGAAAATTATTAGGTTATTTTTTTTTCGAAAAAAAACCTAACAATGTTAATGCTATGGGCTTTGATGGGTTCATTCAAACGGAAAATAACCCAAATATGAACAAAGCCCAAAATAAAAAAAATCCAAAAACCCCTACACAAGTCAAAGAAGCGGCTATAAGATGATCAAAATTAGGGTTTTGTTTATCCATAAAGATCGTTGCAACTGAAAGGGGAAAAAAGGAGAGTATAAAAAATGCCAGCAGGTCACGGTGTTCGTTGTCGAACAAGGGATTCATTCTCCAGGCCCTTTAGGAAGAAGGGTTACATTCCTTTGTCCACTTACCTCAGGATCTACAAGATCGGCGACTATGTCGACGTCAAGGTAAACGGCGCCGTTCACAAGGGTATGCCCCACAAGTTCTACCATGGTCGCACCGGCCGTGTATGGAACGTCACTAAACGAGCTATTGGCGTTGAAGTCAACAAGCAGGTATAAATAAAATTTGGGTTTGTTTCATTTTCATCTTTGTTTGGGTTTTGGTTTCTTTCGAATTGCCAACTTTTTATTTGAAATTGAATATCTTGTATTGAAGATGAAGATATGGATTCCTTTTCTGATATTATTATGATATGTGTAATAGTAGTTGTGTTTAATTCTGGTATTTTAATGTTGGATTTGCTTGGTTATATGGTACAAGTGATCAATGGACTTGGAGTTTCAAATCGCAAATAGTTCAATTTTCTTCATATTTTCTATTGATGATCTAATTTTATACCATTGAAATTTTATAGTTTTGTACCCCTAAAATTTTAATATAACTTCTTAAGTTTGCATCCTTGCATAAATTCATGCATATGTTCCTGCCATCACCTGGTTTAGAATGCTAACATAGATAGCTGTTATTACAGAAAAAGAATCTAAATTCAATCTTGGGATGAGCTTGAATAAATATTTTAGTAAGATGAGATACAAATTTACATGTTTGTTCTTCTTGAAATTTGCTGTAACATGCCTGCGTTTCATGTCGTAATCATGTTAGAACTTTCCCGACATTCATTTGTCTTGTTTAACCCTTGTGCTGGTGCCGAGCTCTCATGCCATCACCGCAAGCTTAATATTTCTGTAAGATTAGATGCAAAGTTGCAGGAATTTTTGAATGAATTTGTTGTAATATGCCTGCATTTGAGACTCTGATCTTGTTATAACTTTACTGCCTTGTTTAACCTTTATGCCAATCCAGCACAATCACCCTCCATATAATCAATATCTGAACTTGGTGTACTTGCATGATTATGATTGTTGATTTCAGGTCGGTAACAGGATAATCAGGAAGAGGATTCACGTGCGAGTGGAGCATGTACAGCCATCACGATGCACTGAGGAATTCAAGCTTAGGAAGATGAAGAATGATAAACTAAAAGCAGAGGCTAAGGCAAAGGGTGAAGTTATCAGCACAAAGAGGCAACCAGAGGGACCTAAACCCGGTTTCATGGTGGAGGGTGCTACATTGGAAACAGTCACTCCCATTCCATATGATGTTGTTAATGATCTCAAGGGTGGTTATTAAATACACCCCTTCGTTTTTGCGGTTTTGGTTTATTTTTGATAAACTTGAAGTGAAACTGGAATAGTTATTCGGTTATGTTCGTGTTTATTTCCGTTCGTAGTTTCTGTTGAAGATACTGCTTTTGCAGAGATTTTAATAGATGATGGATGCCTTTAAATCATAGTGTTATTATATCTGTTTTGGAAATCTTTTGGGTGTCAATTGACACTCCTCGGTAGTCACTCACTCAGGCGGAAACAAGCACAAAATGGTCTAATCTAAATAATTATTGCAAAATGAAAGGGTTCCAAGTATAGTTGTAATATATTTATTAAAATTCAGTCTAAGTTCTTTGTTTCTATAATTTTATTAGTAGATTCAAATCCATAATAATGTTATTAAATCGTTTTATCACTTTAATAATATCGATTATTAATTTTATTAATTTATATTTATTAATAATAAATAATATTAAAATTTAGAGTTAGGGTTTTGGACTAAAGGGCATCTGGATTTGGGGTAGAAATTATAAACATAAAGGGCATTTTGGTTTGGGCTAAAGAGTGAATCAACATGTAAACAGTAAAAAAAGTTTAAACTTTAAGACAACAGGTAATGGCTTCAGTTCTCTCAGCAGCAAGAAAGAGCAGAAAAGAAGAAAAAATCACCAAAGATTGTAACTTTTTATTCGCCTTAATCGGTGACTCTTTTACATCTGCAAATTAATGTTCAAAGCCGAAACCTTTATTTCCTCAATCAAAAACCTAATTTCACATCCCCAAATTCAGCATCAACAATGGAGGAGCATAGTGAAGGTGAGGCTGAAATGGGTAAAAAATCGGAGCCTCGATCATGTCATCGACATCGAGACCGACCTCAAAGCGGCTTGCCTCTTGAAGAATGCTATAAAACGGTCAGCGACCGGTTTTCTTACGGCCAAATCATTCGCCGATTGGCAAAAGCTCCTTGGCCTCACTGTCCCCGTTCTTCGCTTTTTGCGCAGGTAGTTTTTTGGCCTTATATCCTCCACTTTTCAATACCCTTTTTCTGGTTTTGCAACGATGAGTAGATAAAAATGCTTCATTTTAATTGCTACTTTTGTTGTTTACTATCTGCATTTTCATGTAGAAGTTGTTATATATGTATATGATAAAATCACGATTGCTTTCATATGAAGTTTGATTAAATGCATATCAAAATCACCCATTTTTCTGGGGAAAAAAACTCGTGCTTTTAGTTATATATATGCTCAATGGCAGAAGCACAAAGCAGTATCCTATATGTAGGTTTTGCCATTGTTACTGGGTGCTTGTTACTGGGCAACTGCTGGTTTGTTCACTCCTGCGGAGTAGAATCCTTCAAATATGTGGGAAAGCTATAAACATTTTAACATATTTGTGCCGTGCATATGCTCGTATGTTGCACTTACCTCGAGCCTAACATAAGCTCGTATGCACTAACAGGAGAATGGTTTTCCTTGTTCAATAAACTGGTATTAACTATTGAGTTTAATTACAAGGCTAGCTGTTGTTGATTGCGAATTGGTTTTTCCAACTTTGTTTTAGGTACCCTACTCTCTTTGAGGAATTCCCACATCCGCGATATGCTAATCTGCCTTGCTTTCGGTTGACCGGTACTGCACTCTTGTTAGATTCACAAGAGCAGAGCATACACAAGGCGAATGAGAATGATACAATAGAGAGGCTTTCCAGGGTGCTTATGATGATGAGAAGTAGGACTGCACCTCTTCAGTCCCTTCATTCTTTGAAATGGGATCTTGGTTTGCCGGATAACTTTGAGAAAGTGTTAATCCCGAAATATCCAGATTACTTCAGCTTTGTTAAGGCACCGACCGGTGTTTCAGCTTTGAGACTTGCAGGGTGGCGTGAGGAATTTGCTGTTTCGGCATTGGAAAGAAGTAACGAGGGTGGTGAGAGGGGTGATGAGTACAGGGAATTTAAGAGGGGCCAAACCACATTGGCATTCCCGATGAATTTCCCAAGGGGTTATGGTGCACAAAGGAAGGTGAGAGCTTGGATGGAGGAGTTTCAGAAGCTTCCCTACATATCTCCGTATGAAGATTCACGGCATATTGATCCGAATAGTGAGCTGATGGAGAAAAGGGCTGTTGGTGTATTGCACGAATTTTTGAGCTTGACAATCCATAAGAAGACCAAAAGGAACTACCTGAGAAGCTTGAGAGAGGAACTAAACATCCCGCATAAGTTTACTCGATTGTTCACTAGATATCCCGGGATCTTCTACCTGTCGTTGAAGTGCAAAACAACAACTGTGGCTCTCAAGGAAGGGTATAGGCGGGGAAAACTTGTGAACCCGCATCCTCTTGTTCGTATAAGACAGAAGTTTTATCATGTAATGAGGACTGGCCTTCTTTACCGTGGTAAAGATACGAATTTGATACCCCGGGAAGACGTTTTGCTTAAAGACTCGGAGAATAGTGTGGAAGACAAAGAGGAAGATGAAAATGAAAACGAAAACGAAGATGAAGATGAAGAATATGAAGAGTTTGGAACAGGTGATGAATACGAGGAGGAGACCACCGATACAGAAGATGAATTCGATAAAAATTAACGGTCATTACCTTGACAGGGTCCTCCATATTGCAGCCACATTGAAAGGGAAAGACGATCAAAACTTGAGGTATCAGTTAATAGGATTCATCTCTAAGTCTAACCTTAGTGCGATTCACAATATCAAACGACGATTATATGGTTTTTGGCATGTTCCGATGACTTGCTGCATAATGTCTGGTTGACATTATTGCGAGTGGTAAGATTTTCCCAGTCTTTTAATGGTAAGCATGACCCTTGTTTAGATTTTTTTTTCAATGCTAACATGACATTGCCCCTACTTTGTTGTGAAATAACATGTAAACTCCAGTTTATACCTTTTTTATGCGTGATTTTAGGCATTGTCAAATTTGATGCCAATCTTTGGACTTTCATTTTCTTTGTCATTTCAATTTCCAGGTTCTATTTGTGATTATATTTTATTTGTTATATTTGAGATATTCTCTTTCTCAATTCAATTAAAATGTAATACAATAATTTTCTCATATTAAAAACGATTCTTTCTATGAACTTAAAATGATTGGATTGTTACCAACATGACTCATCCACGTTATTATGTGTAAGATTGTGGGGTGTTCATTTTGGTTATCTATTATTGGTCACTTTAGAGCTGTTTGAACAACAATACGATATAAATGGTGTATCTTGTCCACAAATTGTTGTTGTAATTGCTTCCTTTATAATGGAAAACACTATTCACAATAAGTTTCAGATATAACAAGTTCATCAACAAAAAAGATGACATTTTTATTAGGACCTAAAGCGTAATCGTTTTTGTAATTTTGATGAAAACGTAATTGTAGTTCATATATTTTTAATTAAATCTAAAATGTTATTTCATTCATAAATAATAAAATTTTGATGAAAACGTAATAATAGTTCATATATTTTTAATTAAATCTAAAATGTTATTTCATTCATAAATAATAAAATAGATCCGATGGGTTCAAATTTTAAATTTAGGCTTAATTTAATCGTATCCGGACTTATAAATAATAATGAACTCAGATGTGTATTGTCGGAAACTCGCACCCTACGCGCTCCGTTGGCAGCCTTGATTAACGCGCCCTCTCATTTCGTCTTCGTGAGAGAAGCAAAAGAGCCCACAGAAAGAGTGTATAGAGAAAAAAAAAAGACTAAGGTTATTCAAAAAAAAAAAATTGAAAAAAAAAATCCCAATCCAAGGTAGGTTTAGCGTTATCCCTAATCCGGATAGCGATTTTCAGTTTCGATTATTTGAACTGATAAATAAAAGATGGGGGCTAATCCGTCACCAACAGACTCAACGGCCGATCTTGATGAACAGATCTCGCAGCTCATGCAGTGTAAGCCACTTTCCGAGCAGCAGGTACGTTTTCTTTTCATCTCATGATCTGTTTGTCTCTTTAGAAAGAACGGAGATTTTGATTTGTCGCTGATCTATTATTCGGCTCTGTTCTGCTGATAAATGAAAATACAAAATGATTTTGAATTGAATTTATTATTACCAATTTTCAATGTATAATATAATTTTTTTTTCTTGGTAATTACATTTGTTTAAGTTATTTAATAGAAATTGCGACTTACTTTTTTTCTTCTTTATTTCAAAGCAGAAAGAGAAGATCAAATTTTGATATATTTTATGGCGTCAATTTTGAAAGATATCAGGGTATTTACACTGAAAAGAATATTTCGTTTAAGCTGTTCTCAATATATGATAGTAATTTTTCTTGCTAGTTAAATTTTAATTTACATTTATTCAAATTATTTAATAAAATTGCATCTTTTTGTCCATTTTAAAGCAGAAAAATAAATTCCAATTTTGGTTTTGGTAATTTCAAGAGAAATCAAGACATTTTCACTGAAAAACGTTGTTCTCAGTTTGATAACTGGAAGTCTGATATATATATATATATATATATTGAATCAATATAACTGTTGGAAATTTTGTTCGGTTTGCGTTGTCAGGTCAAATCATTATGCAACAAGGCAAAGGAAATATTAATGCAAGAAAGCAATGTCCAGGTTTATTATCTTAGCTGGTCTTTAGTCTCTAATTCCGGGAGACACTGATCTATATCGGTTAATTATCAGTGAATATTGGAAATGTTGAGATTGCTCATCTATGAACTAGGAAGATGCTGATTGATTTTATTTTATTTTATCACAGCCTGTGAAAAGCCCTGTGACAATTTGTGGTGATATTCATGGACAATTTCATGATCTTGCTGAACTTTTTCGAATTGGAGGGAAGGTACTTGTTCTAACTTTTAACTGTGACCCCATTTTTTTGTATTCAGTTCTGTTTCAGCTGAGGTAGTGTGCAATATCATTATTTGAGAACTCAATGTTTTGAAAATTGGAGATCTGCAGATGTATCTTGTAGCTGCAGTACTGATATTTCGATGTATGCTCCCTTGAAAGTATCAGCCATTTAAAATTTTGTCTCTGGTTTTTTAATGCTTAAGAGCCATGTTTTGATATTTTTTCTCTTTTAACTGTTAGATAATCACCTATGACTATGAGTGTCATTAGGGGATTCTTAGGATGTATTAGAACTTATCATATACTTGATTCACCTCGTCTGTTTTACACTTTTGCTTCCTTTTTTTTCTTTTTTCCTATGCTCGCGAACAGATTTTGTATTGAGCCTATACCTCACAGTTGGTTTTATCTCAATTGACAGTGTCCGGATACAAACTACTTGTTTATGGGAGATTACGTTGATCGTGGGTACTATTCTGTTGAAACTGTTACGGTATGTACAGTTGTAAATGTTAAATTACAAAATGCATTTTTCTACACTTTACATAAAATATGTTTCTGGTTTCTGCTAAAACATCATCTAGAAGCAGAAACAATGTATGACTTCTATGGTTTCTGGCTCCAAACTGTGTGACCAAAATGACTGCATCCTCCTTTCAGCACTTGGGAGGAGGGTATGGTGGGGAGAACTGACATGGTTTGATATTGTGACTTTTAACGCTAAGAATTTGAGATGTCTCTGCCTTTTGAAAGTTTCTTCCGTAATTCCGTTATTAGGCTAACTGATGGTTAGAGAGATGATGAATTTAGATTTTCCTTTGGATCAGGTGCTTTGGATTTAGTGTAACTGCATTTTATCTTATTTACCACTTTTGGTTCTCTATATGGTGGATGCACTTCAATTTGACGTAACTCAAGAGGTACTTGATGCGAAACATTTTACTGGTGGTTTTTATCACTATGTTCCACTTCCGTTAAACTATACTCCATGCTAGGTTGATGCTAGGTATCAAAATCACTGGAGTCGATTGTTGTTGCTTACTGTTACTTTTTCTGTTCATAAAGATGCATATTATATTATTTTTTTTCAGAGTTGGTCTTGAATTAACTAGTGTAATCTTTTAAAATGAAATCAACAACTTTAGAGATCAATAGAAAATTTAGGCAGTAAGCCATTTGTGCATTCATTTGGATGAAACTATTTTCTTCTCTTTCAGCTATTGGTGGCTTTGAAAGTCCGTTATCCGCAGCGGATTACCATTCTCAGGGGAAATCATGAAAGCCGCCAGGTATGACATCTGCATCTTCTACTCCTTCCCGAATTGTCCAAATATGTATGCACATGAAAATTTTGAGATGGCATTATATGTTGTATATCTGAATCTTAATTCAATGTCTGATATGAAATTTTGACAAACTATAATGTGAATGTCTAGCTAATTCTTGAGGCATTTTTCTTTTTGGCAGATCACTCAAGTTTATGGGTTTTATGATGAATGTCTGCGAAAGTGAGTTTCTATTACACAACCTTCATTTGAAAGGGTGTAGTTTTATGAGACAGAGATGTATTAGCTCTACTTTCCTTTTTCATTTAAGATATTAAACTGCAATAGTATTGCCTTGATTAATATGATCAATAAAACTAGTGGATTAGAGTTGCTGGAGTTATACTCTTCGGATAAATTGGAGTCACATGGAAAAGGTTAGTGGCTTCTGCGTCTTGCTAATCCAATGTAATACTTTTTATGGTTGTTTATTTACAGGTACGGCAATGCTAATGTTTGGAAGACCTTTACGGACCTATTTGACTATTTTCCATTAACTGCTTTGGTAAGTAGAACTAATAGAGTTGCCAATTATTTTGACTTCAAACCTAAATTCTAAAAAAGAAAGAACTAAGGGCACAGATTGCCCTTAGAATCTTTGATTTTTGATATTTTTGTCTTGGTTTTATTTCATTTGGCTTTGTTGTTCAATACTATTCTTTTGCTCCGTGGTCTTTTTGTTTGGGCAAGAAAAGGTTGGAATTGATAGCATTGCAACTCTTAAAAATGACACCAAATCTTTCTGGAATGTAATGGAAGCAATTGACTGTTTATTGTATTTAATGGTTATTGTAAAATCAAGATAACCAACTTTATTACTTTACTGGTTTAGTCCCAGCTAAAGAGACATATTTACTTGGTAATGTTCAAGTCAACTTTGTCCTTCCTAGAAGTGAAGGGAAATTATGGTAGTTGAAATGATCCGTTGTTTTCTTCCAGTGATGTAGTGCCGTTTTCTTCATTTTAGGTGGAGTCAGAAATATTTTGTCTGCATGGTGGATTGTCCCCTTCAATTGAAACCCTGGATAACATAAGAAATTTTGATCGTGTTCAAGAAGTTCCTCACGAAGGGCCCATGTGTGATTTATTGTGGTCTGATCCAGATGATCGATGTGGTTGGGGCATTTCACCTCGTGGTGCTGGATATACATTTGGCCAGGTAATTAATGTTGGGAGCGACCATTGTTCAAGATTCTATTGTTGTATTCCCTTTTTTATATTTCAGTAATTTAATATTAAAATTTTAGTTCTTCTCTGCAGGATATATCTGAACAATTCAATCACACAAACAGCTTAAAATTGATTGCTAGAGCTCATCAGCTGGTTATGGATGGGTTTAACTGGGCACATGTAATCATTCATGTTTCTTATTCATCAAAGTATTATTATTTTTTCTTGTATACACAGTATAAAATGCTTCGGTGTTTTTTAATTACCTATTTATTTCCGTGTAATAGGAACAAAAGGTGGTAACTATATTTAGTGCGCCGAATTATTGTTATCGCTGCGGGAACATGGCTTCGATTTTGGAAGTCGATGATTGCAAGAATCACACATTCATCCAGGTCTTGCTTTCCCTCCCCCCTCTTTTCCTTTTTCCTATCATTGCACACACATGCATATGCGAGTTAAGGTAAAGCTTAAAAGAGCAACTGCTAACTTTCAAAACTGAATTCCCGGATGCCTTTTGTGTCTGTGTAAAACCGTTTAGTTCATCTTGCTGCAGTTTGAGCCAGCTCCAAGGAGAGGAGAACCCGATGTTACTCGCAGAACGCCCGATTACTTCCTATGAGGAAACTCTGTGAGAACTGGTTCCAAGATACCTCACTTTTCCTCCACTCCTCCCTCCTGTTACATAGTCAGGTAGCGGTTGATCTTATGCCGAAGTATCTTGCATCTAATACCTGCCAGTTTTTTTTTTTTTTTTTTTTTTTACATTCCATGTTTTGTTTTGTTTTAATATTTCAACGATGATGAGCACCAAAAACATGTTACACTTGAATGTTATGTCGAAAAGATTGCACAGCTGATAAAAGACACACCATCCGATTGTAGATTTTTGTGTTTGTTTTCGATTTTCTGTATTCCCTGCCTCTTGTTTCGATTCATCCTATCTTTTTGGCTCTTTATCGGATATGGAAAAGTAGTTTATTCTATGTAGTTCATAAAATCAACTTTATAAACTTAATCAGGGACGACACCCTAGTTTAGAATAAAATAAAAACCTGTACTGTCGTGTTTGGCCGACGAGAAAACGTTGAAAATATGGAAGAAGATGCACGGTGGCGGCCATGGTTGCTCAGGGAATACTTTATCCAAGTTTCATTTAAAAATGTGCTTTTTGAGATATAACCAAGTACAATTTGAACCAAGTTTTTTCATGTGAAAGCATAAATATTTTTAAAAAATCCTATGCAATCAATTTTTGTAGGTTTAATCATTTAATTATGATAAGATTTTTTTAATTTTCATTTTTAAATATAAAAACTAATGTTCATTAAGTACAATGATTGACTTATTATGAAAAAGAGTTTGATTGAGGTCATAAGTTATACAAATTGAATATTAAAATGTTTAAAGTTAATTTATTTTAGAACTTAATTGCCAAGTTTGACACAAATTTGAATTCCTTTCTTCTAATTTGAATAGTCTAAGAGTACAAATATTTAATACTTTAATTAGCTAGTTTGATGATATAAACGAAATATCCATAATTACAATAAAAGCTTAAAATCACAACGGTAAACTAAACACACAATAATGATATTTTTCTATAATCATTAACACAAGAAAAATTCCTACAACCACTCATGATCACACAAGGAAGAAAAGGTTAAAAAACCCAACAAAAAATTCGAACAAAAGATAGATATAAACATATCTAATCATATCGACAAACGAACTATAAAAGGAGAGCAAACTACAAAATATTATCGAGAAACTGTAAATCAGAGTCGAACAACATAATAATAATTTATTGTACTGTGAGATGATTAAATGATAGAGATCTAATTTAATGATTATTGTCACATATTTCAATTACGTGATAAGTGGGTAGGTATATCAAATGTTGGCAAGAGCATGAACATACGTGAGGAAGCATATATTGAGAGTATTAGCTATTTGTTGGTAGAGGATCATTTGCCGTAAAAAGGCCAAAAGGATCGTTGAAACAGTTACACTGAATATAAAGAACGAAGACGGAGCGGCATTATATTAGGCCTATTCTTTTTAGCTGTACCTTCCTTTTTTTCTTCCCCTTATTGAGATGAGATGACGAGCTTTTCTTCGACCATAATCTCTTAATTCTCAACATTTCAATATGATGGAGGTATTTCTTTTCTTTTCTTTTTCTTTTTTTAAATTTTTTACGCGCTACATTAGACCAATGGAATAATTAGAATTTGGTTCTCCATTTATGATCCTTCTAATATTAATAATTTAATGCGATTCTTTTATCTGTTTTTTTATTTAGTTTTGTTTGACCTTTTGATGTTTGGATCTGTAGAAAAATAATTGCGATTTGTTCTTAGGAAAGGTTTGAATTATTCTTTTTAGTTGAATATATGATTCTACGAGAAAGAGCGGTGTCTCCAAATCTCTGAATTCTTCGACATTTAGAAATACGTGAAGAATCTCTCTTTTTAGTGTTACATTTGATTAATAGAATGATTAGAATTTGATTCTCCGGTTATGATCCCTTTCGTTACCTAAAATTCGGATTGTTTATAATGTTTTAGTGATTTGATCTTTACAAAATATATTGAGATTCGTTTAATACAAAATGTTGGTAATGCTCAATCCCACATAGTATTGAAAACACTATTAGGAATGGGTATTTAAGGTTTGGATTCTCCACTTCCTTGTTAACTGAAAGAGAACAAGGGGAACTCTCGTGCATCGTCGCCGCCATCTGGCTCGGTACAGCTCGTGGTCATGTCTTTTTTTGAGTCAGGTTCATCTGGACGTTTCAGCTATTACAATGAAGGGTTTTAATCATGATTTTTTATGGACGATTTTAACCCTATATCTAACCTATAAATAGATAGCTGGATTCAACTTCTCAATTTACTCTCTACATTCAGAATTCACTCTCCAAGTGTTTTCTAAAAAAATTAAAAGAATGGAACCGAGCATGTATGATCAAACTCATAAAGAATATCCTTGCAAATGAGGGGTCTTTATGGGTAGCATGGATAAATGCTTATGTTCTAAAGGGCAAGGACTTTTGGCAAATGGAAGTAGGTTCATCAACGAGCTGGGGCATCAACAAATTACTTAAGCTACGAACTGAAGCCCATCCAATCCTTCAAAATGGAACACCATCGATAAGGTTAATTTGGCAAGATATTAGAACGAAGGGGTATAAAGCTCCTTGGCAATCTCTAATTTGGTTCCCGCAGAACATTCCTAAGCACAATATGATAGCTTGGATGGCAATGATCGATAGGTTGCCTACTCGGGATCGCCTTCAACGCATAGGCATTGTTTCTAATGGAAGCTGCATTTTATGTAATGAGACTTTAGAAAACCGAAACCACCTGTTCTTCAACTGCAAGACTACCTCTCTTTTACGAGAGCAGATTTTTCACCTTAAGGGAATTCACAAGACTGTCTTATCTTGGGAGATGATTACTTGGGCATGCAAAACTTGGAAAGGTAAATCAATGCTAGTCACTATTCTCAAACTCTCTTGGAATGCCACCATCTACGTTTTGTGGGAGGAACGCAACCGAAGAATCTTCAAAGGATGCTCTCGAAGCATTGAAGAAATACTTAGCACCATCAAAGATCTTGTACGTATTAAACTTAGGGGTAAAAATATTAATAGGCTTGATGATGTAAACTCCAGACTTTGTAATGCCTGGGGTATTGACTAATATCGATCGTTCAATTTGTTTTAGCCTGTATTTTCGTTCTGTTTCATGAGATCGGTGATTTTTTTTAGCAAACATTGCTCTTGGATAATAAAATTCGACTTATCCAAAAAAAAGTTGTTCTCTGGCTGCTTTCTGATAATAAGTGCAATACCACCAGCAGTCCACTCCGGTTTAGGGTGTATGAAATTTGGAGTGACCGTGTTAACTTATGGGGACAGTCCGCCTACTACAACGATTACACACATCGGGACGAATTTGTTTATAAGGTATTGGTTTTTATCACGACACAGTTTACGAATTATTTTCTTTTAAATTACTATTTACCTTTCCTGTTAGGTGTGATTTTGCAGTACATAATTCCAACACCAAATTAAGCTCAAAGACTAAAGAAATTGAAAAACTGTTCTTAGGTAGTGTTTTAATTTATTTTACGTAGATTTTTCTGGGCTGCTTTTCTCCTGCTATAAATATACTTCACAGATCAAGGTATGAAATTTGACAATCGACATTGCTTCCGGGTGGAATCTGGCTATCGATCTGTCTTTGATTTTGTCTTACAAGTTCAATCAGTAGGTTTCCTTGTTTCTGAATGTGTATTAGACTTTAAGAATTTTTTGGTTGTCAAGCAAATTTATCATCAAACAAGATACTTATATGTTGTGGTTGACATAATTTTTTGTAGGAATCACCAAGTACGGATCCACCCGCAACTACGGATCCCCCTACAACTACGGATCCGCCGACAAGTACGGAACCACCTGCCGGTGATGTAGAGAATGTACCGGAGAAGATCAAAGATGCAAAAGAGTCGGGTCCTGCATTTCACTGTGGTATTTGTGATGCAGAACTGCTTTTCAAGATAACTCAAGCACTCCTCCCTGGGTTAGCTGCGGCTCGTGTCGACAATACAACTGGAGGCGTTTTCACGTCCCCTGGTTCAGTAGATGTGGACCTAAGGAAAGAACAGAGACTTATCTGGCTGAATCTGTTGTCTTGGAAGGTGCTCCTGAGGCGGAAGTATTCGACAATCCTTACGATATCATTGCTTTTCTTATCGACGAGTTCGCTGTTACGAAGAGGAATTTGTTTAGTAGGGTTTCAGCATTGCTACTAAGCGAGAGGAAAGAAGACAGTATCGATGATTTCGCTCATCAGATGGAAAATTAATGGATGTTGGCCAGTTGACAAGAGAGAAAAGATTGTACAAATTTTTCTGAAGAATGTTGATGCCAAGAACGAATATCACTGTAACATGAAATTTGAAACTGCAGAAGAACTTTCCCTGCACATGCCAACTTGTAGCTTTAGAGTAATGACCTGTGGAAATGAAGGGTGTGATGCTCGATTTTCGGCTAATAAATCGGAGAAACACGATTCGGTTTGCCCAAGATAATTCCATGTGAACAAAAATTCCCTGCTTTCCTCTGAAGACTTGAGATGGACAGACACTGCATAATAGTCTGTCCGATGAAGCTCGTGAACTGCCCTTTCTTTTCAATTGGTTGCAAAGCAGCAGTACGCCAGTTCCTAGTTGTAAGATTGAAGAACATCAATCTGAAGAACTCCATTATCACATCCTTTATGTTCTTCAAGGTATGTACAAGGAAGCATCTGAGGATGTTTTAAAAGAACGGGTGGATCAAATCGAAGAAGTCAAGATGTGACTGAGAATTTCTTGCTTTAACACATACATTTCTGTAGGCATTGGATATCATTCTTTACTGTTTTAATTGAACAAGTTGCTAATACACATAGAGTTTGCAGCATTTCTTTTAGGCATTGCATATCAGGGTTGTTTCCTAAACCCCAAGCCTTCACTTTTACTTTATGGACGTCATTAATCTCCATGCTGCTATGCTTATCTTTATCTGCTTTGGTTTACATGTATGTAGATGACAGTTTATTCTCTCTGTTAATCAAAGCTCTAACATTTACATTTCCATGGCAGAAAGCCGCCGGTAGGCTAGCTAACGCCAAAAATGTGCGTTCTCTGACATCGAAAGTCAAGGATGTAGATGCAAAGCTCCCACCCTTGGTAATTGAGACAGAAAAAGGAGGAAGAAACTTCAGAGACAGAAGCAAAGACTGAATCTATGGAAGGTAGTGGCACAGATGAGAATACCGAAAATGCTGCTGAAACTAAATATTCCGAAGCAAAGCCGCGGTCACTCGAGGTTCCACCTTTAAAGAAAGAGTTTCCGAAACCAAAACCAAGGATCCTGAAGCAATGCCTTCACCGCAAGAAGTTCCACCGTCGAATAAAGATAGTGAAAAAGAAGCTTCGGGAACTGTGGTCAAGGATGCTGAAGCAACAACGGGGAATTCAGTCAAGGATTCGGAAGTTAACACAAAGAATGAAACTAATGAAGAACGAAGATGGTAAAAGGCACTTCATACCATCCGATTTTAACCAGGCCATAGATTTGAAATGAAGAAAGCTTCAGCCTCTACAATTATATGTATGTACGTGGATTTCCCCCTACATTCTTTCATTTTGGTTGAATTTTTTAGTTAATATTTTTTTTACCCTTGTTGACTTGAGATTTTATTTTTTAGCATGTTCAGGACCGAAAACATAGGCTCATCCCTCAGTCGTTCGACATACGCACGAGTATGCAGATCAAAGTTGTACAAGCTCTTGAAGAACTCTACCTGTTCTATGGAGTAAAAAATCACACAGAACTTACGAGCGTAATTATTCAAATTACAATAAATATTAAAATATTAATATGATCAATCGAATCACAACAAATTATACATTTTAAAAATGCTGATTTTTTTTATATTTTCTTTATCAAATACGTCAATAAACAACATATAAACAAATTTCAATCAGTTGGCATTTCATATCTACACAATGGACACAAATAACTTGTTTCCAACCACTTAATAATACAATCGTAGTGATAAATATGGCCACAAGGCATTAAAGTAACCCTGTCTTGGTCGAGCAACTCATTCAAACAAACGACGCATTCTTTTCTTGAACTCAAACCCTCACCCTCGCCCAAATCCAATTTCCTCTTCTTCTTCACCGGAAGATAATCTTCATCTTCATCGCCTCCATATCTAACCCTTTTCAAAGATTTAATAGAAGACTTATTTGCAGGTTTGAAATTCACCAACGATTCATCGACCAACTCATCAATCTCTTCATTGGGACTCACCTCAGCGAGTATCTCGACTCTCAACTTAATTACTTGACGTCCAAGGTTCACAGTTAAACTATCGGCATGGCGTGCATAAGACAAGATATTAGGGAACTACGACAGTATCAACGTATTATGGGGTTGCTCCTGAGTCTGTGACCGTGGAACGTATGATGTTTCGAGCATTTTCTTCAGAAAAAAAACACGACAAGACGACCGACAACGGACCGGTTGAAGGTTTCCAAGGTTGTCTCCGGATTAAGAGAAGAAGTGCAACGAATCTCTATATCAATGTGGAGACGACGATGCGGGATATTAGAAGCAAGATGCTCTAAAGAAGTCCGTTGTCTTGGATGATCTTGAAGGAGTAACGGGAAGACAGCAATTGGCAAGATTTTTTAAATCGACTATCTGGGTTTTGAATGTGGACGTGATTTCTTGGGAGCGATAGAAATAAGGGTTTTTATAGGGAAACCTATTACGTGTTGAAGTTTGAAGCTATCATTACTTGCACCAAAAGATATTAAAAATTGAGATTTTTATTTGTACTTGTAAACATGATTTTATAATAAAAACTAGACAGTCCTTCAATTTGCAATTACATTAAAAAAAAACTAACGTTAACCTTTGTTATATATAATTTTAGGGTATTATGTTTTCACCGCTCAACTTTTTTCATATTCTTGTTTTAGTCACTCAACTATAATCTTTTTAATTTAATTACTCCACTTTTGAATTACTTTTGTTTTGATCATTCAGTAATCAAATAAAAAATAATAAGGTGGTGTGAACAATTTTATGTTGGTGTGGAAGTCATATATTATCCAACTCATTTTTCCTTTTCCCCCTTTTTTTATTTCTTCTCATTCTCCCCAAAAGATGAAACTTTAGATGTTTCATTCCTATGTCATGTTAATACTAGAACTACCGTCCTTCAACATCTTTTTAAACTCCCCAAAAGATGAAACTTTAGATGTTTCATTCCTATGTCATGTTAATACTAGAACTACCGTCCTTCAACATCTTTTTAAACCATTCGAGAAACCGACGAACTCATCCCATCTTCCCCTATCATTCTATTATTTTAGACTTTGTCAAAATCTCCTTAAAACTTGTGAAACTCAACCCAAATTTTAGTGAAAAATGACTTTCATCTACAATCTTCATATTCCATTCAACATGGAATTAGAATATAAAAATTGTTTCCTCCTTCTCTACCTCCCCACTGAGATTTGGAAGAAGATGTTCCAACATAAAAAAAAAATCAAAGGGAATCCAAAAGAATAGATTTAATGAGAATTTCAGGGAGATTTCACAAAAAGATGAAGAAAGTTTAGGGCCTTTTCATAATTTTGTAAAAAGAAAATGTCTTGTAATAACTCTATTAATTATTTAACAATTAAGTGACTAAAATAATAAAAATTCAAAAGTTGAATTATTAAATTAAAAAAAAATTAAGTGACCAAAACAAGAACACGAGCAAAGTTGAGTACTAAAAAGTGTAATTTACCCTAAGTTTATTAATATGTTTACTTTACTTCTGTCTTAAAAAAATAAATATTATACATATTAGGGGTGAGCGTTCGATCGAATCGAGTGAAATGTTTTTGAGTTATTCGAGTTAAAGAGTCCTATTTTACAACTCAGACTTGATTTGAAATTTTTTCGAGTCGAGTCGATTTTTCAACTTTCTGTTTAAATTTAATTGCAAATATTTATAATATTATTTTATTATTTTATTCCAATTTAAGTGACTTTCTATAATCATATATATATAATACAAATATATTTATTCATATTTTTTTTATATGTAATATACATATATCATACAAAGTCCAATAACTTGACTCAAACTTAAAAATAAATCTACTAATTACTAAAAATTTGGAGTTACTCGAGTTGCATTTTACAACTCGATTTGAACTTGAAATTTTTTCGAGTCGAGTTTATGAAATTGCAACTAGAAGTAAATTCGAGTCGAAAATTTTGATTTTTTGAGTCGAGTCGAGTTTTGCTCACACCTAATACATATATTATATAAGAATATTTATTTGGTACGCTAATGATGGATAAACGTATTCAAACGGTCAGTTTGTTTAATAACCAAACTGAATATGCATTAATCGAATTTATTAAATTCTTAAATCTTTAATTGTCAACCGAATTAGAATGTAAATGGAAGTCTTTAATCAACCCGAACTAATAAATTCGGTTGATTTTCAAATTAATTAATTTTTTAATATTTTTGTTTCGATTTGAACAACAAAATAAAAAATTAAAATATTTATTTAAAATTGTCCATTTCCATCTACAATATTTACGAATAAAATAATAAAAAGTAAAATATATATATATATATATATATTCCTAATTACTTACCTCGATCAATAGAGGGGAGTGGAGGTTATCTTACTTTTGTTAGATATCTAAAATTTTATCCTCTTTTTCTTAATATTGGGTTTAAAAAATAAAAATTATTGGGATTTTTACTTAAATAAGAAATATGTTAGTTATCTATTAAAATTTTAATTAATTTGATTAATCAATTGATTTTAAATCAAATTAATTAATAATTAATTTTTAAAAAAAAGTTTAATTGATATCCAACCGAAAGTATTTCAACCACTAACAAATTAATTGTATTAGTTTAATTTGATTAATTAATTCGGTTAAAATTAAACAATAAACACTTCTAATAATGAAGATCAAATTCATATAGAGAGAGTTTTTCGATGTAGTCAAGACATGTGTGTAAAATGATTAAGAGGGATATGACTTAATTAAGTCATATTAGATATTATTACTTGAGTTCTATTTGTCCTGTTCGAAAGTTTATAGTGTAACACACTTTATTTGAACCGATCGATCGGACGAGAAAAAGATTTCACATATGGTAATCGAAATGAACCTAATTTAGCATCAAACTTTATTGAAGTACCAAGTTATCCATTTCTCTAACCTACGAGCACCTTACTGCAATTAAAACCAATATGCATAAATACACAAAAAGTGCATATAAACCGGAGGTTATGGGATTTTGTCTTTCAATCTTCATAGGATTTGCACTTCTCCCTATCCATGAATCTCCATGGTGGATGGGACCTGTAAAACTGAGTCGAAGAGGCGAGATCCGTGCGCTCGGAAACGAACGAAAACGAGAAAGAGGTGGATGAGTGGCTCTCACAAATAGTGGCAGCAACCGGAATGTCTAATGGAGAGAACAATGAAAATGAAGCCGTGTGACGCTAACTGTTAAACCCTTCTCCTTGGGTTCACGGATGCTGACCTTCGGCTTCGGAATCCGGTTTTTCCAACCGATCACCGGAATCGATGATACTTGATAGCCCCGAAATCTTCAAGAATGCTTTGATTCAGAGTGAGTCTAAGCTTCTTGCTGCAGCAGTTGTTGTGGGGTCACAAAGACCGCTTTTTATATTGATTGCTACATTTCTTGTTCATAAAATTGGAATTGTTTGTTACATTGTACTAAATACATGGATCAAGAATATCTAAAGAGATTAAAATGAACTTCAATCATTCGATATCTGAAATCGGCACAACGGACACAAATGACTTATTTCCAACCACTTAACGATACAACCGTGATGGTAAACATGTGCGCAAGGCGTCGAGGCGACATCGTCGCCATCCAAGAACTCATCCAAACAGATTGCGCAACCTTTTCTTGAACTCAAACCCTCGCCCGGTTTCCTCCTCTTCTTTAACGGAAGATGAACCTCATCTTCATCACCCCATTTGACCCTTTTCAAAGCTTCGATAGACGACTTACTCGCAGGCCTGAAATTCACGGAAATCCTCATCGATTCATCAATCAATTCATCGATCTCGCCATCAAGACTCACCTCAACAAGCAATTCGGCTCTCAAGTTGATTACGTGACGTCCAATGTTCATAGGCAAACTATCGACATCCCTTGCGAAAGACAATATATCAGGAACAATGACAGCATCAATGAGTTCTGGGGATGCTCTCGAGTCCGCGACCGTCGAACGTATGATGTTTCGACCATTTTCTTCGGATAAAAACAAGTCACGACGACCGACGATGGATTGGTTGAAGGTTTCTGAGGTTACTTGGGGGTCAAGAGGCCAAATCCAACGAATCTCTACATCTATGTGGAAAAGATCATGTGGGATCGTAAAACCAAGTTGTTCTAAATCATTCTCGTGTTCTTGCCTGATACTGATGAAGTAACGGCAAGCCATTGCAAGGTTTTGTATCTAATTTTCTGGATTTTGATCTGATTTCTTGAGTTAATATGTCGGTTAAAGTGAAAGAAATAATATTAGTGTTTTATAGGTGAATCAGTTCGGCTGTAATAGGGAATCCGATACTGAGTTGGAATCGGAGGTCACCGTAGTTATATTAAACACTTGTGCCGAAAGATATTAGAAAATGACTTTATTTTTATTTGTTTTTGCAAACATTATTTTATAATAAAATCAATAAATATTAATTATATAAGCCTTTAATTAGCGTAAATTGCAGTTACTAGGCATCCTCATTTTTTCCAGAGTGACGAGTATGTTACTTTTATTCACGTAATATAAAGTCAATCATAATATACTCTATATTTATAATTATATTTTCAAAGTTTCTAATAACTCTATCTTCATTGTATGATTTTCTCTACTTTTATAGTACGTTTTTTTGACTTTTGACATTTTTTTGTTTTCTTTTATGATCACTTATTGTTTAATATTTTCAGAGTTGAATTTGACGTCACCATGACTGATCAAGATGGTGCTCATTTTTAATCCTGCTGATCTTCCATGCTTTAGACCCTCGAAATATTGAATCTGGATACACAATTTGCGATCGCAAATAATTATCACCTCCTTCCCATATCCGTCATCGAGCACAAGTCAAAGATGTCACATAGAACATACAAAACTTCTCTTATTGAAAATCGGTAAAAAATTGTTTCTTTAAAACTATTATTGCTAAACAATAAACCATAGTTCATTTAATCGCATAAAACACATTTCTAATTATACAATATTCATATTGAGTTCATTTTCAGGCAACAACCTAACAGTTCATAACTAAAAAGTGTAACCAATATATTTACCTAAAAACTGCTTATAACTTATTCCAACTATATCTAAGCAAAGTTTAAACAAAATACTAATAGCATATACATGCCAACTCAAAAAATCAAATGGATTAGATGGGTGTTATTACTTATATTGTAAGTGTGCTTCTTAATAGATAAGATGTCATACACTCCTTACTCCAATCTCTGCTCTTTACCTACACGTGAAAATAATCACACACTAAATATATACTTAATGAGACATAATCAGTAATAAAAATAGAACATATCGATGATATACAATGAATCATCATACAATGGAAATACAAAACATATCATATGATGTTATAGGAACATTTTTATTACTTAAACTATCAATTTTTTACGTGTTTTAATACCTAAATATTCATTTTTTTTCAAAATCATACTTAAATTTTAGTTTTCATTTTATTTTAATAACCCTAAACACATTTAGTACATAAACTAATTGTTTTTGTCCATTTTAATACTTAAATTTTTATTTTTTAAATTTAATGTTAACTTTTGAACGAGATATTAAAATAAAATAAAAATAATTTTTTTAATGATATAATATTAAAATAAAATTAAAACTAAACTTTAAATATGATTTTTAAAAAATTATAAGTTTAGATTCATTAAAGAATTGAGTGCGTAATGTACTCTAAAAATACAATAATTTGGATATTTTGTTAAAAAGAGAGAGAATATTGATCGAGCGGCCTAAACATGCCACGTCAACGAGCTACTAATCAGCAACCGTGGGCCTCACTCGTGCCGAAACCCTAAATCATAATGAAACGACTAAATAGCCAGGTTAGAAAAGGCCAAACTTAATGGACATAATCGTCATTCCAAAAGTTTGTCAATATATAAACACCATATCGAGGAAATATCACTCTCTTCCTTCATACTCTTGAGAGAGAGCAGCCGCTACCTATCCGACTACTCCTTAAGGTTCGATCATGTTAGTTCTTAATCTCTTGCATTACATGTTATCGTTTTTATTATATTTAGCATTAGATTTGCTTCCGTTTGGTTATTTTAAGGAATACTTGGCTTCCTTTTAGCTGTTTTTAGGAATATATTTGTTGATTCTATGAGAAATCATTCCTTTTAATCTGGTTTTGCGGAATCTGTTTTCAAATTATTGATCAAATAATCTCGTTTTAAGGGCTAATGATTTAAGATCTCACCCTCTTTTTTGCAGAATGGATAGCCAGATTAAGTTTGCTGTGGTGGTAAAAATTATGGGACGGACCGGTTCCCGAGGTCAAGTGACTCAAGTACGAGTTAAGTTTTTGGACGATCAGAACCGGTTCATCATGAGGAACGTGAAGGGACCAGTCCGTGAAGGAGATATTCTGACGTTGCTCGAGTCTGAGAGAGAAGCCAGGAGGCTTCGTTGATCGGATTTTTTTTATAATTAATTTTGGATTGATTTGAATTATCTACTGTGTTCTCCTGAATTGCTTCCGATAGATGTTTTCGCATATCGACTCTTCCGATTTGGGTGAATTGTTGTCCAAAAAAGCTTAATTTTAATGATGATGAAATGAACTGAATTTGTTTCTAGACGTATTTTTCTCTATAATCTTTTAATTGTTTAACCCCTGAGAACAATCACCTAAGAATAATCGGTGTTTTTTTCGAAATATCATATATACCTTATAATTTTTCACTGTCAGACATCTTTCAGATTATTTTTTTTGATCTAACACCTTTTGCAGTACGTTTTACACTGACATAGACACTCGTGTCTAAAGCGCGACCCCTGCGGCATGCCTTACGTCATGTAGAGCTATAGCGTGGGTCAGAGGCCGCGTTTTTCAATTATCACATGCTCAATTATCAGACATACATAATGCAAGGCATTGTGCAGGGACCGCGCCTTGCATTATTTACCCGGACCTCTCGACTTTAAAGAATTCTCTCTCTGCTATAAATAGCCCTCTCCCCGTATCTTTCGTTATAAGGTAACTTTGTTATAATATTTTTTTTATTATACTTATTGTTTATTATGATTATTTGAAAAAATATTATAGTAATTGTTTTCAATTAATTTCTGTGTCAGTTCAAGGGAAAAGCAAGAGCATACGTCGAAATATTTTTGCGGTGCAGATAATAATATAAAATTATATTATTTAAATTATTTACGTTTATGTGTAAAAATTTTATTGTGTTATATTTTCGTTCATATATTATTTATTTAATCAGGTTTATTTCAGTTTTTTTTACAGATATAATATTGTCGCACTTTTAAACTCTAAGAATGACACGACTTTCAGCTATTGTTTATTATGATGGAGAAATTCGAGAAGATGAAACTGGTGCTGTTTTCGTATCAAATGAGCGTGTTAAAATATCATTCAAGAAAAACATAACTCTTGAGGAGCTGATAACGAAGATTTCGAGGAAGGTTCATGTTGGAAGTAGTAGAAGAATGTCGTCGTTGCAGTACATATTTCCAACATCATTGTTGTCATTAACTTATACATCGTTCGAACTATCGAACAATGATGATGTTGAAATGATGACCGATTCTCAAAGTAATTATTCAAACGTCGATATTGAGATGTATGCAATGTTTGTTTAAGTGCGTGTTGTTCGGGGTCTGTCATTAAGCTCCCACTATGAGATGACTTAACAAATTGATCAGGTTTACAGCCCGACTACAGTAATGTGTAATGATTTTAACGTCATAATAGGAAATTCGTATCATAGTGATGTCACATCAACTTCAACGGGGAAACATTCATCTGTAACTCCTTACGATATATATCGAGGTGGGTCCATCAATAATCTGTATGGAAACATCGCGTCCAATTCAAGGGGAAGACATTCATCTGTAAATTTCTTTGACTTTAATATGAAGTTGCCATCGACGCAACAATCTGTGCAGTTTCCATTTGACACGATGGCTTCAAGCTCCAAGGGGAGACATTCCACTACGAGCTTTTTTGATCTCAATATCGATATGTCTTCTAGTTCAAGGGGAAGACGTGCAAGTAGTAGGTTCTTCGACCTAAATGTGGAGAGCATGGAGGAACCATCATCTCCACTAGAAGAATCGCTTCATGAGCCTGGTGCGGATGGTGCTGAGACTGGACTATTTATTCACCCATAATCACCGTAATTCAACTCCGATGATGATGATAATGTAGATGAAGTTCCATTAAATGTGGCACAAACTGACCCTCCAGCACACATGTATGAAACTGACTATGGTGCAATGTACGGGCCAGAATTTGCGGATATGCCTCATCTCGGTAACTATGGATATTACTCATCAATAAATAATGGTGAATTATCTTTAGGCATTGAGTTTTCAAGCAAAGAAGAAGCGATGATGGCTATAAAAAATTACAATATCCGTAATTATGTTCAATCGAGAGTCGACCGCTCCACGACAGAAAAATATGTATGCTACTGTGTCCGACACGAAAACAGATGCAATTAGATGGTTCGCGTATCGAAGAGGAAGAGGAAAAATAATATATGAGAACTAACAGTATACAACGATCCTCACACATGTTGTGTTGGAGGGGTCAACCAAGATCATCCCAACTTGGACTTTGAAGTGATATGACAAGCCATCGTGCCCATGGTAAAAGCAAGCTCTCATATAGCTGTTGCTGTGTTGATTTCAGCTATACAATCGCAGTATGGGTACACTGTCTCCTATAAAAAAGCTTGGTTGACAAAACAAAATGCCATTGTCAAACTTCATGACGAATGAGATGCATCTTACAATGAACTTCCAGGCTAGTTTAGGCTGGTGCGGAGGTTGAATCTTGGGACAATTGGGGACTTCGAAACCTCCTATGCATACCATAATGATCGAGTTCTTCGTGACCGATGCCAATTCTACCGGGTTTTTTGGACTTACCCACAGTGCGTTAATGCTGTCAAATATTGCAAGCCTGTAGTCCAGATCGACGGGACTTTCTTGTATGGAATATACAAGCAAGTTTTATTATTGGTAGTTATCCAAGATAACAATCGCAACATTCTTCTAGTTTCTTTTGCTCTGGTTGAAGGAGAAGATACATATTCTTGGGCTTTTTTCCTCCGAAACTTACATGCACATGTTATCTCGAGGGAAAAAATCTATGTCATTTCAGATCTCGAAGCTGGGATCAAAGCAGCAATGGAGTCTTTGGATCCAATGTGGCAACCACCCTTTGTCCAACATAGGTATTTTCTCTGACACATTGCTGCGAACTACCATGGAAGGTACAAGAAGAATGATGAGCGTCAATTAATTGTGCGCATGGGTAAGTGAAACTGATGTAGTTTGTTTTTTTTCAATCATTTTAATTTTGCAAAGAAAACAAGTTAGTAAGTTATACATTTTTTGATCAGGTTACGAACTACTTCCTCAAACGTTTGAATCAATGCTTCAAGATTTGCGGGCGAAAAACGAGGAAGGATACGATTACATCAGCCTCGTCGATAAAGAAATATGGACGAACGCATATGACGGTGGATATCGATATGGACACATGACGACCAACTTGGCCGAGGCAATCAATTCAACCTTAAAGGGTACACGTCACTTACCTGTAGTGGCTTTGGTAAAAACTACGTATTTTTGTTTGGGGGCGCTTTTTGCGAAGCTCGGGGGACAAGCTCAAACCTAGATGCAAGGTGGTCATGTTTATCAGCCTAGATTAGTTGCAGATCTACAAAAAAAATTGTTGCATCAAATGGAATGTCTGTAACAAGCTTCTCTAGAAGACATGAAATGTTTCGTGTCACAGAGTTGCTGCGACCTCTTCAATGGATTGAAGTTGTGTTTTTAAGAGTAAATCTACGGGACAGATCGTGCGACTGCGGGTTTTTTCAAGCTCTGAAGTATCCATGCTCTCATGTGATAGCAGCTTGCTCGCATACGCATCAAGACTATAACTGTTTTGTGGAACATGTATACCTACTATCTGAAGTTTTTAAGGTATACGAATTTAAGTTCCCCCTATAGGTAATGACAAAGACCCTGATGAGGTTTAAGATTGGCTTTCGATTGTACCAAATCCAACTTTATTAAGGTAGCGTGGTCGTCCAAAATCTAATCGAATTCATTGTGATATGGATATTCGAGAAAGATCTAGACAAGACAGAAGATGTGGACATTGTAGAAACCCAGGACACACTAGAAAAACATGTCCACTTCTGCTGTCATCAAGTAACAATTGATGAGGAACTGATGTAGTTGTTTATCAAATAAGAATTCTTGTACTTTAATTTGCATTTACTTCAAGTTAATGTCATTCGATCTTACAATAAGTAACAAACTGAAGAAAGTTATCGAACACAATTATTAAATTTTATCAAAACAATAACAATTTGGTATTTGAATATAATTTTAAATACAACAAACTTACAATAAGTATTAAATGGTAAATGATAAACAAATTACATTAAATGATAATAAACAAAATTAACCAAAGTATATTAACAAAAAGTCAAACAAATTTAACAAAATAAATTAAAATAAATCCAACAAAATTAATGAAATAAAGTAAGTATTAAATGATAAATAAAAAAAAATTACAATAAAAAATATACAATAAATAACTAAATACAAATATATAAAAAAAACAAAATCTATCGATGTCTGCGACGCGAATGTGTTCTGAAGGGCGGTGGCTGTCGATCTCGAGGAGGATTTATTCGTATCAGTGGTTGTAACTCCTCGCTGTCATCATCATCACCATCATCGTCATCGTTGTCGTCATCGTGAGCAGCAACATTAGGTTGATGAAGAGCTGATGACGATGAAGCACCTCCATAAAATAAGGACCTTGGAGGTGTATGACTGACTATCCCACCGGCCTGTGAAAACTGGGAAAATTCATAAAACCCAGACATCTCTGAGTGTGAAAACTGTACATGAGGTGTCTGTACTGCGGCCATGGGTGATGAGTCTGAACCCACCAAAATGTGGGCATATGAACCCCAAGTTGGATCTACAAATATAGACCCATAATATCCTCCAGGAGGGGTCATAAAACTCTGTGACGGTGGCGGCAGTGGGTCATAAAACCAGGTGACGGTGATGGCGGTGACATCTGGTAAGGGAACGACGGTGGCGACATCATATATGGCTACGGTATGTAAGTCGCTGTAGACGGTGGCTGCTGTAAAGGTCATACTGGTGCAGCCGAGGATGAACCGGAAGCACCTGCTCTCCGTTCACGAGTCGGGGGACGATGGTACTGTGTCGGTGAACGTCTCTGCCGACGTCGCTGAAAGGTCTGCCTTCATGCATCCTCAGAAAGCAGAAATGATTTCCCGTTACTGTTGAACCACTCATAATAATCGTTAACAACCATCAAGAGGTTAGTAAAAATGGGTTCTCTACGGGGAAGGCGCTGATATCGATCCTCCCACAGCACGACCCACTCATGATGCCTCACCAGCCAATATGTATCGGTCTTGCCGCGTCTATCTGTGCTATGCAACTCGTCCATATTGCGAGGTGCTTCCGGAATTGGTTGAAAACAACCAAATTGCCGGAGCACACGATCAGTGGAGTGCCACTCGATGATTACATAGCATATCAAAGGGATCATCGCCATCTAAACATCTAATGGGCCCCTCAACTCATGTGGGATCACCATCCTCACATTATCATTAGAATATGACACTAATTCAAACTAAAACATATATATATAATTTTTATCAAAATAATAATCTAATTATACAACTATAATCTAAAATCAATTTTTAAACATTAAAATACATACCTGTGTGCCAGCCTTATGATCGATTAGCACCCTAATTTTTTCTAAATCATCAGGTAGCTCTTGATAATTTTTCCTATCAGTAGACCACCTATTCAAGGAAAACAAAATTTATTATACACTGTATAAAATGATTAATATACGAAATCATTTTTATAATTACCTCAATAGTAGCGTAAATATAAACGTTCTCTTGACAACGAGACATAAAAAGGGCAATCGATACAATGCCCAAAACTGCAGCAGCAGGAGACATCCGCCGATAGCATTTTTCTTGTAGTATGTGGCTCGACACATCTCCCTGTACAGGAAAGCCAAAACTGTCGAACCTCAACTGAGTGAACTTGGTTACACAATTTTTCCGACATCAGCAACCCTCATATCAGCTGAAGTATGCATCTCCGTGCATATATTTTAACTTCATCATCAGAGGCGTCCTCGTTCAACTCCCGAAAATTGGCATCTAACCAATTTAACGGTATCCGACCACCGTTAAAACTTTCCTGGACACATCCTAGATAGTCCCGGCACAAAGCAGTCCATGAACCATGCACCATCCCCGTTATCACATCTCCATCCACTGGAAGCCTCAGGTGCATAGAAACATCCTCAAGTGTAATCGTGCACTCTCCGTACGGAAGATGGAATGTGTGGGTCTCCGGCCTCCATCGCTCTATGTTGAGTTAATCGATTGACGAATATGGCCAAGAGGGGGTGAATTGGCAATTAAAATTTTGGTGGAAGCTTTTGCAGAAAATTGAAAGAAATTTGCACAGCGATTTAGAGTGGTTCGACTTTCTCAACCAAAGTCTACGTCCACTACCTTAGCTATCCACACTAAGGATTTTCCACAAATTCACTAATTTGTCTTTCTTTTGAGGACAAAGAGTAACCTTACAAACCCTCAAGAATTATACCCCAAATTCTTGAGAACACTCTCTCTCAAAGAGAACAATATAAATTTGCAAACATACAAGGAAATCCTCACAAGGTAGATTGTTTGCACAATTCTAGAACAAAGAAAAGAACACTCAAGAATGAATACAATTGAGCACAATAAGTGTTCTTGAAAGCAAAATGAATATTGAATGAAAAATAGGCTTGAAATGCTCAAACTTGAGGTTTGATGTTTTCTCTTTGATTCTCTCTTTGATTCTCTCTTGATTCTAGTTGCTTGATATTTCTTCTTATTGATCAATGGCTTCTAATCTTGCTTAAATACACCTTGAATCACTTCTGAATGTTGGGGATCATTAATGAAGTTTTTGGAGCTGTTTAAGTGTGAAAACAATTAATATTTCTGCTTGGAGCGTGGGGGGAATCGGTACCCCTCATGGGGAATCGGTTCCCTAAGTGTAAAATTCAAATATTTCAACAGTTGAACAGTGGGAGGAATCGGTACCCCTGGGGGGAATTGGGTCCCTATGAGCATACTGAAATTCTCGGAGCCAAACCATTCAGGGGGAATCGGTACCCCCTTGGGGGGGAATCGGTTCCCTCTGAGCAATCTGGAATTTTTGGCTTTGAAATGGTTCGAAATATTTTGTAAAATCGTTTTGAAATTATTTTAAGATTAAAACTTAATTTTACACTTGAGTAAGGATTTAAAATGAACTTTGAAATACTTTGAGTAATATTTTGATATTCAATTTAATATATCGAATATGCTTAGAAAAATTATTTTCAAAATTAAAATTCTTTTAATTTAATTTGTTATATCGAAACATCAAAATATTTTCAACAATCTCTCTCTTTTTGATATAACAAAATATTTTAAGATTTTCTAATTTCAAAATGAATTTTGATTTTGAAAATACTACTTTAACACTACTCTTAACACTACTCCTCTATAAAACGCTTTTAACATTTCTCCCCCTTTTTGTTAAATCAAAAAGATCCAGAAAAGATTTTAAACAAGGATTTAAAAACATTTAGCCAATTGATTATATATATAGTTTAAGCTGCTAAGATCACAATCAAGAGAAATGTTAGCCATTAGTTTCATAATCAATATTTATAAACAATGTGACATGGTAAAATTGGTCATATATCTAACATGATGTAAATGATGTAATAATGAAGAAATTTAACCACACCAAATATATAAGTTCAAACATCCATAATCCATCAAATAAGTTCAAATATCCAACAACAAAAAGAAAACAATCCAAAAACATTCAAAATGTTTAAACAATAAGCTTTAAGTTCAAAGTACTAAAGCAAAGCACAGAATCAAGCATCCGTAGGAGGATCGGGAGGAGGAAAACGAGCTCGCATAGCGGCCATTTCATGAGTGAGCTCATTAATACGAGCGTTGGTTGCTTCATTGTTTGCACGCATCTCCCGAAGAATTTCCAATTGTTGAGCTCCCATTGTGGATAAATGAGACTCTATAGAAGTAAATCGCGAATCTATGGTAGCATATCGGAAATCGAATATCTCCATAAACTATTGAAAATATGGAGGCATTTCATTCGTTTGTTGTGCTTTTTCCTCGGGCTGCTCAGGCTCATCTTCGGCTTCATCGATGTCTCGCATTAATTGTTCAAGCTCGGGATCGTCGTCAGCTTCTGGTGGAGCTCGTGAAGAACTAGCTCCCAGAGTATTTTCAGAAGATCGAACCCATTCACCGGTTTCCTTATCCTTTATCCATCCCGCTCTCGTTAAGGAAAGAAGATTAATTTGTTTCTTTAGAGGAAAAACGGCATCTAGACCTACTCTAAGCCCGACTTTAGAAAATATATTACTTAGAATGCAACCATAAACTAGAGAGGAACAAAGTTTCTTATTTGGCACTAAGTTTACGGTTTCAACGATTTCAGCAAAAATAATCTCAGGAAGATTTATTTTAATATTGTTTTGGAAACAATGTAACCACCAAAGATCTAAAGCACGAAGAGTAGAGTAACGACCTCCGGATGGTCGAAACCACCAAGAAATCATTAGATGAAGAAAATGATCATGAAGGTCTAAGACACTCACACTATCCCTTCTTTTATTACGAGAACCTAAAACCTATTTTTCATTTGATATATCATCATTATCTAATCCTAATGCATTGGCTATGTAAGCCGAGTCAATATATAAGAATTGTCCTAGGAGGTAGGAACAAACTCCTATGGTTTTAGTTTGAGCTCGGTTTTTGACACAAACGGCATTAAAATAAAAGATGCGAACAAGTTGATGGTAAACTATAGGTTCAAGGTCACAAAGTTTATCAAATTTCCACTCTTGTAAAAGAGGAAGATATTTAAAATCGATATCTATCATAGTTTGACGAGAAGGGATACATTCTTCTCTAATTTTGTAAGAGTCAAAATATTGATAATACCAAAAACGATGATTTCTAGGACCAGGATGATTGAAGCACGAGTTTTGGATAGTCATATTAGGATCAATGCGATTAGGATTAGGAATTAGAATTTCATGAATATGAGAAGGATTTGGAGGTGGGTTGGATTGACGGTTTGAGCGACTAGATGATGACCTAGCATGTTTAGGATTGGACATGGTTTAGGAAATTGGAATAGAATGGACAACCTGCAATTTAGAAAACACATGTATGCAATTCAATCAATCCCAAAACTCAATTTAGTCCTCAATATTTCAAGGTTCTCTAAACCAATCCTAATGGGCAAAGTTTTTGAAAACTATTTAAAAATAAGGTTTTGAAATATATGTATAGTTTTCATAACAACAACATAATTCAATCAAAACACAATAATTTGAAAAATAATTTTTTTATTTTGAAATTTTCAAAAATTCTTGTGTTTTTGATGAAATTAGTTGTAATATCTAGTTTCTAATCACTAAACAATCAATGCCCGATCACTATTTCTATCTAGAACTAATTAAAACTAGTATTATGTTCAAAATCAATGAAATAGAGAATTTTGAAAAAATTTACCTTGAAAGATGAGATTGAGTGGATTTTGATGTTGTTTGCACGATTTTAATGATGCTAGCAAGTTTAGAAGATGATATTTGAAGAGAATTCCGATTAAAAACGTTGTTTTGAGGCAAAGTGGAGATTTGAGAGAGTAGAGGGGAGAAACGGCGTGAAGAGAAGAGAGGATTTGAGGCAAAAATAAGGGTTTTGCCCGATAAAACTAGACCTCAGTGGGGTATCGATTCCCCTAGGGGGAATCGGTTCCCCTTCAAAGGGGGAATCGGTTCCCTCATGAGGGTATCGATTCCCTCTGCACCAAAATGCTAAAATCTGATTTTAGACACACAAAATGCTAAATTAACTTTCTCTAGTGGTATTGACAACTCATATATTGAAAATTAATCATGTTTAAACAATCAAATTAATCTTTAAACTATATTTGAACATAAAGTTAATTTTCATCAAGAATCATAAACTCCCCCTAAATAATAACAATGAATGCAATCAAAAATTACTATTCTAAGCATTTTTCATTTAGTCTTAAAAGTGCTAAAATTATTTTAAACACTAAGTGAAGATAGGTTGGTCAAACCTAATTCTCTCCTAAGTGTCCAAAATCTTTCCTTGTCTAGAGGTTTTGTAAAGATATCCGCTAATTGGTGCAAAGTATCAACAAATTCTAGAACTACATGTTCCTTAGTGACAAGGTCTCTAATGAAGTGATGTCTTATTTCAATGTGCTTAGTTCTAGAGTGTTGGATGGGATTTTTAGTGAGACAAATAGCACTAGTATTGTCACACTTGATAGGAATGGTACCTACTTCAATTCCATAATCAAAAAGTTGTTGTTTCATATATAAAATTTGTACATAACAACTACCAGCTGAAATGTATTCGGCTTCAGTGGTAGATAATGCAACACAATTTTGTTTCTTTGAAAACCAAGAAATCAGCATATTTCCAAGGAATTGACAAGTACCGGAGGTGCTTTTCCTATCTAATTTTCATCCTCTATAATCCGCATCAGAAAAGGCATGAAAGCTAAAGCTAGAGTCTCTAGGATACCAAAGTCCTAAATTAGGAGTGTCCTTAAGGTATCTAAAGATTCTCTTAACAACTAGTAAATGTGATTCCTTAGGGCATGATTGGAATCTATCACATAATCAAACACTAAACATAATGCCTGGTCTACTTGCAGTTAGATAAAGTAGACATCCAATCATTGACCTATATAATTTAACATCTACACATTTACCTCCTTCATCCAAGTCAAGCTTTGTAGAAGAGCTCATTGGAGTGTCATGAGGTTTCCCATTTTACAGTCCAAACTTCTTAAGCATATCTTTGATGTACTTAGCTTGATTGATGAAGATGTCATCTTTTCTTTGCTTGATTTAGAGTCCCAAGAAAAATGAGAGCTCCCCTATCATGCTCATTTTGAATTCGCTTTGCATTAGCTTAGAAAATTCTTGGCAAAGAACATCATTAGTAGAACCAAATATTATATCATCAACATAAATTTGAACTACTAATAAATATTTACATTTATGCTTTAAAAACAATGTAGTATCAACCTTCCCTTTTGAGAAACCTTTTTCAATTAAAAAATTTGACAGTATTTCATACAAAGCTCTAGGAGCTTGTTTTAAACCATAAAGTGCTTTTGTCAATTTAAGAACATGATCCAGAAATTTTGAATCTTCAAAACCTAGAGGTTGTTCTACATACACTTCTTCTTTTATAAAACCATTTAAAAATGCACTTTTAACATCCATTTGATATAGTTTAAATTCATGAAAACATGAAAATACTAATAACATTCTAATTGCTTCCATCCTAGCTACGGGAGCGTATGTTTCATCATAGTCTATGCCCTCTTCTTGAGTATACCCTTAAGCAACAAGTCTAGCCTTGTTTCTCACTATATTACCACTCTCATCAAGCTTATTCCTAAATACACATCTAGTACCTACAGTAGATTTATTATCAGGCCTTTCAACTAATGTCCATACTTTACTTCTCTCAAATTGATTTAATTCTTCTTGCATAGCCATAATCCAATGTTCATATTTTAATGCTTCTTTAATATTCTTAGGCTCTATGCATGAAATAAATGCAACATAATTACAAATATTTCTAAGAGAAGATCGAGTTGTTACCCCTTTGGATGGATCACCTATAATTTCACCATCATTGACATAGTTGTACTCTCTTGGATAAGATACTTCCCTTTCTTCAATGGTTGGATTCTCAAGAGGATCATGAGTTACCTAATCTTTTGTTTCTTCCTTTGATGATGGTTCTTCCTTTGATGATGGTTCTTCAACGTCATGTCTAACTTCATTTGTATTTATAATACTTACATCATCATTCACACAAGAATCCTTCCTCGGAAGGGGATTATCATCGAAAACAACATGCATAGACTCTTCTACAACTAAAGTTCTTTTATTAAATACTCGATAAGCTTTAGAATTTAAGCAATAACCCAGAAAAATTCCTTCATCACTTTTAGCATCAAATTTGCCAAGGTTTTCTTCACCGTTGTTCAAAACAAAACATTTACATCTAAAAGGATGAAAATAGCTAATGTTAGGCTTTTATTTTTGAAAATTTCATATGGAGTTTTGTTTAAAATTGGCCTAATCATTACTCGATTTATAATATAACAAGCGGTATTTGTGGCTTCCGTCCAAAAATATTTTGGCAAATTATTTTCACAAAGCATGGTTCTAGCCATTTCTTCTAAAGTTCGATTTTTCCTCTTAACAACTCCATTTTGTTGAGGGGTTCTAGGTGCTGAAAAATTATGGCTAATACCATTAGAATTACAAAACTCAATAAATCCAAGATTTTCAAATTCAGTGCCATGATCACTCCTAACACTAGTTATAGAGTAACCTTTTTTATTTTGGATTATTTTTGAAAATGTAATGAAATGTTCTAATGCTTCATTTTTAGTGCTTAAAAATAGAACCCAAGTATATCTAGAATAATCATCTACCAAGACAAATGCATAATGTTTTCCATCCAAGCTAGTAGTCCTAGTTGGACCAAAAAGATCTATATGGATCAATTGTAATACTCTACTAGTTGATACGTCATTAATGGATTTAAAAGAAACTCTCTTTTATTTTCCTTTAGCACATGCATCATAGATTTTATCATTATCAAATTTAAGCTTAGGCAACCCTCGAACTAAATCACCTTGAATTAGCCGTTGCAAAACACTCATACTAGCATGTCCTAGTCTCCTATGCCATAACCAACTATCATGTTCATCCTTAGCAACTAGGCACAAATTAGTCATATCAATAGAATCTAAATGCAACATATATATGTTTCCTATTCTATGACCAACAAGCATAATCCGATTATATGCAATGTCAATGACTTTACAACCATTAATATCAAACATGACATTGAATCCCTTATCACAAAATTGACTAATACTCAATAGATTATGCTTTAATCCATTCATATATAAAACATTCTTAATTTGTATGGAAGAGGTATTACCAATAGAACCAATACCTTCAATGTGACCTTTTGAATCATCACCAAAAGTCACTTCTCCTCCATTTTTGGCGTTAAGCTCAATGAACCGGCTTTTGTCTCCGGTCATGTATTGAGCATCCACTATCAAGGTACCATGAATTTGGATTTGTTTCCCGTGCCTTGTAACAATGCTCCTTTTCCTACAAACATAGATTAATTTCTAATTTTTGGTATCCAAATTCTTTTGGGTCCATATTCATTAGTTTCCAAAATCCTAGTCCCCTGAGGTATCCATTTGTGTAGGATATCCTTATCTTTAGTAGTAATGAGCTCTTTAGGAACCCATATACTTCTAATAATTTTTCCATTAGAGGTTCTTTGGGGACCTTTATGATTGTAGTTTTTAAAACTTTTTCTAACAAAGTTGGATTTTGAATTTTCTCCATTTTCAAAATGTTTTGTTCCAACTTTATTAAAAGAAGCTTTAAGATCATCAATTTTCTTTTGATGATCATCATTGACCTTTGAAAGTAAATTTTGCAAATCCAAATTTTTCTTTTCAAATTCTTCTAGTTTGATTTGCAAATCTTTGATTTTACTTTCAAGATCGTTGTTGGTTTTGGATATGAGTTTATTTTCATTTTTCAATTTTAAAACATCATTTTTATATTTTAAAAACAATTTCTCATAATCCGAAGCCAACCCACTACATTCCTCTAATAGCTCATCATAGGATAAATCATCAAAATCAGATGAGTTAGAGGTTACCATAGAATCTTCCCCGAATGCCATCAAGCACAAGTTTGCTACTTCTTGTTCCTGTTCATCGGAACCTTCTTCATCGTTCCATGTAGCCACATGAGCCTTGTGCTTATTCTTTGATTGACCCTTTCTCTTTAATTGTGGGCAATCATATTTGACATGCCCCGGCTTTTTGTATTCATAGCAAATGATCGGGTCCTTCTCCTTTGGTTCATTTTTGAGGCCTTCATTTCGTTTGAATTTTCTTCCTTGGTAAGGTCTCATCATTTTTCTGAATCATTTGGCAAACAATGCCATTTCCTTGTCATCGTCATCTTCATCCGAATCACTCTCATCTTTTATGGATTTGAGAGCAACTCCAATGTTTTTCTTCTTCTCCTTCTCCTTTGGTGTCTCTTCAATCTTATCAAGGTCCACCTCATCTTCAAGCATCATTTCATAAGTGAGGAGTGAACCGATTAGATCTTCAAGAGTTAAGGACGTTAGGTCCTTAGACTCGATGATTGTCATCTTCTTTGATTGCCACGATTTTGGGAGGGAGTAGACTAACTTCCTCACAAGCTTTTCATTTGAAATGATCTCTCCATATGATTTAAGACCATTGACAATCGTTGAAAATCTATCCGTCATAGCTTTGATATCTTCATTTGGTTTCATCTTGAAATTTTCATAGCTATGCGTTAGAATACTAATTTTAGATTTCTTTACCTCATCGGTACCTTCATGAGTGACTTGTAGTTTGTCCCATATTTCTTTGGAGGTTGTAAAAGATGAAACTCTTCCGTATTCATCTGGTCCAAGAGCACAAAATATGATATGGATGGCTTTGGAGTTGAGCTGGAACATTTTTGTCTCTCATTCACTCCACAATCTTGGATGAGTGAGAGGCTTGATGTATCCTTCTACTATGACATTCCATGCTCCCATGTCACTTGCTTGAATGAAGTACATCATCCTATTTTTCCAAAAGGAATAGTTAGCCCCATTGAAGAAAGGAGGCTTGTTGACGGGCATCGAATCAAGACCGGAGTCGAAGTTTGAAGTAGAGGTCATTGATGACTTTGATTATCGATGTAACTCTTCCCGAATCGACTCAAGAGGTGATTAAACCTTCAAATGAGTTAGGCTCTGATGCCAATTGTTGAGTTAATCGATTGGCGAATATGGCCAAGAGGGGGGTGAATTGGCAATTAAAATTTTGGTTGAAGCTTTTGCAGAAAATTGAAAGAAATTTGCACAGCAATTTAGAGTGGTTCGACTTTCTCAACCAAAGTCTACGTCCACTACCTTAGCTATCCACACTAAGGATTTTCCACAAATTCACTAATTTGTCTTTCTTTTGAGGACAAAGAGTAACCTTACAAACCCTCAAGAATTATTCCCCAAATTCTTGAGAACACTCTCTCCCAAAGAGAACAATACAAATTTGCAAACTTACAAGGAAATCCTCACAAGGTAGATTGTTTGCACAATTCTAGAACAAAGAAAAGAACACTCAAGAATGAATACAATTGAGCACAATAAGTGTTCTTGAAAGCAAAATGAATATTGAATGAAAAATAGGCTTGAAATGCTCAAACTTGAGGTTTGATGTTTTCTCTTTGATTCTCTCTTTGATTCTCTCTTGATTCTAGTTGCTTGATATTTCTTCTTATTGATCAATGGCTTCTAAGCTTGCTTAAATACACCTTGAATCACTTCTGAACGTTGGGGATCATTAATGAAGTTTTTGGAGCTGTTTAAGTGTGAAAACAATTAATATTTTTGCTTGGAGCGTGGGGGGAATCGGTACCCCTCATGGGGAATCGGTTCCCTAAGTGTAAAATTCAAATATTTCGACCGTTGAACAGTGGGGGGAATCGGTTCCCTCCAAGCATACTGGAATTCTCGGAGCCAAACCATTCAGGGGGGAATCAGTACCCCCTTGGGGGGAAATCGATTCCCTCTGAGCAATCTGGAATTTTTGGCTTTAAAATGGTTCGAAATATTTTGTAAAATCGTTTTGAAATTATTTTAAGATTAAAACTTAATTTTACACTTGAGTAAGGATTTAAAATGAACTTTGAAATACTATGAGTAATATTTTGATATTCGATTTAATATATCGAATATGCTTAGAAAAATTATTTTCAAAATTAAAATTCTTTTAATTTAATTTGTTATATCGAAACATCAAAATGTTTTCAACACTCCACTAAGGTAGAAATAAGGTATGGTTCTATCTTACAGTGACCCTCATATCTACCTATGTGACCGAATCCAGCCTCTACTAAATACGGCAAGACACGACTAGGTATCACTAACTTAAGATTCCTAATGAAAGGATCTAATACACGGTCCCTCTCCTAAAATTAAATAATTACAAAATTTAATTTTTAAACTAATAATCATGCATTAAATAAATAAATAAATTATTACTAATAATTTAAATTATATTAAAATGTTAAAATGTTACGGTATCAGTAAAATGTAGCAATCTATGATTTTCATCCAAACGAAGTAGACCTCCATCCATTTTATATATGCAAAAAAAATTAATTAAATAAAATATTAAAAAATTTAAATACTTAAATAAATTAAAAACAAAATATTAAATATAATAAAATATACCTTAAATAGTTAAAATAGAATATAAGAGTATTTGAGAGAAGTTGAGAGGATTTGGTGTTATGAAAGTGATTAAGAATGGGGGTAGTTATAGGGAGGGGGTGGGGTGTGAACGGTGGGGTAGGGGGTAATTAAACCTAAGGCGCGTTGCAGGGGGCGCGCCTTTCTGACGCATGTCAACGTAAAGAACGCTTCAGGGGGCGCGTCTTACCCCACGTGGCGCCATATCAGCGTAAAGCGCGCTGGAAGGGGCGCGTCTTACTGCAAAGGGTGTTAGATCGAAAAAATAGTCTGAAAGATACCTGATAGGAAATATTATAGGGTATAGGTGATATTTCGGAAAAAACGCCAGAATAATCACTTGTATGCTTTATGAAATTGATTGTGCCACTTGTACATGTTTCTCAAAGTTAGTAATTAAGTTTAAATTAGTTTAATGTATCACAATTAATTAATTATTAAAAGGAATTATATAGTTATTTTAATATAAAATATTTTTCAATTGTTTTTTTGGATAATATAACTTATTATTTATTTGATATATAGTTATATATTGATTTACCTTCTACCATATATATGTTCAAAAGAGACAATATCTTGTTTATTGCATTTGATGTGACATCTAAGGGTGTTTAAAACCGAATATATTTTCAGATACCAAAATGTCGGCATGTGTTTTAGCTTATTACATTTGGATAACTATAAGTTGAGTACCCTTATTTTGGGTCACATGTATTCGGTTTATAATTTTTTTATTCTTTAAATTATATTATTTTAAAAAAAATATTTCAAAGAAAAATTCTAAAATTTAAAGATCTATAATATATAATTCGCACATAAAGTTTAAAAAATTAAATTACATAATTGAAAGAAAATTTATTAATAATTAAAATAAAAATATAATTAAATTTTAAATATTTTGAAGTTAAAATAAATATTTTAAAAAATAATTTAGAAGGTTAATATGAAATAATTTAAGAAATTAAAAATTTTGAATGTTAAAGTAAAATAATTTGACAATTATAAATAAAATGTTAAATAAATAAATATATATATATATATATAATAAATAGGTTACCCGGTCAACGAGTGTCTGGTTAAACAAGATTTTGTAACTCGACCTCGACCCGAAAACTCAAAAAATTTATCGGGTCAATGAGTATCTGATTAAGCAAGATTTTATGATCCGAACCTAATTCGGAAACTCAAAAACACTTGACCCAAAAATCGAGTACTTTTAAAATAAATGTCTAAGGGGGCGTTTGGATGGAAGTATTTAGGATTCCCGGTAGGAATATTTTTTTCCTAACAAAGTATACCCATGTTTGGTTGAATATCATTTCCCAAGTCAATGTAATATTTGTTTCCCATCAGTGAATATTCCTGAGAATATTATTCCCTCACACCCTTGAGGTATTCTTTCATTCCGTGTGTTAAGGGCTAAAATACCCTTGTTTTTCCGTTTCCATCGCGATGTCTTTGTATGTCTCTCTATCATTTTCATGATCGTTTACCATCCATTTTCGTGTGTTAAGGCCTCTGCAGTCATCGTCCCAAGCAAGCATCACGCCGTTGTCGCCTGTTTGCAGACACTAACATGTATGTCTCTCTTCTCCTTGTAAGATTTATTCCCCTCTCTCTTTCTTCTCCTCTCCCTTTCTTTACAATATTTTACTTGTTTAATTTTTCCAGAAAAATTAGTGTAGTCGATTTAAGTTAACCTTAGCGATAGTTTCCTTATAGATGTTGTTTTGCTTGGATCCATTCTACCATTTTTTCATAATCTTGTGCAGTATTTGAGTTTTAATGGAAGATTGAATAGTTTTAAAGAGGGGTTGTAAACTGTAAAGTAAAAGCAAGGATATTTGATAGGGTCCAGTTATATTCATAGTTGAATCAATTAGGGTTCTTCAAAAAAAAAATTAACGCCGAGTTCTTTTCCTTGGTTTTATAATCCAAAATATTTTCCACTCCGTATATCAATTTAATGGCTGTATCGTCCTTCGATTCACTTCTGTTGTCGTCTTTGTTGTTCTGTTTGGATTATTGTTCAGTTTTTCGTTTCGTCGATAATGGGTTAATTTCAAAGCTATCTCATTCTTAGATTTTTAGTAGACCTTGTAGTTTCTAACATATTACAACCGAAGGCGGAGAAGTAATCACCGATATGGGTAAACGTAGGATTTTTTGTTCCGAAATTCTTTCTTTGCGTAATTTTTGCTAATTAATTTGATTAACGTTTTGCTTTTACCTTCTTTTTCTTATATAGTTTATGGGTTATTATCTCTCCAAATTGATATTAATAGTTGCGTTTGAAGAATAAGAATTTTCTATCATTTGTTTTGGGGTGTGTTTGGCGTTTATTTTATTTATATTTCGTTTAGGGTTTTTTAGCTAAATAAAAGGAATATATGAATTTTGCAGGTAAAAATCAGCGTAAGAATAAGATGATGCTAGATAGTGACGATGATAGTAGTAGTGTAAGTTCATCGTCTACCATGCAATCGGATCAATTCTCAGTTTCTGGAACTGAAGAACTCGAATTTAAAAAGGATAGTTTACTTGATGAAGCTGTGGATACTTTGTACGAAAAGAGGTCTGATATTGTTATTTTTTTGCTATATTAGCTTACTTATGTTTTGGATGAAAATTTGATGAAGAATTGTTTACATTTTTTAGGGAAGAATTGTTTGGTTAGATGAAATTAGTTACGTAGCCATATTTTAGAGATTTCTCAAATTTTTTAGAATTATTATAGTTTTGAGTTGGATTTGACTCAATTAGTGTTTTTCACCTTTGTTGATGAAGGGGTTCTACGCGTGAGAAGGCATTGGCCTCGATTATTGAGGCTTTCAACAGCGACTTGCAGCATCAGTTCGTGGAGAAGAAGTGAGTTGCTCTTTTTCCAAGTGTTTCTTAATCTTGGTTTCGATTTATTTTATTGCAAGGATTGCCCAATGTATTAGGACCATGGTTCTATGAGATTTCATGTAGTTTTGATTGGTTGGCGAGAATTCATGAATTGGTTAAAACATTGGCGCCCGAAGAATTAGAACTATCTCTCATTTAGTGGGATTCATTTGTTAATCAGACTTCAGATTCAATACGTTACATTAGATTGTGATTTTCTATTGCCGAGCAAATTTGCAGTTGTGGTTGCAAATGTTTCTTTTGATTTAAAATCTGGTTTGAGTACTTGAATCTATGTGCCTCTAATGGTCATGTTATCTTTTTCCGTTGTTCAGATTTGCTACATTACTGCACCAGTGTCTGAATTCTATCAAAAAGGGGTCCAGCAAAGAGATATCTTTAGCTTCCCATGTTATTGGTTACTTTTGAAAGCTTTTGCAGATTCTAATGCATAATGCATGGAAGAGACCACACGGATTAAGTATTCAATCTGATAAATTTCTTTTTGTAGGTTTGCTGGCTTTAACTGTTGGTCCTGGAGATAATGCACGGGAAATATTGGAGGAGTCGATAATGCCTATTTCACAGGCTTCTAAATCTGGTTCTGAATCTTCTAAGATAGCTTCGGTATGCAAGAAGTTCAATTGAGATTTGTTCTACTTCTAGTATTTTGTTGGTACTACAATGCTTAACCAGTTTCTTTTTACCTGATTTCCTGTTATAGTTACTGGAGTGCTTGGCTATTATCACTTTTGTTGGGGGGATCGATCCAGAGGAAACAAAAAAATCAATGCAAATTATGTGGCAATCTGTTCATCCTAAGTTAGGCTCTAATGTAAGTATCCTGATTTTCATTAATTGAAAAACATCGAATAGTGTATTGAGGTTCACTGCATCAGTTATTGTTTTAAATTGTTCTTTTTCTAGTGGGGTGTAGTCTTAAATTCTCTTCATATATATCATGGTTATAAATGTACTTTTGAGTTTAAATATCAGAATAGTAGGTTAAAAAACCTTGTGAGACTTCAATGTTTCCCCAGTATAATGGGATGAGACTGATCAATCTTGGAAAAATATGCAGATCCATAGCATATTTGTCTACTTTGCTAGATAAGGATGACCGATCTTTCCGCATTGCTGCTGGAGAAGCACTGGCAGTAATTTTTGAGATGGGAAGCTTAGAGAAGTTTGTTGCTGAAGCTAAAGGTTCAAATATTGGCTCAATATCTGAAGGAAATAAATCTAAAGAAGGATTCTTACTGATACAAGGACTGAGGGGGGAAATTCTGAATCAAGTCAGAGACCTCTCTGTGGAAGCTGGTGGTAAAGGTTCTGCCAAGAAAGATCTTAATAACCAGAGGAATTTGTTTAAAGATGTTTTGGAGTTCCTCGAGGTACTAATATTGTTGTCTTTCATGTTCATGACTTGCAATTCTAGGACATCTCATGTTAACTTTTATCATCTTGGTGATGTTAGGATGGTTATTGCCCGGAGACATCAATGAAGATTGGCGGGGATTCATTGCAGACATCAACATGGTCTCAGTTGATTCAGGTTCCTCTTCTTCCTCTTCCTGTTCTTTGGTTTCTTACATTAGTTATATGCCATGAATTCTTATATTATATAAAACTTCAATGCTACAGCTGAACTTTTTGAGGCACTTTCTTGGTGGAGGTTTCACTAAACACATGCAGGTCGGTCTTCTTTTAGTGAAGTTGATGCTTCTTGGTGCAGTTTGCTTGTATTCTATTTTCCGGTTGATTAAGCTCGACATATTTTGTTTTACTGTGTGCAGGAAAACGAGTTCTTTCGAGTTGTTTTTGGTTTTACTCCGAAAAGGAGGAATCTTCTAGGCAGTGCACATATATCCAACGGTCAAAAGGTCGGTTAGCTTGACCAGAATATTTAATTAACGATGTTAAGTGTTTTGTCTTTGAATGCTTTCTATGATATTCTGATTATAGGTATAAGATATTGGTCTATAATTCATTAGGCCATCACTGAGGCATGAACCGCTATATAGTTTTTACAGAATATTTATATTCTAGGTTGACGTATGTGACTAGACTTTCTCGGACATGCGAAATTGATATAGATTTATTGGGATTGTGTGGTACAGAGAATGTTGAAATCACCAAATTCAGTTATCAGCAAAGCAAGAACCCAGATCTTGAACAAGCAGCGGATGCAATCTATGGTAGGTTTCTTCTGTGTTTGATGGGGGACATGGATGTAGTGTTTCCCAAACGAAGTTCCTGGTTAATGTTTTTGTTTTTTTCTTGATGTATTCAGGATAGGAACTTTGGGCACTTTGCTGTAAATGCTGGTGAAGACGACGCATAATCTTCTATATGACAGTGATTTATTGAGATTCAAAACTGATAATGTTGGAACGGCTAAATTTTTTATTTTATATTATATAGTTTCATTATTGTGTAACGTTGATTGGTTTGTACAAGGCACCAATGAGAAATTTGGATCGGAATTGACATATAATGAATAAGCAGTTAATCCGCATGATCACTTCTGTAATGATCTAATGATGTATCTATTGAGTTGTGTTTACATAATATTACTAGGATCGTGTTATAAATTTATAGATAAAGTATGCAGAATTAAGTATAAATATAAAAGATAAATAAATAAATTATTGTACATAGAAGATATAATAAATATTATATCTTAGATAACAAAAATAATTTACAACTTTTTATTATTATGATTGTCTATGATAAATTATTGTATATAGAAGAATGTAAACCTTGTCGATTGAAAAATACAAGAAACCTTCCAGTGAATGCGTCACGTATGAACCGAAGCTAATTTCCACAATATAAACATTTAGTTAAATGTTGATGTAAAATTTTAATATATTTTTACATAAATTATGTAAAATTTAATATTAATTAAAATTAAAATAATACATGATATATTTAAATACTCAAGTAATATATTATCAACAAATATAATTTTTTTATAAATAATTTTTATTTAAATATTTAGAATTTCACTTGTTAAAAAATATAGAACAAGGACAATTTGGTAAAATATACATTTTAGTAATCTTTTATTCCTTCAACCAAACACTGTAATTTTACATTCCTGCCAAACCAACCAAACACAGTAATGTAACATTCCCAGTAATTCTATTTCCTGGTAATCTTTTATTCCCACTGATAATCTTACATTCCATGAACCAAACGCACCCTAATATTTTTATATCAGGTCAAACGGATTGAATATTTTTGAATACCCTAGTCACATCATCTGTATCTTGCTTATTGCATCAAAGATCTGGTCTGGTGACTGATATTTTTTTTATAAAGTTTTGTTTAATCTGATAAAATTAAAATATATAAATTTAAAATAGATGCAATAAAACATTAATGAACAATGATAAAATCGAGTTAATTTTATAAGATCAAGAGTTGAAAAATATTTTCCCTTCTAAGAAAAAATCTTAATTAATAATCGGACTTTCAAATATTGGATCAATTATATTTAATAATATTTTAATTTAATTTTTTTCAAATTGTTTTAACTAATCAATAACATAAAGCATGACTTAAGGTTTAGTGTTGGAATCAAAATTAATTATCCTAAAATTGTTAGAATTACTTTTTAAAATTCGTGATTTACGAAACTTATTATCTCAAGAGAGTGTTGTTTTCTCTTCAGGCCTGAGTTCGAGCAATTGTATTTACAGAGTGTGTGCTCCTTATTAATGATTAAGTAAAATCTTGAATATATATTATCTTATAATCACTCTAAATTATTAAAATAAATCATGATTTAAGAGCTAATAGGGTCTTAACAGTTACAATAATCATAAATTAAAAACAAGTTTTATACATATTGCCTCTTATCACATAATAGATTAATTTTTAAAATAGTTGTTATTTTTCCATTTTCTTAAATTTAAATACTTTTAGTTTAATTTTTTTTTGGATAAAGTAAGTTTTTAGTCTTTGCTGTTTTTAATTTGTTGATAAAAAATTTTGTCATATTTTTAATAAGTTTCATGGATTAAATTGAAAAAGTTATCAAATTCAAAGATTAAAAGTTATATTATATTTTAATTTTATTAGGAAAAAAAACATCAGAGCCCCATATACTTTTTAAAAAATTCAATGTGTCCCTTGTATTATTTTTCCTCTCAATGTGGCCCTCCAATTGAGAAAACAAACCCAATATGATCATTTGACTAACATTTTCTATCGTTGACCGTTACGGTGCTGACTTAACAATCTTTGATGCTAACATGATAGTCCACGATGATTGATGATATGGTAGATGAGATAAATTGATTTTTTTGGTTTTGTTCAAAGGTCAACTTAGTTTTTTTTAAAGTTCAAGGGCTTATTTAACTTTTTTTTTAAAAAAATTAAAAGTTATTGTAAATTATAAATATAAAATTATTTAAATATTCAAAAAATTAAATATAAAATAATAAAAAATTAAATTGGGTAGAAAATTAAATATACATATTAAAAATACTAAAACTATTATCAAAAAGTTTACAAAATTAATATATATATAATAATAATAAGTTATAAAATAATTACTTATAAATTATTTAAAAAATTAAAAAGTATTTTTAAAAATATATATTATACTTAACATATACATGTAACATATAGGCATATCATCAACACTTATACACAATATTCTTACTGGATTAATTGAGAATTATAAAATATAAATTAGTCGAGACTTATTTCTGGATTTTTGTAATTGTCTTTTTGTAACTCTCGACTAATTTAAGTTATATAATAAGTTTCACCATAAAAAATAATTACAAAACATAGTAAGTTTCAACTAATTTAAATTTTGTAAGTCTCGATTAATACAGTAAGAATAATTTGTATAATTATTGATAATATGTCTACATATTATATGTATATATTATGTATAATATATCTTTTTAGAAATATCTTTTTAATTTTTTAATAATTTATAAGTTATCATTTTATAACCTATGATATATTTTAAAAAATTAAATTTTTATAATAGTTTTAGTATTTTAATATGTATATTCAATTTTTTAATAATTTAAATTTTGTTTTTAATATCTTATTTTTAAAATATTTGAATAATTTTATATTTAAAATTTAAAATAATATTTGTTTTAATTCAATAAGCCCTTAAACTTTAAAAAATCAATTTGACCATAGAACAAAATAAAAAATCAATTTTTTAATTCATTTCATTTGTCATGACATCAGTAACAGTGGACTACCACATTAGTATCATAAACAATCATGTCCGTATTGTAAACTATCATGTCAGCACCATAATGGTCAACGACGAAAAATAATGATCAAATGGCTACATTGGGTTTGTTTTTTGTGTTGCAGTGCCACATTAATTTTTTTAAGTATAGGGGCCTTTAATGCCTTTTTGTCATTTTATTATGAGAAAAAAGCGTCAGTGACCGAAAATGACTTATAATATACAATTTTGACCAACTTTTTTGTGATTTGCGAAAATGACCAACAAAATCGCAACGCGATTTAGAAAATCGCAACGTTGAAAAGAAAATCGCAACGGTCAAAAGAAAATCGCAACGCGATATTCCAAGAATCGCAATGCGATTAAGAGAATCGCAACGCGATCTTCCAAGAATCGCAATGCGATTCAGAAAATCGCAACGCGATTAAGAAAATCGCAACGCGATTCCAAGAATCGCAACGCGATTCCAAGAATCGCAACGCGATTAAGAAAATGAGTAAATTCTTTCAAAAGTTGTTGCATTTGTTTCTTTCTTAAGAATTTTCTCTAAAAAGATAGTATCCGCGCGGACGTGTCGAAGACACGTATTACCACGACCACGACCACGACCACGACCACGACCACGACCCGACCCGACCCGACCCGACCGGACCCGAGACGAGACGGCGGCGCGCGAGAGTCCCCCTTGTTCTCTTTCACTCAACAAGGAAATGGGAAATCCAAGCCTTAAATACACTTCCCAATAGTGTTTCCAATACTATGTGGGATTGAGCATTACTCAACACTTCAAAGAAAATATAGCAATTTTTGTAGTATTTTCCCACTTAATCCATATCTAAAAATATTAAAACATTTTATCAAGAGAATTAAAAGAGTTGTAGATATCTACATTTCAATTCAAACTTATACATATAGTTTTAATATGATAAAATGTTTTAATATTTTTAAATATGGATTAAGCGGGAAACATGCTACAAAAATTGCTATATTTTCTTTGAAGTGTTGAGTAATGCTCAATCCCACATAGTATTGGAAACACTATTGGGAAGTGTATTTAAGGCTTGGATTTTCCATTTCCTTGTTGAGTGAAAGAGTACAAGGGGGACTCTCGCGCACCGCCGCCGCCGCCGTCTCGGGTCGGGTCGGGTCGTGGTCGTGTCGTGGTCGTGGTCGTGGTCGTGGTCGTGGTCGTGGTAATACGTGTCTTCGACACGTCCGCGCGGATACTATATTTTTAGAGAAAATTCTTAAGAAAGAAACAAATGCAACAGCTTTTGAAAGAATTTACTCATTTTCTGAATCGCATTGCGATTCTTGGAATCGCGTTGCGATTTTCTGAATCGCGTTGCGATTCTTGGAATCGCGTTGCGATTCTTGGAAGATCGCGTTGCGATTTTATGAATCGCATTGCGATTCTTGGAAGATCGCGTTGCGATCTTCTTTTCAACGTTGCGCTTTTCTAAATCGCGTTGCGGTTTTGATATCGCGTTGCGATTTTGTTGGTCATTTTGGCAAATCAAAAAAAAGTTGATTAAAATCGTATATTATAAGACATTTTCGGTCACTGACGCTTTTTTCTCTTTTATTATTATAGGTTTTTAGGTATAGTCGTAGGTATCTGACTCAATGATTTACTAACTCAAATTAGGTAGGGTAGAAATTCATTTGAGAGTAATTATGTCAATCCAGTTTACTCCATTCATAATATGAAATTTAAATCTTAAATTTTATTTATGTAACACCCAAACTCAATCGAACCTAAAATTCGAATGATTTGAATATTACACAGAACCATATAAGTGGCTAACCATTTTTTTAAAATCATTTCTCAATTTTCATAATAAACATCCATGTTTGAAAGCATAAACATTCAAGTTTTACAAAACAGAGAGCTTCCAAAATATAACATCTCAAATATATGAGTTTAACAAAAGAAAGTTACGACTCAATTACATGTAAGGTCTATGAAACATATGTCCTTTAAAATGTACTCTAAAAGCTTGACAAAATATGGAATCCACAATATGACGATAAGCTCCTCGAACAGGCATCTAAGAACCTACAAACGAATTTTTTTTGAATTCTACGGTACGAGCTCAGTGTCACACAAATCACTCTACTAAACTACATGCATTCACCAAATGGGTATGCTAACAAGTATGGCCATGAAACATAAAAAATGCATCAAGCATATAACATATCAAGCATCATGGAGTAATTCAAGTCACAAAATCTTGCGGCAATGTTGACATATAACTAAAGTGCCTTAGCACTAGTAATAAAAGTACCTCAGCACTGATACAAAAGTGTATGAGCACTGATACTAAAGTATCTCGGCTTTGATAAAAACATATTTGAATATTTCTCATAAATAGATATTAGACAATCGTCATACGAATGAGTAGCTCGGATGTCCTTATCGTTTCTCGAATGTCAAACAAAGGCATAAGCCTTATGAAATATTTCCTTATAACGTTATTATGCTTAACACACAATTATTCACTGTTTACACTTATAACTTTTTATTACCAAGGTTTCCAACCTTTAAGCCTCTTATTTGAATCCTTAGGCCAAAATAATCTTCTAATTCTCTTTTATCATGATGACACTGATACTCAACACTATAATATCAATGTTACTTCCTTACGATATCAATACTACTTTAAGTATCGATAATCAAATCATATTCGATATATTTGAAATAACTTTTAGTATCAGTATCCTGTAGGGAGTATCAATTCTTCTTTTTTAATGGTATTATACTCTCATAGGTACCAATACTAAATTTGGATTTGATATTTTAAAAAATCAATCTAGTATCAATACCCTTACCTAGGGTAACGATACTACCCTTTAGTGGTATGGATACTGCCCAAGTATCGATACTAAAATTGCATTCTGAAAATTGAAACCAACCCTCAGTATTGTACTACACCTTTAGTATCTATATCTCAAGAACATTATTGATATCCTATGAATAAGATACCGATGTTACCTAACCAAAATCCCTTGATTTTGGCCTTACATATGAACAATAATGGTATTGATACCCTAAACCTAAAAATTTCTATTTTCCATGCACTAGTCAATGCAAAACCTACGAAAAACCTTCCAAAGGCTCTCAAAATTTATTTAAAGTTTATGAGAGTTTAAGAAGATCATAATATATCTTTTTCATACATGAGTAATATCATAACACCTCATTCCTTCACGAACACAAATATATCCATTATGTCCCATGCACTTGTGCAAACAATCAATTTACACCTAGTGATCTACAAGCCTTATAGAAGAGTTGGAAGTCTGTTACCTTGATCCTAGTTGTTAGAAAATACCTCAAAATCACCCAAATACAAGCTTCTCTTTATTTTTATCTTTGGAATTTTTTCCAATTTTTTCACTAAGCACGAGACAAAGAATAAATTACTAACACATCTAAAACTTAATAGGAGTACAAATGTGATTCTTACACTTTAGAAATGGATTGAAAATGTTCTAGAACCCTATAACCTAAACCCTTCCAAAACCCTATCCTTGGTCACCATGGTCAAACTTTAAGATGATGAACTTAAAAGGAAGTTCTAGGGGTGGAGATTGTATTTCTTACCTTCACAAATATGATCTAAAATTATAGGACAACAAAGTTTTCCCCTTTAGAGATTCAACAAAGGTAGAAAGAGAATATAAGGAGATAAAGAAGAAGACAAATGGTGAAAAAAAATTAGAAAGCCTAACATAATATCCAAAATTCACTTGTGCCAATTTGAAATTACTAACGTTATAATTTGAACGATTTAACGTCACATTATACTAAAATATAGTTAGTTGGTAATTTTATCATTACCATTTTAATTTGTATTTGATGCAATTCTTTTTAAACGAAATGGTTTTACTCGACTGTTTGGCACTCAATTAGAGATTAAAACGAGTCATTGGGCTATAAAACTGCCAATTTGGGCTGGATTATAGCAATAAACCAACCAAGAGCCCTAAATCCAACGCCTATTTGATCCGTAAGAAACCCTAGCATCAGTATTTCCTCCATATATAATATAATTGTTATATTAGGGTTCTCCTTTATTGCCACATCGCTCCCACTGAAAGACTCACACTTCGGCTTTCGGTTTCCCACCATCCAAACAAAGGGTATTTTTTTGTTCAAAATCTTTTAGTTTTTATTAACTCTAATTTCCTCTTAAGACTCACTTTAATTCTCTATTTCTTCAAAATCCATTGTTGTTTTGACAGGTATGGAAGCAGCCACCGAGGTACCCAGAGACCCAACTCACCCCACCAACGAAGTCAAGCTTTTTAATCGCTGGTCCTTTGAGGATGTTCAGGTTTTCCCTTCATTCTCTTTTGCCTTCATATGCATAGATCTGTTTTGATTTCTTACGCGAAATGTCTCATTTAATCTTTATGTTATTTTTATCGCCTTTCTACTTTAGTTACTATTATGTATGTCTATCTGCAAAATTCCTTTGACTGGATTTAGTGTAGCACAGTTATTGTTTCGTCATTTTAAAAGGGGGTTGAATTTATGTTTTGAAGTTCTCTGTACATATCTAGCTTCACATTGATTTTGATGAAATGTGAAATGATTGTTTCCTTTAGCTGTTATTTGTCTATAATTTGAGCTTGCTTTTGGTTTGGCTTGGATTGATTTGATAAGATTTGAAGTGTTAGATTTTAATTCAAGTGTCTGTATGAATTGAGTTCCGATTCTTGAGTCAGTGTTTACGGATTATGGTTAACTGATTTGTGTTTGTGATTTATGAATTATTGTTATTGACTATAACTCTTGATTGGAAAGAATTTGGTTCCTCAATTTGCTGTTCCGTTTGATTATTGTAACTATTAGTTGCCATGATCCTTGACCTGAGTGGATATTGATTTTAGGTTACTGATATCTCTTTGAGTGACTACATTGGTGTCCAACCTTCCAAGCATGCAACCTATGTACCACACACTGCTGGGAGGTACTCAGTGAAGCGTTTCCGAAAGGCTCAATGCCCAATTGTTGAGAGGCTTACAAACTCATTGATGATGCACGGCCGGAACAATGGGAAGAAACTTATGGCAACTAGGATTATTAAGCATGCCATGGAAATTATTTATCTCTTGACTGATCAAAACCCAATTCAAGTCATTGTTGATGCTATAATCAACAGGTAGTCTATATGAAGCCATAAGCTTAGTTAATGCTTCCGTTGATTTTAGAATATCTTTATTATACCTAATCTTTAATAAGCTTCGTTACTGATCAATTGATTCAACAGTGGACCTCGTGAAGATGCTACTCGGATCGGTTCTGCTGGTGTTGTCAGGCGTCAGGCTGTTGATATTTCTCCTCTTCGTCGGGTGAATCAGGCCATCTACCTATTGACCACTGGTGCCCGTGAATCTGCATTCAGAAACATTAAAACCATTGCAGAATGTTTGGCTGATGAGCTTATTAATGCTGCAAAGGGTTCTTCTAACAGGTAAAGTAGTTCATGTCTTTTTTGTTTCTCAATTAGTTTGGATCACTGAAAGCTCTGTTGCTGTCGATGTTGATTATATATTGGATTGTGCAGCTATGCCATCAAGAAGAAGGATGAAATCGAGAGAGTTGCAAAGGCCAACCGTTGAGGCATTAGATGATATTATGAAACCTTGTTTGTGGGGAAATTTGGTCATTTTAATCAGTACTTTATAGGTTATATTTTTTGTTTCCTGACCATGCAATTGCAGTAATGTTTTGTTTGCTACTAAGTAGACATGTTAGTTTATGGTTTTAACTTTTATTGGAGTTTATCAGTAGATACTATTAAAATGAATGATTTTTTGCTGATTGTGATTTAATGAAATGCATGCCATATTTAAGTACTGGTTGAAATTATCATGTAGTTTCCCTCCTTTTTTTAAATACAAAGATTGAACACGATTTGTTTTATAGCAAAGCAGCTTACAGATGGGCTTGCACGCTGGTCTGGGAACTGTTTGTGCTGCTTTATCATTGGATTATAATTTGATAATTTAATGTTGCTTTAGAAAATTCTTCTTTTTCTAACTTAACTCCTGTAACAGTGTCAACCAAGGGCTAATTTATTTGCTAAAGCATTTTTAAAATTGCAGTTTGACCCCAACGTTTTATATAATGCAATTCTGATTCTCCCAACTTCTAAGCGTATTAAATTTGCTATACAATATATACAACTTATTTGATAAGATTTTTAATCTTATTTTGTCGTTCTTTAATATTATGTTGCCCTTTAAATTTGTATTTATCACATATGATTACATTTAGTACTTAATGTTATGTAATTTACTAAAAAATACTTTATAACTATTATTTACCACTTAATTTTTCAATTTATCGTATGATATCTAATTTTCTCAAAAGTAATTGATAAAAAGAACCTATACTTTTATTGGTATATGTATAGGGCAACTTTAATTTTGATGTAGTGTGGGGCGTTGTGTTAAGTGCTTGATTGTGTCTTTTCGTGGTGTAGCCTTCATTTATTTCATTTGTTACTGCAGGTTATGGTTAAGTCATCGGTTTATATATATATATTTTAAAAAAACACCGGCTTATGTTAGATGGTGAATATGTAAACGATAGGTAGTTTAAATCTTAGAGTCAATCTTCATTATCCTGTAGCTCAGTTGATAGAGCGTCTGTTTCCTAAGGAGAAAGCCATAGGTTCGACCGCGTTGTAAATTATGTTACAGTTCTTTTATCTTCAGGCGAGTGCTCCATTGAAGGTGATAGTATCTTTGGCAGAATTAGAAGCCAACCCTTTAGTTTGAGTACCTTTTAATCTATAATTATATTTCAATTATCTCATCACATTAAACATTTTCACAAAAATTATTTATTTATGAATCACATACTGATTTTGATGAATTCTAAGGATTAATTATAACACAATCATTATTACTTCATAAACTCTATCCTAAAAAAAAGTACTTTTTACATTAGAAGTAAAATTCTCCTCCCTCTAGAAAGAGGTTGTTAAAAAACAAAATTTACTTATGTAGTAATTAAGTACAACTTTTTGCACTAATTATAAGTTAATCATTGATGCTTAATTTCCCCACAATTTCAGTAAAACCAAAGTTCACATAGTATCTAACCATCTAATTATAAGCAGTTCCACACGGAATCGAAGCTCATTAAAATAAATAAATAAACAAACAAAATCGTTTATGATTGTTAAGTAATGCAGAAACTACAACAATGGTGATAACAGAAATGAACAAGGAATGCATTGTTATTGAACCAGATTACTATACACCTCATTTACACTTGTTATTTATAGCTCACTTATAACAACCTCTAACAACTTAACAAACCTAAAATTGTTTCCTAACAGCTTCCATATGACGGTTAGCCACATCCATCATCATCTCTCAGTTTGCATGCATGATATGCACGAACACTCCAACTCACGTGCATGAGTTACTTTAACATATCTCAACATTTTCTCCACTTTTTTTTTCTCCTCTTCTTTAACAATATAACACTCGTAATTTTCCACGAAACTGCTCAAATGCGAGCTTAGTCAGTGGCTTGGTTAGCCCATATGCTATTTGGAATTCAGCAGGAACATAACTAACCCGAAGTGCACCAGCTACAACCTTCTCACGAATAAAGTGAACATCGAGTTTAACATGCTTGGATCGAGCATGACAAACCAGATTCACACTCAAGGCCACAACACTTGTGTTGTCACACCAAATAACAGGTGCTTCATGCAGGGACAATCCAAGATCACACAACAACGCAGTAAGCCAGGTCACTTCTGCAGCAGACTCAACAACACTCCTATACTCGGCTTCCATTGTTGATCGAGAAACAGTTTTCTGCTTCTTTGAGTTCCACGCAACCAAGCAATCTCCAAGAAAGACACAATAACCAGACATGGATCTGCGATCACTGGCATCACCAGCCCAGTCAGCATCTGAGAATGCTTTGACACATAGCCGAACATCACCTTTTGAGAACATCAACCCATGATCAAGCGAACCTGCCAGGTAATGTAGGATTCATTTGACTGCTGCAAAATGAATCGTTCGCAGAGATTGCATGAACTGAGCTGCTTTATTAATTGCAAATGCGATATCTGGTCGTGTATGGCAGGCATACAAGAGATCACCCATAATACTTCGATATTCTTGAGCGTTTGTCATTAGATCACTAGTCTGATCAGCAACCTTTGCTGCAACCATGGGAGTACAAACATGTGTTGCTTGACTCATGTTAGTTTTCTTCAACATCTCACATATATAAGCACACTGACTTAACAACAAACCAATACCAACCTTCTTAACTTCTATTCCCAGAAAGTAAGACATTTCACCTAGATCTTTAAGCGAGAACCGAGAACTAAGCAAACGAACAACCTAATCAACAGTTGGGATCGAAGTTCATGTGATGATGATATCATCTACATACACGAAAGCATATGTACTGCAATCGTCTTGAATTCGAACAAACAGTGATACATCTGTCTTCGATTCTACAAACCTAGCTCCAAAAAATAAGCTTTAAGCTTGTCATTCCAGTTACGTGGAGCTTGTCAAAGACCGTAAAGGGCATTCTGTAGTTTACACACTAGTGGAGTACCATCTTCAGCACAACTCTTAAATCCAGGTGGCTGTTACATGTACACTACCTCACTCAAGTCACCATTCAAGAACGCATTGTTGACATCAACCTGTCTCAAGGCCCAACCTCTTGCAACAGTCATGGATAAAAGCACATAAACAATTGAAAACTTTACAACTGGACTAAACGTGTTTGTGAAATCGAACCCAGGGACTTGTGTGAATCCTCTTGCCACCAACCGTGCCTTGTACCTGTGCACAGACCCGTCTGGATTTCTTTTAATCTTAAATAGCCACTTACATCTTACCACACTCCTGTCAGCAGGTAGAAGAACAAGACTCCACGTGCCATTTTGAATTAACGATGAGTATTCAGCATGTACCACATCTAACCATGGAGCAGACTGAAGAGTTTCCTTAACAGTTGCTAGTACAACATCATCAAAAAATGTAGTGTACATTTTTTGTCTAAACACCCCACACTTGCTCCTGGTTAACATAAGATGACAATTAGTAACCACAACCCTTGTTATGTCATCAGATGGTGGTTGTACTTCCATGGCAACTTCAGTGACACCAGGCTCCTTAGGTATTGCAGCAGTCTCATTGTCTACACCAAATCGTGCAGAACTGTATTCAGGAGTGTCTATAGATAGGTCAGCGAGCTCTGGCTCTCTAGGCCTGCTCAGCTGCGAACAAACTCTCGATTATTCAACAGGACTATCCTGAGCAAATGGAAAGCACCACTCATCAAATTTCACATGTCGAGACACCACTACTCGTTTATCAAGTGTGAGACATAAAACCCCTTTGTGTTGAGGGATTGTACCCAAGAATATGCATGGCTCAGACTGAAAATTGAGTTTATGATTGTTGAACAGTCTTAGATGATGGAAGCATCGACACCCAAATACCTTAAGTGATCCATAGTCAGGTTTCTTGTTGAACATACATTCGAATGGAGACTTTCCAACTAGTACCTTCGAAGGTAACCTGTTTATTAAGTGAACAACCATAACCACAACATATGACCAGTAGATGATTGACATGGACGCCTGTACAAACAGCACTAGAGCCAGCTCAACCACATGCCGATGTTTTCACTCCACGACACTTTTCTGTAAGATATATATGGACAGGTAACATGGTGGGATATACCACCTTCAGCGAGCACACGAGACAATCAACGATATTCACCGCCCCAGTCACTTTGAACAACCAACACTTTTAATCCAAACTGTGTTGCCACAAGCTGCTGAAACAATTGGAAGGCCTGAGTAGCCTGAGACTTGTCCTTAGCAAATATAGCCACGTGTGTCGAGTACAGACATCAAAAAAACTGACATAATACTTAAAATCGTTTGAAATAACAGGCGATGGCCCCTGATAACCGTCGTTTTGCTATCAAAATAATTCCTGGCTTCTTAATAAATAAAAATGAAAATGTAGTATAGAGAAGCAGGGTCGATCCACAGGGACTGTGGTGTTTTTGATTTAATAAAAATATTTCTTGATTTTAGAAAAAGATAGAATTCCAGATGAAGTTGAAAAGATATATTAAAATAAAATTAAAAAAAAAGAAAAATAATATAATAATAAATATTATTAGTAATAAATATAAAAGAGGGATTTTTTTAAAAGTTGTGGTTAAAATAAAAAATAAGAATTAAATAAAAGAAAAAAATAATTAAATAAAAAAATTAAAGAGATTAAGATAAAGAGAAACTTATTGTGAAAGCAACCTCAGACTTCAACTTCGCCTCAAATTCCTCAGATCATCGAAACAAATTGTTACTTCAAGATTCACGTAAGCTTACAAGAACAATTCTTCGCTGCCAACTTGGATTGTGTCGTTTCAACAACAATTGATTCCGATCTCAATTTCCTCTTAGCAAATAATTTTGCTAAGTGTGTTCTCGGGAAGTTGAATATGCTTTAATAAGCAAATCATTCTTCAAACATTAACCATAACAATATCCGCACCAATGTCGAAATAGTTTTGATTTGAAAAGTAAGCTTCAGAAAACAGAGAGAAAATCCGAAGCGATTTAAGTACCTTACAATTCTCACGTTTGGAATTGAGCCTTTGCTTTAGTCTTTAGCTTGAAAGAAAATTAGCTAAGCATAACCAAAGTCATACTTAGCATAATAGAAAAGTATGCGAAAAATAGAGAGAAAGCTAGAGAGAAAAAGAAGATTTTATTCTCAAATGAGAGAGATATGTTTCTAGGCTCACCTTTAGAGGGTATTTATAGCCTTCAAAATCCTAAAAACAAGCTAAAACATCTTAAATCCTAATTAAAACACTTAAAACTATTTAAACTAAAATACCTAAAAAAAATAATATAATATTCTAAATCCTAATTAAAATGCTAAAACCTATTTAAACTAAAATACAAAGATAAAGATAAAATATAAAAATAATATCCTAAAACTTATTTAAAATACTAAAAAAACTATTTAAACTAAAATACAAAGATAAAATATAATGTTTAAAATATTATCCTAAATTTGAGTTTAATCCAAATCTGAATTCCAGCCAGCTTTGATTCCGAAAATAAAAATTCTGCAGAATTATGTCCTTTTTGTGCAATTTCCATAATATTACGTCATGTACATAAAATGAATTAAAATGAACAAATAAGCCACAAAAAATCAATGATTAAAGAGTAATTTAAAAGTAAAATATTAACTAAATTAAGCACTTAACAAATTCCCGCTCACTTATTCAATGCTTGTCCTCAAGCATTCTTCAATTAACATATCAAAATCATAAGTTGTCATCTTCAATTTCAATTTATTCCGCAAACTTCCAATCGAATTAAGTCCATGACATTTGCCGAATTCAAGTTACAACCAAGCAAAGACATAACCAAGAAAATTTAAAGTAGGCAAGAAATCTCAATTAATTGCCAACTTCAATGAAACATGACTCAATACCTCACAAAGATTCACACATCTCCGCTCAAAGTGTTTGGGGGTAAATGGAACAGCTCAAACCGAAACTAACCAAAATATTACCATAGGCTTGGAATCCAATCAAGTCTCCACCACGAAAAATAAACATAATGCAATAATCAAGGGGTCTTTAAACAAGGTGTAACGGGGCTTAGGTTAGGGTAGGGAAAGGCCGAAAAGAAAGATTTAAAATACCGAAACAAGAGATCAAAATAATTAAGAACAATCCACGAATTAACATGGAGCGCAATGAAGAACAAAACAAGGAAAAAGAATAGATGAAAGACAATTGAAGCAATCGATTTTTTTCCTTCCCTTTTTTTTTTCTGAACAAAGGGTCTTTTTTTTTCTTTTTTTTACTGTTCGATACAATGAACAACTTGTTTTTTTGAAACATTGAATTTTTTTTCTGGAACAACAATGATACAAGATCTCAAGTCTCGGTAAGGGTGAGAAAAGAGAGAAAAAAAGGCTTCGGATTTAATTATGAGGTGTAAAAACAAAGAAAGGGAAATAGGCTCAAATGTGGTTCACTAGTAGATATATAAATAGGTAGGTTTTTGGGAAAAGTGGGTTTATCCTAGTGTCCCTATCACATTAAAACATTACGTTCAACATGTAGTCTCAATATACATTGTGATTACAAGTTCTAGAATATCCTAATTAGTTTGGCACACACAAGTCAAACAATGAGCAAGAAAGAAAATATATGCTCGTTAGGCTCAAATCTCATAAGAAAAGTTTATATGCATTGAGTCAAGTTCATATCTATTGACAAAAGCATGAAATATCAATACTCAACAAAAAATTCACTAGCTATATCAATGACCAATCATGCAAATTAAATTCGATAAAAAACATGGTCATAATCCAAAAGAAAACAAGAGTATAAAGCAAAATTCAAGACTAGCAACCAACGATTACAATATATCAACATCAGAATAACTCAATTTCAAACAATTAAACAAGTCAAGAAAAATTTGACACATGCTTATCCTCCCTCCCTCACTTATTCCGTTTTGTCCCAAAACGTATATCAAATTTTAAAACAAAGAGAGGAAAAAAAAAGAATACTCCCCAATCTAGTGGCGATCACGGCCACGTCGAGACGAGCTGTTGTAGAGTAGATTGTCCGATGATGCACTGTTCTGTTCGAACTTTTCTGCACAGTTCGAACCAAATCTGTTTTTCTGCACTGTTTTTTTTTCGTTAAATATTCGATCGAAATTCAGATTTGTTCAGAACAAATAAAATTAATCAAAATAAAATAAATAGAATGAACTAAAGTTCGCTAAAAAAATAGAAAAAAAATAAAACAAAAATAAAAAAAACAAAAAACAAAAATATAACGAAATGGGTTACCTCCCATCAAGCGCTTTTGTTTAACGTCGTTAGCTCGATGACCTGATTTTTCAAAGCGTGGGTTCCTCTAAATTGATTTCTTCGATTAGACCAACCGGAACATTTTCATAATATGACTTCAATCTTTGAGCATTAACTTTAAATCGTACTCCTGAGTTATCTTTAATTTCAACAGCACCGTGAGGAAATACTTGAGTAACTGTAAACGGTCCAAGCAATTTTGATTTGAGTTTTCCTGCAAAAAGTTTAAATTTGGAGTTAACTAATAAAACCTTTTGACCGAAAAAAAAGTTTTAAAAGAAATTCTACTATCGTGAAATTCTTTTGTTTTTTTTTTAAATATCCGAGCATTATCATAGGCATTTCTTCGGATTTCCTCAAGTTCTTGAATGTGTAATTTCCGAGCTTCACCAATTGCATCCATGTCCATGTTACACTGTTTAACGGCCCAATAAGCCCGGTGTTCTAACTCGACCGGTAAATGGCATGGTTTATCGAAAAAAGCAGGTATGGTGACATCCCAATAGGACCTTTATAAGCAGTTCGATATGCCCAAAGTGCATCGGTTAATTTTAAACTCCAATCCTTTCAGTCCGGTTTAATAATTTTCTCAAGAATTGTTTTAATTTCTCGATTTGATACTTCTGCCTGTCCATTTGTTTATGGATGGTAAGCGGTAACAATTCTTTGAGTTTCTCCAAATTTCATCATTAGCGACTCGATTACTCGGTTGATGAAATGTATTCCTCTGTCGCTTATTATAGCCCGTGGCGTGCCAAACCTGGAAAAATATTTTTCAAACAATTAACTGTAGTTTTAGCATCATTATTCTGAGTGGCTTTAGCTTCCACCCATTTAGAAACATAATCCACAACTAAAATAATATAAGTATTTCCAAATGACGAAGTAAAAGGACCCATATAGTCGATTTCTCAAACATCAAAAATTTCACAAACTTGTATAGAATTAAACAGCATTTCATTCCTACGACTTAAATTACCTGTACGTTGACATCTTTCACAAGTTTTACAAAATAGATAAGAATCCCGAAAGATGTTAGGCCAATAGAAACCACATTCAAGAATTTTATGAGATGTACGTTTTGGCCCAAAATGACCACTGCAAGAGTAAGAATGACAAAATTGTAAAATTGAGTTTACCTCACTTTCGGCAATACATCGTCGAATTACCTGATCCGAGCAGTGCTTCCATAGATAAGGATCGTCCCAAATATAGTATCGGGATTCTCATTTAATTCGATTGATTTCAGCTCTTGTCAAATCTAATGGTAACTTACCTGTGGCCAAATAATTAATCATGTCTGCAAACCATGGAGTTATGCTCTGCGCCACCATCAGTTTTTCTTCAGAAAATTCTTCTCTAAGTGGTGGTTCAGATATGGAAAGAGGAATTCGACTCAAGTGATCTGCTACCAGATTTTCGCATCCCTTTTTGTCTTTAATTTCCAAGTTAAATTCCTGTAAAAGCAGGATCCACTGGATAATACTTAGTACCAAGCAAATAGGATCTAAATTTTTCTAAAGCAAAAATTATAGCAAAAAGTTCTTTTTCCGTTGTCGAATAATTTTTTTGAGCCGAGTCCAAAGTTTGGGATGCGTAGGCTATGTCATGTGGCTCTTTCCCTATTTTTTGGCAGAGAACGACTCTAACGCTAGTGTCTCATGCATCACACATAAGTTCAAAAGGATGATTCCAATCTGGCGGCTGAACAATTGGAGCTGAAATAAGCTTTTCCTTTAATGAATCGAAAGACTCTTTGCATTTTGAATTAAAGTCAAAGTCTTGATCCTTTTGAAGTAGATTGCATAAAGGTTGTGCTATCTTCAAAAAGTCCTTAATAAATCTGCGGTAAAATCCTGCATGGCCAAGAAAAAAACGAATTTCCCTCACAGTTGTGGGGTAAGGAAGTGAGCGTATAACATCTGTTTTAGCTTTATCAATCGCAATCCCTTTTGAGGAAACAATATGGCCTAAAATTAACCCTTTATCAACCATAAAATGACATTTTTTATAATTCAAAACAAGGTTATATTCTAAGCATCTTATAAGCATATTAGTTAAATTATCAAGACATTCATTAAAAGAGTTACCATAAATCGTGAAGTCATCCATAAAGACTTCGATGCCCTTCTCCACATAGTCGGAAAATATACTTAGCATGCATCTTTGGAAGGTGGCTGGTGCGTTACAAAGACCAAAGGGCATTCGTCTATATACAAATGTACCAAAGGGACAAGTAAAAGTCGTTTTTTCTTGATCCTCTGGCGCCACTGGGATTTGGAAAAAACCTGAAAAACCATCAAGACAATAATAATGAGTTTTCCCTGCTCATCTTTCAATCATTTGATCTATAAAAGGAAGAGGAAAATGATCTTTTCGAGTAAGAGAGTTTAACTTCCTATAATCAATACAAACTCGCCATCCATTTTGAACTCTTGTTGGCACTAACTCCCCTTCTTGATTTTCGACCACTGTGACTCCCGTTTTCTTGGGAACCACATGAATCGGACTTACCCAATTACTATCCATAATTGGATAGATTACATCAGCGTCAAGGAGTTTATGAATTTCTTTCTTTACTACTTCCATCATCAGTGGATTTAATCGACGTTGTCCTTCACGTGATGGCTTTGCTCTTTCTTCAACTTTGATCTTATGCATGTAAGTCAAGGGACTTTATCTTTTAATGTCGGCAATGGTCCATCCTATGGCTTCTTTGTGAGAGTGCAATATCGCTACCAAAGCTTCCTCTTCTCCTTTGGATAATTTACTTGAGATGATCACTGGTAAAGTTTTATTTTCTCCCAAAAAGACATATTTAAAATGCTCCGGTAATTGCTTCAATTCTACCTCAGGTGCCTGCAAAACAGAAGGTAAAATTTTAGTTTTAGAGGAAGATAAAGATAAATCATAATTGATTGAATTAATATTTTCAAACTCCATTTCTTCATCTTCGTGGAAAAGTTCAGGATCCTTAAAAAGATCATAAGAAAAATTAGATTCAATATATTCATCAATTAAAGGATCTATAATATCAACAAAATTAATTCTTTCAACATGATCAGGGCATTTCATTGCTTTGTAAACATCAAATTCAACGATTTCACCATCAAATTCCATTGTTAGTATACCACTTCTAACATCGATCTTTGTATGTGCTGTGCTTAGGAAGAGTCGGCCTAAGAGTACCTCGGAATAAGAATCCGACCTATCATGTTCCATGTCAATGACATAGAAATCTGCAGGAAAGAATAATACATCGACCTTTACCAAGACGTTTTCCATTACTCTCACTGGATAGATCACAGATCGATCAACCAACTATATGGTTATTCATGTTTCCTTCAAAGTCTCGTTAGTAATCATTTTATATATAAAAAATGACATAACATTAATTGAAGCTTCTAAGTCACACATTGCACGTTTAATTTTGAAATTACCTATTTTTTAAGGTATAACGAACATACCTTGATCCTTCATCTTTGGTGGGAGTTTTCGTTGAAAAATTGCAGAAACATGTTCTCCAAAATTTACTTTTTTGTGTCCCATTAATTTCCTCTTTGTAATGCAAAGTTCTTTTAAAAATCGAGCATACCTTGGTACTTATCGAATTACTTCAAGAAGAGGTTTATTGACTTGAACATTTTGGAAAACCTCTAAGATCTCCATTTCTTCAGCTCTTTTATCACGCTTTATCAACCTTGATGGGAAGGGTGGTGGCGTTATTTCATAAGAAGAAAGATAAGGATGTGAGTCAGACATACATTGTATTTATAGAGGTGGCGTTTCCTCTTGTTCTTCCTGATGTGCGTCTTCCTGATGTGCGCCTTTTTCTGCTGGAACTTCGGGTGAGATAACTTTTCCACTTCTGAGTGTGATGGCACTAACATTCTCTCTCGGATTTAACTCCGTTTGAGAAGGTAGTTTTCATTGTGATTATAATTTTCCCATAGTTTGAGCTAGTCGGCTTACTTGATTATCTAACTCTTGAAGATGTGTTTCGGTTCGGTTTTGGAATTTTTCTCGGGATGCAATGAACTTTTCTTGTGAAATTGCTAAATTTCCTATGAGTTCCTCCAATGATGAGTTTTGCGTTTGTTGTTGAGGAGGAGGCATTTGTTGATAAGTTGGTCTCTGATTTGCCGCATAACTGAAGTTTGGGTGGTCTCGCCATCCTAGATTGTAAGTATTGCTGTATGGGTTGTATTGTCTTTGTGGAGGACCTGGAAAGTTCCCTACTGCATTGATTTTTGCATTGCCTCTTTCTTGTATCAGCGGGCAGCAATCTGTTGGATGATCTAGCTTTGTGCATATCCCACATGCTCTTGTTGCTCTAGATTTTCCTACAACAAGTGAATTAACTACTTCAGTTAATTTATCTAACTTATTTTCAAGGGAAAATATACTTATCTCGTGAACCCGTTGGCTGGGTTCACTTGAAAACTGTTGAGAGTTGGCTGCCATGGTTGAAATCAATTCCCGTGCTGTTGTTGGGGTCATGTTAACTAATGCTCCTCCACTGGCGGCATCCACCATTTTCATCTCCATTGGTAAAAGACCTTCATAAAAGTATTGAAGTAACGTTTGCTCACTTAATTCGTGTTGCAGACAACGTGCGCAAAGCTTTTTAAATCGCTCCCAATAGTCATAAAGACTTTCTTTGCTCTTTTGCTGAATGAAAAGAATGCTCCTTCGCAGCTCACTTGCTTTAGCCGCTGGAAAGAACCTGTCAAGAAAAATTCGATTCATGTCAGCCCATGAATTAACTGAATTTGGAGGTAAATAAAATAACCAATCTTTAGCCAAGTCAGATAAAGAGAAAGGGAAAGCTCTCAATTTAATTTGATCCTCGGTAACTCCCTATGGTTTCATGCTAGTGCAAACCATGTGGAATTCCAACAAGTGTTTGTACGGATCTTCAGTGGGAAAGCCGTGGAAAGTGGGAAGAAGATGAATGAGTCATGTCTTTAATTGAAATGGAGTCCCGCCACTAGGAAAATTAATGCATAATGACGTCTGAGTGACAGGAGCTGTGGCTAACTCTCGGATCGTTTGTTATTCTTCTGCCATCGGGATGTTGTATGCGTCTGCTTCAGAGTCTGTCTCTGGAATTGATTCTGCTAATGAACTTTGCTCTTGTTCTTCTTATCTTTTTCTCTTTTCTCGAAGCGTTTGTGCGTGGATTCTTTGTGCTCGTGCTTCGATCTCTGGATCTAGATCTACTAATTCACCTGGGTTACTTCTGGTCATAAATAAAAAACTTGAAAAATAAATCAGTATTTGCCGTTAGTCTCCGATAACGGCGCTAATTTGATAACCGTCGTTTTGCTATCAAAATAATTCATGGCTTCTTAATAAATAAAAATAAAAATATAGTATAGAAAAGCAGGGTCGATCCACAGGGACTGTGGTGTTTCTGATTTAATAAAACTCTTTCTTGATTTTAGAAAAAGATAGAATTCCAGATAAAGTTGAAAAGATATATTAAAATAAAATTAATAAAAAAAGAAAAATAATATAATAATAAATATTAATAGTAATAAATATAAAAGGGGGATTTTTTTAAAAGTTGCGGTTAAAATAAAAAATAAGAATTAAATAAAAAATAAGAATTAAATAAACAAATTAAAGAGATTAAGATAAAGAGAAACTTATTGTGAAAGCAGCCTTAGACTTCAGCTTCGCCTCAAATTCCTCGGATCATAGAAACAAATTTTTACTTCAAGATTCACGTAAGCTTACAAGAACAATTCTTCGCTGCTAACTCGGATTGTGTCATTTCAACAACTAATTCCGATCTCAGTTTCCTCTTAGCAAATAATTTTGCTAAGTGTGTTCTCGGGAAGTTGAATATGCTTCAATAAGTAAATCCTTCTTCAAACATTAACCATAACAATATCCGAACCAATGTTGAAATAGTTTTGATTTGAAAAATAAGCTTCAGAAAACAGAGAGAAAATCTGAAGCGATTTAAGTACCTTATAATTCTCACGTTTGGAATTGATCCTTCGCTTTAGTCTTCGACTTGAAAGAAAATTAGCTAAGCATAACCAAAGTCATACTTAGCATAATAGAAAAGTATGCGAAAAATAGAGAAAAAGCTAGAGAGAAAAAGAAGATTTTATTCTCAAATGAGAGATATGTTTCTAGGCTCACCCTTAGAGGGTATTTATAGCCTTCAAAATCCTAAAAACAAGCTAAAACATCTTAAATCCTAATTAAAACACTTAAAACTATTTAAACTAAAATACCTAAAAAATAATATAATATTCTAAATCCTAATTAAAATACTAAAACCTATTTAAACTAAAATACAAAGATAAAGATAAAATATAAAAATAATATCCTAAAACTTAATTAAAATACTAAAAACCTATTTAAACTAAAATACAAAAATATAATATAATGTTTAAAATATTATCCTAAATTTGAGTTTAATCCAAATCCGAATTCCAGCCAGCTTTGATTATGAAAATAAAAATTCTGTAGAATTGTGTCCTTTTTGTGCAATTTCCATAATCTTACGTCCTGTATAGAAAATGAATTAAAATGAACAAATAAGCCACAAAAATCAATGATTAAAGAGTAATTTAAAAGTAAAATATTAACTAAATTAAGCACTTATCAACCCCCATAGATTAGTAAACACAAGTTGGAAGGGAGATTCATACAGAGAAGTTGAATCCGAGAAGGGAAGTTTATGACTCTTTCCCATGTGACAAGCAATACAAATTTCATTATTTTTTGTTCAAAGTTTACATCAAGTGACTTGCATATTTTCTCGAGGGTGCCATGAGTAGAGTGCCCAAGACGCTTATGCCACATATCATATAAACGATTTGAAGAAAAAACATTATTAGCTACAAAACAAGCACTTTTATTATGACTGTCATCGATTTGAAACAGGTATTAACCATCCTTCTCATATCCCTGCAACAGTACCTCACCAGTGACTTCATCACGAACATATCAGCGTGATGCATGGAATTCGAAATAAACCTCATTGTCCCTAGCAAGCTTCGAGACCGAGAGAATATTTTTAGTTACCTTAGGTACATGAATAAAGTCATTTAACATTAAAGCTCGAGAAGAATAACACAAAACTGATTTACCAATGGCTTGAATTAGAAGTAAACCACCATTACCAACCACTAATTTACCTGGTCCTAGGAATTATTTTTGACTAAGAACCTTGGCCGAATCAGCGGTTACATGATGTGTGGCCCCATAGTCCAATACCCAGTGATTCCTCGTGCCAGTAGCAATATGAATTTGCGACTGTGACGAGTAGCAGACATGTGCTTCAGCCTTAGCTTTTGTACAACATACACACTCATCCACATCAAGAGGAGATGGGTCCAAGCTAGAGCAGTTTACAGATTCCAAACCACCACTACTTACAGCACGCTCAGCCGATCGGCTAGTAAAGGACTGATCGAACCTGTACCAACAATCAACAATGAGATGTCCATTTTTTCCACACAACTGGCATTGAACACGTGGTCGACTATGACCCCGACCTCCAGCACTAGTTCTAGACCTCCCAGAAGATCGATCATGAAACGTATGATTAGCATTCTTCGAACTGGGACCAAATTGAGCAAAGTGAGCACTCATCGGGAGAAATTCTTCTTGGGAGTCAAATCCAGCAAGCTGCGTTTCTGCATCAATCAACATTGAGTAGATCTTATCAAGGGACAAGACATCTTTCATGGTGGTTATGAACGCAATATACGATTGGTACTCTCGGGGAAGACCTTTTAGAATGCTTGCAACGTGTTCGGCTTGAGGAATTGTATTGTCACACGAATCTAATGCATCACACACTTCTTTTATGCGAGTAAGATACGTACACATGCTATCACTACCTTTCTTGAGTGATTGAAGTTTGTAGTGAAGGCTGATGACAGCCGTTGTGGACCGATTTACAAAGAATTGCAGCACCTTGCTCCAGACCTCCGATACCGTTTCCGCTCTAACAAACTGGGACAGAAAATGAGGGCTGATCGTGGATAGTAACCAAGAAGCTAGTGCACTGTCTTGTGCAACAAACTCCTCATGCAGTTCATTTGCCATCGTATCACCATTCTCATCCTCGATTGTTGCAGGAGGAGGACACGCCACTCCGGTTAACAACCGTTCCAGCCGATGACTGCGAACAGTCAACAAGATTTGTTGTTTCCATAGCAGGAAATTAGCTTCATCAAGAATGATGTTAACCCTCTTATTGGTGAAGGTTTTTCCAGCATAAACCTCCATGATTGAGAGTTTAGCACAGCACGCAAGGGAATCTCAGGAACGTCCGGTGAATGATACCATGTTAAGCAATGCAGAAACTACAACAATGGTGATAACAAAAATGAACAAGGAATGCATTGTTATTGAACCAGATTACTATACACCTAATTTAAACTTGTTATTTATAGCTCATTTATAACAACTTAACAAACCTAAAATTGTTTCCTAACAGCTTCCATATGATGGTTATCCACACCCATCATCATCTTTCAACTTGCATGCATGATATGCATGAACACTTCAACTCACGTACATGAGTTACTTTAACATATCTCAACAATGGTCTACACGAAAAGCAAGAACCCTTAGGGGTCGTTTGGTTCACGGCATATGAGATTATCGGGGGAATGAAATTCTCATTCCCCGTTTGGTTGGTCAGTAATCCTATTCCCGATAATCTTTTATTTCCAACAGTGGATTTTTTTGGATATATTACTGAGAATGTGATTAACCCCCTTCCCTTATGTATTGTTGGATTACCGGTGTTTTGGACTAAAACGACCTTAATTTTTTCCCAAAACTATCATTCTTTTGTCATTGAATAATAAAAATTCTACGAAGGTTAAATTACAAATTTATCCTTAAACTATTTTAGATTTACAAAAAAGTCTATAATTAAAATTTTATATGAAGTTCAGGGGTTAAAATAAAATTTTACCCTTTCATTAAACCTATTTATCTTTTCAATTTTGTAAAAAAATTATATAAATTTATGAATTTAAATTTTTTAAAGAAAATATATAAATTAATTATAGTAATGTTATAGTATAATTCAACTTGTTAAAAATCAAATATATAATAAAGATAATTTGATAAAATATACATTCTAATAATATTTTATTATTTTAATCAAACATAATTGCAATGATTACCGGTTTTCGCTTGGGAAACAATATTTTTTATATTGGGCTTGGTGTCAGGCGATTGATTTTCTTTAAGAGAAAGTTTGAAAAAATTAGAAATAAGAATATATTGTATGTATTCAAGTAGGAAATTCAATAGAGTAGATATTGTGAATATTATTTTTTGTAATTATTGGGGATAGAAGTTCACTGAATTTTGTATGTATGTGTTTGATTCGAATTCTGATTATATTTTGTAGCATTTTGTTATTTCGATAATAAAAATCTAATTTATCAACAAAAAAAAATAGTTTGACTCTTCTTCTCTAGTGGTTTATTTTCCCCGGAAAATTTACTTCCTTTTCCCAGCTCGCTCCATCTCAGCTTCCACTGTTAGTTTCATTTATTTATTTTTCTCTCCCTTCTTCCTGATTTTCATTTCTCTCTGTTTCATCAAAAAATATCTTCTTCGATTAGATTTTCTGGAGAATTTTTAGCCTTTGAATGTTAACTGAAAATTATCGCATTATTTATATCTTCTTAGTAATTTTTATAAGGATTCCTGGAAAATTTATGCTTCAAAGGAACTTTTTAGTTGCATATCTTTCATTAATTTTTTTTTCAGCTACTTTTCTTTGTTATTGGTTTATCCAGGAGAAATTTATGTAGCTGGTGAGTGGAGTAGAAAAGGGAGGAGAAATATTCATTGGAGGATCCGAGATTCAAGAGAGAACTTCAATAAGTTCTTATACTTTCTTTAGATTCTTTATTCGGTAATTAATTGTCAGTAAATATTTAGTTTGCTTGAGTTTGAATCCATATATAAATATATGGAGTCAGAAGTTTATTCACCGTCAGTTCCAAGTGATCCGGTGAAATGTTGTGATTGTGATTGTGCTACCTGTTCTTTGGTCGGTGAACATTTGAGTACTTGGTTTCGGTCCGTGAAACGAAAATACGATGAGTTTGAGACAACGAACAGGTTTTATGTTCCGGGCTTGGATCTTAACTTCAATGTCAAAGTCCAAGTCGAGAATGAGTGTGCGGCTTTACGGGAGATGGTTAGCAGCCAACAGGCCACTATACATGATTTGAATAGAGAATTGGAGGAAGAGAGAAATGCCTCATCATCGGCTGCTACTGAGGCCATGTCAATGATATTGAAGTTGCAGAGAGATAAGGCGGAGATCCAAATGGAGGCTAGGCAATTCAAGACTTATGCTGAGGAGAAAATGGTGCATGATCAGCAGGAGATAATGTTATTGGAGGATTTGTTGTATAAGAGAGAGCAGACTATTCAAGCTCTTACATGTGAAGCTGAGGCTTACAATCATAGGATGTTGAGTTATGGGCTTACAGAGGAAGAGGTCGATGGTGAGCGGGATTGGCAGATTCAAAACATGGCTGAGAACTTTGATGGCTCAGTTGATCTTCCATATGATTATCCACCTCCAAAGTGCAATCTGAAGGAGAATCCTGCTGCTGATGTTGAAGATATTGCGAAATATGCAGTTGGTGAGGCCCCCCTAGAACATTTATGAAATCTGGAACAAAGGATCTGCCAATTGGAGAGGAATCTGAGCAGCAGTCAGCTGAGTCAACAGGATGGATGTTTCCCTGGAACAAAGAATGTTTCAGAGAAGGTAATAGTTGGTCACTCTCCTAGGCGACCAAGTCATTCAAGGGGGTTTTCAGGTGATAGTTCAAACTTGTTCATGCCTAAAGAGATCAATTCGGAGTTTACTGGTGATTCTCCCAGGTTTAATTCCAGCTTCAAGAAGATGGAGTTCGTTTCAAAAATGGACATGATTTCCAGCTCAAGAAGAATGGATAATGCTTCAGAAGTTGGAGATGATATAAGTGACAGAGTTTATACGGTTGATTCAATCCATACTGGGGTGCCAAATGAGGGACCCTCCGAGCCTAAACCTGGAGTTGGAGATCATGATGATTATGGATACTCTCCAAGGGATACACTTGATCTGCCTGATGTTTGCGATCCCGATGTCAAGAAGCTTAACGCAAGGCTTCAGGCCCTTGAGGCTGATAGGGAATCAATGAGACAAGCAATAATATCGATGTGAACTGAAAAAGCACAATTGGTATTATTAAAAGAAATAGCTCAACATTTGTGCAAGGAAATGTGACCTGAAAGACAAGTGAGTTTAAGGAAGCCATCTATACTTGAAAACCTTCCATTCATGTCATTCTTAAAGGTAATATTTGTTTGAACAAAAAGTTCTTTTTTGTATGTATTCTACACCATCTTGCTCTATTATTGACCTTCTCATTCTGTTATATTTTGGATTATTCAACATCGCGATGTCTTATTCTTGAAACTTTACAATTTACTTTGGCTTTTTTACTAAGTCTCTCCATAGTTAGGGATGGCAATGGGTCGGGTTTTTGGGTCACCCGACCCGAATCCGACCCGAGAAGAAAGGGTCCTCCACTCGTGACCGACCCGACCCGAAATAATTAAGGTTTCACTCGACCCAACCTGAATATATGACTTAGAAACCCGACTCGACCCGACCCGAAATAATAAAAAAAAATATTTTTATTCAATAAAAACAGTGACTTAATTGGAAAAAATTATATATAGAGGGGTATTATTGTAATTATCCCTAAATATATAAGGTAAAATTATATATATATTTTTCGGGTCGGGTCGGGTCGAATTTTTTTCACCCTACACCCGACCCGAACAGTGCATTTAAAAAAATCCTACCCGAACCCGAAATTTTTAAAAAAATTCCGACCCGATCGAGTCGGTTCGGGTTGAGTTGCCATCCCTATCCATAGTAGTTGTTCCTTTATTTGTAGTGTTCTATACGATTGTTGAAATAGCTGTAATATATTATCCCAAAGGTATTTTTCAAGATGTATTGAATCTTTCCAAAATTAATTGACATTAAAACTGCCTACCTATAAGGTAGGTTGTAATATCCTCAATATCGGGTTTGTAACCAAAGTGTGAAATTTTAAAAATTCAATGACCAGATTAGATAAATTGAAAAGTGAAGGAATTAATTGAAAGATATTGGTCTAGGATGAATTAATAAATGAAGGAAGAGTAAAAGGGTAAAAGGGTCATTGAACAATGGGTAATAATTAAATAATTAAATAATTATGGTGGGTATTTTATAAACCCACGTGAATCATAATTGGGGAAACATAGTTCCAGATATTTCTCATCTTCATCTTCATCTTCTTCTCTTCTCCAACGTGAAGCAACCAAGCCAAGGTAAGTTAGATTTCTTTTGGTTAATCCTTAAAATTTAAGTATGGTTTTGGTTAAGGAAGCCTTAGGAAACATGATGATGAAAAGGGTTATAGAAACTCAAATATTTGTAAGTTATGAAGGATTAAAGATAAGAAGTGGATGAGTGAAATTTTGAATAAGAGGGTTTAAATGAATTTGGAGGTTGAATTTGACTTGTCATCTATGAGAATAAGAAGTTATAAGCGTTAGAATTAAGTTTGGATAACATGGAAAATTTGGTATGATTCTTAGCTTTAAGAATTTGGATGAAATATGGGAGATTATAAAGTGTTAGAATGATAGAAATTAGTTAAAGTTGTTATAGATGGGTTTAATAGCATAATAAGGGTTGTATACAAGAAAATTTGGGTGAAGTGTAGATGAATTTTCGGGTGAAAAAACCTGTTTTGAGCAGAGTGTATCGGTACCCTATGTATGTGTACCAATACCCTCTTGAACGAAAAATAACAGAATGCAATAAGGGTACCGATACCTCAAGAGGTTTATCGATACCCCCTAAAGGAAAAATTGAATATTGATTCATTAAATTTGTTTAAGTTAATTGCATCAAAGTATAAGGTTTAGGCTTCTGATAATCATCTTGAAAATTATATTTCTATAGATACAGAGCTTAAACGAGTTCCAGAACATTTGACAAGTAAGATTGATCGAGGGAAAGGGAAGGAAATATAGGTGAGTGCATATGCATAGCATGGTTATCTTAGCCTATTAAACTCTAGACTTGTGATAAGTCTAGTTCCAATATCATTGGTACATGATTACATTTCATATTATGATACATGACATAAATTCATATTATATGCATTATGTGAAAATGATCTAAGTGAATATGTATGAAAATGATCTAAGTTTATATGTTAGAAGTTACATGTCTACGCGATATAAACTATGTGAATTGTAAAAGCCCATGTTATGTAGATGAGAACTATAAGTATAGTTGGCATGCCAATAGTAAAGGGTCTACGCGGTCCTTCGGGATAATTCTACGTGGTCCTTCGGGACATATATGTATTCTTTGGAACATGTATGAGGTCTTTTGAGACACCTACTTGATCCTTGGTATATGTATATGATTCTTAAGGAATTTCTATGTGGTCCTTATGGACAAATCTTATATGGAACTACGGTGTATTTCTACGCGGTCCTTCGGGACAAATTCTACGTGGCACTTCGGTGCAAATTTATACGAGCTGTGGTGACAGTATAGTGCACAACCTCACAGTACTCACATACCTCAGGTTCTCATTATTATATCATGGGCCAGTGAACTTATTATATGAATCCATGATGGTTAATTTGTTGAGATTACATGTAAGATATATGGTTATGTAACTTGTATGGATTAAATATGTAATTTTTTCACACATCATCTCATGATGGCATTATCATTATATTTCATTGTCTTTATTATTATGCCTCAGTAAGTCGATGACTTAGCGTGTGAGTGTTTCACACGTAGGATCTGAGAAGATAGACAAGCAAAGTTAGACAGCTGGGACAACATTACTTCTACAACTACCAAATCAGAAAAAACTTAAATAGTATGTATTATTATGTGATAAATAGTTTGACATGTAAACAAAGTCGTTAAATTAAGTATGTGTGCTCTGATCGGGTTTTGGAATGTTTTAAACGTATTTATGTAAAATGTATAGTAATGGAAGTTTAAATTTTATGAGTTTTATATAAGTGGACGAAATTACTGTAGCAAGGGTATCGGTACACTGTAGCAGGGTATCGATACCCCTGTAGCATTCTGGAAAATTTTAGCATTCGGTACTGTTCACGAGTATATTACTGTTTACGATACTGTTCATTACTGTTCACAATACTGTTTATACCATATATTACTGTTCATAAAAACGTATTTTTCCTTAAATTTGTTATAACGAACATAATTCAACGATATATTATCATATTTTCTTGATATAAGTTCAAACGTTTTGTTATTTTGTAAGAATATTGTTTTAAAAAGTCAATGTGATATCTCGGACTCGTATCCGGGTTGGGGTGTTACATAGGCTATGCAGAAAAGAGTTACATGATTAATTACTTTGCTACATGAAGAATATCTGGTTGAATATCATCTGCAGGTCATTTCTTGCACCTCATCTTTCATCTTTTGTTGAATCAAAAGCCTGCCCCTTCTTTTTGCTACTTGTATATGTATCCTATACACACAATTGGAGTTGAATGGAGTAAGCTTTCATGAACAAGTTTGCTTCGTTTACTAATTTAATGGTATCAATTTTGTTCCACTTGTTTTCTTGAATTCTCGCCTGGAACCCTCTCATCTGAGTGTTGCTCCTAACATTGTTGGAAGCATCATCAATACAGCTGTTCTATGTTTCTCAATCTGAACATCATATTTCCACTTAAAATTGATCTTCTTTTGATTTTATTTTCTTTCAGTGGGTTTTGTCCTTTATTTTCTGGAGGCGGAAAACTCGTCGAAGCAAGTAAGTAGGATACCTGTTGTATAAATGGTTACTGCTGGACTTACCTATGTTTTAAAACTAGCATTTTTTTGTCTCAGTTAAATTTATCTAAAGGCTAGCATTATTAGGTTAAAAGTAACAAATTTGTTATTCCATTGTGCGGCTTTTTGCAGCATTTTAGAACTTGGCCATTAAACAATAGAGATGCAAGTGTAGGGAGAGACATGCACTCAGATACATAATTTTGTATATTCTCATATAAATTGGTTTATTGTATTCTATATTAGAAATTGATATTGAAGTTTATCAGCATATAATATCCTAGAGAAATGTTTGTTACAGAGTTCGGTTAATTTTTGCTCACATTACTCTCTGATTATATAGGTACCTGTATGGATTGTCACCAAACAATGTTGGGCTGCTAATGCTTCTGGACAAGGGTCGTCGACTGAGGCAGTGGAGATGTCTTTCGAGTACACAAGTGTGAAAGTAATGGGGTTTGCTGAGTGGGTATATTGTTCAAAGTGCTTTCGTTTTACATTTTTTTTGTTCTCTCACGATTGAATACATTTTGCTGTCTGATCAGCAAAACATGAATGCTGTGAGCACACTCGCTCATATGGTTTGTCGGATTTCAGTTTAAGGTATGATTCTATCGCCGATTTCCTGTATATTTCAGATTTTTGTTTCAAGTATGCTGTGTTTATGTCTTTCTAATTTGAGCAATGTTTAGTTCGTTGGAGTTTATTTTTGTATCTCCTTATTTTTTCAAGGAACATTTCTCATTTTTATTATTAATCTGAGTTGTCTATTTTTATTCATCCAACAATTTAAAAAAAATACATTTTCATTATGAATTTGAGTCGTCTATTTTTACCCATTCAACAATTTAAAAAAAATATAAAAGTAAAACGTTTTACATGAGGGGAACAGATCTTATATCATATGTATATATACCAAGGGAAGAGGAATGTATTTAAACTATTTTTAGTAGTTGCATCATCATATAATTTGCGGTTAAACTAAAGCATTGTTCGTGGTCTCTTTTCCTTTCACAATCCCAGTTTTTCATCACATTTCCCCATCTCAATCGATGTTTGTCACCCTAATTCAATATTCTCATTTGTCTTTCTTACGATGCCGTGAAGTGAAATTCTTAAAATAAATCATTGCTCTAAATTCATCAAGTAACCATTGATATGAAAAACTGGATCCTATTTTGTACCCATCTGGTTTTTGACCCTTCACATTTGTACTTTTAACAATTATGTGAGAATGTGATATCAATTACGGTAAATTGTGAGAGGTTGGAATTGTATACATTATTTTAATAGTAAAATACCACTGATTTTATATGTATGTTTATACACTGAACTTTCAATTTTATCAATCATACCAATGAACTTTAGTTTTCCTTTTAATTATGCCACTGAACCGTTAAATTGTTAATGACAAGATGATGTGGCTAACGGTTGTCGATGTGGTTGACAAATGTCGAAGTAGACATCTCACCAAAACAACATTGTTTTGTTGCGACTGTTAATGATTTAACGTCAAGTGGTATAATTGAAACGAAAATCGAAGTTCAATGCTATAATTGGCAAAATTTTACCTAAAGTTCAGTGATGTATAGTGTAGTTTACCCCATATTTTAATTGTGATAAATGTGGTATGAAAAAGTTGAGAGTTAATGAACTGCAATGAAATTTAGAATATTTGATGGTGATTTTGGATACTGGTAGCTTTGTGGGTCATTGTACTTGATTGAGGGGCGTTTTCTTACCTCCCCCTAAACCAGCCAAAGCTAGTGAAACCCAAAATCACCCTTTGCCTCTCTTTTTTCCTTCCGGTTTTCAAGGCTCAAGTTTGATTAATTTGGATCGACTTGGTTTATACATTTGACTGTAATGGATGAACCTCCCAATCGTTTATCGCTTGAACCAACCCTATTGATATCGATCCATTAGTAATCACACTTTGCCTTCTACTTTTGGAAGGGGACACAATATAAATCATTTCAATTTGTTTAGCAACACAATTATTTTAATCAAAGTTGAGGGGTCAACTTTCTTTTTTTAAATCCCTCCTACTCCTGAAAATAAAGGAAACATTAAGTATTGCCTCGAATTTTGGGTCTAATTCAATTTGACACTATAAAACTTAAAGCATAACTCTTATTTATCTATTTATATTTTCTTAGGATCCTATCTATTTTAAAATTAGATAAATTAAACTTTGACTTCCATTTTTTTAATTTAAATACTTTTTAGATTCTTAAAAAATTTCGAAATTAGACAAATGGTGCTCTACTTGTTTAGTTTCTAATTTAAAAGTGATGGATTAATAATTAGATATTGACCCCTTATTTATATTTGATCTGTTGAAGTTTTACCTTGATTTTATCCTTAGTTAAACCCATGAACTATCATCCTTCATGTTATTCATTTTTAATTTCAATTGTGTAAATAAGCAGTTTTAATTTTTGTCCCTCAGCCCGAATTGTTGATCGATAACCCACGACTTCTCATTAATATCGATTATATTAAAAAGGAAGTTATCATTTAATGATTTTATCTTTCACAAATTATTTAATAGTACAATTTTCTTTTACATAATAAAATAAATAAATGTCTAAACTTCTAGAAGATCTTATTAAAATAAATAATTATTTTAAGCGTAAACTACGTCAATGGTCACTAATGTTAGGGTAAGTGTTCATTTCCACCATTGATGTTTAAAAAGGCATAAATCGGTCACTAATGTTATCGTGTGTTACAAAATGGTCACTCGACATTAACAACTGTTAATAGGCGTGATGGAAAACACAGCTGGAACGTTATATGCTGACTTGGATCGTTGACAGCCACGGTGGAGAACCATTGAAATCCATTTGACCAGCGCTTGAACTAATATTATAATAATATATTGAAAATAATAAATATTTAATGAATGTTTAATTAATAAAAAGTTAAAGGGGAAATAAAGGGTTTAATAAAATGATATTATCTTATTCTAAACCTAAACAAACCTTTTTTTCTTCCATTCCTTTGAGAAAGAATCAATTTCAGAGAAAAGTGAGTGAAGAAAACTTAGGGTTTATAGTGAAGAAAAAATGAAAACCGTGACGAAAAAAGAGAACACAATGAAGATAAAAACGAGGAATACTTGGATTTAAGAGAAAGGGTCCATTGAAAGAATAAGAAAAAATTACGAGTTTGAAGTGAAGATGATACTTAACTGGAGGCTAAGACAGAGGGGGACAACGCCATGCTTTATGGTAAACTTCTTTTGAATTTGGAAGAAAATGTGAACCTAATTTTTTTTATAAAAAATTGTTTGGATTTTTTTCATATTTATGATTTTCTTGATATTTAGGGTTTAGATCTTTTGAGTTTGAGAGAAAAGGTCAATACCTTTGGATTTATGCTCTATTAACTGTATGATCCAATGCTGTTATAAAGTTTTGATATGGTCCATACTATATTAACTAGGTGTATGTTTTGTTGTTTGTTCTACTATTAAGTTATGATAAGCATATCTGATATGCTATTGTAAATTTTTTTATTATGTTGTGATATGTTGACTTTATGAGTGATATGTTTTGATATGATTTCATGTCTTAATACATGTACATTTTTTGTATGTGTGATATGCTTGTATTATTGTGGACCATTCAGTTTTATAAAATATTCTATTCTAAAAGTTAAATGTTATATTGTTTTGGGCCCTACATGTTTATAAACTGTATTGTTGTGGACCACATAGTTTTAAAAAATATTATAAATATTATAATGTTGTGGGCCATACATGTTTGTCAAATAATGATTAATGTTGTGTTATTGTGGAATTTTTAAGGATGATAGTTTATATAATAACTTAAACTAATTATTTTTAAAATGCTTGTTACATATCCCGAAGATGAGAAATTTACTGTTGTGTGTCACTATGGTGGAATGTTTGTTCATTCACCTAGATTGAAGTTCACTGGTAAAAGAATTGTATTTTTTTATCTATGTGATTGTGACACAATTTCCTTGCTTGACTTTTGTGAAATGGTGGAGCATAGATTTGTCCCTAGTCTTGTAGAACTATTCAGGGGATTACATCGGTACATAATTTACCTAGTGTTAGTTTTTGAGAACTTTCTTCACAAATAAAATATGAAGAACTATGTTTTATTTTTAAAAGGCAACTACATGTATTTATAGTGCATGAAGTCATGCAGCACACACCACTAACCAACCCTACAGTTGTACACTACCCTATTCAACAAAATTATAACAACCTACACATAATTCCACGCAACAACCATTGCTAAATATAACAAACCACGAGCTTTATCTATATGACAGCATGCTTCCTACTGTCTCAAGTCTCAAATGCAACATCGTTGACAACATTTAGTTTCCATCGAAACACATGAAAGTATGCTTTAGAGAGAGGCTTGGTGAAACAATCGGCGAGCTGATATTGGACAGGAACATAATTAACACATACCAATCCATTAGAAACTTTCTCCCGAACAAAATGAACATCTAACTCGACGTGTTTGGAACGGACATGAAACACTGGATTAACACTCATGGCGACTGCACTTGTATTATCACTCCAAATAACTAGAGTCTCAGAACATTCAACTCCCAAATCAATAATAAGATAACGTAACCACATAACTTCAAAGACAACATCAACAACCCCTCGGTACTCCGTCTCTGTGGTAGATCGAGAAATAAATCGTTGTTTTCTAGAGCACCAAGAAACAAGATTGTCACCATAATACACACAATACCCAGACACCTATCGCCTATCATCAATATTACTTGTCTAATCGACATCAGAAAAAGCACGTAGCACAAGGGAAATCGTAGATGCACTAAACATCAATGCATAGTCAAGAGTACCACATAGATAACGTAAGATACGTTTCACCGCTAACCAATGAAGTTCACACAGCTGATGCATATACTGAGCAACACACCCAACACTATAAGAAATGTCAGAGCGAGTATGACTAAGATAAAGTAAGTCACCAACCATACTCCGATAAACCTAAGGATCATCAAGAGGACGCCTAACATCATGAGTAAGTCTAAGCGACGAAAGCATGGGAGTAGAAACTGATTTTGCATTACTCATTCACACGACCCAACAATTCTCTAATATACTTGCGTTGGCTTAAAAAAGAACGTCATCTCTATGTTCAATTTCAAGGCCAAGAAAGAAACTTAATTCCCCAAGATCCTTCAACGAAAATTCTTTACCAAGCACGTTCACCATCTCATAGATCAACGTATCACAACTGCCTGTGATGACCATGTCATCAACATAGACAAGAATAAAATCAAAACGAACATCATCCCGTCGGACAGATAATGAAACATCAACGTGGGACTCAACAAAACCCAGACTAAGAAGAAAGGTTCGTAGCTTAGCATACTAATTAGGCGGGGCTTGTTTTAACCCATAAAGAGCCTTATCCAATTTGCATACCAATGGTTCTTCGATAGCAGATTGTTGCTTAAAACCTGGTGGTTGGATCATGAAAACATCCTCCACTAGCTCACCATTCAAGAACACATTGTTCTCATCAACTTGGTGAAGTTTCCAATTGTGGTGAATAGCCAAAGATAAGACCATATTCACCGTCGAAGATTTTACAACATGACTAAATGTGTCTCGAAAATCCTGAGTGGGAACTTGAGAAAACCCCTTTACTACAAGACAAGTTTTGTAACGCGCTACAGTCATCCAGATTTTTCTTTACCCTAAATAGCCACCTACTCCCAATCGTAACTCTATCCTTAGGTAATGGCACCAATTCCACGTCCCATTGGCAAGAAGAGCGTCGTACTCGGAAAAACAACTTTCATTCTGGTGAAGCAAGAGCCTGTTCAATCGTAGTTGGTTCAAGAGGTCAACTATCCATATTCATAACATGAAAAACCTTTGGTTTAAAAATTCCCCGTTTGCCTCGCGTGACTATCAGATGCACATTGGTGACAACCCGTGAAGAATTTACAACACCCAAATCTGTAGAAGCAAGCAACATATCAATATCATTTTGCCCAGAAATCTCATTAATTTCAGCGACCTCATTGGACGACACCTCTGCCACCTCACCAGATTCCTCGGCCAAAGCTTCTAATTCACATGACTGCCCAGGGGTAGCTGCCACATCACCAGACGCTGATGCACTAGAAGATGTTGAAGACTCATGCCGAACACTCTCACAATTACTACAATTCATATTACCGGTGCTCACATCCCCAAGCTGGAAACCAGTCACTTCATTACCACCAGTACGTAACAACGATGAAGCACCAGGAACAACCAGTAAATCAGAACACAAACAACCTTACTCCTTTAACATAACATTATCACAGGTAGAAGCAAACAGAAAAACTATTGCATCAAACACAACATGTCAAGATATATAAACACGCCCATTTTTTGCTAGACAAAGATACGCTTTATGTTGCGGACTATAGCCAAGAAATGTAAAAGGTTGTGATAAAAAATTGAACTTGTGAAAATTAAACGTACGTAAACATGGAAAACAATGACACCGAAACACCCGTAAGTGATCATATTTAGGAACCTCCCCAAACAATTTTTCAAACGTGTCAACACACCTTTTCGTCCTACTAGGATTCAAACTCCTAAAAATAGGATAGAATTTTACTAGGATTCAAACTCCTAAAAATATGATAGAGTTCTACTATGATTTAAACTCCTAAAGATAGGATCCACAAGCACTATAAATAGTCATTGTAACTCACTATTGTAAGACATGATTTATAGAAAGGAGTTGCACAAAAGGAACGCCAGAAAAATACGAGCAAAGAAAAAGTGATTTCGAGGCTATTGTAAACGATTCGAAGTAATAAAGGTGAAATCTTTTTTTATCTTTCGTTTGTTTCTCTTTACTCTCCACTTGCATGCGTTGTTAATCGTGTTTTCTTTGGAGAACCCCAAAGACAAATATTTTAGCCGATGACCTAGAGGGAGTTTTTTCGAAACTTTGATTTCAGATCTACGCTCCCTAGAGGCTATTTCGCAAAAACAATTTACATTTTTGGAATGAGAGTACGAAAATCTATCAAAAAATGAAAACTTTTTTATTTTTGCCGGTTTTAATCTTCAATGTTCTTTGACATTTACCCACTTAATTTACATTCCTTTCATTTTAATACCTTAATTAGTTTTTTTTTATATATATACATACTTGCTAATTTTATTTTTAATTTATCACTTTTTTAATTTTTCTCTATTTATATACGTTATTTCCAATATATATATTTATTTTCTTTGCATTTTTATTATTATTATTATATTTATTATTATTTTTACTATTATATTTTCCTTTTTATTCTACTTATTTATATTATATATGTATATTTTTTTATATTTTATTATTATTATATTTTTTTTACTTTCTCTTTCTTTTTATTATTCTTGTATTATTACTTGTATTATTTTTAAATTATTTATTTTGTTATATATATATATATATATATATGCGTATGTTCTTTTTAAATATTTTAGTTTTTATATCTATTATTAATATATATTTGGTTTTTTTTTTATTTTAAGTGCTATATTTTATAATATTATACATATATTTTTCTATTAATTTTCTATATTTTTTATTATCATTATATTATATTTATTTTCTTTTTTATTGATATTATTGTTGTTATATATACATTTTACTATTATATATATATATATATATATATATATATTCTACACAAGTTAATTATATCTACCTACTTTGTCTCCACCCCTCATCGTTTTTTTCTTCCCGTCAATTATACTTCACCAAACCTTACTTTCTTTTCTTCCCTTTTCGGTGTGATTGTCTTTTTTAACTACTTATTATCATTATTAGTATTGTTACTATATATATATATATTGTAATTATCTTTATTTGGCTTTTTTACCATTATATGTGTATATGTTCTTTTCGTCATTTAATTTATTAATTTATATATATTTACTTTTTTATTATATATATATATATATATATATTATTCGTACTTTGTTATTATTATTTTGTTTATTTGTTTTATTTATTTTCTTTTTCTTTTTTTATATATATATTTTATTATTTGTTTTTTTACTTACTATTTTATCTTTGCTTTCTTCATTTTATCATTTTACTTAATTTGTTTTTTTTTTCATTTTAATTTAATTAATTAATTAATTTCTTACCATTTTATCTAACATTACTTTTTTACTTTCTTAAGGGTACATTTTCAATTAATCAAATGTAAGTTTTGGATCGTTATTTTACCTTTTAATTTAAACTTTCAACTTTCTTAATTAAAGACAACTGGAAATTACATAGTACCGAAAGGGCGGTTCAAGGGTGCTAATCCTTCCTTGACCGTAACCGACTCCCGGATCCGACATATCACTGGTAAGACGCAGATCATGTAAGAAATAAGGTATCCGATCAACCCACTTTTCATAAAGTAAATGATCGGTGGCGACTCCCAATCCATTTTTCACGTCGAAGCCCAATTCCGGGGTATAATCGAAAGACGATTGCGACAACTTGGCGACTCCGCTGGGGAAACAAGTAAGTGAGTCAGGCTAAGGTAATTTCCAGTTGTCTTTTTTAATGAAAAAGGTAAGTTTAAATTTTAAGGTAACATTTCGATCCTTATTACTTACCTTTGATTATATATTTTTTTTCCGAGTAAATAGTTGTACTAACCGTTTTCTCAATGATTTCAGCCCTTACAGTCTTTTTTCATCTAAGGCTCTAAACCCGAGCTCCGAACCCGTTTTAAGTGGGGGTGAAAGTGACGCATTCGTGTGAATTTATTCACCGTATATGCCTAGCAAGTAGCCTTCGGGATTCATATACCTTATGTCTTCGTGTGAATTTATTCTCCGTATAGACATAAGGGAATGTGTCCTCTCGAGTTTAACTTAGTCCACACAAGTCTATGATGGGTTTAAGACTAAGGGTCTGGCAAGCCCAAGGGGGCACCAGCAAGGAGAACTCGGGTACCGTTTTTTTAAAACCTAAACCAGGAGATTTTGAAGAATTAGAGCCTACCCCAAAACCTCATTTCAAATCCTATGATGCCAGAATTATTTCATGCTTTACTTTCTGTTCAAAGCATGCGAACTAGACAAATATGCGGTTAGGATTTGTTTGAAAATAGCATGCAGGATAGAGATCATGTCCGAGTAGGAATACTAAGCATGTTCGGGTAGATATCATGTGGGGTAGGATTTTTCATTTTATTATTTTGATTTTCCTCACTATTTTTTTATTTTGTCCTCTTTTATCTTGTTTTCATCATTTGCATCATAACAAGAGGCCATTAATCCCTAAAAAGATGTTTGTTACACAAAATAATATGAATTAATGAATAAAGGTGTTGTAATACAAGAGATTAAAAACCCCGAGGTACGACTATGGTCCGAGAAGACTCAGAAGGAAAAGGGAGACAGTCTTCAAGGAAGCTATGTGTCAGAACTGGTTAGCTACGCCTCTATTAGCCTAAAGCAGAACGACGTGCAAGAGCTTCGGGACATCTGGGGCAGTTGGAAGAATGATTGGAAATAGAAGTTCAGTCAGCGATATGGTGACATTGCACTTTTGCTTCATGTTAAGACCGGTGAGCCTTTAATCAGAGCCTTGGTTCAATTCTGGAACCCGGGATACAGTTGCTTCACTTTTAACCAAGAGGACATGGTACCTATCATCGAGGAGTATACTACACTATTGCACTATGAAAGCATTAAACTGGAGCGAGCCTACCTCAAACACATCAAGAGTCAGCCTTTCAAGAACAGACTGGCTAAGATTGCAGGAGTTGATGAAAAGTGGGTGACTGACTGACTCCGAAACAAAGGTAACGGGCAAGGAATTCAGTGGATCCACATAAGGAAACTAATGAATGACCACCCTGATGAATGGAAGACTATAGAGCTTTTTTGCACTAGGTCTGTATGGCTTGATCATCTTTCCGAAGATTTTGGGATGCATTGACGCAGCCGTGGTGGAACTATTTGAGCAACTTCCGAAACGAGTCAACCCAGCACCAACCATTTTAGCTGAGACCTTTCGGTCTCTCAACCATTGCCGAAGAGTTGACGGAGGTAGATTCATTGGATGTGTTCAGCTCCTTCAAGTCTGGATTCACAGCCACTTCTGGAAGACTAATTGGGTTGCCTACCACCGATTTAGCACTACGTATTCACCTTTGAGAGAGTTCATCACCATGAAATGGCATGAAGGAACTTCAAAAGAGAAGTGGATGAAAGTCTTCACTCATCTATCAAGACCGAGATATTACTTGGAAATCCCGTTTAGAGCTCGAAGATTTGAGAAAGGGGTATCAAGATAAAGTCAAGAATAACTCCAAGTTGAAAGTGGCTTCTAAATACTAGAATGAGAGAGCTTAGAAGGAACCGATGAAGACTGCCCAGAGGCACTTAGCAGGCAGTCAGCATCAAAACCAATGCTTGAGAATCCGGATGGCTGATCTGGAGAAACAACATGAGAGAGATGGCAAAACAATAGCTGAGTTAGAAGCTATTGTAGATGGGTTCAAGAAGTAACAAGCAAGCTTTAGATAGTGCTCTTCGACGGATGTTTACAGTGGCGTTTCCGTTGGGATCAAGTACAACAAAGGGTGAAGGCCAGAGACGCAGTCATCCGAGACTTCCTGGATCAAGTACAGAAGGCAGCTCGCCATCTACACGGCCTGGCAAGGGAAGCTGGAGTGGTCCAACAAGGCATACAACTAGTGACAGATGAAAACAGAAGACTTGTCAACCTGCTGGAAGCTGTTCGGGGTCTAGAGGATTTAGTCCGAATGTACCTTTGATTGTTTTTATATCTCTTACAAGATAAAACATTTTTGTCGAAATAAGGATTATTTATAATAATGGACACTTTTCTGGATCAATGCCTCGAACATTTCATGCATTTTTTTCATTTTGCGTTGTGCATCTACATTTCATTTTTAAGCATTTTCATAAACATGAAATTTCTTCATGAAGGATTTGATGAAGTGGTTTTAACCACATGACACCACATGAAAGCAAGATTGTAACATCAAAAGAAAAAAACTGAAAACAATACAATGAGAGCCTAATCAGTTGATTGTAGGACAAAGCCTACCAGGATGATCTAAGAAAAGAATCCCCATATCCTAAGGGCTACGATGTTGAAGCTGTTAGCTCTTACCACATAAGAAGCCCCAAACATTCCTCTGAAAACTGTAAGGCGCTTGCCGAAGAAGGGGGCATGGCATATACCATTTGCACTTAGATGGTTGTTTTGTTTGAACACGTCTTTGATCTTTCATGTTTACTTAATCTTTTAAATGATTGAATTTATGCTGCTTTCTAAGGTGGAGTAATTGAACAAATTTTAATCTTTAGTTCTTCGAATCTTAAATGAATTAATGATTTTTTAATTCTTCAAGAATTATAGATTTTTGACGTATGGAAAGATTAGACCTTTCTTACCCTGTCTCAAACTCCAGAATAAAATATCTTGATTCTTTGCCCAAAATAACTCGTGGTCATTACCAAAAGACAAAATTTTGACATTACCTCCTTTTGAAATTCTTGAACATTGCCTTTATTTTTTGATACACTCATACCTTTCTTTGAGTCAATAAGATCACACCACTGTCTTTTTTAGACTCAAAAATAACCTTTCTTACCATTAAAACCCAAGGCATTGAGTTGTTCATTTTAACATGAGCATTCTTCTAAAGAACCAACTTGGGGCATTTCACGAGGAGCCTGAACATTGAGACACCTGGGAAAAAAGAAGAAGAATTCATTCGAAATAATTCTATCATACATTAATTACACTGTTTTCATGTGAATAGAGTTAATCTTGAAAATCTATCCCCCTGGGGATACCTCTTCTGTGAAGATTTACATATATGAAATGATGAACGACTTTTTTTCTTTATCCCTTCATAACAGGAGAAAAAATATATCCCTTGTGTCCCCTTTTGAGCCTGTAGTATTTTTCTTCTGATTCAACCCTAACCAAGGATCACCCTCCACACTGGGGGGCAAGGTGGAAGAAATATGCTCACATGAGCGAAGACATTGATTCAGATGAGATACCAAAAGGTGAACCAAATGCCAAGTGCGAAGATTCAATCAGAACAAAAAGGGCAAAAACAAAAAAGAAAAGAAACAAAAAAGAACAAAAATCAAAAAGAAAAAGGGACAAAAAAGCACATGCAAAGATTCCCTAAAGACAAATGGTACATCAAGCTTCAAACTATACGATTGATCAAGCACATTCATTCCCGAATCACTGAATCACTTCACTCGAAGATCATAGAGCATCAAGAGAGAGAAACATTTTGAGCAAGATTGAAGGCATCAGAATGAATTGATCCTTGGTTCAACACCCTGAAACACTTGTTTGGGCCTATTTATCATTTTCTTTCATAACCATGAACCCTGGCCTACATTACGTGCCTTAAAAGTTCATTCTAATCATACATGGATTTCTAAACAGAAGAGACTATCTTCAGATTTCATCCCGCCCATTAGGATTAATCTTTGTTTGCAAAAAATAATGTAATCAATGCATGGTTGAGAAAAATAACAAAGGGGGGTTCAAGACGTAAATCCTGAATAACGTCTTGAAACCAAATGAGGGTTCGAGTTGAAAACCTGAAAAGGCAGCTCGAATATAAAAATTGTGCAACCGAGCCGATCACACAAATTCCTTGATAAGGCATCACACAATCCAAATGTGACTATGAAAGCTGGGAGTCGGAGAACACTTCCAGTAGAGGAGCATGCAAGCTACCCCATCAAACCTTTGAGCATCAAATGCCAAACCTTTGAGCATCGAATGCCAAACCTTTGACCAAACACAATAACCTGAGACCTTTTTATCATTTTCTTACTTAACCATTTCCCAAAGATAGCTTTGATCTTGGCACGTGTCAAATAGCTATAATTTATTGAAGGATTAACATTATAATTAAACATTTGATATCCAATGAACTCTAGTTTTATGATTCGTCTCAATTGTAAAATCGTGAAAGAGACAATATTTTCAAAACTTTTGATTAAACATTCTTCGAAACACTTTATTGATATTTTCAGAACTTTGAAAATAAAAGAGAAAGAAAAACATTTTTTTTTCAAACAAGACAGTCTCTCTAGAGTGGATCTTGGTAAATGACATGTGACTCTTAGACACAAAACTCATGCTCAGAATCAATGCTGAAGCAAGAAATGAGGAACATTTGGGGCATCTTTGAAGATTCAACATCAAATATTGGGGCATCATTTGGGGATTCAACATCCTAATGCAAATTATCAGACCTTTTTCAGGAGATAAAATATAACCAATTCATGTTACATGCATCTTATGCATACATTTTAGAGCATCATATTTATCATTTTCCACATACATAATTTTTTGCAGCGTTTAGAGTCAAGTTTCGACTTCAAGACGAAGGATACTCGATTCAAAAGCATCTTTAAAGATTCATGTTGAAAGTTTCTCTCGAAACAACACAATTTGCTCGAGAGTGGATTTCAACTTCACGACGAAGGATATCTAGCTCGAAGCCAAACTTCACAATAAAGGGGTCTCCACGGTTTCAACTTCACGGCGAAGGGAATTGTATCCACCCGCAACATACAATACTTGGATTTCAATTTCACGACGAAGGATATTCAAGTCAAGGCTCAACTTCACAACGAAGGGGTCATCCGCGATTTCAACTCCACGACGGAGGATATCGTGCCACTCGAGACAACACAAGTTCAACTTCACAACGAAGGGACGACTGGTTGTCAATAAACAACTTCCCAATTTCAGAGCCAATTTAAACTTCACAGCGAAGGATATTGGACTCCAGACAACGCAAGTTCAACTTCACGACAAAGGGACCGCTGGTTGTCAACAAACAACTTCTCAATTTCAGAGCCAATTTCAACTTCACAACGAATGATATTGGACTCCAGACAACGCAAGTTCAACTTCACGACGAAGGGACCGCTGGTTGTCAATAAACAATTTCCCAATTTCAGAGCCAATTTCAACTTCACATCGTAGGATATTGGACTCAAGACAACGCAAGTTCAACTTCACAACGAAGGGACCGCTGGTTGTCAATAAACAACTTCCCAATTTCAGAGCCAATTTCAACTTCTCAGCGAAGGATCTTGGACCCAAGACAACACAAGCTCAACTTCACGACAAAGGGGCGGCTGATTGTCAACAAAATTTCATTTAGAGTCAATTTCAACTTCACAGCGAATGATATTGGACTCGAGACAACACAAGTTCAACTCCACAACAAAGGGACGACTGGTTGTCAACAAATAATTTCCCGGTTCCATAGCCAATTTCAACTTCACGACGGAGGATATTGGACTCAGAACAATGCTACTTACTTGGATTTCAACTTCACGACGAAGGATATCCAATTTCAGGCTCAACTTCACGACGAAGGGGCCACCCGCGGTTTCAATTCACGACGAAGGGAATCGTGCACACAAGCATCATCCATCTTTAGATTGGATTTCAACTTCACGACGAAGGATATCCAACTCAAAGAAGGAGTATCTGTCAACAAAGACCTTGAGTTCGACTACGCTCAGCTCCAAGGCACATCATTTACAGCATAACTCAAGGCTAGAAGAGTTATTTGCCATCAAAATTATCGAGTTTGATTCCATTCAGCTCGATGACACATCAATCGCACTACTTTCCGAACTACGGCTTCAATTTCATATCATTTCAAGATGAACTCGGCTTCACGACGGAGGAGTCATCCGTAACTCAATTCGACAGGGAGTTATTGAAACATCAGAGTCAATTTTCAACTCCACCAAACAAAAAGTGTGTCTTTTAATCTTTTCCCTATCCCCGTTACATGACTATGGGCAAAGAGGGGCAGCTGTCAACACACCTTTTCGTCCTACTAGGATTCAAACTCCTAAAAATATGATAGAATTTTGCTATGATTCAAACTCCTAAAAATATGATAGAGTTCTACTATGATTTAAACTCCTAAAGATAGGATCCACAAGCACTATAAATAGCCATTGTAACTCACTATTGTAAGACACGATTTATAGACAAGAGTTACACAAAAGGAATGCCAGAAAAATACGAGCAAAGAAAAAGTGATTTCGAGGCTATTGTAAACGATTCGAAGTAATAAAGGTGAAAGCTTTTTTTATCTTTCGTTTGTTTCTCTTTACTCTTCACTTGCATGCGTTGTTAATCGTGTTTTCTTTGGAGAACCCCAAAGACAAATGTTTTAGCCGATGACCCAGAGGGAGTTTTTTCGAAACTTTGATTTCAGATCTACGCTCCCTAGAAACTATTTCGCAAAATCAAATTACATTTTTGGAATGAGAGTACGAAAATCTATCAAATTTTTTTTTTTTTGCCGATTTTAAACTTCAATGTTCTTTGACATTTACCCACTTAATTTACATTCCTTTTATTTTAATCACTTAATTAGTTTTTTTATATATATACATACTTGCTAATTTTATTTTTAATTTATCACTTTTTTAATTTTTCTCTATTTATATACGTTATTACCAATATATATATATATTTATTTTCTTTGCATTTTTATTATTACTATTATATTTATTATTATTTTTACTATTATATTTTCCTTTTATTCTACTTATTTATATTATATATGTATATTTTTTATATTTTATTATTATTATATTTTTTTACTTTCTCTTTCTTTTTATTATTTTTGTATTATTACTTGTATTATTTTTATATTATTTATTTTGTTATATATATATATATATGCGTATGTTCTTTTTAAATATTTTAGTTTTTATACCTATTATTAATATATATTTGGTTTTTTTATTTTAAGTGTTATATTTTATAATATTATACATATATTTTTCTATTAATTTTTTATATTTTTTATTATCATTATATTATATTTATTTTCTTTTTTTATTGATATTATTGTTGTTATATATACATTTTACTATTATTATTATTATATATATATATATATATATATATATATATATTCTACACAAGTTAATTATATCTACCTACTTTGTCCCCACCCCTCATCATTTTTTTCTTTCCGTCAATTATACTTCACCAAACCTTACTTTCTTTTCTTCCCTTTTCGGTGTGATTGTCTTTTTTAACTACTTATTATCATTATTAGTGTTGTTACTATATACATATATATATATATATATATATATATATATATATATATTGTAATTATCTTTATTTGATTTTTTTATCATTATTTGTGTATATGTTCTTTTCGTCATTTAATTTATTAATTTGTATATATTTACTTTTTTATTTATTATATATATATATTATTCGTACTTTGTTATTATTATTTTGTTTATTTGTTTTATTTATTTTCTTTTTCTTTTTTTATATATATTTTTTATTATTTTTTTACTTACTATTTTATCTTTGCTTTTTCATTTTATCATTTTACTTAATTTTTTTTCTTTTCATTTTAATTTAATTAATTAATTAATTTCTTACCATTTTATATAACATAGCTTTTTTACTTTCTTAAGGGTACATTTTCAATCAATCAAATGTAAGTTTTGGATCGTTATTTTACCTTTCAATTTAAACTTTCAACTTTCTTAATTAAAGACAACTGGAAATTACATAGTACCGAAAGGGCGGTTCAAGGGTGATAATCCTTCCTTGACCGTAACCGACTCCTGGATCTGACATATCACTGGTAAGACGCAGATCATGTAAGAAATAAGGTATCCGATCAACCCACTTTTCGTAAAGTAAATGATCGGTGGCGACTCCCAATCCATTTTTCACGTCGAAACCCAATTCTGGGGTACAACCGAAAGACGGTTGCGACAAAACAGAGATACATCATGTAACACCTTGGTCAGCAACCTATTGATCAAATGCACAGATGCCACGACTGCATATGACCAAAATTTCAAAGGTAACGATGTTTGAGCCAACAAAGTGAGCGCCATATCAACCACATGTCAATGCTTGCGCTCAACAACACCATTCTGTTGTGACGTATGCGGACATGTCACACAATGCACCACACCACCGTCTTGAAGTACCTTAGACAATTGATGGTACTTTCCACACCAATCATTTTGAACTTCTTTTATGCAAACACCAAATTGAGTATCCACGTAACAAATATATCCAAGTGTGGCGAGAATAAGTGTTCACAAACGAAACATAGTATTAAAAACCATTAGATTATATATGTGGAGGATCCCAAAGATCCCTGAAAACCAACTGAAATGCAACAACATATTTTGTTTGTAAATCAACAAAAGGCAATCGGTGACTTTTTCCCTTTTGACACGCAACACAAACATGTTTATTCAAGTCATTTCTAAAAGGAACATTACACAAAAGACTCACTTTTAGTAACACTTCATGAGAATGATGCCCAAGCGTCTATGTAACACATCATAGTCCAAGTGAGAAGCACAAGCAACACTTGATTCAAACCGACTAGCACCACGTTGAAGTAAAGCAGAATCAAATTTATATAACCCTCCATCTTCTCGTTCTTCAAGCAAGATCGCCCCAGAAACTTCGTCACGAACAACAAAACGGTGAGTATGGAACTCCAAAAATACGCCATTATCTCTAGTAAGCTTAGACACTGAAACAAGATTTTTAGTAATGTTTGCACATGAAGTAAATTATTTAGATGCAAAGTGCGGGAAGACGTAGCTATAGATGAACGACCAACATTAGAAATACGCAACCCATTGCCATCACTAATAAAAAGCTTACCGGGACCATTGAATGACGTGCTATCCCCAACGATCGTTGCATCAGTAGTAATGTGGTGAGTAGCGCCAAAATCAACACACCACAGGGATTGTAAACTGTTATTCGGTCGTGAGAAATTGGCATCCCGACCATGTTCACCCATCAAACCAATAGGAGAAGAACCATTTCCTCCATAACAATTACAACCACGCCCAACACCGCTAGAGGTATATTGTCACAAGTTCGCAGAGGTCTGACCAGCACTGGACGTAACACCCAGAGTCGCTGTTACACCCACACCCGGAAACGACTAATCAAAACGGTACCAGCAGCGGTCAACCAAGTGACCAAGCTTACCATATAGTTGGCACTAAAAACGAATGCGACCACGACCCCATCCCCTAGGAGAACCATGAAAAGCACGACCACGCCCCTGCTGTGAACTTGACCAAGTTCACTGACCATCACGAGCAGTTTGATCCGTACAAGCAGATTGATCAGCACAAACTGATGTACGAGCAGTATGACGCCAGACAGAATAGTGATTATCCTGTAGGCTAGCTCCGACAGACGATTCACAAGAGAAAATTCGCCCAAAAACCAGAGAAAAAAAGTCTCTAGGGTTTAATAAAATATTATAAAATCAATAACTGTCAAAAGCAGTCCACAAGCCGGACTGTTATAGCTAAAAAAATCGTCTTTATTCGAATTTTGCCAAAAATAGCAAAAATCGTATTTATTCGAATTTTGCCAAAAATAGCAAAATCCCGAAAATCACTCTAAATTGAAATTCGAAATAAAATAAGCAATCTCCCAAAAATCCGGTCTAAATCGGATTTAAATTGACTTCCTAATTAACAATCGAAATATTACCATAAATAGTAAAAAATAACTAAATCTAGTGATTCGGAGGGGAAAACGGCAGAATTTGAGGTTGAAAAAAAGGCCACATGGATTACCAAAGTTATGGCCAAAAGACTGAAACATACTCAAAACGACCCCAATAAGGAACATGTCACAATCAATTCCCGCCTTTGCGCTGATCTGCCAACTCATGGTATCTCAGCGCCATCAACGTGCAATCTGACAGCTCAGCATCATCTGTCTCAGATCCCCCTGCATCACAGTATTACCAGGTAATTTGGAAATAGACACCTTCGCCATATTTGCACTCATCTGAACACCATTTATTAAATCAAAGTTCTGCAGGTGTGTTTCAGCATCCTCAAGCAGTGAAACCATGTTCGCAAGCGAGAATGACTCACAAAGGGTCGTGATAACCACCACGAACGGGCGATATTCATGTGGGAGACCATTGAGAACGGTCACAATGTGTTCATAATTCGACACCGGCGTACTACAAATGGCTAAAACGTCACATACTTCTTTCACTTGAGCGATGTAAGAACGCATATTAAGATCACCCTTCCTCATAAGCTTCAACTTGTAATGTAGATTCATATCGGTCATCGACGATTTGCTTGCAAAGAACCCAATGATCTTGGACCAAATGTCAGCCGCAGTTTCGGCACCAACAAGATAAGGAAGAAACGATGGACAAACCGTCAACAAAAGTCGAGAGGCCAACGCACTATCTTGGACAACAAAAACTTCATATTTATCATTCTTCACTGTTGAACCATTATCAATAACCACAGTCGAATTTGGTGACTGAACGCCACTGGTAAGGAGCTTTTCCAGGCGATGAAGGAAACTACACGTATTTAGAAGTAATACTATACTGTAAGTGTTGGTACTGCTGTAAGTGTTGGTGCAGAAATGAATAATGTTGAAAGGGGTAGTGTAGAAGTAGGCAGCGTTGAAAGTGACAGTGAGAAAGAAATGTTTAGTGGTAAAGAAGTTGTGATAGAAGATGAAAACAATGGTTCTAAAGAATCAAGTTCTGATTTTGTGGGAACGATTGGTGAAACTTCTTTTGATGAAGAAGAAAATTTACCTGGTATGTTAGAGGAGAATGTTATAAATATTTTAGGGGACATGGGCAGTCATGAAGACGTGGGTAGACATGATAAAATGTTTGAATCTGATTTTGTTAATTCAGACGAATTAAATATTGACATAGAATCTAACCCAGATGTTCTTTCTTTTCTCGAGTTCAACAAAAAGATTGATATAGAGAACCCTAAATTTCAAAAGGGATTATTGTTTTCTAGCAAAGAGGTTTTAAATGAGCAGTTAGGCAATATGGGAGGGTGAATAGAATTATCGTGTTGTTTAAAGTTAATGAAAATAAAGGATTACAAGCAGTTTGTAGAGAGGATTGTCCATGGAAATTATGGCATCCCCGTGCTCCTATAATGGTTGTGATCCGAGCAGTTGGAAGATCAAGACTTATGAGTTTAAGTACACTTGTGCTAAGTTATTGAAAATAAGAATGTATTTATAGGTTCATTGGGGTTAGATATATTTATAAATTCATATCTGATATGCAATATTCTTTGAAATCCCTCAAACAAGATATAATGAATGATTATGGAACTTATTGCTCTGTAACTAAATGTGATAGGGTTAGGGAGCATGCCTTAGAACTGATTCAAGTAAACTGAAAGAACAATATGAAAAGATTTATGAATATTTGGTTGAATTTAGGAATAAAAATTCTAGAAGTACAACTAATTGCAAACTAGACAATTGACTATTTCAAATAATGTATTTCTGTTTTTAAGCTTGCAAAGAGGGGTTAAAGATAGTTTGTAGAAGGATTATCATCCTTGATGGTTGTTTCTTGAAGGATTATTATGTTGGTTACTAACTAGCTGTAGTTGGTATTGATGCTAATGGTGACATCTATTCTATAGCATATTCTGTAATGGAAAACGAGGACTAGTATTTATGGGCATGGTTTTTGGACATTCTCGAAAAAGACTTGGACATTTAAAACTCATAGGGATGGTATTTTATGTCTGATAGATAGAAGGTTATGTTATTAACTGGCTGAATTTATTATAAATTCTTCAATATTTATAATACTTATTTATTAATTTATCCTCTTAATTTTGTAGGGACTTGTTGAAGTTGTGCACAACTTATTCCCTAATGATGAAGCCAAGAACTGTGTAAGGCATATTTATGCAAACTTTAAAAAAAATCACAAAGGAAAAACTCTGAAGGATGCCCTATGGAAGGCTGCTAGAGTACACTTTTCCACTACCACTAAATCTGACATGCTTCTCAATAACCTTTATGAATGTTTTAACAAGGTGATCTTATTGTAATATTGTTTTTATTTATATATTACTTTTCCATATACTGCTAACAAATTATATATTGTGAAGATCATTTTAGAAGCCAAGGACAAGCTCATCCTTACTATGATGGAGCTTATCAGAACCAAAATCACGAGGACAATTATTTCCAAATATGAAGCTGTTGAAAAGATTAATAGTGTTTTATGTCCAAATATCCAAAAGAATGTGAAAATTATAATTGAACAAGCAACTAAGTAACTATTTATATATTGTTTCTATATTTTTATTTACTTTTTCATATTTACAGGTGCTGGGCTACACATGTTGGAGGGCTAAAATATCAAGTTAAATATGGATCAGGGCACCAACATGTGGTAGACATGGGCTCACACTCAAGTTTTTGTAGGAAATAAGACTTGACATACATCCCATACATCCATGCAGTAGCAGTCATGCAACTACACAATGACCGACCTAAAAGTAATGTTGATCAATGCTACTACAAATCCACCCAACTCATAATATATTCGAAATTCATTTATCCTGTCAAAGGTGAATTGCTCAACTGTTTAAATATTCAAGAACCTTCTCCTTTGCCCATTTGTATTGTACTAATTTTCTAAACCTTCTTCTTCATTAACATGTGCTAAGCAATGGACTCCTTTCACTAACATGAAGCCCATTTTGCCTCCAGCATTGAGAAGATCACCTAGAAGGCCAATTAACAAAAGAAGGAAGAAAACTGATGAAAAAAACAATAATGGACTTAAACTAAGCAAGAGAAGTTCGCTTGCAAACTGCTCTAAGTGTGGAAAACATAGACATAATAAGAAGACCTGTAAAGGAGAAGTTGGTCGCAATAGGAGACTAAACCAACATGAAGTTGGATCCAGCCAACGATATGCAACTCATTAACAACAAACTCCACATAGGGTAAACTAGTCATCCCACAAATCAAATCCAAGGCAGCATCAAATAAGGCACAAATTACCTACAAGGAGGCCACTTAATCCACCTACAACAGTCCGTTGAATGATGCCACCACCACCTACAACAGTTCATGCAATGTTTGCCAGTCAAGAATCTTATACAATTCTACCATTACAGCATAACATCCATAATTACAAAATAACACCCTAATAATTCATCTGGAAACACTTAGAAACTGCCATTACAAAAGCTTTAATCTACCATTGAAATAAAAGCCTTAAAAATTGCCATTACAAAAGCTTCAACAAAAAATTTCACTCACAGAGATAGAAAATCAAAACATTCTTCATTTGCTAATCCAAAGCTTGAATAGACATAAAATCAAGACAATAAGTCAAAAAATTCTCTCATTTCTTCTTTCTCTTTCCACTTTTCTCAGTTTCTTCAACAACCCTAAACACGTATATTTTGCCCTAGGCACCATGGAAGGATCCATCCAAACAAAAAAAGACATTTTTAGTCATTTTCTTTCCATAATTTTGGTAATCAAAGAACCTTTTCCCACAATTTTCATTGGTCCAAGCAGTGACCACCATAGCTGGTTCTTCATAGTTGCAAAGTAGAGCTTCCATGGACTCTTTCATCTTCACCTTAGCTAGGTTTTCTCTAAGGAATTTTATGAGAAATTTTAAACAAAAGATGATATGAATGAAAATAAATAAAGGTTAGGGATTGAGTTTTATTTAAAGGGGAAGAGATGATCATTGCAGACATTTCACTCTCCACTGTGGCAATCCAAGTCAGCAGATAATGATCTAACTGTGTTTTCTGTCACGCCTATTAACAACTATTAATGTCAAATGATCATTTTGTAACAAATGAGAATGTTAATGACCGATTTATGACTTTTTAAACATCAATGGTGAAAACGAACACTTACTCTAACATTAGTGACCATTGGCATAGTTTACCCTTATTTTCATGGATAAAAAGTCAGGCGTCATTTTGGAAAACTTGTGGCTCGTTTCCAATTAATTATCTGAGTATAAAAACAAGAATAGAGAGTTTAAAAATTCAATAATTACTGCTAGTCGTGGATTCGTATGTTATATTTTGGTTGTATTACACCCACAAAACATCCTCTGGTTTCGTTTCTTATTTACTTCTTTTAATGGTTACCCTAAGAAATAGCGAGCAACAAGTCAAAGGAACCCCCCTAAAAATACCAGAGATCCCAGGAACATGATCTGTCTTAAAAAAAGATAAAAATTTATTCATCTGTTTTTTTGTTGGCCTTTCCAGACTATCTTTGTTAGTTTGATTTCACTGTTCGTATTATTCTTTTAAACCTGAACACGTTCATTGAAACGAAAACAATATAGCATCAATAATACCTCCTTTTGTATTTGACTTATTTAATCTCAGGGTTTCAAAAAAACGATATGCGATCTTGATTTCGTCTACGATATAGCGGTTTCGTCGCCGTCCGAGTTACCCGTTACACCCGCAATAACGACCGCGACGGCTGCAATCAAGGTAAACCCGAAATGACCGAAAACGCGACCGCAACCACGATTTGAAACCTTGTTTAATGTCTCATCTGATAATCCTTAAGACCCCTACCGGTACCGTCTACCGGCAGCAACCACTGCTGCAAAGCCATTCCACGTCTTCCGGCTTCGACCATGGCAGCCAAACCGTGATCAGAAGCAACAACTAGAGGAAGAGTGCCAACTTTGGGGAGTTTTGCGGGGAACGACGGCCGAGTGTGCGGCGGTTTGTTGTTGTTTCCCTTGCTGGATAGCGAACCTCCTGGTCTTAGTGATTTATAAAGTCCCGGCAGGGCTTTGCTGCCGTGCTTTCCGGCTGAAACGGCGGTGGAAGTCGCAGAAGAAAGGGTTGTTTGGTTCGAGGAATGGTGAAGATGGAGAATTGAGTAATGAGGGAGTGGTTTGTGTTAAAGATATTGTGTTAGATGTGAAGGTTTGCGAGGAAGAAGATAAAGCTTTGTTTGAACTTGAAGAAGAGATGTGGGAGAAGTTCGGTGGCACTGGCTTTTGGCGAAGTCCTCCTCACACAGAAACATAACCACCCACCACTCTAATTTAGATGTACAACTTTCAATTCAAATTGTATTTTTTAAACCTCTTAATTTGAAACTTCTCTTATTTTTTATTTTAAATATGTTTTAAATCTTTATTAATTTAAAATAAATCTGATATTCTATTTTTAATTTAAATATTTATTAGTTTTTTTTAAAGATGGACGAATTAAACTCCAACCATCCGAAGTAGGACTGCAAACGAATCGAATAAACATGGAGTATGTTCATGTTCGTTCGTTTAACTTTAATAAAACAAACAATAAACTAGAACAACTAAACAAACGGAATTTATTGTTCGTGTTCGTTCATTAAGAAATTTACTTATTCGTGTTTGTTCATATTCGCTCGTTAAAATAATAAACAAATATAAATGAACGACGTAAAAGAACACAAACGAACGAATAGAAACGAACAGAAACAAACAAACATAAAATTATTTGGATTTATATTTGAGAAGAGTTTTTTTTTCTTTCCAAATATTTATATTTTCTTTAATTGATTTGAATATTTTTATTTGGGTTTAAAATTAATTGAGTTTTAAAATATTAATGGGTGGTTAAAATTTATTTTTAATATTTTAAACGAGTCTAGAGATTGTACTGAATATAAATTAACGAACATAAATGAACATAAATGAACGAACATAAACGAGAACGTTCATGAACGTAAATGAATGAACTATCCCTTTGTTCGTATTCGTTCATTTAATTAAACGAACATAAAATCTTGTTCATGTTCGTTCGTTTAATAAATAAACGAACATACAAGAACTTTCTCTGAACGCTTCACGAACGATTTACTGAACACTTAGTCTGTTTACAGGCATAATCTGAAGTAAGTGAATTGAGCCGCCCTTCGCGAGAAATAATAAATATTTCTTTAACAGAAAAATAATATTTTTTTCTTTTTAAGTTTATAATATAAGATTTACGGTTTAAGATTTAAGCTTTAGATTTTAGGGTTTGAAGTTTAGGATTTAGAGTTTGAGCTTTAGAGTAAGGTTTTAGTATTTGAGATTTTGGGATTTAGGATTTAAGATTTGAAATTTGGGAAAAAGGAGATATTGTTGTATTCTGAGTTAAAAGATATTTATTTATGGATTATAAATTTTAATTAAATTTAAATATTTTATTTATTTAAATCTAATGGTTATAAATTAGTGTAAAACTTATTAGTTTTACATTATATTTATATATATATATATATATATATATATATATATATGATCCACTTATAATATGAAAAACTAATAAGTTTTACACTAATTTATAACTATTATAGATTTAAATAAATAAATGACTTTAATTAAATTAAAATTTATAATCCATAAATAAATATTTCTTTAACTCACAGTAAAATAATATTTTTTAGGATTTAGGTTTACGATTTATGATTCAAGGTCTAGGGTAGGTTTTTGGGTTTAGGAATTGAGTTTTAGGATTTGGGTAAAAAGAGAGATTGTTTTATTGTGAGTTAAAAGATATTTATTTATGAGTTATAAATTTTAATTAAATGTAAGTCATTTATTTATTTAAATCTAATTGATATAAAATTAGTATAAAATTTATTAGTTTTACATAGTGTAAGCAGATTTGCTCTTATATATATAGGGTTAGGATCCAATTACATAATGTATAACTAAAAAGTTTTATACATTTTTAGGATTGTTAGATGAGAGGAATTCAAATACTGAGATTAACAGTAGGAAATGAAAATATATTCACTCGGAAAAAAACAAGGAGTTAATCTTTGCATTTAGTTTTCCCTCATCTAACGATCCTAAAAGTTTTACATTGTATAATTTTTTTAATTTTACATCTTTTTAAGATCGTTGGAAGTGCTCCTATCATACAAGGAAAATCAAATGCTGAAATTAACTTTCTATTTTTTTATTTGTTGGGTGGAAGTGCTCCTATCATACAAAAGAGAATCACCTTTAGTTGATAAATTTTTAAAAAGATTGGTGGGGTGAAAGGGAAAAGTTTTATAGGCGTTTTTCTCGAAAAATCACTGGTGATCGGTATATTTACCGATCTAACACCGGTCAGATTATATTTCCTGATCTAACACCCGTAGCAGTAAAACGTGCCCCCTGCCCCGCGCTATATGTTGATTTGGCGCCACGTGGGGTATAGCACGCCCCCTGCCCCGCGCTATACGCTGACATGGGTTACACGTGGGTATAGCGCGGCCCCTGATCCGTGCTATATGCCTCGTAGGGGTATAGTGCAGATCAGGGGCCGCGCTATACCTGGATATCTGACACGTGGGGTATAGCGCGGTACAGGGGGCACACTATACCTTTAATTACCCACCCGTTCACACTCTAATCCTCCCTATAAATACCCCCATCCTCAATCACTTTCATCACACCAAATTCTCTCAAATTCTCTCAAATATTCTCTCTGTTTAAGGTATATTTTATAATATTTTAATATTATGTATTTAATTTATTTAAGTATTTTACTTTATTTAATATTTTACTAATATAATTCTTTTGCATATATATATAATGGAAGTCAGTCTACTTCGCTTGGATGGAAATCATATATCTCGACACTTTGCTGATACGGTAACATTTTAACGTTTTAATTTAATTTAAATTATTAGTAATAATTAGTTGATTTATTTAATGCATGATTATTAGATTAAGAATTAATTTTTATAATTATTTTTTTTAGGAGAAGGACCGTGTATTAGGTCATTTTATTATAAATCTTAAGTTAGTGATACCTAGCCGTGTCTTGTCGTCTTTAGTAGAGGTTGGATTTGGTTACATAGGTAGATATCAGGGTCATTGTAAGATAGAACCAGATCTTATTTCTGCCTTAGTAGAGCGGTGGAGGCCGGAGACCCACACATTCCATCTTCCATGCGGAGAGTACATGATCACGCTTGAGGATGTTGCTATGCACCTGGGGCTTCCGGTGGATGGAGATGTGATATCATGGATAACTTCCGGTTCTTGGACTACTTTGTGTCGGGATAATCTAGGACGTGTCCCGAAAAGTTTTATCGGAGGTAGGATACCGTTAAATTGGTTAGATGCCAATTTTCGGGAGTTGAGCGCAGACGCCTCTGAGGATGAGGTTAAGATGTATGCACCGGCATGCATATTGTAGTTTATAGGAGGGTTGTTGATGCCGGACAAATCGCGTAACCTAGTTCACTGCATGTGGTTGCGACATCTTAGCGACTTTCGTCTCGCCAGATCATTCAATTGGGGCTCGAAAGTTTTGGATTTGTTGTACAGAGAGATGTGTGGAGCCACTGACTACAGGCGTAATGCTATCGGCGGATGTCTCCTACTGCTGCAGTCTTGGGCATGGTATTGATTGCCCTTTTTATGTCCCGTTGTGAAGAACTCATTCGTATTTCCACTACTTCTGAGGTAATTATAAAATTGATTTTGTATATTAATAATTTTATACAGCGTATAATAATTTTTTTTCCTTAAATAGGTGGTCTACTGATAGGAAAAATCATCAGGAGCTACCAGATGATTTAGAAAATATTAGGGTGTTAATTGATCAGAAGGTTGGCACATAGGTATGAATTTTAATGTTTAAAAATCGATTTTAGATTATAGTTATATAATTAAATTATTATTTTGATAAAAATTATATATTATATGTTTTAGTTTAAATGGGTGCCATATTCTACTGATGATGTGAGGGCGGATAGCGATTGTCCCTCTGATCTGTTATGCGACCGTCGAGTGGCACTCCACTGATCGCGTGCTCCGGCAGTTTGGTTGTTTTCAACCAATTCCGGAAGCACCTCGCAATATGGACGAGTTGCATAGCTTAGATAGACGCGGCAAGACAGATACAGATTTCCTGGTGAGGCATCATGAGTAGGTCGTGTTGTGGGAGGATCGACATCGGCGCCTTCCACGTAGAGAGCCCATTTTTACTGACTTTTTGATGTATGTTGAGGCTTATTATGAGTGGTTCAACAGTAACGGGAAACCGTTTCTACTTCCCAAGGATGCACGAGGGCAGACCTTTCCACAATGTAGACAGAGACGTTCACCGACACAGCACCATCGTCCCCCGACTCATGAATGGAGAGCAGTTGCTTCCGGTTCATCCTCAGCTGCACCAGCAGGACCTTCACAGCAGCCACCTCAGCCATTTATGATGCTGCAGCCATTTATGATGCCACAACCATATATGATGCCTCCATCGCCTTTCCATTACCAGATGCCACCGCCGCCACCTTCACCTGGTTTTATGACCCCACTGCCGCCACCGTCACAGATGACCCCTCCTGGAGGCTATTATGGGTATATGTTTACAGATCCGACTTAGGGTTCATATGCTGGATATTTGGCGGGTTCAACCTCATCACCCATGGCCGCAGCACAGACATTTACCGGGTGAATTAATATTTAGTTCTAAGGCATGCTCCCTAACCCTATCACATTTAGTTACAGAGCAATAAATTCCATAATCATTCATTATATCTTGTTTGAGGGATTTCAAAGAATATTGCATATCAGATATGAATTTATAAATATATCTAACCCCAATGAACCTATAAATACATTCTTATTTTCAATAACTTAGCACAAGTGTACTTAGACTCATAAGTCTTGATCTTCCAACTGCTCGGATCACAACCATTATAGGAGCATGGGGATGCCATAATTTCCATGGACAATCCTCACTACAAACTGCTTGTAATCCTTTATTTTCATTAACTTTAAACAACACGATAATTCTATTCACCCTCCCATATTGCCTAACTGCTCATTTAAAACCTCTTTACTAGAAAACAATAATCCCTTTTGAAATTTAGGGTTCTCTATATCAATCTTTTTGTTGAACTCGAGAAAAGAAAGAACATCTGGGTTAGATTCTCTGTCACTATTTAATTCATCTGAATTAACAAAATCAGATTCAAACATTTTATCATGTCTACCCACGTCTTCATGACTGCCCATGTCCCCTAAAATATTTATAACATTCTCCTCTAACATACCAGGTAAATTTTCTTCTTCATCAAAAGAAGTTTCACCAATCGTTCCCACAAAATCAGAACTTGATTCTTTAGAACCATTGTTTTCATCTTCTATCACAACTTCTTTACCACTAAACATTTCTTTCTCACTGTCACTTTCAACGCTGCCTACTTCTACACTACCCCTTTCAACATTATCCATTTCTGCACCAACACTTACAGCAGTACCAACACTTACAGTATAGTATTACTTCTAAATACGTGTAGTTTCCTTCATCGCCTGGAAAAGCTCCTTACCAGTGGCGTTCAGTCACCAAATTTGACTGTGGTTATTGATGATGGTTCAACAGTGAAGAATGATAAATATGAAGTTTTTGTTGTCCAAGATAGTGCGTTGGCCTCTCGACTTTTGTTGACGGTTTGTCCGTCGTTTCTTCCTTATCTTGTTGGTGCCGAAACTGCGGCTGACATTTGGTCCAAGATCATTGGGTTCTTTGCAAGCAAATCGTCGATGACCGATATGAATCTACATTACAAGTTGAAGCTTATGAGGAAGGGTGATCTTAATATGCGTTCTTACATCGCTCAAGTGAAAGAAGTATGTGACATTTTAGCCATTTGTAGTACGCCGGTGTCGAATTATGAACACATTGTGACCGTTCTCAATGGTCTCCCACATGAATATCGCCCGTTCGTGGTGGTTATCACGACCAGTTGTGAGTCATTCTCGCTTGCGAACATGGTTTCACTGCTTGAGGATGCTGAAACACACCTGCAGAACTTTGATTTAATAAATGGTGTTCAGATGAGTGCAAATATGGCGAAGGTGTCTATTTCCAAGTTACCTGGTAATACTGCTCGTACATCAGTTTGTGCTGATCAATCTGCTTGTACGGATCAAACTGCTCGTGATGGTCAGTGAACTTGGTCAAGTTCACAGCAGGGGCGTGGTCGTGCTTTTCATGGTTCTCCTAGGGGATGGGGTCGTGGTCGCATTCGTTTTTAGTGCCAACTATATGGTAAGCTTGGTCACTTGGTTGACCGCTGCTGGTACCGTTTTGATTAGTCGTTTCCGGGTGTGGGTGTAACAGCGACTCTGGGTGTTACGTCCAGTGCTGGTCAGACCTCTGCGAACTTGTGACAATATACCTCTAGCGGTGTTGGGCGTGGTTGTAATTGTTATGGAGGAAATGGTTCTTCTCCTATTGGTTTGATGGGTGAACATGGTCGGGATGCCAATTTCTCACGACCGAATAACAGTTTACAATCCCTGTGGTGTGTTGATTTTGGCGCTACTCACCACATTACTACTGATGCAACGATCGTTGGGGATAGCACGTCATTCAATGGTCCCGGTAAGCTTTTTATTAGTGATGGCAATGGGTTGCGTATTTCTAATGTTGGTCGTTCATCTATAGCTACGTCTTCCCGCACTTTGCATCTAAATAATTTACTTCATGTGCAAACATTACTAAAAATCTTGTTTCAGTGTCTAAGCTTACTAGAGATAATGGCGTATTTTTGGAGTTCCATACTCACCGTTTTGTTGTTCGTGACGAAGTTTCTGGGGCGATCTTGCTTGAAGAACGAGAAGATGGAGGGTTATATAAATTTGATTCTGCTTTACTTCAACGTAGTGCTAGTCGGTTTGAATCAAGTGTTGCTTGTGCTTCTCACTTGGACTATGATGTGTTACATAGACGCTTGGGCATCATTCTCATGAAGTGTTACTAAAAGTGAGTCTTTTGTGTAATGTTCCTTTTAGAAATGACTTGAATAAACATGTTTGTGTTGCGTGTCAAAAGGGAAAAAGTCACCGATTGCCTTTTGTTGATTTACAAACAAAATATGTTGTTGCATTTCAGTTGGTTTTCAGGGATCTTTGGGATCCTCCACATATATAATCTAATGGTTTTTAATACTATGTTTCGTTTGTGAACACTTATTCTCGCCACACTTGGATATATTTGTTACGTGGATACTCAATTTGGTGTTTGCATAAAAGAAGTTCAAAATGATTGGTGTGGAAAGTACCATCAATTGTCTAAGGTACTTCAAGACGGTGGTGTGGTGCATTGTGTGACATGTCCGCATACGTCACAATAGAATGGTGTTGTTGAGCGCAAGCATTGACATGTGGTTGATATGGCGCTCACTTTGTTGGCTCAAACATCGTTACCTTTGAAATTTTGGTCATATGCAGTCGTGGCATCTGTGCATTTGATCAATAGGTTGTTGACCAAGGTGTTACATGATGTATCTCTGTTTTGTCGCAACCGTCTTTCGGTTGTGCACCGGAATTGCGTTTCGACGTGAAAAATGGTTTGGGAGTCGCCACCGATCATTTACTTTACGAAAAGTGGGTTGATCGGATACCTTATTTCTTACCTGATCTGCGTCTTACCAGTGATATGTCGGATCCAGGAGTCGATTACGGTCAAGGAAGGATTAGCACCCTTAAACCGCCCTTTCGGTACTATGTAATTTCCAGTTATCTTTAATTAATAAAGTTGAAAGTTTAAATTGAAAGGTAAAATAACGATCCAAAACTTACATTTGATTGATTGAAAATGTACCCTTAAGAAAGTAAAAAAGCCATGTTATATAAAATGGTAAGAAATTAATTAATTAATTAAATTAAAATGAAAAGAAAACAAATTAAGTAAAATGATAAAATGAAGAAAACAAAGATAAAATAGTAAGTAAAAAATAATAAAATATATATATAAAAAAAAGAAAAAGAAAATAAATAAAACAAATAAACAAAATAATAATAACAAAGTACGAATAATATATATATATATATAATAAATAAAAAAGTAAATATATATAAATTAATAAATTAAATGACGAAAAGAACATATACACATATAATGATAAAAAAATCAAATAAAGATAATTACAATATATATATATAGTAACAATCTAATAATGATAATAAGTAGTTAAAAAAGACAATCACACCGAAAATGGAAGAAAAGAAAGTAAGGTTTGGTGAAGTATAATTGACGGGAAGAAAAAAATGATGAGGGGTAGGGACAAAGTAGGTAGATATAATTAACTTGTGTAGAATATATATATATAATAATAGTAAAATGTATATATAACAACAATAATATCAATAAAAAAAGAAAATAAATATAATATAATGATAATAAAAAATATAAAAAATTAATAGAAAATATATGTATAATATTATAAAATATAGCACTTAAAATAAAAAAAACCCAAATATATATTAATAATAGGTATAAAAACTAAAATATTTAAAAAGAACATACGCATATATATATATATAACAAAATAAATAATATAAAAATAATACAAGTAATAATACAAGAATAATAAAAAGAAAGAGAAAGTAAAAAAAATATAATAATAATAGATTATAAAAAATATACATATATAATATAAATAAATAGAATAAAAGGTAAATATAATAGTAAAAATAATAATAAATATAATAGTAATAATAAAAATGCAAAGAAAATAAATATATATATATATTGGTAATAACATATATAAATAGAGAAAAATTAAAAAAGTGATAAATTAAAAATAAAATTAGCAAGTATGTATATATATAAAAAAACTAATTAAGGGATTAAAATGAAAGGAATGTAAATTAAGTGGGTAAATGTCAAAGAATATTGAAGATTAAAACCATAGCTTATTAGGTGAAGATCGGGTGAATTAATATTTTCCTGCATGTTGCCTATAAAACTTGGTGTATTTCCCGAAAAATTACCGGTGATCGGTATATTTACCGATCTAACACCGGTCAGATTATATTTCCCGATCTAACACCCGTAGCAGTAAAGCGCGCCCCCTGAACCGTGCTATATGTTGATTTGGTGCCACTTGGGGTATAGCGCCCCCTGTACCGCGCTATACGTTGACATGGGTTACACATGTGTATAGCGCGCCCTCTGATCCACGCTATACGCCAGGTAGGGGTATAGCGCAGATCAGAGGGCGCGTTATACGCCACGTAGGGGTGAATTATATTTAACGCGGTCTCTGGTCCGTGCTATATCTTTTATCTGGATAATTACATATAGCGTGGTGCAGGTACCGCGCCTTATATGGTTATAAATACACTCCTCCGCCGGTTAAATTTCTCACATCTCCTCGCATCTCTCCTCTCAACTTATAAATTAATACAACAATTCCGTCAACGAGTAATAATTCTGGCAATCTTCTCATATTTGATTTAGAAAGTCGTGCGATTTTTCGTTATAAGGTAATTTTGTTATAATTTTTTAATTATACTTATTTTTTATTATCATTATTTGAAAAAATATTATACTAATTATTTTCAATTAATTTTTATGTTTGTAAAATTGTAAAGCGGAAGCATACGTCGAAATAGTTTTGCGGTGCAGGTAATAATATAAAATTATATTATTTAAATTATTTACGTTGATATGTAAAAAATTTATTGTGTTATATTTTCGTTCATATATAATTTATTTAATCAGGTTTGTTTCAGTTATTTTTTTGCAGATATAATATTGCCGCACTTTTAAACTCAAAGAATGGTGCAACTTTCAGCTATTGTTTATTATGATGGTGAAATTCGAGAAGATGAAACTGGCGTTGTTTTCGTATCAAATGAGCGTGTTAAAATATCATTCAAGAGAAACATAACTCTTGAGGAGCTGGTAACGAAGATTTCGAGGAAGATTCATGTTGAAAGTAGTAGAAGAATGTCGTCGTTGCAGTACAGATTTCCAACATCATTGTTGCCATTAACTTATACAGCGTTCGAACTTTCGAACAATGATGATGTTCAAATGATGGTTGAAGCTCAAAGTAATTATTCAGACGCCGCTATTGAGATGTATGCATATTTTGTTCAAGTGCGTACTATTCGGGGTCAATCATTAGGCTCCCACTATGGGCTGGCTGAACAAGTTGACAGCCCGACTATAGTAATGTGTAATGATTTTAATGCCATAATGAGGAGACATTCATCCGCAACTACTTACGATATGTACCGAGGTGGGTCCACGAACAATTCGTATGGCAACACCGTGTCCAGTTCAAGGGGAAGACATTCATCTGCAAATTTCTTTGACCTTAATATGGAGATGTCATCGACGCAATAATCTGTGCAGTTTCCATTTGACACGATGGCTTCAAGCTCTAGGGGGAGGCATTCGACTGCGAGCTTTTTCGATCTCAATGTCGATATGCCTTCTAGTTCAAGGGGAAGACATGCAAGTAGTAGGTTCTTCGACCTAAATGTGGAGCGCATAGAGGAATCATCATCTCTACCAGAAGAACCGCTTCGTGAGCCTGGTGCGGTTGGTGCTGAGACCAGACTATTCATTCACCCAGAATCACCGCAATTCAACTCCGATGATGATGATGTATATGAAGTTCCAGGAAATGTGACACAAACTGACCCTCCTGCGCACATGTATGAAGCTGATTATGGTGCAATGTATGGGCCAGAATTTGCGGATATGCCTCATCTCGATGACTATGGATATTACTCATCAATAAATAATGGTGAGTTATCTTTAGGCATGGAGTTTTCAAGCAAAGAAGAATCGATGATGGCTATCAAAAATTATAATATCCGTAATTCTGTTCAGTCTAGAGTCAACCGATCGATGACCGAAAAATATGTATGTTACTGTGCCCGACGCGAAAACGGATGCAATTGGATGGTTCGCGTATCGAAAATGAAGAGGAAAAAGAACATATGGGAACTAACAATATACAACGGTCCTCACACATGTTGAGCTGGAGGGGTCAACCAATATCATCCCAACTTGGACTCTGAAATGATATGCCAAGCCATCATGCCCATGGTAAAAGTAAGATCTTATATAGATGTTGCAGTGTTGATTTCAGTTATACAATCGCAGTATGGGTACACTGCCTCCTATAAAAAAGCTTGGTTGGCAAAACAAAATGCCATTGTCAAACTTCATGGCGAATGGGATGCATCTTACAATGAACTTCCAGGTTGGTTTAGGATGGTGTGGACGTTGAATCCTGGGATAATTGTGGACTTCGAAACCTCCTATGCATACCATAATGATCGAGTTCTTCGCGATCGAAGCCAATTCTACCAGGTTTTTTGGAGTTACCCACAGTGCGTTAATGCTGCCAAATACTGCAAGCCTATGGTCCAGATCGACGGGACTTTTTTGTATGGAAAATACAAGAAAGTTTTATTATTGGCAGTTGTCCAAGATGGCAATCGCAACATTCTTCCAGTTGCTTTTGCTCTTGTCGAAGGAGAAGATATAGATTCTTGGGCTTTTTTCCTCCGAAATTTGCGTGCACATGTTATCACGAGGGAAAACATTTGTGTCATTTCAGATTGCGGAGCTGGGATCAAAGCAGCAATGGAGTCTTTGGGTCCAATGTGGCAACCACCCTATGTCCAACATAGGTATTGTCTCCGACACATTGCTGCGAACTATCATGGAAGGTACAAGAAGAATGATGAGCGTCAATTAATTGTGCGCATAGGTAAGTGAAAGCAAGTTAGTAAGTTATACATTTTTTGATCATTTTAATTTTGCAAAGAAAGCAAGTTAATAAGTTATACATTTTTTGATCAAGTTACGAACTACTTCCTCGAACGTTTGAATCAATGCTTCAAGATTTACAGGCAAAGAATGAGGAATGATACGATTACATCATCCCCATCGATAAAGAAATGTGGACAAACACATATGATGGTGGATATCGATATGGACACATGACGACCAACTTGGCTGAGGCAATCAATTCAACCTTAAAGGGTGCACGTCACTTACCTGTAGCGGTTTTGGTAAAAACTATATATTTTTGTTTGGGGGCGCTTTTTGCGAAGCTCGGGGGACAAGCTCAAACCTGGATGCAAGGCGGTCATGTCTATCACCCTAGATTAGTTGCAGATCTACAGAAAAAAATTGATGCATCAAATGGAATGTCTGTAACAAGCTTCTCTAGAAGGCAAGAAATGTTTCGTGTCACAGAGTTGCTGCGACCTCTTCAAGGGATTGAAGCTGTGTCGTTAAGAGTAAATCTAAGGGACAGAACGTGCGACTGCGGGTTTTTTCAAGCTCTGAAGTATCCATGCTCTCATGTGATAGCAGCATGCTCGCATACACGTCAAGACTATAACCATTTTCTGGATCCCGTATACCTACTATCTGAAGTTTTTAAGGTATACGAATTTGAGTTTCCCCCCATAGGTAATGACAAAGACCCTGATGTGGTTCAAGATTAGCTTCCGATTGTACCAAATCCGAGTTTATTGAGGGAGCGTGGTCGTCCATAATCCAATAGAATTCATTACGATATGGATATTTGAGAAAGATCTAGACAAGACAGAAGATGTGGGCATTGTAGAAACCCAGGACACACTAGAAAAACATGTCCACTTCTATTGTCATCAAGTAACAATTGATGAGGAAATGATGTATTTGTTTATCAAATAATAATTCTTGTATTTTAATTTGCATTTACTTCAAGTTAATGACATTCGATAATCGCTGATGAAGATTAAAAAAACGAACACAATCATTAAATTTTATCAAACTAATAACAATTTGGTATTTAAATACAACAAACTTACAATAAGAATTAAATGGTAAATGATAACCAAATTACAATAACTGATATTAAATGGTAATAAACAAAATTAACTGAAATATATTAAAAAAATCCAACAAATTTAACAAAATAAAGTAAGTATTAAATGAGAAATAATAAAAAAGTACAATTAAACAAAATAAAGTAAATACAAATATAATAAAATATATATATCGATGCATGCGTCGCGGATGTGTTCCGCAGGGCGGTGGCTGTCGGTCTCGAGGAGGATTTCTTCGTATCACTAGTTCTGAATCCTCGCTGTCATCGTCGTCAACCTTAGCAAGTACATTAGGTTGATGAGGATATGATGACAATGAAGCACCTCCATAGAATAAGGACCTTGGAGGTGTATGACTGACTATCCCACCGGCCTGCGAAAACTGGAAAACTGGGAACACCCAGACATCGCTGAGTGTGAAAACTGTACAGGAGGTGTCTGTGCTACGACCATGGGTGATGAGGTTGAACCCGCCAAATATCCAGCATATGAACCCTAAGTCGGATCTGCAAACATAGACCCATAATAGCCTCCAGGAGGGGTCATCTGTGACGGTGGCGGCGGCGGGGTCATAAAACCAGGTGAAGGCGGCGGCGGCGGCATCTGGTAATGGAAAGGCGATGGCGGCATCATATATGGTTGCGGTATCATAAATGGCTTCGGCATCATAAATGGCTGCGGTGGCTACTGTGAAGGTCCTGCTGGTGGAGCTGAGGATGAACCGGAAGCACCTGCTCTCCGTCCATGAGTCGGGGGACGATGGTGTTGTGTCGGTGAACGTCTCTATCGACGTCGTGGAAAGGTATACCCTCGTGCATCCTCGGGAAGTAGAAACGGTTTCCCGTTACTGTTGAACCACTCATAATAATCCTCAGCATACATCAAGAAGTCAGTAAAAATGGGCTATCTACGTGGAAGACGCCGATGTCGATCCTCCCACAACACGACCCACTCATGATGCCTCACCAGCCAATCTGTATCTGTCTTGCCGCGTTTATCTAAGCTATGCAACTCGTCCATATTGCGAGGTGCTTCTGAAATTGGTTGAAAACAACCAAACTACCGGAGCACGCGATCAGTGGAGTGTCATTCGACGGTCGCATAACAGATCAGAGGGACCATCGCCATCCAAACATCTGATGGACCCCTCAACTCAGGTGGGATCACCGCCCTCACATCATCAGTAGAATATGGCACCCATTCAAACTAAAACAAATAATATATAATTTTTATCAAAATAATAATCTAATTATATAACTGTAATCTAAAATCGATTTTTAAACATTAAAATTCATACCTATGTGCCAGCCTTTTGATCGATTAACACCCTAATTTTTTCTAAATCATCAGGTAGCTCCTGATGATTTTTCCTATCAGTAGACCACCTATTCAAGGAAAAATATTTATTATACGCTGTATAAAATTATTAATATACAAAATCAATTTTATAATTACCTCATAAGTAGTGGAAATACGAATGGGTTCTTCACAATGGGACATAAAAAGGGCAATCGATACCATGCCCAAGACTACAGCAGTAGGAGACATCCTCCGTTCGCATTACGCCTGTAGTCAGTGGCTCTACACATCTCTCTGTACAACAAATCCAAAACTGCTGAGCCCCAACTGAATGATCCGACGAGACGAAAGTCGCTAAGATGTCGCAACCACATGCAGTGAACTAGGTTGCGCGATTTGTCCGACATTAGCAACCCTCATATCAACTGCAATATGCATGCCCGTGCATACATCTTAACCTCATCCTCAGAGGCGTCTGCGCTCAACTCTCGAAAATTGGCATCTAACCAATTTAACGGTATCCTACCTCCGATAAAACTTTCCGGGACACGTCCTAGATTATCCCGACACAAAGTAGTCCAAGAACCGTAAGCTATCCCTGATATCACATCTCCATCCACCAGAAGCCCCAGGTGCATAGCAACATCCTCAAGCGTGATCGTGCACTCTCCGCACGGAAGATGGAATGTGTGGGTCTCCGGCCTCCACCGCTCTCCTAAGGCAGAAATAAGGTCTGGTTCTATCTTACAGTGACCCTGATATCTACCTATGTAACCAAACCCAGCCTCTACTAAATATGGCAAGACACGGCTAGGTATCACTAACTTAAGATTCCTAATAAAAGGATCTAATACACGGTCATTCTCCTAAAAATAAATAATTATAAAAATTAATTCTTAATCTAATAATCATGCATTAAATAAATCAACTAATTATTACTAATAATTTAAATTAAATTAAAATTTAAAATGTTACCGTATCAGCAAAGTGTCGAGATATATGATTTCCATCCAAGCGAAGTAGACTGCCTTCCATTATATATCTGCAAAAAAATATTAGTAAAATATTAAATAAAGTAAAATACTTAAATAAATTAAATACATAATATTAAAAATATTATAAAATATACCTTAAACAGAGAGAGTATTTGAGAGAATTTGAGAGAATTTGGTGTGATGAAAGTGATTAAGGATGGGGGTATTTATAGGGAGGATTAGGGTATGAAATGGTTGGGTAATTAAAGGTATAGCGCGCCCCCTGTACAGTGCTATACCCTACGTATCAGATAATCAGGTATAACGCGACCCCTGATCCGCGCTATACCCTTACATGGCGTATAGCATGGATCAGGGGCCGCGTTATACCCACGTGTAACTCATGTCAGCGTATAGCGCGGGGCAGGGGGTGCGCTATACCCCACGTGGTGCCAAATCAGCATATAGCGCGGGGCAGAGGGCGCGCTTTACTGCTACGGGTGTTAGATTGGGAAATATAATCTGACCGGTGTTAGATCGGTAAATATACCGATCACCGGTGATTTTTTAGGAAAAACACCATAAGCTATCCCATTGTATTCAATGCAACAATCTTATTATTTGTTTCGACGTCAATGGAGGAAAAAGCTTGAACGATTATGAGATATTGAGCATATAATTATAGAATACTGCCAGCTGGTAGAAGTTTGCGTGAAATGGAAGGAAATTTGTTATGATGTTGAGAGGTTGTTAGCCTGGTAGAGGGTATGTTAGCTGCTAGCTAGTCATTTCCTATTTATTATAACTGTGTATAGCTTTTACTATATGCAGTAGTGAATATGTGAAATTATTTTTTTTATTTTCTCTTTCTTCTCTTAGCCTAAACCCTAATGAGTATACATAATGTACAATATGGTATCAATTGCTTTTGACATGTGTACTGTGAGGTTTTTCTTTTATCTCGCTCTCATTTTATCCATGTGTTAGTCTGTCATAGCTAGCCATGACTCTGGTGGTTCTAGTACATTTGGGTCTAGTGGATCGGACTCACTTCTGATGAGTGGTAAAGGCTTTACAAATAAAAAATATCAGAATTGTCCTTAATGAATACAATTATCTCCTCTAGAAACAGTAAGTTTTATTGGCTATGATAAGTCATTGTCATGAGAAACTTTTAATCGGCGATCTTCCACCCCTACCTATAACGATTATTGTCGAAGATAAATCTACTGTGAAAATGAGCAATACAAGGTTATTATGGCTCGGGATAGTGCTCTAGCGTCCTGGATGTTTTCCACCATCACTTCATCCCTTTTGCCTTAACTTTTAGGAGCGAGACTGCTACTGACATTTGGCAACATTGAGCATGTTATTTGCAAGTAAATCGATCACTACACTTATGGATTTAAATTATGACATCTGGTAATAAGGGTATTCATATCACAAGTCAAGGAAGTTTGTGATGTTTTGGCTGCTTGTGGAGGCCATATATCAAAGTTTGAAAGAATATACACTATACATAATTGCTTGTCTCTAGAGTATCATCTGTTTATTACTTTTATCACAGCTAGTCATGAGCCATTTACTCTAGAGGGGATTATATATGTTCTTATGAAGCTGAAATGCAATAAAAAAACCTTTGAGCAATTTGATAGCCTTCTCATCAATGTCAATGTTGCTCAACTGACTATAAGCAACTCTAATCGAAGTTATATCTTCAATAGTTCTCAAATGACGCGGTCTTTGTAACACTCCAAAATTTGGGCTAGTAGTTTTGGGTTAACCTGAGAGGTATGTGGATCACGTGAAGTCCATAATTAAAGTCGTTGGACCGAGTGTGGGTTTGATTGGATGTGAATTAATCCCAAAAGGTTATAAAAATAGGGGGTTTTACACATAATGTAAAATATGAGGGAAAGTGTAGTTATACCATTGTTAAAAATGAGGTTGGTATTTAGGATTCTAAATCAGATTTGGGTGTGGGTTTTCGGGGAAGAGGAGATGATCATTTTCCTTATTCTCTTCTCTTCTCTTCCTTCATTTTTCTCCATCTTCTTATTCAAGCTTCATCGATCAAAGATGGTGGTGGTAAGGACTTCTTTTATGCTCTATATAGCTTTAAATTAGTCATTAAGTCTTCTAGCAATATTGTTTAAGGATTTAGAGTTCTATTTTTCTTGCTGGCTAGAGAAAATGGGTATAGAGTGCTAAAAGGCAAATAGAAATAAGAAAACAAGTATAGGTGATGAAATGAGCTTCATTTTGGATTCCTAAACTAAGGTAGTGTATTTATAATCCTTTGTTGTGTTATGAATTTCCTAAATGAGAAGTGTTGTTGGGTATTTGGGTATTTGAGCAAATTTGGAGGATTTGGTTGATTTATGCCTAAATGACGTTGTGGTAAATTTAGTGTTTTTATGGTGCTAAATAACCCTATATAACTCCCCTACATTTTAAAAGTTGATTTAAAACTAAATTAGAGTGTTTGAGATGATTCTTGAGAGTTTTTTGAGTCTATTTTTGGGTTTTCTAGGTTAGGGTATTGATACTTTATGAACTGGTCGATTTTGGGGCATTTTATATATGCAGTATCGATACTCTAAGGAGAAGTATCGATATTGTAGCCCTGGTATCAATATTGAGGGTAACAGTATCAATACTGAGAGTAAATTTTGTAATCCAGTAGTTGTTTTTTGTATCAATACTCAAAGGGGTATCGATACTTAACCTATGAGTATTGATACTACATAGTTAGGATGGATATATTCGACTTCGTTAAGGCCTATAAGAGTTAAAGATGATCTGTAAGGGTGAGACTTAGTCCGTAAAGGACGTAAATGGTAAAATACGTCTAGAAACACTCTTAGGAGTAGGTTATAATCAAAGTAACCATATTAGGCGAAATACTTCTGAGTATCTTTAATTGAACACATATTGAGTAAACGTAAATGAAGGATCGTTATGAAAGATGTGCTAGTGAGTGAAACGATGAATGATGTGACTAACGTGATAAAGGAAAACAAGTACTACGTAAACACTTATAATCAAAGACATGTAAACACTTATAATCAAATACATGTAAGTTTCCCTATCGGTTCAAGGGCAAACCGATGAGAAAATCAATGATAATGACTAGGGAATCATTGTCATTGAACTATCCCCGAATAAAATGTTATACTAGTTATAATATACCAAGTGGGTAACAATGAATTTGAATTGCTTTATGGGCATAAAACACTAAAATAATATTAAGCTCTTGCATAATGTTCTAGGAGAAAGAATGAAAGGAATAATAATAAGTGAGGGGGCGATCTCCCCTACTTGTGTTGTAATTTATATTAATGACAAGATAACCACGTAATAATAATGATATATGTGTGATAACCATAAGAACCTTATGAGGTAAGATTACGTAAGACTTATACCTTTGTTTGCCTCTCGAGAAACGGTGAGGACACCCGAGTTACTTGTGCTTGTGTGACGATTGTCCAATTGTTTGAGAAATTTCTGAATATATCCAAGTTAGTGCGAGAGAACTTTAAGCGCTATTTGGATGTTGTTCTAATGCTATATGACCCAGAGACGTCCTGTGTACTCAAGAGGAGTAGACTAGCCAGGCAAAGTACTGATGTTGTGTGACCCGGACCTAGCCTAAGGTATGTAAGAGGTGTTGATGATGTGTGACATGGACCTTGCCTATGATACTTGGGAGGTTCTGATGTTGTGTGACCCAGGTCTTACCCAAGGCACCTCTACTAAGCAAATAGGGGTATGAGGTTTGTGATGTTATGTAACCCCAAGCTACACTATGATGCTTACTTATTGTTGTATGATTGTACCTGACGTCTCTGTGATACCGGGAACTATCATTGTGTGTTGCATGATGATGCATTGTAGTATAATACTGAGGTTAGAGACCTAGTATACTTTTACTCATGGCAAGCCCTTTAGCAGAGACTAAGGGAAGCATGAGACTTACACTATAGTGATAGAATTGTTGAACCATAAGTATGTAGCACTTGATTATGATCATGCATGTACCTAATGCTTATTACCATGTTTCCTAGCATTCTTATGGTTATGAGATTCATATGATGCTCTAGATTAGCTATTATACTACTATGCTTCGTAAGCTCAATGTTTGGATGTTTTCATTCGCTATTATACTACAATACTCTATGAGTCGTTCGAAGAGCAACATCATAGTAGTATTTCCAGCATTCCTCATAGAGTATTGTTTGGTTAGTTGTAGTTGGAATTTGTATTCATAGAACCCTTATGTAATATTAATTATAAACTTTGAGTTATATTAATTGATTTAAATTGTGTCATGGAGCTCTGATTTATAAAAAGGATTTTATTATTGTTCTGAACTATTGGATTTTAAATGATGATTATGAGTATTGATTTAAAAAATGGTTAGCCATTTCGGTGGTTCTATGTAATATTCAAATCCTCTAGACTTCGGGTCAGATCATATTAAGGTGTTAGTCTCAGTTTAGTCAAAGTGGTAGTGGCTAGGGTTGAAAATTAACCAGTTGAGCTCGAGTATTGCTAAGCTAGACTAAAAAACTCTAAAATGGAGCTCGATTTAACTTAAAATCATTAATTGAAGCTCGTAAAAGCTCAAAGTGAAAATAAATGTTAAACTTAACTCGATTAAAGCCTTAAACTCAAACTCGAACTTGAACCTTAAGTACATTAAAATCTTATATTGCATTTTTAAAAAATATCAACACATAAATGTTAATATTATTAATAATTTATTTTTAAAAATATAAAATCTTAACATATTATATATTTGAGTTGCTCACGAGTTTTTCGAGTCGAGTATCAAGTAGCTCGTTTCAACTCATTAAGAACTCAAGTCAAGCTTGAGTTCGAGTTGAGTCCATTCAAGTCGAGTATTTATCGAGCTTTGGTCGATTCGATCTCGAGTAGCTCATGATCTGTCTCGTCTCATTAACAACCCAAGTCGTGACAATCAAGGTGGTTGTGGTACAGGAAAAAGTAAGTTCCAATGTCAGTTGTGTGGCAAATTTGGACATCTGGTTGTCCAATGTTGGTATCAGTTTGACAAAACATTTCTCGATGTGATTGTGTCTGTTGAAAACTCAATATTCGCATAAATAAGTTCACACCTAAATTAATTTGTGTCATTGCTTACATCAATTTAGTTTTGATGTCATTTTTTACATCAATTTAGTTAGGTGAAAATTAAGTATTTTTCTCATTTTTTAATTTCAATGGTTTAGATTATTTAGTGATTATTTTAATGAGTGGTTTAGATTATTTCTTGTAACCTATAAATATCCTACTTGTATTTGAGTTTTACCATCAAACAATCAAAGCTTAATTATAAGCATTTGAAAGCTTTCTTAAGAGTTCTTTCCTTTTGCAATTTTGTGAGATTATTCTAAAGATAGTTTTTCTTCTTCTCGAACAATTAGAGTTTTTACTCTATTTTGATTCAACAGTGTTTGGTAGCAAGGGACGGGTGAGTGGTTCATCTCCTTTAGCTAATGTTTGTCATTAAAATAGTTATGAATCTGGACATGGTTATGGTTGCTCAGCACAAACTGTGCAACATTCATATAGAACTGTTGAGTATGGTGTTAGCACTCGTGGTGGCTCCAACATGTGGTTTGCTGACTTTGGAGTAACACACCACGTTACCTCTGATGATGTTGAAGTAACTGAAGGAACGAAATATACAGGTCCTTGTAAGTTATTGGTTAGGGATGGTAAGGCTTTGTCCATAATCAAAATAAGTTCTTCCTTATTTAGTACTTCTTCTTGTTCGTTAGAATTGGTTGATCTTCTTCATGTGCCTTGTATAACGAAGAACCTTGACTTGGTGTCCAAGCTTGCTAGGAACAACCACGTTTTCTTAAAGTTTCATGCTTGTGATTGTTTGGTTCGTGATGAAGAGATTGGAGATGTGTTGTTGCGTGGAAAGGAATTTGATGGTCTTTACAAGTTTGACTCGTTTAGTTTGGATGATAAAATACCTTGTCCTCAAGTGAATATGGTTAAGGGGTCAGAGTTAGATTACAATATATGGCATGGCCGCTTAGGGTATCCCTCTCGCGAGGTTTTGCTTCAGCTTAATACTACACATAGTGATGTTTGTTTGACCAATTTCAATAAAAATTCTCTGCCTTTACGTATTGCATGCCAAATGGGTAAAATCCATGTCTTACCATTTTATGTATTTGACACAGTATATGATAAGCCATTTCAGTTGGTTTACACGGATTTGTGGGGTCCTTTGCATATCACCTCGAATGGGTTCAAGTATTGCATTTCATTCATTGATGTATTTTCTCGATATACCTAGGTGTATCTCTTGCGAAATAAAAGCCAAGCTCTACCAGTTTTCCTGACCTTCAAGCAGATATCACCCCTTAGAGTGATTGGAGCCAGCATTCTCGTTGTTTAGAGTGTATATGTTCAGTTTGGAGCCAGCATTCTTGATGTTTAGAGTGATTGGGGCAATGGATAGCGCCCCTTCTCTAGCTTACTTATAAAGGAGGGTGTTCAACACATACTAACTTGTCCACACGCGTCTCAGCAAAACGGTGTGGTAGAATGCAAACATCCTCATGTGAGTGAGATGACACTCACTTTTGGCTCATGCTTCGCTTCCCTTTAGGTTTTGGTCATATGTAGTTGTCACTGTAGTCTATTTAATCAATTGGTTATCGTCTCATGTATTAAATAGTGTTTCCCCGTTCGAACGATTATATGAAAAGAAGCCTTCTTATAATCACTTCCGTGTTTTTAGCTGTAGGTGTTTTCCCTACATCCATAAATTCCAATTACATAAGCTTACCTATCACTCCCAACCTTGTGTGTTCCTTTGGTATAGCTTACAACATCGTGGTTACCAATACCCGGCACATGATGGCAAAGTCTACATATCACGACATGTCTTTAATGAAATAATATTCCCTTGTGATAAGGGAAAATATGAAGATTGCATTGGTCAAATGTCTACTCAATTGGTGTGAAGCTCTTTGTTGACTGTTCCTGGTGTTGAATGTTTATTTAAAGGGCATGTACTCATAAAAGTAGCTCATCCATTGGTGGTAGTAGTCCCTCACACCATACTAATGATCAGCAGACGAAAGTTGGGCCCTCGAAGGACACTAACACCAGTTCAAGTCGAGGGATTTGCTCCACCTCTTACAGTAGTGCAAATTTTCATCATAATGAGTCTGACGAGCTTAGGCTTGCTCGTAGTGATCAGGCCAAAACAAATGTGCCTTGCCTCTTAGCTCCAAATGGAGATGCTAGTGGTGGTCAACAATATATTTCTAAGCTTCAAAATCGTCATCCTATAATGACCAATAGTATTATCTTTAAACCCAAAGCCTTTGTAGCTAATACAATTGATGATGAGGAGACATCATTAAGCATAAATCAGGCTCTTCAAATACCCCACTAGAAACAAGTTGTTCTTGATGTATATAATGCATTAGTGAGGAACGACACCTGGCAGGTTGAACCTTAACCTGCTGTGCGTACTGTTGTAGATTGTAAGTGGCTATTTAAGATTAAGCATCATTCTGATGGAACCTTGGCTCGATACAAGACTCGTTTGGTAGCCAAAGGGTTCTCACAAACTCATGGCCATGACTTTGGAGACATGTTCAACCTAGTAGTTAAAGCAACCACTGTCAATGTGGTCATTGTTGTTGCAGTGTAAAAAGGATGGTTGCTACGTCAAGTGGACGTCAACAATGCATTCTTGAATGGTGAACTTGGTGAAGAAATTTTCATGGTTCAACCGCCTGGCTTTGAACAATCAAACTTGAGTGGCACTCCATTGGTGTGTAGATTATATAAGGCCTTGTATGGCTTAAAACATGCGTCTGAGATGTAGTATTCCAAGCTCAAACAATTTCTGCTTTCCTTAAGGTTCGCTGTATCCACTACTGATGCTTCCCTATTTGTATGAAGATATAAGGATGCTCGTGTCTTTATGCTCGTCTACATAGACGACATCGTTATTACAGGTGACTCACCTACTGCTATTGAAAACATTGTGCAACAACTAGACAATGAGTTTTCACTCAAAGACCTCGGCCAACTGAGTTATTTCCTTGGCATCGAAGTAACGAGAGATTCTACTAAGTTATTTTTAAGTCAATGCAAATTCATCAAAGACTTGTTGGAACGAACACACATGAGCTCGGCTAAACCAGTCACGATATCAATGGTGGTGACACCTAAGTTAACTAAGGATGCAGGAGAACTTCTTGATGTTCCTCAATTTTGTCGAAGCATAGTGGGAACACTGTTATACCTGTGCCACACTCATCCAGACATTACTTTTAGTGTGCATAGAGTTACCCAATACATGCACAACCCGTGTGCGGGTCACTGGACAACCGTTAAAAGAATCCTTTGATATCTCGATGGCACTTTACACTATGATCTTGTACTGCATGCTCAGAATCTTTCGAGGAAAGTTGTGGCCTTTGTAGATGTTGATTGGACTAGTGATATTGACGATCGTCGCTCGGTGTTTGGTTATTGTGTATTCGTTAGAGACAACTTAGTTTCTTAGAGCTTCAGAAAGCATAAAACAATAGCTTGATCTATCACAGAAACTGAGTATCGGAGCATTGCAGATGTGGTTTCAAAACTTGTATGGATTAGAATGTTGTTGTATGACATGGGAGAATATTATGCTGAACCTCCAACCATATAGAGTGATACCATCAGTGCAGTTGTAATGAATGCTAATCCCGTTTACCATGCAAGTCTAAACATGCAGAGTTGGACGTGCTTTATTAGAGAGGAGTTGTTCGTTAATTATGTCCTCGATTTTTTTTAAGAAAATTGTTTTAACCTTTAAATTTTTATCTCTTTTTATTCTTGAACTTCTATTTTTGTTATCAAATTGAAACAATGAATAAAAAAAACAGACTTTTAATAATTTTTATATTTTATTTTATAAATTTTCATTTGTTTCTGATTTTATATTTGTTTTAATAATTTAGATATGTTTTCTATATATTTTTTTAATTTTTAAAATAACTAATGTTAAAATTGAAAAAAATGATAAAATAATCGGCGTGAAATTAATGACTTTGTAACTTTTTTATTACTTGGTTGGATTTGATAAAGAAATATAAAAGTTGGAGAGTCAAAAGAGATTAAAACTGTTTGACGACTATATATATATATATATATATATATATATTGAAGTTGGAGGGCAAAAATTGTGGCCAATTTCTTTCAAAGAAGAAATCATATTTATAAAGTGTGTTAATTTATAATCCGTAATTAGCACATAGCTAATTAAGTTCACTGAAATAACAAATGCAAGTATGGGAATAAAAAATGTGTACACAACAAATAAGGGAACTCTGACCCTCAAACTTTGAATTGTTAAATCAGGTTTGAAAAAAATAAAGGGAACCTGAATAAAATGGCCTACCAACATGCCTATTATGCACCTTTCTTACCAACTTTAGGAAGCATCATGGCTATAAATTCATTGTAATCAATCCGACCATCCTGAGTCAAACATGAAAAATACTGTGGTTTAAGTTGAGCCAAGACACACACAAGTTTTGAATATGCATTTAGGGAATGGATTAGAGATGCTTACGTTGTCCGCATCGACTTCTTTCATGATTTCATCGAGGCGGATGTCTTCGATACCGAACTCTTGGCAAGCTTTTTGAAGCTCATCCGGAGTGATGTAGTCGCTGCCGTCTCTTTCGAAATACGAGAAGGCTGCTAATAGATTGTCTTCCCTCTCGATCTTGTTTAGATGCAATGTTGCGGTTACGAACTCTTCGTAATCGATTGTACCACTGTTATTAATGTCTGCCTGAGATGCACAAATAAACAGAAGATGATCATGTCAAATTGGTATGATAATGGTATTAAGATATATGCTACTCGGACTCCGGTCTGATAGAGATTCTTTATGGAAAAATGAAGTGTCGAAGCAACGTACGGCCTGCATTAGAGCATGAAATTCGGATTCAGCAAGATTAGCACCAAATTTTTTCAGTCCCTCTTTGAGTTCATCATAGGTGATTTGACCACTACCATCTGTGTCTATCATCTTGAACATTTCTTTCAACCCAGCTATTTCTTCTTCGGAAAGTCTTTGGGCAATGACCTTAAAAACACAATGAAATAGTTGAGATTTTAACCAAATAAGTATCATTTAAATGTGGGATTTCCACATTGAAAATGAGTTTTGATTTCAATGTGTATATTCTGAAGCTTTACTGGCCATTGTAAATGGCAGAAACTTACTCTTAAGGCCATTTTCTTGAGCTTATCCATTGCAGAAAATTGTTTCATGCGGCTTAAGACGACAGAATCAAGTGGCTTGACCGGTGCCACCCCATCAACTTGAACCCAAGGGTGGCCTGCAAGTTACCAAAGATCAAATTAAACTAATTCCTCAAAATCCAATGGCGGAACAGCTAAAGAATATTGATAATCCGAAATCCAATGGCTTTACTATAAATGGGAAGTGATAAAAGAGAACCATTTCGAAAATACCGGGTTTGAAGAATATTGATAATCCGAAATCAATGGCTTTAAGAGGTGAATCCTCCTCTTGATTCACAAAAAGGAAATTTTCAGGCTTGAGATCCCTATGCATTACTCCCGTTGCATTGCATGCTTCAACGACAGAAACAACAGTCCTTGCTATCTCAGCTGCCTTCCTTTCACTATAATACCCTCTCTTTACAATCCTATCGAAAAGTTCACCCCCTGCACACAACTCCATCACAACATGAACCGCCATTGAATCCTCATATGACCCTTTGATGGATATAACGTTAGGGTTCCCTGACATGTGATGCATTATCTGAATCTCTCTCTTCACATCATCGACATCATCAATAGTCATAAGCTTCCTTTCCGCGATCGATTTACACGCAAACTCTTTTTCGGTACCTTTCTCGATGCAAAGGAAAGTCGTTCCGAACTGTCCTTGACCTAACTTCCTCCCCAAGTTATAGTATTCCTTCAAATGACCTGTTTTGGTTTGCAACACTGAATCAACCTTCAACCCTGCACATGATTGCCTCTTCACATATGAGCCTTTTTCTGTTTTCCAGTCTCGGTTTTACCCTCGTTAAATGCCGAAAGTTGAGATGGCTTGGAGTTAAGTCTTTGAGGGTGCGATTTCGACTGTTGTCTTTGTGTTGTTTCATTGGCTTTTGATTGTTGCCTATGGGTTGTTTCAGTGGACTTTGATTGTTGTTCCTTCCCTGTTTCTTCCCTGACAATCTTCATTTCTTCCGGCGGTTCTTTTTGAACCGATTCTTGCGGTTCGTTACTTTCACCGTGACCCCGATCTTTAGTTTCACCCTCGTTGCCATCGCCATCTTGTTTTGTTTCATCATTTTTGGCTTCCTCGGTTTCCTCTGATTTGGCACAGGCATTTCCCATTTGAACACTTAAATTCTCACACTTTTTCTTCTTTCCACCCAACAATATCTGAATTCACCCATGAACAATAATCCCATTTCTTATCTCCCTAAAAGGGTTCTTTTTCTAAAAAGTAAAATAAAAAAATTGGAGCTTTAGCCAATCTAATCACCCCACAGAAACAATTCAACAAACACCAATTGTGAATGTAATGAATCAATTAGAAGAATTATCCCTCTAATCTAAAGCAATTCCATAGAAAAATGGGATCCTTTGAGGGCTTTCAGTTATTCTAAAATTTTCCCCTCAATGATCATTACAAACACTAAATTTTCCTAGAATAATCAATGATCATTAACAAAAGGAAGAAAATTTCCAATAACCCAATGTAAATAAACAATCAGAATCGACGAATTCAACGTCAAAACAATAATTTGAAATCACAAACAATGGGGAAATAATGTTCTTCTTTATTAATTTTTATAATCAAAGAAAAATTAAGTGTTGATTTTTCTGCGTTTTTTTCTTTCTCCATTCAAAAGAGAAAGAAAATGAGGGAAAAAATATAAGGGAAAAAAAGGCAGTTTCTTCTGTTAGAATTACAGGTTTAAATGGGTTCTGATAAGGTGTAGGTTACCACCAGCAATTTCAGTGGTTATCAGAACATGATTGTTGATTCATGGCTGATATTAATATGATAGTAAAGCTTTTGAGTTGAAATATTTAGGTTAAATTATGGTTTTGGTCCCTCTACTATGCTCAACTCAAATATAATAGTAATTTTATGATTAATTTTAAACAAAAACAATTTTATTAGTATATAAATAATAATTCGAACCGAACCGACAAAGACTTTTTTATTAGTGAAAAAGTAGTAATTTGCTGATCATATCACAAATTTCAACTATAACCAATAATTGGCCATGTGTTAAGCACTTATTATACATTGTATAACATTGTTGATTAGATGAGGAATGAAATATGGTATATTAGATTACAGTATTTTTTAGGGATGTTTTTTGTATAAAATATCAGAAAATCCATTCCCAAGTCTTCAAGTGCCTTGCGAATGAAGTCAACTAGTATTAGGCCATCTAGGCCTTCTTCCCGGGTCACCCGAAACTCAAGCTGAAACAGCCTAAACTCGACTTTCTAACTTCATTTTCATAGAACCCATTTGCCTTGATGGTTCCATTTCCATAGGAACTCAAGGCAACCCGATTAGACTCCATGGGTTTCGATACATTTGGCCAAGGTGAACCCAGTACAACTTTGTTATGGTTAACTTCCTTTGCAAGGGAACTCGAATCTAAGTGCCTGCAGAACATTCACAGATCAAAACCGGTAAAATCAAATATAAGGATTTGAAAATATGTGAGAGTATCTTTACATGGTTACCTCGTGCCGTTTGTCTCGCCGCTATTCCAAGACTTCTCCGAAGTCATCTCCAGATTCAACACAAACTCTTTGGAGTGGGCTTTGACGTCAACCACAGCTTTCAAATTAACATCTTCATCCTCGGCTTTTAAATTAACATCTTCATCTGCAGCATATATTGACTTTTTTCGCAACACCTTCGGAATTTACCATTTCTTCGTCACAGAAAATAGAAGAACTGCTTCGGAGATTAAATCCATGTTGCCGTGCAACTGAAATGACCTTCTCCAGTGTTCTTAGAGCATCTTCCACCTCGGGACGAATAGGGATCGTTCTTTCAGCATTTACGCCATTTGCATCACTAAACTCATCGGTTGAACATTTATTTGCAGCCTTAACACCCTCCTCTGAGTATGTAATCCTTTCACTTTCTTCTTTGATTTCACTGAAAGCTTTTCTCTTCGTGTCGTGTTCTTTCTGCAGTGGAGTTTCGGCAGATTGGTCATTAGCATGATGAACCTTCAGTCCAATATCATGCGTGTCATAATGTGTGCCTCCGATTAAATTCTCCTTCCGCAAAATATCGGCTTCACTTTCAAGCTCATGTACTTCAAGAACGTCACCCGATTTGTCACTGGTGTAAAATGCTTCGCGTATTAGAGAAAACGAAGGATCTCCCAAGGCCTTGCTGTAATCTTCATAGCATTTCGTCACAGAAGCCACAGTCTGCAAGCATTGTAAACCCGAAAATCTGAAATTAACCAGTTCATCATAATAATCTGGACCATGAAAAATGAAATTGCAAATCCAAAAGCCACCAGCAATACCAACAGTCATACCAAACATGTACCCGAACATGAGTATGGGGATATGATTCTCTGAATATATGAAAATTTTGAGAAAGAAAAAACGTATTGTATTCGTCGAGCACTACCGAGTCCGAGTAACATAGCTTATGTGTGAAGTGTGACCTTTTGAAGTTTATAAGAGATGGAGGGACAAAATCCAGCTTCATATCCATGTTTGCTATTGTCCTACAAAATTAATAAGCTTAAATATTTCGAGAAGAAACACGAAGAATATGACAGGAATATAAACCCACAAATCCTCATGATCGGAAGCTTCGAGCCACATAAACACTGAACCGGACAAATCCGATCATTCCTGCCACTCATGTTTTGGGATGTTCGAAAAATAAACTCCTCAAGCACTTGCAGGCAACTCCATTGGAGCTTGTACTGAGGACCTAAACCCATTGACCCTTTCTTGAAGAGCATACATAAACCATCTACTTTCATATATTGATATGAAAACTTGAAAGTATTACAACTGACCTAAAGTAGCTTCTTCATTGTTCAACTTCTGCAAAGCGAAATCTCCAACCAAATCAATCCTTACAACATCCTTTGCTTCGGGAATTCCGTCGTTAGAAAATCCATGTATTGCTTTATCAATGCTGCTGACATCCGAGATCTAAAGGCAGAAGTGTGTACCTATATATATTTTCCAATATATACGTGGGAAGAAAGCCAAATGAAAAGTCTATGAGACCATGTTCAAGTATTCGAAGTCTCTACCATGTTCACGAGAACGATAATCAGATCATCTTGAAAGTACTCGAAAAAGAAATAATGAACTAGAGCCTCCCTAGCTGACATTGGCCACGCAACCTTCATTCTTCTCCCTAAATATGAAACGAGTAAGCATCAGACTTCAACATGGTGTTTAAGAATGGGAAACGAATTTAAATACGATGTCGTCATTTCAGGCTAAACGAACCTCACTAAAAATATACCATTAATCAATAAATATAACGAAAAGAAAAAAAACGTCACATTATAGTATGTTTTGTGACGTTATACGTAATGTCATATAGAAATTTCGTCATAAATTGACAAATTTGTTGTAGTGATATATGTGGGAAGAAAGCCAAATGCAAAGTCTATGAGACCATGTTCAAGTATTCGAAGTCTCTACCGTGTTCACGAGAACGATAATCAGATCATCTTGAAAGTACTCGAAAAAGAAATAGTGAACTAGAGCCTCCCTATCTGACATTGGCCACGCAACCTTCATTCTTCTCCCTAAATATGAAAACGAGTAAGCATCAGACTTCAACATGGTGTTTAAAGAAAGGGAAACGAATTTAAATATGATGTCGTCATTTCAGGCTAAACGAACCTCACTAAAGATATATGTTCGACAATTCGGACCTTTCGTAAACAGATGGAACTATTTACTTTGAACGATGGAAAACTGGACTGAGGCCACCTGGAAAAATGTAAAAGAAGATGTTTGCTTGTGCACGTGGTTAGGGATCAGATCCAAAATAAAAACCATAAAAGCGTATATAGATTTTCAGCAACACGACACAATATTACTTCAACAGAGGATGTTAAGAAAACAATGGAAACAATTCTCACCATTTCTTATAGAGAGCTGACTCCCAAGAGATACATAAACCTGCAATGAAGTGTACAGCTAGTTTAGAAGTTTTTTATTCGATTTCGGGTTAGTTTATGTTAGGTATGACTCATAAATATACTGGTAAAGAGAACAGAGGATGGAGCGGAGTGAGCGAAGCGAACATCATCTGTCCTTACAAAGAAAGTCTCGTAGTAGAAGTTATGATTATGTGGGTTGGGGGTGCAGGGGTGCGATACGGTACAGGGTTATTTTTGTAAATATGTATCAGAGTTTATTTATTATAAAATAAGATGTAACATAAACCTATGGACATTGAATTGAATACAAATTCTAGCGCCGCCTAGGACACCGAGGACGTAAACACATTGCTGAACCCCATTAAAATTCTTGTGTTCTTTCCGTTTTCTTTACCCGATTGTTCAATAATTGGTATAAGATGTCAGGAGCCAAATTCGAAGTTGTGAAATTCGATGGTCAGGGTAACTTCGGATTATGGCAAACAAGGGTGAATGATCTGTTGGTGCATCAAGGGATCCTGAAGGCTTTGCGACCTACAAAGCCGGAGTTGATGGAGGAGGAAGATTGGGAAGAATTTCAGCAACGAGCGACAGGAACCATACGATTATGTTTGGCGGACGAGGTCATGTATCACGTCATGCATATGTCGTCTCCAGATAAAATTTGGAAGAAGTTGGAAAATTAGTTTATGTCCAAATCCTTAACGACTAAAATGTATCTAAAGCAGCGACTTTATGGGCTAAAGATGCAGGATGATCATGATTTGGCGCAACACGTGAATGTCTTCAATCAAATTGTTTCTGATTTGGCTCGGCTTGATGTGAAAATTGAGGATGAAGACAAAGCGATGATTCTGTTGTGTTTATTGCCTCCCTCTTACGAACACATGGTAACTACTCTTACATATGGGAAAGAGACTATCAAAGTTAAGGAGATTACTGTAGCCTTGTTGGCTCACAACCAGCGGAAGCAGAATGCAGAGGAAAGCTCTCAAGTTGATAGCTTATATGTCAAGGGTAATCAAGACCATGGACGGAAGTCAGAGGAGGCAGGGTATGGGAAGCAGAATTTCAGATCCAAATCTAGGTATAAGAAGACAGTTCACTGTTACAAGTGCAAATAGGCGGGACATATGAAGCGAGACTGTCTGAAGTTGAAAAAGTAGACTGATAAGAAGCGTGATGACTCATCCAAGTCTGTGAATGTGGTCGAGGATGACAATTCTAATTGCAGTTAGGGTGATATGCTCTCTATTTCAACGACTCAATTGACAGATGCTTGAATTATTGATTCTGGATGTTCTTATCACATCACACCAAATAGGAAATGGTTTTCGAATACAGGTCAGTTAATTATGGTTCTGTTTATTTGGGTGACGATCGATGTTACAATATTGTTGGTATTGGTGATGTCAGAGTTCAGATGTATGATGGTTCTGTTCAGACGTTGTGTGGTGTTCGGTATATCCTAGATTTGAAGAAGAATTTGATTTCTTTGGGCACTTTGCACAAGAATGATTTTATCCCTAAAGCTGATGAGGATAGGAAAACCATTCGGATTGTTAAAGGAGCTTTGACTGTGATGTAAGGAAAGATGATTGCATGGAATATTTACAAATTGTGAGGGAGTACCGTTGTAGGTGGAGTTCATTCTGTTGAGTCCTGTGATGATACTACCAAACTGTGGCATATGCGTCTTGCTCATCTTAGTGAACGTGGTATGGTTAAATTACATAAAAGAAATTTGTTCCATGGTGTTAAAAGTTGTTAGCTCGATTTTTGCAAGTATAGTGTTCTTGGTAAACAGACTAAAGTTCATTTCAAGTCTGTGAAGTACACAACTGAAGGAATTCTTGATTATGTGCATTCTGACGTATGGGGGTCTTCCACGACATCGTCTTTGGGTGGATCTAGTTATTATGTTACTTTTATTTACGTTTTTTCACGGAAAGTTTGGGTGTATTTTTTGAAACAAAAGTCTGACGTTTTTGAGAAATTTAAGCTGTGGAAAGTTAAGATAGAAAACCAAACAGGATGAAAAATCAAGTGTTTGCGGTCTGACAATGGTACGGAGTACACAGGTTCATAGTTTCTAAACTTCTGTAAGGAGCATGGGATTAAGAGATACTTTACAGTGCGCAAGACACCACAACAAAATGGTGTTACGGAATGGATGAACAGATCATTGAATGAAAGAGCCAGATGTTTACGGTTGAATGTGGGGCTTCCCAAACACTTCTGGACTGAGGCTGTTAACATGGCATGTTATCTTATCAATAGATCGTCAAGGGCATCCTTGGCTGGGAAAGTTGCAGAAAAGTTATGGACTGGTCATGATGTTACTTTTAATCACTTACGGATTTTTGATTGTTCTGCTTATGTACGTGCACGTGCTGATGAGAGATCCAAACTTGATGCAAAATCGAAGGAGTGTATTTTTCTGGGTTACAAGAAAGGTGTCAAAGGATTCAAGTTCTGGAATCCAATTGCGAAAAAAATTGTGACCAGTAAAGATGTTGTTTTTGATGAACAGCCCATGTTGCAGCAGAAGAAAGACACGACAGTGGTGGATTTCGAGCAGTTTCTAGTTGAGAAAATAGAAAATTCTCAAACGACTTCTGGTGGTTCCGCTACGGATGATTTGCAAGATTATAGTCTCGCCAGAGACAGGGTGAGACGGACGAATATAAATCCTCTTAACATATTGGGTTTTGAAGACTTGGCCTCTTTTGCACTTACTGTTAGTAGTGATGATCCAGTTACTTTTCATGATGCTGTTACTAGTCAGGAAAACGACAAGTGGATGGCTTCCATGGTTGAGGAGATGGAGTCTTTGAATCACAATCGTACTTGGGAGTTAGTTCGCCTTCCTGAGGGTAAGAAGCCGATTGGTTGCAAATGAGTGTATAAGAAGAAACCAGCAGTAACAGAAAAAGAATGGGAGAAGTTCAAGGCTCGTTTAGTAGCAAAGGGTTATTCACAGCAGAAAGAAGTTGATTACGATGAAATTTTTTCTCCTGTGGTCAAACACACTTCAATCCGAGCAGTACTTGCATTGGTGGCTAGTTGGGATTTGCATTTAGAGCAGATGGATGTTAAAACTGCTTTTTTCATGGTGATTTAGAGTAACATATCTACATGCAGCAGCCTGAAAGTTTCACTCAACCTGGAAACGAGCATTTAGTTTGCAGATTGAAGAAATCTTTGTACGGGTTGAAACAGTCTCCGAGACAATGGTACAAACGGTTTGACTCCTATATGATCAAGATTGGCTACAAGCGATGTGAGTATGATTATTGTGTCTATGTTAAGAGCCTTGATGATGGTTCTTTTATTTTTCTGTTATTGTATGTTGATGATATGTTAATTGCTGCGAAGAACATGTATGATGTTATCGATTTGAAAACTTTATTGAGCCAGGAATTTGATATGAAAGATTTATGTGCTGCAAAGAAAATTCTTGGAATGGAAATTTGCAGGGACATAGACTCAAGGAAACTTTGACTATCTAAAAGGGGTTATGTTGAGAAAATGCTAGAAAGGTTTACGATGAGCAGCGCAAAACCAGTGAGCACTCCATTGGTGAATCACTTTAAGCTCTCATCATAACAATGCCCTAAGACAGATAAAGAAGCTGAAGATATGGCAAAGGTTTCGTATTCTAATGATGTTGGTTGCTTGATGTATGCAATGGTATGCACTCATTTTGATTTAGCTCATGATGTTAGTCAAGTTTGTAAGTACATGTCTAAACCTGGTAAGCAGCATTGGAAAGCAGTCAAGTGGATCTTTAGGTACTTAAAGGGTACTGTGGGACATGGAATTATTTTTTGTAGTCAGCGGGATAATCCTTTGGTTGTAGGATATGTGGATTCAGACTATGCGGGTGACTTGGATAATAGAAGATCTACGACAGGGTATGTCTTTACTCTTGGTGGAGGGCCTATTTGTTGGAAGTCTACTGTTCAATCTGTTGTGGCATTATCTACAACTGAAGCTGAATACATGGCAGCGGCTGAAGCTGCAAAAGAAGCTTTATGGCTTACTGGTTTAGTGAAGGAGTTGGGTGTTCAGCAAGGTGGAGTTCAGTTGCTTTGTGACAATCAAAGTACTATTCACTTGGCTAAGAATCAGGTATATCGTGCTAGAACTAAGCATATTGATGTAAGGTTTCACTAGATCAGAGAGTTGGTTGTATCTGGAGAGATTTTGTTTCATAAAGTACATACTGATGAGAATACCGCTGATATGTTCACCAAGCCAGTTACAACAGACAAGTTCATGCATTACTTGGACTTGTTGAATGTTTCGATTTGGTAAAGAAGTAAGGTAACCCAACCCACATTGAATGTTTCCTAAGGGGCAGTATATTCTCCAAGGTGAAGATTTGTAAGGTATTTCTTATAAATATACCGGTAAAGATGACAGAGGATGGAGCGGAGTGAGCGAATTGAACATCATTTGTCCTTACAAAGAAAGTCTCGTAGTGGGGGTTACAATTATGTGGGTTGGGGGTGCAGGGGCGCAGCTCCGCTGTACGATACAGGGTTATTTTTGTAAATATGTAACAGGGTTTATTTATTATAAAATAAGATGTAACCTAAACCTATGAGACATTTAATTGAATAAAAATTCTAGCAACAAGGACGTAAGCACATTGCTGAACCTCGTTAAAATTATTATGTTCTTTTCGTTTTTTTACCCGATTGTTCAACTGTTCATAAAGTAATTGAAGTATGAGCTGAACTCACAAACATCCAAAGGTCCATTTACATAGCCTTCAACTAGTAACGTGTGGAACAGAGTGCCATGAGGTCCTTCACGGTACATAACACGGGACTCTTCGTTGTCGTGCTGCAACTGTCGAACGAAGTTGGCCGTGCATTTTCGAAGAAACCAATCATAATGTATAACTTGTAAAGTTCACTTCACTCGTACATGTTTAATAAAGCCATTTATATAAGAGTACTATAGCATACTTTCCATTCACCGTGTGATGTCTCACTGGATTTAGGCACCAGATAATCATCCATTGAAGTACTCCTTAACATGTTAAGAAAATTCGATACTTCTCGAGCCCTCTTTTCCAGCAAATCTTCACTAAAATCTGTAGACCGAAAAAAGTTTAGAAGAAAATATGCATAGAGGGATGTGTGAATATCACGGAACCTATGAACTGAAGAAATACTCTTAACCTTCTTTCTCATCATGTGCATATCGTAAAATCTGATTCTTGACGAGGGTTTTAAGTGTCTCCGGATCAGTCAGTTAAGCAGACAACAGCGTCTTGTCCAGCCTCTCTCGGTATAGAGCGCCTTTTTCTTTTCCATATTTACGTCCGTAAACAAATGGAATCCAGCTCCCTCTCAAGCACTCCAAGGAGCAACTAACATTGTAAATACATAGCAGCTTCATTGTAAATTATCAGTGAAAATGTTAACGGCAGATCAAACACGGAAATCATGAACGAAATCAATTTCAATTCACGTATTCTGAAGCATATGCAACAGTAAAAAGACAATGTTCTGTTAAATTCGTGTAGTAAGATCTCCATAGCAGCTCCAAGCTGCAGGCATGAAAGAAAATTATTACTAGTTAAGAATTCTACAGTATCGGACAAAAACCCTAGAGCCAGGACAGAGAATAGCAGGGATTGATAAAGTTGATTTGTTACAATCGGAAAGTTACTTTTCAAAGGATGATACATACATACAATCGGACAAGTAATCGGAATTAACCCATGGAAACCATGAAATAGCAAGCCCCTCGATACAAGTTGGTCCCCTATTGGTATGCCATTTCCAACAGCATCCATCATTGTCCCTGTTACATGACAATAACAATTTCTATCGTTAGTTGTCTGCTATCATGCTTCGGGGTCTGAAAAGATAACTAGCAATCAAAACATCAAGCTAGTTACGCAATTGATTTTGTTTATTTTTCACCCTAAACAAACTCCGAGACATCGAATTTCATTGTTCAAGAATGAATGAGCCTCATAACATTGTATTTGAATATACACGCACACCCCAAATGAACCTCTAAACCTCGCACTCATGTGTTGTATTCCCTACAAGTTGTAGTAGGAGGCGCTGAGCATGCATCATCGTATTGAACTAAAATGCAAACACAAAAGCTGTTAGGGACGCAGACTGTTTTGAACAAAATTTTCAGTAAAGGGGTAAATTATAAAACTTGCTTTTGTTGAGAGTGGGGTTTGAACCCACGCCCTTTCGGATCAGAACATTAATATGGCGCCTTAGAACAACTCGGCCATCTCAACTTTTAATGTTTTTTCGCCACAAAAGCTTTAGGTACCTTTAATTTTATCTCAAGAAAGAAATCATATTATAAACAGTTATGAGTTTGTTCTATTTAAATTAAGGGTAAAGTATATTAATGATCAATGAACTTTTCTAAAGCTTTCATTTAGGTCCCCAAATTTTAAAACTTGTAATACAGTCCTCCAACATTTAGTTCGTTTGCAATATGGTCCCCGACGTAACCAATCGTTTGACGCCATTACACTGCCGTTAGTACGTTTGCAATACGGTCACTGAACTTTTTAGGCACTTGCATTTAGGTCCCCAACTTTTAAAACTTGCAACACGTTCCTCAATTTCATTCTAAACCCTAAATTCCTTTTCGATCTCGAATTTCCTTGTTCGCTTCTCTCTTCTCTCTTCTCATTTCCAGCGTAACTTTTCAGTCGGGGATGCATGGGAAATTCTAATCTAACTTTGAATTACGTTGAGGTGTTGACTTGAATAAGGGTCCATTGAAAGAAGACCCGACCAAGGGACTATCGGGATCATCAACGATTCAAGGTATAATGTTAGATACAAGTCATCTCAGGTGAAGCATAGATGTTCGATGAAATGCTTGTGAGAAAAAAATGGGGCTAGAAATGCAGAGTTGACAAATACTACTAAGATGAACTAAGTATCATTGTTGAAAGTCACCAACAAAGATGGAATTATTTTGTATAAATGACATATAATAATTTCTTCGTTTAATCCTTGTGGTTAAATATTTTCCAACAGATAATCAAATATAATGAAATCCCAAATATGTACAATTTTACATGGTGGAAAATTGAAGAACGAAAACCAAACGAGAGTGCATGTGAGCGAAAGAGACTGAGAGGTGAATGTGTTGTTTAGGATTTCATTATATTTGATCATCTGTTGGAAAATATTTAACCACAATGATTAAACAAAGAAATTATTATATGTCATTTATACAAAATAATTCCATTTTTATTGGTGACTTTCAACAATGATACTTAGTTCATCTTAGTAGTATTTGTCAACTCTGTATTTCTAACCCCATTTTTTTCTCACAAGCATTTCATTAAACATCTATGCTTCACCTGAGATGACATGTATCTAACATTACACCTTGAATCGTTAATGGTCCCGACAGTCCCTTGGTCGGGTCTTCTCTCAATAGACCCTTATTTAAGTCAATACCTCCACAAAATTCAAAGTTAGATTAGAATTTCCCATGCATCCCCGACTGAAAAAGTTATGCTGGAAATGAGAAGAGAGAAGCGAAAAAGGAAATTCGAGATCGAAAAGGAATTTGGGTTTTATAATGAAATTGAGGATTGTGTTGCAAGTTTTAAAAGTTAGGGGGCCTAAATGCAAATGCCTGAAAAGTTCAGTGACCATATTGCAAACGTACTAACGGCAGTGTAACGGCGTCAAACGGTTGGTTACGTCGGGGACCATATTACAAAAAAACTAAATGTTGGAGGGTTGTATTGTAAGTTTTAAAAATTAGGGACCTAAATGAAAGCTTTAGAAAAGTTTAGTGGCCATTACTATATTTTACCCTTAAATTAAAAGCAAGGTTCACTTTTTGTTTGTCTTTAAATTATATATATATATATATATCTTCAATTTGTAACGGTTTAATTTACTAATGTAGACCGAAAAGCTTTGATAAAAGTGAAATAAATGTGTAATCTATAACACTCTTATAACAAAACATCGGGAAGTTATACAGTGTAACACCTTTAATATATAGTTAAAAAAAGATGTTATCGATTTTATTATTATTTAAATAATAAAATATGTAAAAAATTATCAAATACATTTTTATTTCTATTTAAAACATCAATATTTTTTAACATTTCCGGTAAAGTGTCCAACAATAATAAAATCAATAGAAAAATTAATAAAATCGGTAGAAATAATAATATTCCAGTAATTTTTGTATCTGTTTTATTATTTAAATAATAACAAAATCGATAACATTTTTTTTAATCATGTATTAAGGTTGTTGCACGTGATCATTCCCCTTAACATCGGGTATAGGAATATAAGCTTATTTATAATTTTATTATTTTCAATTTTGTATATTTTAGGTCATAAAAAAATGTTAAAGCGCTCAGATGGCGGGAAGGAATCAGAGCTCAAAACCAACACTAAAGACTAACCTAAATGGGATCAAACCAAAAACCCTGCACTCTTTAGTTCCTGATATATATTTCTTTAAAAAAAAGAGCATTTTGTTTTATTTTGGTTAATGTGGGCTAAAATGGGAAAGAGAAAGAAATCCTGGGTTTCACGCGATGAAGATGAAGAAGTAGTCCAAGAAGAAGATGGAAACCCTTCATCGCCAAATGAAAGGAGCTTATATGAGGTCCTCCCCCCCCCCCTTTTTTTAATTTTAAGTTCGAAATTTCTAGCTGTGATTCATTGATTGTGAAGAAGATAGTTTTTTTTTTAATCTTTAAACCAATTTATTAATTAATGATGGGTTTAGAGTTTAGGTTGGAAGTTAGAAAACAATTTGTGTATGAAATTAATTGAAATAAAATAGTTATATATATTTAATGGATTCATATAGACTTCATTTTTTTCCATAGGTTCAAATTCAATGGGACAAATTCTCCAAAAATTTTCATTGTTTCATTGGAAGTGTTGTTTTATCCATTGAATTTTCCTTTAGAAATTTGAGCAACAGATGCACAATAACAACTGATTGCTTGCAGATTCTCGGTGTCGAAAAGAAAGCATCTCAGCAAGAGATTAAGAAAGAATATCATAAATTGGCACTGAAGCTCCATCCTGATAAAAATCCCGGTGATGAGGTATAAACTCAATTTTCATTTTTGATGTTGAAATTAGGCTTCGAATATCTGTTTTCGTGGGGGATTGTTGGTGGGAAGAATATGAAGCTAAAATTTAGTTGTTTTTTTTGCCATTTTGTAACACTTCATATTACTTATGCAGGAAGCCAAAGATAAATTCCAGCAATTGCAAAAGGTTATATCAATTCTCGGTGACGACTAGAAACGGGCAATCTATGACCAAACTGGTTGCATCGATGATACTGTGAGTAAACATATTTCAGGCCTATCCAAATCCATTAGAATATGGAAGTATTCAGTTTCTTCCCACATTTTTTTATGTAAAAACGAATCTATTAGGATTCCTTTTGTTATACAAGCTATTCAATTGAAATTGGTCCATTTGTGAAATTTATTACCTTATGAGTGAATCGCCTTCTAACATGTTTCTCTTGATTTTATTGATAAGTATCTTGCTGGGGACGTTGTTGAGAATTTGCGAAACTTCTTCAGGACTATGTACGAAAAGGTTTTGCATTTCTTGACTCCTCTCTATGTCATTTGAACTTTGGCTTGCCATTTCGATTTTGTTCACAAGGGTTGAAACGATTTCAGGTTACTGAGGCTGATATTGAAGAGTTTGAAGCAAATTACAAGGGATCTGATTCAGAGAAGAAATATCTGTTTGATCTTTATATGAAGTTCTAGGGCAATATGAATAAGTAAGAGAGGCAGACTGTTTTTCTTTCCTTAAGACTTTCAAGATTAGTTCTGATATATATTTTTTTCTGCTTTGACAGGCTCTTCTGTTCAATGCTTTGTTCGGATCCTAAGCTTGATTCACACCGTTTCAAGGACTTGCTTGATGAGGCAATAACTGCTGGTGAGGCTTTCTTGCAGAGTGTATTTTGACAAGCTGGCTTATAAATTTTCTGTTCTAGAAGTACAATTAAAGTCTTGCATATAGTTCTGGATCCTTTATGGTGAGATGTGTAGACACTCGTTTTTGTCCGAGTCTTTTCTATTTAATTATTATTATTATTATTATTATTATTAATATATAAATTACATTTTTTGCAGGCCTTTTGGAACCTAATATCATATTACAAGTCCATCAACCCAAGCCCAACTAAACCCTAACTCTAGGGTTTCTCCTACTCTGCTCCAGCCGCCTCATTTCTGACCGTTGGATCTGGAACCATTCAATGGTCCAGATCGCGTAGAGCCTAGGGTTTGAAACCCTAAAATATCATCAGCTCAGCCATTGGCCTTCCAGCTCCAACCGCCAACCTTTCAACGTTCTAACCGTCGCGCGCCGATGTTGCAGCTGCCTAGCCGAGCCATCCCCCGACAGCCTCTGACGCCACCGTAGACAGTCCTGCGCCAAACAGTGATGGCCATCCATCAAATAGCAGAAAGCACAGATAAAAATCAGAAAAAAAATCTAAGCAAAATCCTATCTAGTCCAATGGAAATAGGATATCATTATCCTATTTCCTCGGCAACATCATCAATCAGAGGCATGCAATCAGATAAAAGAAGACATTTTGGATTCAGAAAGGAGGACATGGGGTTTCAAAAAGAAAGAAAAAAGAAAGGAGGAGGAAAACAAAAAAATATAGAAGGGAAAAGAGAGGAACCGGAGCTTACCCATAACTGACCACCATTGCTTCATAGGAGTCACTAGGCTCTATCTTTGGAGGTATTTTTTTACCTTTCGGATTTGGGGGTTTCGAGTTTGGTTATGAGTGGGGGTTTAGTTTTAGGTCGGTTTTAAGGGGAAACTGAATGATGTTGAAACCCCGTGGCCACCGTCCTACGGTGGCCGGGGTTGTGTGCTCTGCTTCGGCAGTAAGAGAATGAGAGATTGCAGAGGGGGAAACGGGGAAGAAATGAAAAGGAGGATGAGGAATGGGGTTATAAATGATTTTTAGGGTTTTAAAATAACCCTTAAATGGGTTATATCTCAGATGTCGAGCGACGTCGTTTTGAAGCAAGAGGGAGATCGAGTGATGGGATTAAGGGCTAATAGAATATTTGGTCCTCGTATCTATGTAATCTTACACGCGTGTTCTTAACATTTCTGGGTAAATCACAGTTAAGGTCCCTATATCTTGTGTAATGGTTGTAATCTGACCACTTTAATGAAATTTTATCATTTCATTTTGAGCTCTTATTTTATTTTTGTTATATTTTCGTCATTATTTGCTTTTAAACATTTTTGTGGTTATATTTGTGTTTAAGCCATCAAACTTTAATTTATTTATACATGTGCAGTATATTTTATTGTTGGTTCATTTTAGTCACTATTTACTATGTAAAAGAAATATATGTTTTATTTATGTTTATAATCCCTGTACTTTGATTCTGAATGCATTTTGATCACTGCTTTTATATATTGGGTTAAATGTTGAATATGGCTTTCTTGTTTTACTTTCATTTTATTTTGGTCCTTAATAATATTTTTGGGTTATTTTGGTTTCTAGTATTTGTATTTTTAATGTTTTATATTTGGGTTCTGTTTGTTTCGTAATTATTGTTTAGTCCTTTAAATTTATGTTTTATTATTTTAGTCCTTTGAGTTTTTGTTTGTGCTATTTATATCCCTTTAGTTTCTGTGTTTTCTATTTTAGTACCTTCAAGTTTCTATTTTTGATATTTTAGTCCTTTAATTTCATGTTTTTTACCTTTTAAGATTTTATTTTTTACTAATTTAGTCCTTAGGTTTTTGGTTTTGTGCTATTTTAGCCCCTAAGTTTCTGTAATTACTATTTTAGTCCTCAAATTTTCTATTTTTGTTGTTTCAGCTCTTTAAGTTATTATTATTACCATGTTAGTCCTTGTAATTATAAATATTTACTTTTTGATCATTTTATTTGGTAATTTTAATATTGATTTGTGTTTATGTCAATCCCTTTTGTATGTATATATTTTTATGTTATGTACTTATTTATATCATATGTGAATAAATATGTTTAACTTTATTTGTTATAAATATTTCGTTTCGCATATTTTATTTATATTTGCTTCCATTGTATTTCTTTATTTAAATATTGTCTGAATATGTTTCGAGAATGGTATTTGTAGAATGGGCGTGGAAAACACCACTTGGTCGAAGTGATGTAATTCAATACGACATTCGAATCAAATACAAACTTGAAATAAATTAATTGTATTTTACTCATTATTAATTCATTTCACTTTAATTCGAATATTGCAATGAATGTCTAAATAATAATTGATTTCATTTCATGCAAATTGTTGATCTTAATTCTACATTTTTGATTCATTTTTAGTTAATCAATTTATTTTTTAAATGTAAATGTCATTTTTTTCATTTATATTCGATTTGCATTTTTAAAATCAATTATGAGGGAACATCTTTCAGGATAAGAAATAGTCGAAATAGCCTTACCGATGGAGGATTGCTAATTTTGAGATTTCTTTTCGAATTAAAGAATTTTCTCTACTTAATTAATTCGAAGCAAATTAAACAATGTTCAATAAACGGATCATCTTTTAACTTTATATTCGACTCGTAAATTTCACCATCTACAACCAAAAGTAAGCGACACAATACCAATTTTGGGCGTTGTGGGGTGTTAATACTTCTCCACGCGTAACCTACTCCCGAACTCGTTTTAATCGAATCTTTGGCAAACGCATATCAAATTTTTGTTTTAAAACGATTTTTCTTAAAATTGTTTTAAAAGACGTTTTTAGGTGTTCGACCTACCTAACCCAAAGGTCGATGGCGACTCTTTTTTCAATTTAATCCAAATCAATCTAAAATAACCCATTTTCCAAAATTAAAGTCATAATCGTTTTTAAAAAAAAATATTTTAATTGTTTTTACCTAAAAAAATGGTTATGATAGCTTGGCGACTCCGTTGGGGACCTTTTTTTAGAGAGTCCAGCTGTAGGTCGCTTACACATTGTCGTTGTGGTCGAAATTATGAGTTTGAGTCTTTAGTTAACTTATGATTCGTTTATTGAAGTTTTTAATTGCTTCATTTTTATCTTTCATATTAACAATTTAATCTTTGTGTTCAGATTCGTCAAGGTTTTATCAAGTTTTTTCCTTGTTTTGTTTTCCTTTTGAGTCAAAGGTAGGTACGTTCCTCCTCACACACATTACTCGCATTAGCATACATAAGCTCTAGACACGAGCTTCGATCCAAATTAGTCAGGTGAATGCTTTACTCTCGTAAGAATTTATTCTTCGTATGAGTTTTAGCAAATAACCTATGGGATACATACCATATACCTTCGTAGGGATTTATTCCTCGTATAAGTATAAGGCAGTGAATCCCCTCGAATTGAACTCGTTCCGCTCGAAACCTGTAATGGGTGAGGATCGAGGGTCTGGCAGCCCAATGGGGCACCGACATCAAGGACAATTCAAGCACCATTTTCCTGATAGAGCCGAAACCATGCATATAGTGAACTGTAGAACGGCCACCCTAGATATAGTCATACCGAACCTCTGTCCGTTAGTAAGTACCTAAAATAGGTGTACACAAAGGAGGAGCGTTTCTAAACCCTTATCTTTTTCTTTAAGTTCGTAGAATCTGTTTTCTTTTCGAATAAAAGCATGCGAACTAGATACCATGCGGTTAGGACCAATTTCTTGAAAATAGATCATTGTGGGCAGAAAGCATGTCCGGGTAGGATTGCTATATATCGAAAGCATGTTCGGGTAGATATCATGACTGGGTAGGTGTTATATTCATCTTTGAATAACATTTTTTATCTGTATCAATTATTTTACATGTACTAACTTGTTTTTCTCTTTTGTTTGTGTACACTAACTTATTTCTTCTCTTTTGTTTGTGTCATTTTGTCATAATTCTTTGCATTGCATTGCATCATCATAATGCAAAAGTGTTGATCCGCAAGGGGGTATCTAAGAGAAAATTTTTCACAAGAAGAGGTGAAAACTTTCAGTCAAGCAGTCGTGTATGTAGGCATGCACCGAGGGTTCAAAGAAGCTCAAAATACAAGAATGAGACTTGCTCGATGATCGTGCAGCATTCCAGACTAAAATGATGATCCACTAATTCGAGGAGTAATCTAGCAGTTGAGTTTTATCTACAATCATGTCATCACTAGTCATCAAAGATTGACATACTGGCTTCAACACCGTCGAGGCATTAATAGAGTTAGTTTATAGAGCATTGAGGGGTATCAGTTCTAAATACGAAGATCCAAGATGAAGCAGTGATCTCGAAGATCGTGTAATATTCGATACTGAAATGACGATCCATTGATTTGAGGAAGAATCTTGTCATAGATTCTCTTTTACGATCATTCCAACTTTAATCATCGAAGAGTGGCGTACTGACTTCACCACCGCAGGGGCATTAACCGAGTTAGGTTATAGAACGCTTGAGAGGCATCATTTTCAAGAATGAAGATCCGAGACGAAGCAGTGATCCATTTCAGACTCAGCATATAAACGAAGGCTTGTCTGTAAAGTGGACTTTCTTGTAATGTGAAAGCTTTTATTTCTGATGAAAATTATTCTAAGATATTCATCGTTGGGATCAACATTTTTGCGTTTGCATTTGCATTTTTGCATTTTGCATATGTATTTCAATTTTTAAGCATTTTCACATGCATGAAATTAGTTCATGGAGAATTCGATGGAAATGATCATGATCATGTGACACCATTGAGAATAAAAGAAAAATTCGAATAAATCAGCACGATGGAAGCTTGTTCACCTGGTTATAGGACTGAGCCTTCCATGGTGATCTGAGACAAGAGTCCCATATCCTGAGGGCTACGATGTTGATCCAACACGCAATTACCACTTGAGAAGCTCTGGACATTCCGTTGAGAACTGCAAGGAATTAAAGATCAAACTCCAGAATCTGATTCATTCAGAGGAATCCTAATGCTAAGCAAGAGAAGTCATTGCACCTACCATTTGCATCTAGAGAGTTTATTTTGTTTGAACTCAAGTTTGATCTGTTTTTAATATGTTATTAATATTTTTAATCTTAATATTTGAATTTATACTACCTTTTAAGGTTGAATAATGGAACGAATTTTAATCTTGAGTTCTTTGAATATCAAATGAATTACGTATTCTCTTAATTCTTCAAGAATTATAGATTTTTTGACATATGGCAAGATTGGACCTATCTTATCCCCTCTAAACCAAAAATAAAATCTCTTGATTCTTTACCCTAAATAATTCATGATCACTACCAAAAGAACCAATTTTTGACATTCATTCTTTTTGAGACCTTGAAACATTCTTTGCGACCTTGAAACATTGCATTTATCCTTTCGATACACAAAAATTCATACCCATACATTTTGTTGAGCCAATAAATTCACACCATCGTCTTCTTAGACGTCAAACCAACTTTTTCTACCAATAAGACCTACAAACATTGAGTACAAGATGTTCGCTTGAACATGAAATTTCCTACAAGAAGAAACAATGTGGGACATCTCGAAGCGATCTTCTGAGGACGAGCGAGCAATTGAGACATGCTGAGAGCAAGAAGCAGAATAAGAGAATTATTTCAAAATAATTCTATAATGCATTAATTACATTGTTTTCATGTAACTAAAAATTAATCCTGAAAATCTATCCCCCTGGGGATACCTCTTCTGCAAGGACTTCTGTGTATGAGATGATGAATGTCATTCTTTCTTTATCCCTTCACAAAATGAGAAAATATATCCCTTGTGTCCTCTTTGAGCCTAAATTATGTTTTCTTCTGATTCAACCCTAACCAAGGATCACCCTCCACACTGGGGGGCAAAGTGGAGGAAGTCTGCTCACATGAGTGAAGACATCGATTCAGATGATATACCGAAAGTGAACTAAATGCCAAGTGCGAAGATCAAATCAAAACAAAGAGAAAAAGAAAAGAAAAAGCAAAGAATAAAAAGATGACAAAGAGCACAAACAAAGAGTCTATCGACTCAAATGATGCATCGAGCTTCAAACCGTGAGATTGATCAAGCATAATCACTCCAGAATCACTTCACTCGAAGATCATGGAACATCAAGAGAAAATAAAGAACTCATACGAGCAGATTCAAATTGAGCAAGACAATATTGAAGGCATCAGAAGGAATTGACCTTGGTTTAACTACCCTTAAACACTTGTTTGAGCTTATTTATCCATTTTTTCATAACCATGAACCATGGCCTACGTTACGTTCCTAAAAAGTCCTTTATAATCATACATGGATTTCTAAGCAGAAGATACTCTTCAGATTTCATTCCACCCATCAGGATTAATATTTTATTTACAAAAAAAAAGGTTTTCTAAAATCTTTAATGCATGATAGAGAAAAAATAACAAAGGGGGGGTTCAAGACGTAAATTCTAAGTAACGTCTTGAAACCAAAGGAGGATTCGAGTTGAAAACCTGAAAAGGCAGCTCGAATATGGAGACTATTGCATATGAGGCGATCGTACAAGTCCCTTGATAAGGCATCGTACAACCCGAATAAGAACACGAGAACTGGGAGTCGAACCAATAAATGAGTACAAAAGCTACTCTATTAGATTAGTGAACAAAAAATAAAGGAGAACACCATACCTTCGACTAAAAATAACAACCTGAGACATTTTATCCTCTTCTCACTTAAACCATTCCTCAAAGATAGCATTGATCTTGACATTTGTCAAATAGCTATAATTTATTGAAGAATTAACAGTGTAATTAATTCTTTGATATACAATGAACTCTTGTTTTATGATTTGTCAATTGTGAAACCTTGAAAGGGGTAATATTTTCAAAATCTTTGATTAAACATTTTTAAAACTCTTTTGATAGATATTTTCAGACTTTTGAAAATAAAAAGAAAAAGGAAAACATTTTCAAACAAGATAACCTCTCTGGATGCATATCATGGAATTCAACGAATATCTCTCTGAAGCTCAAGATCAAAGCTGGGGCAAGAGAAGCTAAATTTGCGAGTCAAAATTTGTTGGGGCAAGGAAACAAATTGTCTCAGTTCAAGGTTTGAAAGAGTACACCCTAGTGGAAATGCAGACAAACTGAATCAAAGATATAATGAAGACTGCTCTCGCAACCATTCTCCTTCAAGATCGAGAAAAGCATATATACATACAAACAAACATATATACACTTACATACATTATATATAAAAGTTGCATCAAACATTTATCATCATGTGTATTAAAAACATTTTTGCCTCACTTGAGGACAAATCAAATGAATTTCATCTTGACATCCATCATAATATCCAAGATAGTCAGTCAAAAATGCATCATTTTGATATCTCAGGAAATCAAAGCTCAAAAATGACTAGATGTCTCTAACTTGAAGAAACAATGATTTGACTTCCTGAAGTCAACAATCAGATCTTCTGAAGCATTTCATCCACTAGCAGGAACAAGCAAATTATCAGTATCCTTTGATGTTGTTTCTCTCGAAACAAAATGTTGTCTCGCTATAGACAACTTCTTTTGAAAAACAAATTTTGTCTCACTTGAGACAGTTTTCTAAAAACAAATTTTGTCTCGTTTGAGATAATTTCTTTCAAAATAAATTTCATCTCACTTGAGACATTTTTTTTTCTTTGAGATACTCGATTCACTTGAAACAAAATTAATCTCACTTGAGATTGTTATTTATTTCAAAACAAATTTCATCTCGTTTGAGACATTTTTTCCTTTGATATACAAATTTCGAATTTGATTCACTTGAGACAAAAGTAATCTCACTTGAGATTTTCAAAACCGATTCGTCTTGTTTGAGACATTTTCCCCTTTAAACACAAATTCTGAAATTGTTTCCCTAGAAACAAAATCGACAATCTTTGAATCTTTTTCTCTTGAAACGAATTTTTTCTTTCTTAAGACAATTTCTCTAAAAACAAATGTTACAAATGTTGTCTCACTTGAGACCATTTTCCAAATTATGAATTTGTTTCACTGGAAACAAACCATCATCGTTGAGTTGTTTCTTTTGAAACAAAGGATTTTTGAGTCTATTTCTTTTGAAACAAAACTTTGTCTCTCTTGAGACAGATTTTTCTTGAGAAATATTTGAGTATGTTTCACTTGAAACAAAATGAAAAATCTTTGAGTATGCTTCTTTGTTTTTGTCTCTTTTGAGAAAGTTTCTTTTGAAAAATCTTTGAGTTTGTTTCTCTTAACAAAATAATCTTTGAGGCTATTTTCTTAAAAACAAATTTTGTCTCTCTTGAACCAGTTTCTAATGAAAAACCAACCTTTGAGATTGTTTCATTTGAAACAAATTTCGTCTCACTTAAGACGTAACTTATCTTTGAGTTTGTTTCTTTGGAAACAAAATTTTGTCTCTCTTGAGACAGCTTCTTTTAAGAAAAATCTTTGAGTCAGTTTCTTTGGAAACAAAATTAATCATCTTTGTGTTTGTTTCCCTTGAAACAAAACAAATATCTTTGAGATCATTTCCCTTGAAACGAATTTTGTCTCCCTTGAGACAGTTTCTATCAAAATCCTATCTTTGAGTTGGTTTCCCTTGAAACCATTATCCCTAAAGATGGCCAGTCATCCTCATCACGTAGGAACCGTGTCATCCCCCTGACCAGATCTCCTCATCACGTAGGAGCCGTGTCAACCTTAGATAACCAGTCGTCCTCATCAAGTAGAAACCATGTTATCACCTTTAGATGGCTAGAACTCTTCATCACGTATGAGCCGTGTCATCACTCGACCAGACCTCCTCATCAAGTAGGAGCCTTGTCACCCCTAGATAACCAGTCGTCCTCATCACGTAGGAACCGTGTTATCACCTTTAGATGACCATAACTCTTCATCAAGTATGAGGTGTGTCATCATCGACCTGATCTCCTCATCACGTGGGAGCCGTGTCAACCTTTGATAACCAGAACTCTTCATCACATATGAGTCGTGTTATCACCTTCGTAAAGATGGCCAAGAACTCTTCATCACGTATGAGTAGTGTCATCCCCGACCAAATCTCCTCATCATGTAGGAACCGAGTCACCCTTAGACGACCCGAACTCTTCATCACGTATGAGCAGTGTCGTCCCCAACAACCAACATTATCCAATTTCTAAGTTTAAAAGGGAGAGAACCAGACAAAAACGTGATGTCTTTTCGTCTTTGCCCTATTCTTGTTAACACAAGAATGTGCAAAGAGGGGCAGGGCAGCTGTAGACACCCATTTTTGTCTGGGTCTTTTCTATTTAATTATTATTATTATTATTATTATTATTTATTATTATTATTAATATATAAATTACATTTTTTGCAGGCCTTTTGGAACCCAATATCATATTACAAGTCCATCAACCCAAGCCCAACTAAACCCTAACTCTAGGGTTTCTCCTACTCTGCTCCAGCCGCCTTATTTCTGGCCGTTGGATCTAGACCCATTCAATGGTCCAGATCGCGTAGAGCCTAGGGTTTAAAACCCTAAAATATCATCAGCTCAGCCATTGGCCTTCCAGCTCCAACCGCCAATCTTTCAACGTTCTAACCGTCATGCGTCGATGTTGCAGCTGCCGAGCCATCCCCCGACAGCCTCTGACGCCGCCGTAGACAGTCATGCGCCAAACAGTGATGGCCATCCATCAAACAACAGAAAGCACAGATAAAAATCAGGAAAAAAATCTAAGCAAAATCCTATCTAGTCCATCAATGGAAATAGGATATCATTATCCTATTTCCTCGGCAACATCATCAATCAGAGGCATGCAATCAGATAAAAGAAGATATTTTGGATTCAGAAATGAGGACATGGGGTTTCAGAAAGAAAGAAAAAAGAAAGGAAGTGGAAAAAAAATAGAAAGGAAAAGAGAGGAACCGGAGCTTACCCATAACTGACCACCATTGCTTCATAGGAGTCACTAGGCTCTATCTTTGGAGGTATTTTTTTTACCTTTCGGATTTGGGGGTTTTGAGTTTGGTTATGAGTGGGGGTTTAGTTTTAGGTCGGTTTTAGGGGGAAACTGAATGATGTTGAAACCCCGTGGCCATCGTTCTACGGTGGCCGGGGTTGTGTGCTCTGCTTCGGCAGTAAGAGAATGAGAGATTACAGAAGGGGAAACGGGGAAGAAATGAAAAGGAGGCTGAGGAATGGGGTTATAAATGATTTTTAGGGTTTTAAAATAACCCTTAAATGGGTTATATCTCAGACGTCGAGCGACGTCGTTTTGAAGCAAGAGGGAGATCGAGTGATGGGATTAAGGGCTAATAGCTTATTTGGTCCTCGTACCTCTGTAATCTTACACGCATGTTCTTAACATTTCTGGGTAAATCACAGTTAAGGTCCTTGTATCTTGTGTAATGGTTGTAATCTAACCACTTTAATGAAATTTCATCATTTCATTTTGAGCTCTTATTTTATTTTTGTTATATTTCCATCATTATTTGCTTTTAAACATTTTTGTGGTTATATTAGTGTTTGAGCCATCAAACTTTAATTTATTTATACATGTGCAGTATATTTTATTGTTGGTTCATTTTAGTCACTATTTACTATGTAAAAGAAATACATGTTTTATTTATGTTTATAATCCATGTACTTTGATTCTGAATGCATTTTGATCACTGTTTTTATATATTGGGTTAAATGCTGAATATGGCTTTCTTGTTTTACTTTCATTTTATTTTAGTCCTTAATAATATTTTTGGGTTATTTTGGTTTCTAGTATTTGTATTTTTAATGTTTTATATTTGGGTTCTGTTTGTTTCGTAATTATTGTTTAGTCCTTTAAATTTATGTTTTATTATTTTAGTCCTTTAAATTTATGTTTTATTATTTTAGTCCTTTGAATTTTTGTTTGAGCTATTTATATCCCTTTAGTTTCTGTGTTTTCTATTTTAGTACCTTCAAGTTTCTATTTTTGATATTTTAGTCCTTTAATTTCATGTTTTTTACCTTTTAAGATTCTGTTTGTTTACTAATTTAGTCCTTAGGTTTTTGGTTTTGTGCTATTTTAGCCCCTATGTTTCTATAATTACTATTTTAGTCCTCAAATTTTCTATTTTTGTTGTTTTAGCTCTTTAAGTTGTTATTATTACCATGTTAGTCCTTGTAATTATAAATATTTACTTTTTGATCATTTTATTTGGTAATTTTAATATTGATTTGTGTTTATGTCAATCCCTTTTGTATGTATATATTTTTATGTTATGTACTTATTTATATCATATGTGAATAAATATGTTTAACTTTATTTGTTATAAATATTTTGTTTCGCATATTTTATTTATATTTGCTTCCATTGTATTTCTTTATTTAAATATTGTCTGAATATGTTTCGAGAATGGTATTTGTAGAATGGGCGTGGAAAACACCACTTGGTCGAAGTGATGTAATTCAATACGACATTCGAATCAAATACAAACTTGAAATAAATTAATTGTATTTTGCTCATTATTAATTCATTTCACTTTAATTCGAATATTGCAATTAATGTCTAAATAATAATTGATTTCATTTCATGCAAATTGTTGATCTTAATTCTACATTTTCGATTCATTTTTAGTTAATCAATTTATTTTTTAAATGTAAATGTCATTTTTTTCATTTATATTCGATTTGCATTTTTAAAATCAATGATGAGGGAACATCTTTCAGGATAAGAAATAGTCGAAATAGCCTTACCGATGGAGGATTGCTAATTTTGAGATTTCTTTTCGAATTAAAGAATTTTCTCTACTTAATTAATTCGAAGCAAATTAAACAATGTTCAATAAACGGATCATCTTTTAACTTTATATTCGACTCGTAAATTTGACCATCTACGACCAAAAGTAAGCGACACAGTATCAATTTTGGGCGTTGTGGGGTGTTAATACTTCTCCACGCGTAACCTACTCCCGAACTCGTTTTAATCGAATCTTTGGCAAACGCAGATCAAATTTTGTCTTAAAACGATTTTTCTTAAAATTGTTTTAAAAGACGTTTTTAGGTGTTCGACCTACCTAACCCAAAGGTCGATGGCGACTCCTTTTTCAATTTAATCCAAATCAATCTAAAATAACCCATTTTCCAAAATTAAAGTCATAATCGTTTTAAAAATAATAATATTTTAATTGTTTTTACCTAAAAAAAATGGTTATGACAAGATGATAAGCAAAAGCCAATTTGATAAATTATGGATCCTTTATGGCTTTTTTTTTTTCTCTTTGTTTCTGTCTTGTGTAGGAGAATTGGAAGAAACCAAAGCCTATAAGAAATGGGTAACGAAAGTCTGAAATGAAGCCACCTACAAGTCTCTCAAGGAGGAAGGGGAAGTGAGTCTTTTACTGGGGTTTTCCCTTATAATTTTAGGATATTTACGTGTAATAATACATGCCAATTCTTCTGTTTATTAAACGGATCAATTAAACAGCCGGAACCGGATCTACTTGCAATGATATCTCAGCATGGAAATGAGAGGAAGGACCGATTTGATTCCATGTTTTCATCACTGGTGTCCAGATACGGTGGTAATGCTGAGTCTGAACCCACTGAAGAAGAATTTGAAGCTGCAAAGAGGAAAGTTGAAAGCCGAAAGGCCTCCAACAAATCAAAACGGAAGCGGCAGTAGGTTTACAGCAGTTTTCTTTATGTAAAGAAATGGGATGTGGTGAGAAATATGCAAAATGCAACATTGTCTCTTAACTATCTGGATACAAATCGACTTATCTGCTCCAAAATGTTGCCTTTGGTCTAATTACAAGTAAATTAGAAATGAATGGCTCATCTGCATCAGCCTTATCTACCTTTTTTCTTATTAAAGGATTTGGTTGCAGTTAAGGATGGCAACTGGGGCATTGTTTTTCCTTGCCCCGACCCGGAATTTAGTTGACTTTACATTAGAAACTATAGCTTGTTTTCCTTTTTCAATTTGGTGTGTCACATTATTGATGTATTTTGGTGAGCAACATTAACTCTAAACTCATCCCATCAAACAAACAAAAGTTATGATCAACTTGCAAATTATTTAACACTTATTTTTGATATTGCTTCTCAGCTTCTAATAAAAGCCATGAATTTGGAAATAAAAATAAGAGAATATAAGTTTTAAACATAAAATCACACATCTACTTATGTTTTGCAGATTTTAACTCTATTGGTTTCGAGCCAAATATTGAAGACAATTCTTAATAGCATTAATTGTTCCGAGATCAAACTCTATTTTTATAATGAAATTTGGTCGGGTACACTAATCGAATAATAATGCCGACAAATTTTATAGCAAAATATCAGAAGGAAATCAAATTCTCATATTACAAATGAATTGAAGAAACAATCTTCAATCAGTTGAACCCAAGTAATCAAATTTGAGCCCTTCAATACAATTTATATGTAGATAATTTATCGGCTTAGTGTAGGTAACCATGTATTTAAGCAAAGAAAGAGACAAGGAAGGCTCCAACCAAGGACCCAAGAACAGGCAAGGTTGAGGTTGCAACGCTGGACTCTGGGCCTGGTGCAGAAGCTGGTGCGGCGCCACCCAAGGCGGAGCCAAGTGGGGAGGCACCTGGGGTGACTGCGGCTGCCGGGGCGGCGGCACCGGCAGCCATGACTGCGCTCATGGAGGCGGCGACCACGATGACAGCGCAAGAGATCTTCTTCATGTCCATGGTGTTGGAGATACCTGCCTCAACTGTGTGCTGAAAAACTTTTTTTTTTAAAGCTGTGCTTTTTAGTTTTTATTGTTCTGCAGGTGAGGAGAAGGTGAGTTCATGGGTTATTTTATACCTTTCCTTTGCCTTCTAATTAGGGTTTCTGTTTTGTTCCTTTGGTTTTGCATGGTTTTAGGATACACATTTTGACTCCTCATTCTCCATGTAAAATTTAAAATTATATTTTGTATTTTTGTATTACCTTCGCTCTTTAAAATCTGCAATTCTCAAAAAAAATGTTAATAGCTCGTTCGGTTTAGTTTCTTAGTTTAGCTATTCAATTTTGTGATGCAAAAACTTGAAATATATTTACAAAATAATATTATAATTTTGAGTTGAAAAGGTTGAATAAAAAAAGAAATATGTTCAATTTAGTAGTTAAATTTATTTACATTAATAATTTAAGAAAGTAGCTTAGTAAAATTTTTAAAATGCGCTAATGGAACAAATTGTCTTGTTAATGTTGGTGGTTCACCTACTTTAGTTTGAACGAAGAACCGTAGTCATGGCTTGAGAAGTATTTATAATAACTCTATTCGATGGTGTAAAGGATAGAGTGATTATGGCTACTCAGTACGTCAGCAAGCCAAATAGATATGGTTGTTAGATCTTAGATTTCGCTCTATTATATCATGTGGTTCTGTTAAAATGTTTTATATATGTATTGTAGTTGATTTGAAATCTATGATATTCATGTATCAGGAGGATATGGATTCCTTAAGAGCTTTAGTAGGCAAAAGAGTCTATCTAGAGATCTCATCTAAGGGATAGTTGGTAATTTTTGAAGGTATAATAGTGCTCAACACATCTTTCACGAATTCGATATAAGATGAAAAAATATTTAAGTCATTACCAATATTAAGAAAAAAAATCTTTCAATCATGTGACATGTATTAATGACATACGTCGTCATTTGATTGGACGATTAAATATATTAAATTAATTTAAAATTAAGACTAAAATAATAAAATATATAAATAATGAGAATTAAATATATAATTATATCAATTTTGTTAATTACCAGCTAACTATCTCTCAAATGTTAATCACATATAATTTTATTAACATTATTTAAATAATTAAATGATTTGATGAATAAAATTAAATAATTAATAATTAAATTAAAATCTCTAAATAATTAAGTGATCATTAGTGTACTTTGCGTTAAAAATGAATAAATATTTTTTAGTTAATTACATCATATGTCTCTAAATTATTGTTTACATTTTAAATTGATCCTTAAACTTTTGAATATTTTAATTTCATCCTTAAATTATGAATTTTTTTTCTAAATTAGTCCTTAAACTTTTAAACATTCTAATTTCATCCTCAAACTATGACTCTCATTCTAAATTGTTCCCCAAACTTTTGAATCTTTCAATTTCATCCCAAAAGTCATCCAAATATGTAATTAGTTTCAAGCATAGTTTAATATAAATATTATGTTTTCCAAACATATAATAATATAACTTGTCCTAACAATTTTATTAGCAAAGGATGCGATTAGTATATTCATATAGTTTGGGATGAAATAAAAATATTCAAAAAAGTTTAGGGACCAATTTAGAATGAAGATCATAATTCGGAGATAAAAATGAAATGTTCAAAAGTTTAAAGACTAATTTAGAATGATAATCATAACTTAAGGATGAAATTGAATCATTTAAACTTTTAGGAACTAATTTAAAATAAAAATCATAATTATCTGACACAATTAACTTTTTTTTTGTTACAAAGATTTTCACTAGAGCCCTTCCTTTATGAGCAGATCCGCTAGTAAGTGTGTAAATAAACAAAGTATATTATTCGTGAACTGTTAAACAAAAATTGTTTAGGTTTATTTATTAAGTCAACTAAATTAATATGATAATTTTTTATATTATTTTAATAAATGAATATTAATATGTATTTATTTGTTTATGTCAAATTTATTTATTTATTCATTTATAAATTTATTTATTTTTTTATATTTTAAATACTTGTAAAGATATAAATTAAATTGAAGCCATCTCAATTCAATAATTAAGTTACGCATGCATTTGCTCAATTTGTTCCATTACTTGTTGCGAAAAAATTCATATCTATAAAGGTGAGCATTCGATCTATTCGAGTTAAAATTTTAAGTTATTCGAATTGATGAGTTATATTTTACAATTCGGAGTTGACTGAAATTTTTTTTCGAGTCGAGTTTATAAAATTCGAGTCGGGTCAAATTTTTTAATTTGTGTTTAAATTTAATTATCAATATTTATAATATTATGATATTATTTGATTTAAATTTAAATAGATTATAAAATTCATGTGTGATTTTTTATTAAAAAATATATATATATATATATATATATATATATATATATATATATATATATATATATATATCATACAAAATTGAGAGATTCGACTTAAACTTAAAAATTCATCTACTAATTACTTAAAAATTTGAGTTATTTGAATTGTATTTTACAATTCAATTTAAATTTAAAATTTTTTCGAATCAAATCAAATTTTGCTCACCTAAAGACGGACTTCATTACAACAATCTCATGAAGCAATAAAGAATTGTATCATATAATACATATACAAATCCAAAAAACACACAAGCACGCGCAGAGTACGGCCAAACAAGCCCGGACCAATTTAATGCCCGAGGAAAGCAAGAAGAGAAACAATCAAGGAAAAGCCAACGGCGGCGGTAGAAACACCGACGGCTAATCCAGCTCCAGCGTCCGGTGATGGCGACGGAGCCTCACTCACCTGGGCTGAGGCAACGGCTGAGATCGCCATTACCAAAGCCAACAAAAAGGCCTTCAACATGCTAACTTGTGCCATTTCTGAAAAAGATACGAGAAGAAGATGAGGAAATTTGGTAGATTTTGCTGCTGGTGAGGGAAGAAATTTGTTTGATTGAGTTTATAGGGGTGATATTTTATGGGAAGGTGAACGGCGCGTGGGGTCTACTGAGCAGAACAGTGACAGCTAACGTTCACATTACAGCTAATAAGTTGCAATATAAGGAAGAAAAAAAACAGCTAATAAGTTGAGCGAACATGACATAATAAGGTGAAAGTCGTATCTTCCATCATGTTCACTTCACTTATGAGTTGTTCTTTTTTCTCCTTTTGCAACTTGGGAAAATTATATAAATGGTCCCTGACTACAGGATACTGTTTTAACGAGTCTTCCAACTATTAAAATTTATAAAATATTCATCTGATTATTCATGCATTCTAAACTTATATTATTCTCTTAAAAACTTGAGAGTCGTCTAAGCTGACCAACAACCTATTGACTGATATATGATAAAATAATAATGTATACTTTTCATTTCATATATAAGAAAAAAAATACAATTCCTTTAAAACGAGATGTAAATGCCCCAAACTTCATCTACATTTTATTCCTAAGAGTAAAATCACACATAAAAATAAGAAAGAAGAAAAGGAATATAACCACACAAAATAGTAGCAATTAGGGATGTTAATGGATCTTGACCCGATCTGAATTTGTAAATTTAGATTCGTTTTATAGGGTTTGGATCATAAAAATTTGGACCCGATGAATCTGGATCTAACACTAAAATATCGGGTTTGGACTCGTTTACCCATTTATAGAAAATGACACCTCTGATTTTAATATATATATATATATATATATATGACATAATCTTAAGAAACTACAGTAACAATGAATAGCAAAGAATACTACAGAAACGTTTTTCATATTTTGCACATGAACGACTACACTCTTTATACAGTTGTGTAGTATTTTAACCTAACAACGTAGCTAACAACCTAGCAACTAACTCAACCATATCACGTGCACATGCAGAATAGAATACAAGAATACAAAATAGTCTAATACATAATATTTTTAAAATATATATATATATATATATATATATATATAGATATTTTATAGAGGTAGACGCCTGAGTTCTTATAGGTTTTAAACTAAAATTGCGACAATAGAATGTTTCATGACCTATATTTTTTAATATTCGTGTTATTCAAAAGACATTTGTGTAATTGTGTGGAGTTTTTTTTAGACTTTAGTTTATTGTTTTTTATTTTGTTACTAGTTGTATTGAAATTAATCTTTCCTCCATTGGAGATGTAAGTTAATGACAATTTTATTACATTAAAAATTAAATTGAATGATCTTTTTTTAACAGATATGTTTTGGACCCAGATCCGTTGGATCTGGATCTATGTTTCGATTTTCTAGACTTGTGGATCCGGGGCAGGTCTAGATCCAGATCTAGATCCAAGATGTTAAAATGGATCTAGATCTGGATCTAACTTGATTCGATCCAAATCTAACACGTTGCCATCCCTAGTAGCAATGAAAGAGGCCTTACATTACTTTCGACCATTTGGTTACCATAAAAGATATTAAAGAAAACTTGGAAAATAATTACTCCTTTGGAGTTCGGTTAAGAACGGAGAAATTGAACCTTGAGTTATTGATATGTCATTATCGTTCAATTTTAGATCTCTCTTACACACAAAATGTTGAATCCTGTTTTTGATGAAGATGTAGGCTTCATGCTTCCCTCTCTTGAAAATCATCGAATGTTAAATGTTTGTATCATAGCCATAAACTGAAATCTACAACCCTTTATGAATCTGTGTTATTCAGTCATCATCTTAGTGTCGTAACCTGAGATTCAACCAATTCTGAAGTTAACAATAGCCTTGAGTTGTCGCCCAAATCATCCTTGAAAAGCCTTTTCTCTATATACCATGAATCATTGCTAGGGCCAAACATTATTTGATTAGTCGTCCTCTTCGAAATAGTTTCTGTTTCAACCTTTTTCTTCTTGGTTATGGTGGAAGAATGTTTAGGAGTTTCCATTGCTTTCTCTTCTTGTGAGATGTAAAACCAAACAAGATGGACGTAATAATAGAACCAAAGTATTTTATTATTCAGACATCCGTCAATTTTTTAAGTATAAAAAGATAAATTTGAAACATATGAAAAGTTAAATAATCATTTTATAACTTTTAATAATCAGAGGATTTAATAAAGCAATACTCTACGGTTGGATGACCATTTGTATACTTTAACCCTTTCATCTTATTAGTTGTAAAGCCTGTAATGTGAACGTTAGCTGAGTGGACCCCACGTATCGTTCACCTTCCTATAAGACACTGCCCTTTCCGCCCCTATAACCCAATCAAAGAAACTTCTTCCCTCACCAGCAGCGGAATCTACCAAATTTCCTCAGCTTCTTCTTCACGTCTCCTTTTTCTTTCTTTCAGAAATGGTGCAAGTTAGCATGTTGAAGGCCTTGTTTTTGGCTTTGGTAATGGCAATCTTGACCGTTGCCTCTGCGCAGGTTAGTGAGGCTCCGTCCCCCGCACAAGACGCTGGAGCTGGATTCTCCGTCGGAGTTTCTACCGCCGCCGTTGGCTTCTCCTTGATTGTTTCTCTTCTTGCTCTCTTCAAGCATTAATTTAAGGGCTTGTTTGGCCTCCCCCATGCGCCTGCTTCTCTCTTTTTGTATATTGTATTTATGATACAATTATTTCCTACTTCGTTATATTATTGTGATGAAGTCGATTCATTGCATAAAATGCTTCTTGTATGAGTTTTTTTTTCTTTCTCTTCTTGGAATTTCTTCCTCGTTGTAGCGATTGAATATAAATTTAAGCAGAGTTCAAGGCCAAGTAAAACTTAAACCCATAAATCATTTTGCGGGTTAATATGTAGCCTTAAATGAGAGCAGCAGCGGCAATCATGCTCTCTTATCACAAAGTTCGCTATTTAGGACTGCCAAAATGGGTCCAAACTCTTTCGACTTCAGAGCCTGTAAACGCTTAAATCTTTTTTAAGGGTAAACTATACATTGTCTCTAATTATCACTTTTATTTTGTTTTTGCTAATCCAACTATTTTTTTCAAAAATTTAATACAATTGTCAACTACACTTTTTTTATTTTTTCAAAGATAATATAGCATTATCTTATGGAAAACACGTCGATGTCATCTTAAAATTTTAACGGTGGATGGCCAAAATGAAAACATAACTAAAGGTTAAGTATGATTTTTGAAATAAAAAATAACCGAGTGATTAAAACATAAGAAAAATGATACTTGGGATACTAAATACATAGTTTACCTAATTTTAAACCCTGACATTTAAAATTGATTAATTCTCGAATTAATACCCTCAAAGCTTTTTTTTAGGAAGCTACTTTTATTACACTATTCAAAACATTTTTTTTAAGAAAAAAAATATTTTTAAAGGTGCTTCCCGTAAGACTACATTTCACCAATATAATAATCTACTTAATAGTTTTGGGAAACATATTTTCTATAAAACGTATTTTTTTAAAAATTGTTTTTTCATCCATTTTCCCATCACGCAATAAACCCTAATGAAACCACACCAAAATAAAAGAAAAAAAATCTTCATACTATTGTATAAGTCTTAAATCAATATGTAGGATTCAAAAGGATATGGTTGTATCATGTCACTATTATATCAAATAATTTCTTTTAATAACCTGATAGTTAATCTTGTGCTAAATATTGATTCAAATTTGATGTGAAATATATTTAAAATTCATACGCTAAATTATAAATATACATTTATTTATCATATAGATAATTTAATTACGACATTTTCAAATATATTTCACTCGAGAATTGAAATATCATTTACCAAATCAACAAATAATTGAACTTGTGATTGTAATACCCCGAATAATAGGACATTGATTAATTTGAAAGGAATTAAAATATACAACAACAACAACAACAACAAAACCCAATTCCCATATGTATGGGGTAAGGGGGAGGTAGGGTAGTAGGCTGCCCCCAACGCCAGGTTGAGAATAGCTTCCGTGAAAGACCTCCGGCAGTCAGAAAATTAAAAATATATAGATAAAATGCAATGCATGTATAAATAATTACATAAATACATAGTTAAACAGTATTCATATGCAGTCATTAATATCATATGTGCTTCTGTAATGGGGAGTAATCCCTGCAAAATAATCCCTGCGAAAGAGTCTCTGCATATAGACAGAAACCTAAGACCCGGCTAAAAATAACATAGGAAACATGATGAGAATGATACACATGAGACAACGATAGTAAGCCCAGTTCTAATATTTCATAAATACCAATAACAGAAAAGTATAAAAAGTAAAAGTCAAGGAAATAACTACAAATGCATTTAAAAGAAGACAAAGATGATACACCCTATAGATGTGACCCACACTACTCGACTACCCTAGTCTTAAGCCTCCATAATTTCCTATCATAGGTCATGTCTTCGGTAAGGCCTAAATCCCTCAAATCAGATCTCAAGCAGTCATCCCACTTCCGCCTTGGTCGTCCTTTCCTTCTGGCACCGTCGACTGTAATCGACTCTACCCTCCTGACCGCATCCGACGGTAGTCGCCTAAGGACGTGTCCAAACCACCGTAGTCTTCCCTCCCTCATTTTTTCGGAAACAGACATCACCCCTAAGGACATCCTAATAGCAGAGTTTGTCGTCATATCCCACAGAGTCCTACCACATGTCCATCGAAGCATTCTCATTTCTGCGGCCTCTATCCTCCTAACGTGATCCTTCTTGGGTGCCCAACATTCTGATCCATACAACAGCGCTGGTCTTATTGCCATTCTATAAATTTTCCCTTAAGTTTTAGAGGCACCTTCTTGTCACACAAAACTCCAGTAGCAGCCCTCCACTTTAGCCATCCCGCCTTTATACGGTGTGTAACGTCATCATCTACACCCCCATCTTTATGTATCATAGACCCTAAGTACTTGAAACAATCCTTTGAGGGAAGAACGTGTCCTTCGATGCATACTTCTACATTTTCATCATTTTGGTTCCCACTGAAGTTTGAACATAAATACTCTGTCTTTTCAATATTGATCCTTAAACCTTTTTCTTCCAAAGCAGTCTTCCAGGTAGCCAGTCTGCTATTCAACTCAGATTTTGTTTCAGCCACTAAGACAATGTCGTCAGCGAAAAGCATACACCAAGGTACACCGTCTGGTGTCGCACAATAGATGTCGTCCATAATCAAGGCGAAGATGTAAGGGCTAAGAGCCGACCCCTGGTGGAGTCCGATTTCCACCGGGAATGCCTCGGTGTCGCCAACTGTAGTCCTGACGTAAGTAGTAGATCTACAGTACATATCACGAATCGTCCGGATATAAGCAGTTGGTATCCGTCTCGTTTCCAAAGTCTTCCATATCGTATCGCGAGGAACGCTATCATAGGCCTTCTCAAGGTCAATGAACGCCATGTGGAGATCTCTAGACTTTTCCCTATATTTCTCCATAAGCCGTCGAAGTAGATGAATCGCCTCCGTGGTAGACCTGTTTGGCATAAAGCCAAATTGGTTTTCCGAAACCCTAGTGACTTGTCTCAACCTAGCCTCTATCACCCTTTCCCATAGCTTCATGGTATGGCTGAGTAGTTTAATACCTCTGTAGTTACCACAACGTTGGGGATCTCCTTTATTTTTATAAATTGGTTAATTGATCAAGATGAGAATGATGTGGGAATAGTAGTCTAGACTAAATTGTAGTGAGGACTGAGGAAAGATTAAAAAGAGCATTTATGGGTATTTGGATATAAATGAATTTAAAATTCATTTATTATGGTATATATATATATATTAGAGAAATAAAGAGAGAATGAAAAAGAAAGTCAAACACTCTCTTCTTCTTTATCTTTTACGTGAAAAAGCCTTCAACCCTAGCTAAAGGTAAGTTTCCAAGTTAATGAATTACTCCTTCAATTTTTGTTAGTTATCAAATCCTTGCATATGATGGAAACTTAATAAATGTTTAGAAGAGATTAAAACTAAGTTATGAATGAGGTATTAGTGATTAAAGAAAATGGGTTTTATAATGATATGTTAATATATGAAGGTTTATTAATGTTTGTTGGTAAAATTGACTTGTTATTAAGGTAAATGAAAGATTATAAGTATTGGTTGAGTGAAATAACAAGTTAGAAATTATGGGGTGATTCTTATAATCAAATGCTCTTGAGGAAAACTGGATGTTATAAGTGTCTAAATGAAGGAAATGAATTAGGATTAAGTAAAGAAGTATTATATAGTATTGTTAAAGGAAAATTGGCCAAAGTTGGGTAAATTTCGAGTTGAAAACTGGAAAATTTGGGAAGAGGTATCGGTATCTAATGAAGTGGTACCGATACCATAGGCAAAAATTAGGCTAAATCATATGAGAAGTATCGATACTGATTCAATCAGTATCGATACCTATTGAAGTGGTATCCATACCATGGTGAGGGTATCGAAATCGGGTAACATCGAACCTAATTTTGGTATCAATACCATATAAGGGTATCAGTACCATAGTATAGTGGTATCAATACCTATGGTAAGGGTATCGATACTGGCCACATCGAATCTAATTTTGGTATTGATACTGGTAGGGGGTATTGATATCATAATAGGGTAGTATCGATACCATAGTAGGGGTATCAATACTGAAGGGCCAGAAATTGTAATTTGTGTTGATATTGTTGTAGAAAAGTTAATAATCAATATTTTGATTAATGTTTAAGCTATAATTGTTAGGATATACACTAACAAATGATATTACTCATGTATTTAATGAATGTGGGATAGATCGAAATAAAGCTCCTGAGTCGAGTAAGACAAAAGGCAAGAGCCAAGTTTCGCAGTAATCATCTTTACTTTTGGACTTTGAGCAAGGAAAGCCAGGTGAGTACATTTATTGTATGTAATTTAGATGAATATGATTAGAAATTATTCAGAATGTAATATTTATATGTTAATGTATATTTTACTGAAATTATTATGTGCTATGGAAATATATGAAATTGATGTTGTGAATGAGGTTTTAGAATATGAACTGATCTAAAACGAATCTAAAATAATAATGCATATGGGTGTATTATTGGCATGAAAGGATGTCATAGTTGAAATGTATATGGGTACACAGTCAGCATAAAAGAATAATGCATATGGGTGCATTATTGGCATGAAATGATGCCAGAGTTGAAATGCATATGGGTGCATTATCTACATAAAAGTATACTAGAGTTGAAATGCATATGGGTGCATTATCAACAGAAAAGTATGCTAGAGTTGAAATGTATATGGGTACCTTATCAACAGAAAAGTATACTATGGTTGAGATGTATATGGATACATTATCAACATAAAAGTATACTATAGTTGAAATGCATATCGGTGCATTATCAACAGAAAAGATGTTAGAGTTTAAAATGCATAATGATGTATTATAAACATAAATGGAGGTTTCAAACGAAAAGAAAGAATCATGGCAAATGGTTTTGACAAATGGGAAATAAAATATGTTTGAACACCAAAGGTAATTTATTATTTTATGACTCACTAAGATATACTTATCATGTGTATTTCCACGTGTAGGAAACAGCAGATAATCATCAAGGAGTGAAGCAGTATCAACAGACATCATTTACTAAGGTTGACTCCCCAATAACATTAGGACTTTAATAACCATTTTGGAATTTGTTTGGCATGTAATCAAATATAACAAAATATTTTGTATTATGTTTTAATGAATCTGTATTTATAATGTTAATTATGTGGAATTAAGTTTGCAACAAAATTATAAAGGATTTTCACAACAAATATTCCATATTTTCAGTAATGTGACATTCGTATTCGTATACGTAGCCGTATATAGAATAGGAGTGTTTAAGTGATATAACCCAGTTGTTATAATAATATTACTTTAAGAATTTAAGGATAAAATATCTAAACGATCAATAAATTGTGATGATGGGTTTTTTATCATCAAATTTTTAAAAGTTATAAAAGATAATTAATTTTATTAAACTATTATAAGAATTTACTATTTTTTACTTATAATTAGTCATCACTCTTATTCTTATATATATTTAGGGATGATAATTTGACATATTATCCCTATATACATTATATAAGAAGATCATTTTTTAAGTCTGGTTCGTATAATTCAATTTAATCTTATAAGATCGTTTTTTAAGTCTGGTTCGTATTAGATTTAGGTAAATAATATCTAATCTGATCCGAAAATACTAACTCAATTTGACATATTATCCCTATATACATTATATAATAAAACATAAAACATAGGATTCTTTAATAAAAATATAAATATAGCTTTAAAGAGTTTTTGTAATTTGATCATTAATAACGTAATGTAATGAATAAACAACTAAATAACTAATACTTCTTTTTATTGAAATAAAGCAATATACAGCAAACGATTTGCTTCTTCCACAACCTAGCCTAGCCCAATGGGTTATTGAAGAAAATTTAAAATAAGCAATGAAGTAACCTTTGAAGGCCAATGTATTTCGCAAGGCATGAGGCCTATTTCTTACTGTACAATTAAAATTAAAATACCATTTCTAGTTTTTTTTACTGAAATAATTTATACATACTTAAAGTTTATTTTTTATAGTTTAATTGTTTATATTTTATTTTTTAGAATTTAAGATTATGTTCAGTATTTAAAGTTTAAGTAGTAAGATTTTAGGATTGAAGATTAAAATAAGATTTTAGGATTTAAGGCTAAAATAAATATATTATGTTAATTTTATTTTACCAATTTACATAAATAATTTTATTTATCTTACCCAAAAATTAATAATTCCATTTACTTTTGTCCATTAATCATAATTCTTCAATCTTCCATTCATATCTAAATAAACTCATAATTTTTATATCTAAATTTATCTTAGGTTTGTTAGAGATTTTGTCCTTTTTTTTTCTACCTATTTTCTTTTTAAAATAATTGCCGCCTTCTTTTTCTTTGATTTTATTTTAGTCGACTGCGACGGTATTCTTAGTATTAATTGTCAATCGCCGATGATTTATTATTTTTCTTTCCTAATTTTTTCAGCTTTAAATAAGAATCTCTGTCATTATGATACGTTTTTCTATGCTCTGTCATTATGATACGTTTTTCTATGCTCTTGTGGCACGTTCCTTATGACTTCTGATTCGTTTTTCGCATACATTTGCATTCGTGTCTGTTCTCGCACAAAGATCCTCACGACATTTGTTTTCTGATTGATTTGTCGGTGATCACGTATTGTCATATTCCTCTTATGTAAAAGGTTGTTTGTCGATATAATAAGAATTGTGTTGCAAAATAGTTTACCAAATTGTTTGGTTCGCTCACCATTCCTTTTCTTAAATCGTCTCATTCGACAGAGACAATGAGTTCCATGAACATTATTGGGTTTTCTGATGATGGAAAGGTTTCTTTTTTTTCGTATCTTTGAGTTAAATATTTTATTTTATGTATGAACTTTTTTGTGACTATTGTCCTCAATTTTCTATTTGGTGCGTTGTAATTTCAATTTCTTCTATTATTTTTATTAATGAAATCCAGTTATTGTTTTTCAATTTTTTTTATTAAATCATGAATGAACCAAGCAATATTGATAGTAAATGAGTTGTTGTAATTCCTTAAAATTTCAGATTTTTTTTCATAAACAAAAAAAATATGAGCACCATGAATATAAAAAATATGAGTGTTCGGTCAAACGGTTGGTACCTTATACTTATCCTAAATTAATCATTTTTTTTATTAAATCCTTGATAAGAACAAAGATTAAATGTCAATCATGAACCACTAAACACTTCACATGTAATTGTTTAAGGTGATGAAATAAAAATGGATCTAACCATCTCAAAATAGTTTAAATTTAAATATCCACTATTTTTATTGATGATCCAACTATTTAGTGGTTAAATGGTATTATATGTTATTGTATATATAGTTTAAACTATGCACCTCCATATTTATATAATATGTACATTTCTTTTCAAAACAAAAGGTGCAATGAGGCATTATTTTTGGCATAATAAACTCTAGTTTTAGAAAAAAAATTTAGTTAAAAAATTAATAATAGAATTCATCAAGTAATTTTAATGATAAAATAAAATATTATTTTTAAATGTTTTAAATACAATTAGTTAGGTTTTATTTATAAATATATAAAAAAAATTAGCTGACCATATTCACATATGTAATGGGGTGAGGGGGAGGTAAGGTAGTAGGCTGCCCCCAACGCCAGGTTGAGAGCAGCTTCTGTGGAATACCTCCGACAATCAAAATTATGAATTGTCCACCGTACGCACTGGGGATGTCTAAGATGCTGCAACCTTAATATACAATTAAAGAAATATGATACCGGAAATGTTAATATTTTTTAACATTTCAAGTAAAGTGTTACCTAAAACATTATTTTTCTACCGAAGATGTTAATATTGAGCTATACCTAAAATGTTATTTTTTTACCGGGAATTAGGGAACGAAATTAATATTTCCAGTAGAAAAATAATATTTTAAGTATTGTTTTACCAAAAATATTAAAAAAAATTAATATTTCTGATAACATATTTATTTAATAGTATATTAAGGCTAAAGCACATCATAACTACGTGTATGAACCGGCAATGATGGTTTTCTCTAACATTTCATGTGACATCTAGGAAGCTAGAGAAATATAGCTTAAATTTAGGAAAGGACAATTTTTTCTATTGTTAGAAGGGAGAACTAGCAAAACTATAACCCTCCACTATGTTTTGCTTATTCTCACTAGGTTATAACAAGTACAATAAATTTTACAAAGGTAGAACTCAAAAGTAAACAATTTTAGTTTTATCTAAGACTTTAATTTAACTTCATTTTAAATATAATCATGTTCATATAATTATTAAAATAATTATAAATTTTAAAAATATAGAAGTAATTTAACATAAATTTTTATTTTTTATTAATAATGTTTAAATTTTACGGTTATTTAATTATAAAAATACACAATTTCCCATAACGTTTTTGTTGTTATTTTCATTCCTCACCCATGTTGTCTCAATTTATAGTATATTGTTTATATAATATCAATTATATATATATATATATATATTTCTAGGTATCAAATTAATTTAATATTTAATACTAGGAGGTCATCAATTACAATATTGCCATTGTGATTGTGCAATGGGCTGTATGGTCATAATAGGTAAACAGTACAAACAATGGAGAATGTTAGGCTGTCCGTTCATGATTTTAGGTGCCCCATGACTGCCCATGTGTGCCTGACCTAATAACATTTACTAGAAACATGAGAAGAAGAAGAAGAAAACATATTTCATTTAGGGTTTACAAATTATTATATTATTAATATTATTATTTTATGTATTTAACAATTTACATGCATGAATCTATCGAACAATCTTAATGATAAAATAGAATGTTAAAATTTTAAAATGTGCTGAAACCTGAATAATTCAAAAACTTGTGGGTTTCAATACTTCATCTATCACTAAATATCTTTATTTTTTAAAAGTATATTATCATTTGATTCATCGATGATACATAAAGTTATATACAATGACACAGTATAAATAGTCATTTTCAAGTAATATTGCAGAATGTAGAAAAAAAATAAGGTAAATTATGTGTTTTGTACTTAAATTGTTCGTTTTAGTATCTAAATTTTTAATTTTTTTAAAACTATGCCTAAAGTATAATTTTTATTTCATTTTAGTACCCCGTTAACATTAAATTTTGAAAAAAAAAGTTTAGGTACTAAACGGATTAAGTTTTTAACGGTGGATACTCAATTAAAACAAAAACTAAACGTTAGGTATGATTTTGAAAAAAAATTAAAAGTCTAAGTATTAAAACGAATAAAAATTAATATTCTAAATACTAAATACGAAGTTTACCCCAAAAAAAATCAAAGGAGAAACAAAAGAGGCAACAGTGAAATACTGAAAGGTATGGATTGAAAAAAGAAAAAAGAGGAAAGCTAGAGGGAAGAACAATGGCCCCAATACGAACTTGTCTGGCCAGCAAAGCGAATGTTGATAAATGTGAAAATAAATGCGAATCGGTCAATACTGTTGGTTGTGTTATGATTGTTATGTAAAGTAAACCACAGCCTACACGTTACAGGTGAATACTAAAGCTCTGTGTTGTTGCTTTCATGGAGTGAGGTTTATCTATTAATTATACGTTGTCCAGAAAGAAGAAAAAAACCCTTTAAATCATATTATTTTGTAATGGGATATTGTCTGTCGCCTTCACTGTTATATAAACAGCAAATTCCAGCACTCAGTTTCTTCAAAAGCTTTTTTGGTGACAGAACAGGAAAGGATAAATGGGATTGAAATGTCGTTTCATGCTACAGTTTAGTTAGTGTTTATATGTACTGTAGTAATTTATTTGCTGCGGGAAACCCTATCCTCTCTATTATATTCGCTTGTAAATTCATTAATTCATTAACTGGCCTCAATAATAAATAAAATTATTATTTTGTTCAAAAAATTTGAATTTAAGCAATTATTTCTGTATGATATATGTGTTAATAATTTTAAACATATATTAATTTATAATTACTTCACACTATTAAGAAAAAACTAATCTAATTACAGTATATAAGATTTTGTTTTGTATGTTTAATTTAGTGTGTTAACCAACATATTAATTAATTCCGGACAATGGGTAATATCCGAAACAATCTTTTCAAGAATCTAAACTATGACATGTGATGTGACGGATCCTCCATAAATATGGTAGATGTTTCATCAACTTCCTTAATTAATCGTAAGAGTTTGAAGTCTGAGGAAACAGTACTAGTTTTCAGTGAACATCATTATAAACAGACAATGAACATGCATTTTGCACCCACATTATTTGAATTCTAAAAAGTAATATTTTTTTTATAAATATGTATATATTTTATAATTACTCTAAACTATTTAAAAATATATCTCACTTCTTTTTTTTAAGAAAATTTTATTTATTTATTACTGTTAATCTCAATCATCCATTTTTCACTTATTGAAAATTTTAATATAAGACCAAGATTCACTTACACATAGTGTAAAATTAAAAATTTTACGCTCTTTGATGATCGTTAGATAAGATAAAATCAATAGCTGAGATTTTTTTTTTTTTTCTAAGTGAATATCTTTCAATTTCTTACTATTAATCTCAATTTTTAATTTCCCCAGTTTCAATTATTTTAAAAAGATGTAAAATATTTACCATGTAATTATATCCAACCCTCTAATATATATGCTTTCATTTGTGAACTATATTTTGAAGATTTATATTAACTTGGAGATTATTTCTTATAATTTATTTAATTTAACATATTTTAATCCTCTGTAATTGTTAAATCATGTTTTGAAGATCTATATCCCACTTGGAGTTTTTTCTTATAATTTATTTAATTGAACATATTTCAATCCTCCTATAATTATCAATTTATGTTTTAATTTAAATCATTAACGAGGTTAGAAAATTGTGACAGTGTATTGATATAAATTTTATTTTTTAAAAATCTAAAATTTGAAGTCTTGCATCTATTAAAAAGTAAAATTATGATTATAAAAGGTTATTTTCCTTTAATTGTCATTAAAAAATCAGCTCGGTTTCATAATGAGAACTGTTTTTTTAACAAATTATTTTAATGGTGTTAAGTGTTTGAGTTTTTAATTAATTAAAGTGTAGAGATTAAATGCGTATATAATTTAAGATAGTATTATTTTCAATGAGCATGCGCTAATTATATGGTGTAATGCATCAATAATCCACTTTTGCAACAACTGTCCATAGTTTCAGCTTCTCTAATTACGGAATCAAATCAGCGGTTTGAAAAAGGAAATGGATTTACAAGAAACTTAGCCTAACAATGGAATCAGTGCATGGATTCTTGTTCATCAACTTCAGACGCAGGCTCATCTTCTTCATCCAAATCATCAACCCCATAAGCTTGATGACCGTTCCCAAACCCTTTAACGTGATCTTTCAAAGATCTCTTGTGCTTGAAATCCGACCCACAGATGCAATACCAAAGCTTCCCACAGTTCTTCTCATGCGTTCTCCAGTCCCCTCTCACCGCAAACGCCTTCCCACATTTCCTGCACATAAACGGCTTTATCCCATGTTTCCTCTTGTAATGCGTTTGCAGAGTTCTGAAATCTTTTAGCGGCTTCGTCCGAGGATGGTCGACGTTGTTCCGGCAACCCGGTGCACAACAGTAGCATGGCAGCTTTAGCATTGCTGTTGGTTGAATTCCCCTTAGTGATTCTGGACCTTTCCTGTACTGAGATCCATGCCCCCACATATGCATCTGAGCAACAAAAGAAATTCAGGAACGTAAGATCGCCTCCATCAGTCCCCTTCGGTCCATCAGTATATAATTGTTTATGTAGGTTAAATTTTGTGGTCGATTATGTTGAAAGTTGAAGAAAATATTTGAAAAACCCTTGATTCATGTTACCTGCATGTTGTTGTATCGGTTGAAAGTTTTGAAGCAAACGGGGCAAGAGAATTGTGAAGGGCCTATAAGAATCTGAGAAGGGGTAGGGATCCAGTACTGTCCTTTGTTGAGTCTATTAGCCGGTAATTCATCGTCTTTGTCGGTACACTCCGCCGAAGACGATAAAACCGAAGCCAACTCCGAAGCGCTAGGGCTCGGTAACCCTATATGAAGTGCAACGGTGACGGTTTCTTCATCATCCATGGAAGAGCGTGAATATGGCTGCCGTTGGTCTTCATCATCGTCTTGTTCCTCTTGGTTTGTGGGACTTAAGCTCAACAGTGGCAGAGCTTCTCTAATGGATGGGGAAGGAGGGTGTAAAGATGATGACGATGATTGATGGTAGAGAAGAAAAGGGTTGAAATTGGTGGTTTTGTTTGAATGGGAGTTTATGGAGTTAGGATTAGGGTTTTGTTGAAGATGAGGGTTGAAGTTGAACCAACCTGATGAAAAAGGGTCAGGGTTGTCAGCCATGGATGGGGAAAACAAGGTCTCTCTCTCTCTCTCTCTCTCTCTCCAAGGAATGAAAATTATGAACAGTTTGGGGTTTGATTGATTTGTTTTTATAGATTAAAAGAGGGAGAGAAAGAAAACAACAAGGGTTCAATATGACTGTGTTAAAGGTGGAAGAAAATGGCCATCACTGTGAATAAAGTTTTGGCTTATTATATAAATTGGCACTCCAATTATACTACTTTTCTCAAATTAATACCTAAGTTTAAAAAGAGTTTAGAGATCGGTATTGGTGTTGAGTTGCCATCTTAACAACTATTCAGGTTGTAGACATGACATTAAACAGTAAAATGATAATGCAATTTTTTAAAAAAACATAAAATGATAATGTGAAATTACTTCATAACCTTTTTCGGTGAAAAATTATTAGATGTCTCGGTATATCATTCGTGGTCCCAACAATAACATTTTTCTATCTCATTTTTTTTAAAGTGAATTTTCACCTCTTTCCTACAGGTAAATAAAGAGTGATCAATTATTTTAAAATTGATAGATGTGATTTATTGTGATTATGAATGACGTAGTAAGCCGCGACCATAAAATAATTTCTCCTTTTCAGTTTCTTTTCCATGATCTCTAACCAATTAAATGAGTACACGTCACATTTATTTTTTACATCATATTTCTATATAAATTAAAATTTTCTAAACCATCTTCTTCTCCGTCCTATATTCTTCTCCCCAATTCTAAAGCATCCAATATTCATATTTTACTCTATTCTTTCTTTAATTTACCATTTTTATGTATTAACCTCCTTACATATTTTCATTTATTATTTAAGATTTTTTTTTATTTTTTGTAATTTTTATTAGTATAAAGTGTTTACAATATAATATATGTTTGAAATACTTTCAATCATTTTACAATAAATGTTTAAATATCCCTATAAACATCGTACTCGAACCTGAACCCTTTAAGGATAACAACAATTCCTTTCGTGCGTATTATTTTTATTCTTTGTTAATGGAAATTTTTCTAATGGAAGAGTGAGGGTTTTCAAACCCTAACGACAGACTTTAAAGTTCCATATTTTGCTGATTTTGTGAATGACTTATTGAGAGAATTTATTTTCTCGAGTGCTAGTTTGTGGTTTCCTTTCACTCTTGTTGCTATGCCTTGGTTTGCTTTTGGTGGTGTTCTCTTTGATGACTGCATCTGTCTTGTTTTGATTGATCCAGCATTCCCATCTTGACTTTGGCTTCTTGTTTCAGTTGCTACAAGTTTTGTTCGATTATGTTGTTTTGTGTTTTAATTATTCGGATCAAGACAGGCTTAGACCGAATCCGAATCCGAATAAGCGGGTTTTGGACGTGTACAACACCACTATTATTCGGGGAGGGGCAAGGTTGGGTAGACATTGTCTTTCTTTCGGGGTACGAGTGTAAAACTACTATTATCCAAGGCGAGTCGGAGTTGAGATTGTAATTCTTCGAGACAAAATCTAGATCACCCCACCCTGTTGCAATTCCTATTAATGTGAGACAAACAAAATTTAGGTATCAATTTGAGACAAGTTATCAAATTTATTTATCAATTTGTATAATAAACCTAATATTTTTAATATTTTAAAGAAAATATATATTTAAACAAAATAAAAAAAAACTCACTGAATTTTTAATTCGATTGATATTATTATCGTTACGATAACTTGAAAGATTAAGTTTAATTATACATAGAAATATTCTGAGGTTATAACCTAATTTAAACATTGTATATAAAAAATTAGAGGCATAGTGAACTTGTTGTGGAATTCAGGTTAATTTCCACCAATAATAACAAATTCACCTTGAAAACTATTATCTAGGTGACTAGTGTGAAAACGATTGTACTAAAAATCACCCCAAGGTAGATTCCCAGGAAAGAGGAGGGGTCACAATGGTCCCTCTTAAAACCCACTTTCCTTAGATAGAACTATCAATACAAGTAATTTTAATAGAACAATAATTAACAACAACTATACCCGATAATAGCTATTAAATAGACATAAAAGAGAACACCAAAATTTAACGAGCTTAGACCAAAATTATACCTACCTCCTCGAACACTACTAAAATAATATTTCACTAATAGAGGAAATATTACAAAGAGAGAGAAAGAGTACAAATAGCCTTTAATATAGAAGAATGCTTATATTTGTGGGATGCTTAACTAAGGATGAGGAGGGCTCTATTTATAACAAAAGAATTTCCCCTCATCCTTATACACAACCAATGCCAAAAAACCAACAAATCTCCACCTTGGCAAATTCCACACACATCTCTAAAAAAATCCAATCTTCAATAGTGTATGCAAATTCATCTTTCAATTTGTAACAATATTGACCAAGTCTAAACAATGTTTAAACTTGATCGCAGTTACCACTTTTGTCAACATATCAGCAGGATTCTCAGTGGTCCGAATCTTCTGGATTATGACTCCACCTTCTTCTAGAATATCTCGTACAAAGTGATATCGAACATCGATGTGCTTCATCCTTGCATGGTAAACCTGGTTCTTTGCTAAATGAATAGCACTCTGACTTTCACAATGCACTTTGATGTGCTTCTGTTCCATTCCCAATTCACCAAGCAACCCTTGAAGCCAAATTGCCTCCTTCACAGCCTCTGTAACTGCCATATATTCTGCCTCTGTAGTAGACAAAGCCACTGTTAACTGTAAGGTGGACTTACAACTGATTGGTTCCTTTGCAAATGTAAACACATAACCAGTAGTTGATCGACGCTTGTCCAAATCACATGCATAGTCTGAATCACAATACCCAACTACACACTGACCATCTTGTTTGTCCTGCTGAAAGACCAAACCAACATCTACGGTGTTCAGAATATACCGCAAAATCCATTTCATAGCTTTCCAATGCTCCTTTCCAGGATCATGCATATACCTGCTCACAACCCCAACTGCCTGTGAAATATCGGGTCTCGTACACACCATTGCATACATCAAGCTACCAACAGTACTTGCATACGGAACCTTTGATATGTATTCCCGTTCTACATCATCCTTAGGTGACATGGATGCACCGAGCTTGAAATGAGGAGCAAGAGGTGTACTAACTGGTTTTGACTTCTCATTCATGCCAAAACGTTTTAGTACATTCCTCAGATATTATTTCTTAGACAAACAAAGCCTCCCCAATTTCTTATCCCTTGATATCTCAATGCCTAGAATCTTCTTCGCTTCACCAATACCCTTCATCTCAAACTCTCTGTTCAATTGAGTCTTTAGTTTCGCAATTTTTGTCTGACTCCTGGAAGCTATCAGCATATCATCAACATAAAGAAGAAGATATATATAGGATCCGTCTTGTAGCTTGCGTAAATATACATAATGATCATATTTGCTTCTTATGTACTTCTGCTCTATCATAAACTTGTCAAATCGCTTGTACCACTGCCTTGGAGATTGCTTCAAACCATACAACGATTTTTCTAATTTGTACACCATCTTTTCTTTTTCAGTAACTTTGAATCCATCTGGCTGAGTCATGTAGATTTCCTCATCCAAGTCTCCATGTAAAAATGCAGTTTTTACATCCATCTGAACTAGTTCCAAATCCAACTGCACTACTAAAGCTAACAAAATTCTGATGGAGGAATGTTTTACAACTGGAGAAAATACTTCATCATAATCAACTCCATCCGTTTGAGCATAGCCTTTAGCCACCAATCTTGCTTTGTAGCAGATGTTATTCTTGTCAGGAAATACATCTTTCTTTGCATATACCCAATTGCACCCAATTGTCTTCTTTCCCTTCGGAATACTAGCTAGTTTCCACGTCTGATTCTTTTGAAGGGATTGCATTTCTTCATTCATGGCGATCCTACACTTTTTATGTTCTGAACTTTGGACTGCTTCATTAAAAGTGGCAGGAACGTCATCAATTGCAATTGGTGATGCAAAAGAGACCATATCAGCATAACGAGCAGGTTGTCTAATGGTCCTCCTTTCATTTCTGAGTGCAATTGATTCATGTTGTTGTGGAGGTTCTTGGGTCTGAACCTCTTCTTCATCTGACTCTTCTTCTACCATAGGAGAGTCAACATCAGTTTCTTTACTGGTTGGGTCAATTCTGCTTCCTTCAAACTCCATCTGTTTGGGAGTTCTATCTGTCTGCTCCAATTTTTCTGAAGTCACCTTTCTCAACATGGTATATTCATCAAAGGTAACATCCCTACTGAAGATTATTTTCTTTGTTTCTGGACACCAAAGACGATAGCCTTTCACACCAGAGGTGATCCCCATAAAGATCACATTCTTTGCTCTTGGATCCAACTTTGACTCCTTAACATGGTAGTATGTAGTGGAACCAAACACATGTAAGGAATCATAATCTGTAGCAGGTACTCCAAACCATTTCTCTAATGGTGTTTTACCACTAATAGCAGTCGATGGTAAGCGGTTGACAATGTGACAAGAATAGACCAAAGCCTCATCCCAAAATTCTTTGCCTAACCCAGCATTAGACAACATACACTGAACCTTCTCCACTAATGTTCGGTTCATACACTCTGCCACCCCATTCTGTTGTGGTGTAGATCTGACAGTGAAGTGCCTGACAATACATTCTTCTTCACAGACTTTCATAATTGAATCATTTTTGTACTCTCCACCATTGTCTGTACGGAGACGTTTGATTTTTCTTCCTGTTTGAGTCTCCACCATCTTTTTCCATTTAAGGAAAAATCCTAGCACCTCATCCTTTATCGTCATTGTATACACCCAAACTCTTCGGGAAAAATCATCAACAAAGGTGACATAATAATATGTTCCTCCCAATGAAGTTGTCTTAGAAGGCCCCCATACATCTGAATGAACATAATCCAAAATACCTTTAGTATCATGGATTATTGTTCCAAATTTCACCCTCGTCTTCTTCCCTTTGATGCAATGCTCACAAAAAGCTAATTTGCAAGCCCGAGCACCCTTCAATAATCCTTGATATATCAACAATTTCAAGGATTTTTCACCAACATGCCCCAAGCGCATATGTCATAACCTGGTTGCTTCTGACTCCTGTTCATCAGTAGAAGCTGCCACTGTTGCTGTCCCAATTACAATTGTACTACCCAGAAAGTAATACACATTGTTTATTTTTTGGATTCCCTTCATTATCACCAGTGCACCAGAGATAATCCTCATAATCCCATCTTTTTCCCTCACTTCTAAACCTTTTGACTCTAAGGTTCCCATATATGTGAGATTTCTCATTAAATCTGATACATAATGGACACCTGTTAAGGTTCTGATTGATCCATCCTGATTCCTCATGCGAATTGAACCAATCCCAAGTATGTCAAGAGGGGAATTATTTGTTGTGTATACAATTCCACCTTTTAGTTCTTTAAAATCAAAGAACCATTCTCTATTGGGGGTCATATGGTGGCTACAAGCTGAATCTAATAGCCATGAACTGGAACAGCTGGTTGATGATATAGCAGCGAATGCGAAATCTGAATTTGCATCATCATACTCGACCACATTTGATTCTGAGACAGCCTTTTCCCTCTGAGGTTTGCCTTTATTCTTTAGCCTGGGACATTCTTTCATCTAGTGCCCTTTTTCTCGACAAAAGGCACATTCATCTTTGCTCAATCTGGACTTTGACTTCAATCTCCTTCTCCTTCCTTTATTCTGACTCTTCGAATGACCTCTAACAACAAGAGCTTCTACTTCGACACTTGTGTATTCTTGTTTGTATTTCTTTCTCAATTCATAACTATACAAGGTAGCAGTTACTTCACTGAGAGACACATCAACCTTACCATGAAGTAGAGTAGTTTCAAGATACTCAAACTCATCAGGAAGTGATCCCATCAACATCAGAGCTAGATCTTCGTCTTCAAAAGTCACGTCCATATTCATCAGATCAGTCATCAGCTGATTAAAGCTTGTAATGTGATCATTCATAGTGGTACCTGGTACATAGTTGAAGCGGAACAATCTCTTTTTCATGTAGAGTTTGTTCTGACCGCTTTTCTTTAAAAATTTCTCCTCCAGTGCCTTCCACAATTTACTTGCAGAAGTTTCCTTAGAAAATGCATACTTCTGCTCTCTAGAAAGACACGATCGAATAGTACCACATGTCAATATATTGATTTTCTTCCATTCTTTCTCCTCAACATCATCTAGTTTCTCTCCTTCAATAGCAATGTCTAGACCCTGCTGAAATAGGGCATCTAGAACCTCACTTTGCCACATGCCGAAATGACCGGTGCCATCAAAAATCTCCATTGCAAATATAACATTTGTCACAATATTTCTTGCAGATGTTTTTGTATCGTCTGCCATTTCTGCTACAAATTCTATTTAATAGCTGTCAATGCGGAATGTCAATTATTCCAAGGAAATTTTTTCTGATATGGAAGATCAGCCTAAGCCGCAACCACAGAGCATACTAAAATAAATCAAGAGCTCTGATACCAATTTTTATGGAATTCGGGTTAATTTCCACCAATAATAACAAATTCATCTTGAAAACTATTATCTAGGTGACTAGTGTGAAAACGATTGTACTAAAATCACCCTAAGGTAGATTCCCAGGAAAAGGAGGGGTCATAATGGTCCCTCTTAAAACCCACTTTCCTTAGACAGAACTACCAAGACAAGTAATTTTAATAGGACAATAATTAACAACAATTATACCCGACAATAGCTATTAAATAGACATAAAAGATAACACTAAAATTTAACGAGGTTAGGCCAAAATTATACCTACCTCCTCGAACACTACTAAAATAATATTTCACTAATAGAGGAAATATTACAAAGAGAGAGAAAGAGTACAAATAGCCTTTAATATAGAAGAATGCTTATATTTGTGGGATACTTAACTAAGGAGGAGGAGGGCTCTATTTATAACAAAAGAATTTCCCCTCCTCCTTATACACAACCAATGTGAGACTTTGCCAAAAAACCAACAGAACTAACACTCAAACGTTTGTTATTTTCTCAATTGTGTCCTTCATTTTTTTAGCAATTTAAATTATAATATTTCATTTTTTTTCTTTAAATAAAACCGTTATAGATATCAATTGATTATCAACATTTTTTACATGACATGGAAACGTTAAGGGTGCAATTTTAAAAAATAACATTGATTAATTTTCTTTTACTATTATGTCTTTTTCATTTATAATTTCTCATATTTTTAAATAACATTAATATATATATATATATATATATATATCATTCATAGAATATTTTTAAATTAAATCTTATTCGAATTTAGAATGCACCCAATTAAAATTCAACATGTCTTTTGGAGATAAAATCTGAAATTAACACCACTCAATCCAAAACAAACATATTTATAAATAATATTGTTTTTATTTAATAAAAATATGGAACTAATTAAAAAATAATATAGAGAGATATTGTTTTAATTATCTCTAACTATATAATGTATAATTATATTATTTTTCGGGTCGGATATATTTCACTCTAAACTTGAATCCGACTTAATTCGAACATAACTTAAAAAATATGACCATACCCGACCTGACCCGACCATTTTTAAAAAAAAACTCTATTCAATCGGATCGAATCAAAACTCGTCAGATTCATATCTCATGTCCATCCTTCTAATTATACGTTTGCCTAACTTTTCTAATGTATACTTCCATTCTCTTAGAACTTGTATCATGTCTTACATTTTATCATAATGAAACATCCCTGTGTTGCGATGATTCTATTAGACGTATAAAGATATCTCATTTTGAATTATCCTTATAACCATTATAATGATAATGTAACGATGAAGTCTCACAGGGAAAATCTTCATTTGTATGGACGGGACAACATATCATAAAGGACTTCAATGGTAGTTTATTGCGTAAACAAAAAGTCACAAAATCATCTCATTGATTATCATTTTAATAAAGACATCTCATCTAGAAACGTTTCTTATATATTTACAATATTATCTTCTCTCGTTTGTGAAAAAGATTGATAGTTATCTTATATAGAATTAATGATAGATCACGATAATACATTCTTCTGATTTTAGACGGAGAGTCAGAAAATGTCTCATTTAAATATATGTATAGATGTTCTTAACATCAATACAATGATAGGGGATCTACAAGTATTTTTATGAGTAGACATAAATCTTAAACAGATGGATCTATGATACTAAGTTCAACGATTCTTCTTTAGAAAGCTTACACGATTGATAATTATTTCTTTTCTCCCCAAAATTACGAAGTCAAGTCAACATCTCTCGTATTCTCCGTAAATTTCGGTTGAATTTTTAAGTAATTTAGACAAAGTTAAAATTTTATTACACAAACTTGGTTGTCTAGTTAAAATAATAAAAGCCAATAAATCCATGCCACGTTGTAAATACGAAAATCCCACCATATTTTCACATTGACAAAAATAACCTTACCTTTAGTTTTTAATGAAATGGTTTTGATTAATAAAAATGAGGTGTTACTATTTGACAGGTCAGCTCTTAAGGGGGGAATAGCGTAATTTCAGTCCATTTGCCTTATTTTATTTATTCTATTCTCTTTCGTCCAATTTAGATTTTATCTAAAAAGAATAATTTTTTTTTTATTTTTCAATTTCTTCCTTTTTTTTTTAATGAAAGAAAAAGCACCAGTGATATAGGAAATAGAGAGAGAGGGGGGGGGGAGTCTCTTTATTTTCTCATACCTCTCACCTTGCAGCTTAAGAAATACCAAAAAGAACATATATAAATTTAATTGAGATTTTTTTATTTTTATTTTTTCAATTTCGAAGATACATCTCAAATAAAACCCAGTTCTTGTTTTTCAGAGTAGATCTGTGTAATCTCCCCCTTCATCGATTTCGTGAACTGGTAAGTTAGTTTTGGATTTTAGTTTAATGTGATTTCGTGCAATCGAATGTTTCTTTTGATTTATCCAGAACCTGATCTTTTATTTACTTTTACTGTCAGTGATTTTTTTTGAATTTATTTCTGCTTTTGATCTTCTTTTTTCTTCCAAAGGTATGATACTATGAATCTATATTTAATTTTTCACAATCTATTTTGGTTGACATGTTCTTGATAAACATTGACTTGGCCGTTGCTGTTGTTTTCTTAGAATCCCAAGTGGGTTTATCTATTTATTTTGAGTTTTCGTTTTCGAATAATATCTTATGGAATCTTTATGAAACTAGCCTTTCTCCGTGTATTGATTCTAATGGGTGCTTTTTTTTAATCTCAGTTTGATTCTTATCAAATGAAAGCATGTGCTGTGAATGGGAGGGGTTAAACCCGAAGCCGATTCCGGTAACATCGAATACTTCTTTCGAAGATAGCAGACATCCTAGTGTAGATATGAATCACCTAACTGTAGTGACTGAAGATACTTTTGCAAGTCTGCTTGAGCTTGCTGCTAATAATGATGTCGAGGGTTTTAAACGATCGATTGAGCATGATCCTTCCGTTGTTGATGAGGTTGGGTTGTGGTATGGTCGTCGAAAAGGCTCGAAACAGATGGTTAGTGAGGAGAGAACTCCGTTGATGGTTGCTTCTATGTATGGTAGCATCGATGTTATTAAGCTGATCCTTTCCTCTTCAGATGCTGATGTTAACCATGTGTGCGGCCGTGACAAAAGCACTGCCCTTCATTGTGCTGCATCTGGTGGGGCTATTAACGTTATCGACGTTGTGAAGCTGCTTTTAGCATCCGGTGCCGATGTAAATATGGTTGATGGCAATGGTCATTTTCCTGTTGACGTTATTGTTGTTCCTCCAAAGCTTCGAGGTGTGAAATTAACTCTTGAAGAACTCCTTGCAACCGGGAAGTCCGATTTTGATCTGAGTTCAAGGGTGTCAGCTGTTTCAAATTCCGACTCCCCTCCTCTATTGCCTTCGCAGGAAAATGGCTCTTTGTCATCTGGTTTGGATTCCCTGATGAAGTCAGAGAAAAAAGAATACCCAATTGATCCATCTCTTCCGGACATCAAGAATAGCATCTATTCAACTGATGAGTTCCGGATGTATTCCTTCAAGGTGCGGCCTTGTTCACGTGCCTACTCCCATGATTGGACCGAGTGCCCGTTTGTTCACCCTGGGGAGAATGCTCGAAGAAGGGATCCTAGGAAGTTCCATTACAGTTGTGTCCCTTGCCCTGATTTTCGCAAGGGGGCATGTAGGCGTGGAGATTTGTGTGAATATGCCCATGGTGTTTTCGAATGCTGGCTACACCCTGCTCAGTATCGGACTCGGTTTTGCAAGGATGGTACTAGTTGTGATAGGAGAGTCTGCTTCTTTGCCCATACTCCTGAGGAACTCCGACCTCTGTATGTCTCCACTGGTTCTGCTGTTCTATCTCCTCGATCGAGTACTTCCAGTGCCACAGCTATGGATTTTGCTTCTGCTAAGAGTCTCTTGCCCGGATCACCTTCATCTGTATCCGCTATGTCTCCGTCATCATTCACACCACTCATGTCTCCCTTCGTGAATGGCATGTCACTTTCCAACGTTGGCTGGCCACAACCGAATGTTCCAGCCTTGCATCTTCCGGGAAGCAACCTTCAATCTAGTCGGCTGCGATCTTCTCTTCATGCGAGAGACATTCAAGCTGAAGACTTCAACTTGCTCTCCGATTTCGATGTGCAACAACATCAGCTGATGAATGAGTTATCTGGCCTTACCCGGCCATCGTTGAGTTCAAGTTTTTTTAACCGATCTGGTCGAATGAAGCCCCTGACCCCATCAAACCTCGATGATCTCTTTTCTGCTGAGAGCTCCTCTCCACGGTACTCCGATCAAGCGTTGTCTGCCGCTGTTTTCTCCCCAACCCACAAGTCTGCTGTTCTCAATCAATTTCAGCAGCAGCAAAACATGCTATCACCTATAAATACAAATTTTTCTCCCAAAGGTATTGAGCATCCTCTCTTGCAGGCTTCTCGATCTGGTAGAATGTCTCCTCGAAACGTTGAACCTATCTCACCGATGAGCTCTAGGATTTCAATGTTAGCTCAACGGGAGAAACTGCAAGAATTTCGCAGCCTAAGCTCTAGGGAGCTCCTCTCTAGCTCGGCTGCTATTGTTGGTTCCCCGGTTAATTCACAGTCAAAATGGGGGTCCTCCAATGGGAAGCCGGACTGGGCTGTCAATGCTGATGGGTCAGGCAAGCATCGTAGGTCGTCTTCGTTTGAGCTTGGTAACAGAGATGAGCCTGATTTATCATGGGTTCAATCCCTTGTCAAAGAATCTCCAACTGAGATCAAAGAGAAAATAGCATCACCGGTCTCGGGTGAGGGTTCAAGCATGAACTTGGATCCGGTCGATAATGCTGCATTGGGCGCTTGGCTCGAGCAAATGCAGCTCGATCAACAGAACTGAAACCTGATTCGCTGAGCCCACCTGAGGTATAGACAACAACAAAAAAAGGGGGTTTTGGTAAATAACATTCCAATTATTTTTTGTTCGGACAGGTAAAGAGGAATAGAAGGTGAAGGGAAAGAGATTGAGGTGAGTTTTACGATGGAAATGTCAGTTTTCACCATTTTATCATCATCATCATCATTATTATCACAACAAAACAGTTGGAACAAGTTGAGGATAATTCTCGTCTTGTGTTCTAAAGAAACTATGACCTTTAGTTGTTTTTTGTTTTCTTCTCAATGTAATATGATGATGATGTAACATTCAACTAAAGTTTTATTGATTAATTCCCATTTCAAATAGCTTCATTGTTCCTTGAATAAGTTTTTTTTTTAATTAGTTTCCATGAAAAAATTGAATAGGTTAAACATCTCTCTTTTCATGATAAGACGGTGATTGGAACTCCACACCATTAGATTATTAAGGGTTAATGTCACATTTTGCCCCTCAACTTTCATTGGTGTAGTGTATTCGCACAAAAAATAGTCTTCTCTTTATATTTCAAAGTGAAGGATGCAGGTGCTCGGAGCCATCACCGGTAGGGGAAAGTGGCAGGAGCCACAGCTGTAGTGACGTCAATGTGAACTAAAAGAGAGTTCATGGGTTAAATTGATATTTTATCAAAAGTTTAAGGGTTAAATTAAAATTTTATCATTTTCTTTAACTTGACAACCCATTGAACTAATGAGAGTTAGTGATTCGGTGATTCAGATTCAGTATAATGATTCGGTATAATATCGAACTTTTTAAAAATTGGTGATCAAGATTGAACAGGCCAAAATAAAAGGAACCGCCAATATTGTTTACCCTTTATATGTGTATCATTTTATACATTATTTTAATATTAAAACTTCAATTTTTTTATTAATTGCTTGACAACTTGAATGCTTTTGATTTCAACCCGTTTCGATTAATTTATGAAATTCTCCTAATTTAATTAAAAAAAAGTTTTATTCGTTATTCTATATTGAATTTATAAGATGTTTCAGGTTGTATTTGAGGTGTTACACATTTCATGCTAATATAAAATTGTTTGTCTTATTTGTAATATTTTTTAGGGTTAACAAAATTCGATTTAATAGTATTTTTTAAAATTGTAATTATTTAAATTAAATTATTCGAGTTAATTTTGTTTTCATTTATAGTTTGAGTTCGAGTCAGATTAGAAGTTTGAATAATCAATAAATCTAAAACTAAAATGATGTCGCTTTAATCTTTAGCTAATTAATTTGATTATTTTACAATTTAATCCTTGATTTTCTTTCTTTTTTTAATTCATCTTTCATTTTGAGTCTAATTTTTACCAAATTTAGATCACGGTCTTCTCAACCTTAAAACATCTATGCAGCAATATAACTTCAATTATTTTTTTGAAATATTTTTTAATTTGATCTCTCAATTACAAATTCTACTACTTATTTTGTATATATTTTATAAAATTCTCCCTTGCAATAACAAAGTAACTTTTTTACCAAAGAATATATAGGCATTTTTCTCTTTTTAATTATACATTATTTTATCCTAATAGCCATAATCTTATTCATGGAAATATTATCGTAGTCTTCAAAAACCCACAATTTACGAGTTGGAGGGCTGCCCCAATAATAAATTTGAATTAATCATCAATTACCGATAATAAAACCAAAAATATCCATGGGAAATATCATTATTCCTCATTCTCAGCAAAAAAAAATAAAGGTGCTAAAAATGGACAATGCAAATCTAATTAACTGATATTTGAAAAAGAAAACACACCCAAACCTGCTAATAATTTCTTTAAGACGTATAAGACAAGGATTATCCTCCACCTGTACTAACTGTTTTGTTGTAATAATAATGATAATGAATGGGGAAAATTGAAGTTTCCATTCTAAATCTCACCTCAATCTCTTTGCCTTCACGTTCTTATCTTAGTTTACCTTTCCTTCAACATTCAATAACCACCAGAATCCCAAAAAAAATACCAATGTTATTTACCAAAACCATTTTTGTTGTCTCTACCTTCGGGAGGGCTCGACGAAACCGGTTTCAGTTTTGCTGCGCCACGAGTTGATCGAGCTGCATTTGCTCGACCCATGCACCCAACGCAGCATTATCGACCGGATCCGAGTTCATGCTAGAACCCTCACCCAAGAACGGTGCTTCCATTTTCTCTTTGATCTCAGTGGGTGATTCTTTTACAAGGGATTGAACCCATGATAAGTCTGGCTCGTCTCCGTTACCGAGCTCAAACGAGGATGACCTGCGATGCTTGCCTAACCCTTCAGCATTGACAGCCCAATCCGGATTACCATTGGAAGGTCCCCATTTTGACCATGAATTAACTGGGGGGGAACCAACAATGGCAGCAGAGCCAGAGCCAATCTCCCTAGAGCTTAGGCTGCGTAATTGTTGCTGCTTCTCCCGTTGAGCTAACAACGAAAGCCGTGAGCTCATCGGTGAGGTAGGTTCAACATTTCGAGGAGACATCCTACCGGATAGGGAAGCCTGCAAGAGATGATGCTCAATATTTTTAGGAGAAAAATTCGTACTTATAGGTGATAGCACGTTCTGCTGTTGCTGAAATTGATTGAAAACAGTAGACTTAAGAGTCGGGGAGAAAACGCCAGCGGCCATCGATTGATCCGAGTACCGTGGAGATGAGCTCTCAGAAGAAAAGAGATCATCGAGGTTTGATGGGGTCAGGGTCTTCATTCGACCAGATAGGTTAAAAGAATTAGAACTCATCAGCTGATGGTGCTGCACATCAAAATCAGGCAGCAAGTTGAAGTCTTCGGCTTGAATGTCTCTTGCATTAACAGAAGATCGCAGCCGACTAGATTGAAGGTTGCTTCCAGGAAGATGCAGGGCCGGAACATTCGGTTGTGGGCAACCAACATTTGAATGAGACATGCTGTTCATGGAGGGAGACATGGGTGGATTGAATGGTGACGGAGACGTCACCGATACAGATGAAGGTGATCCAGGCGGGAGACTCATGGCAGCAGCAAAATCCATTGCTGTAGCGCAGGAAGTACTCGATCGAGGCGAAGGAACACCAGAACCAGTGGAGACATACAGAGGTCGGAGTTCCTCGGGCGCATGAGCAAAGAAGCAGACTCTCCTAGCACAACTAGTACCATCCTTGCACAACCGAGTTCGATACTGAGCAGGATGTAGCCAGCATTCGAAAACACCATGAGCATATTCGCACATATCTCCTCGCCGACATTGCCCCTTGCGAAAATCAGGGCAAGGAACACAACTGTAATGAAACTTCCGAGGATCCCTTCTTCGAGCGTTCTCCCCAGGGTGAACAAACGGGCACTCGGTCCAATCATGGGAGTAGGCACGTGAACAGGGCGGGACCTTGAAGGAATATATCCGAAATTCATCCGTTGAATAGATGCTGTTCTTGATATCTGGAAGAGACGGATCAATCGGGTATTCTTTCTTCCCTGTTGCCGAAGAAACAGGAGCATCACTTGGCCTCAACTTCGTTGGGGAATCTGAACCAGATGACAATGAGCCATTTTCCTGCAAAGGCAATAGAGGAGGGGAGTCGGAATTTGCCAAGGCCGACACCCTTGAATTCAAATTGAAACCGGAATTCTCAGTCACAAGTAGTTCTTCAAGAGTTAATTTCACATCTCGAAGCTTTGGAGGAAAACCAATAACATCAACAGGAAAATGACCATTGGCATCAACCATATTCACATCGGCCCCGGCAGCTAAAAGCAGCTTCACAACATCAATAACGTTAACAGCCCCACCGGAAGCAGCACAATGAAGGGCAGTGCTTTTGTCACTGCCACACACACGGTTAACATCAGCATCCGAAGACAAAAGGATCAGCCTAATAACTTCGATGCTACCGTACATAGATGCAACCATCAAAGGAGTTATCTCCTCATTAACCATCTGCTTCGATCCCTTCCGACGACCATACCACAATCCAACCTCATCAACACCGGAAGGATCATGATCGATCAATCGTTTAAAGCCGTCAACATCATTATTAGCAGCAAGCTCAAGCAAACTCGCAGAAGTATCTTCAGTCACTACAGTTAAGTGATTCATATCTGCACTAGGATGTCTGCTATCTTCAAAAGAGGTATTCGATGATATCGGAGTCGGCTTCGGGTTTAACCGCTCCCATCCACGGCACATGCTCTCATTTGATAAGAATCCAACTGAGAATAAAAACAAGAAAAAGCATCCATTAAATCAACACCCGGAGACAGTTTAGTTCCATAAATATGATCGAATATTCCATAAGATATTATTCGAGAAAAAACAAAAAACAAATTAGAACATAATAAATAGATAAATCCACTTGGGATTCTCTAAGATATCAACAAGAATATATGAACCAAAACAATTTGTGAAAATTTTTGGATTTAGAACAAAAGTGAAATTAACAGTAAGGTATTTCATATTCTTTGATTGGGGTAATCAAAAGCATAAATATCAGTCAAAATACACACTGAATATTATGATTAAAACTTACAGAGAATCTTGCAACAGATTTTTCAATAGTCATAACAAGCAAAATAAAATAACTTTGAAAAGATAATATAAAAAATCACTGACAGTAGAAGTACATAAGAGATCTGATTTTGTAGAAATCAATTTAAAAAAAGAAGACAGCTAAAAGGGAAGTTAAAACAGAAAAAGATTCATTGCATGTGATCGAACCACTCATTGCACACCATCTTTGAAGATATATATATATATATATATAACAAAGCTTCATTTCAAATAGAAGAAATATATATACTAACTTTAAGCTAAAACACAAAAAACAGAGCCTTACCAATTCAAAAATCCATCTTAGTTCCAAGAATTACACAGATCTACTCTGAAAGAGAAGAACCGCTTCTACTTCGATATATATATATATTCAGAAATGAATTCAAAAATAAAAAATAATCTTAATTAGATTTATATATTTTTGGGTGCTTTTAATTAAAGCTAGAAGGTGAGAGTTCTGAGAACATGAACAGCTTCCCATATAAGAATATATATATATATATATATATATGGACTAACTAATAGAAAAAATAAAATAAAGCGTGAAATGTCGATATACCGCCTGTCTATTGACCAATTATATTGTAGCGTCCTGTTTTTTCTGCGTCACTAAAAAATAATGGTGAGGCTATTGTCGTCAACAAGGAGAATACTCGATTTCTTGTTTTCCACGTGGCATGAATTCATTTGTTCTTGATATTTTTAACTAGGACAAGGCCTTTGACGGACAACCTAAGTTTGTGTAATGAATTTAATTAGGTCAAATTGCTTAGAAATTCAACCTAAATTCACCTTTTACATTACATTTACATTACCGTTAAATTTACCAAAGAAATAACCATAAACAACAACGAACTTTCTTACGGAGAATAGGAAGGAAATGCTAACGTGGCAGGCTTTCATTGGATTTTGACACGTAAGGAAAATTCATTTTCCTTAAATACCCTTGATATTTTGCTAAAAAGCATTCGTTTCCTATTCATGAATCCATACGATTCTGACACTTGATTGGTGTCCATGGCCAGGGTTGATTGGACTGAGTCCTGGTTTTAAAATAATTTTCAAATCCATGTCCAATTCACTTAAATCGAAGGATGAGCTCGAACAACTCCTTGAACATGTTAAGAATAAAAGTTGTTAGGGAAGATAGAAATCTATTAGAGGATTAGTTAGGTAGTTAGCCTCTGTTGTAAATATTATATAAGTGATGTAAATGTGATAAATTAATATATTGAGACATTTTCAGTAATTTTCTTGTTTTAACATGGTATCAGTCTAATTTCGATCTTTTTGCTTTGTGGCTTATGCTTCTGTCTCTTTTTCATTTTGTCCCTTTTCTTCTGATTACATCTTTTCCCCTTTTTTTCCTCTTTTCTCGACGATGCCTTCTACAGAAGAAATTGACTTCACTCACTTACTCTATCTCCACACATCTGATATGTCTGGGCTTCTGCTCGTTTATCAGCCACTGATTGGCTTAGAAAACTACAGCGTTTGGAGTCGTTCAATGAAGATTGCATTACTTGCAAAAAACAAGCTAGAGTTCATCGATGGTTCCTGTCAACGAAGCGATTACAGTGATGCGTTGCAAGTACAGTGGGGTAGATGTAATGCCGTGGCTCTATCTTGGATCTTGAATGTCGTCAGCAAAGATTTTTCAGCCGGACTTGTGTTCACCTCCAGCGCTGCTTCCGTTTGGAACGATTTGCAGGAGCGGTTTGATAAAGTTGATGGCTCTCGCATATTTTTTTTGCATCGAGATATTGCAACTCTCTGTCAAGGTGAATATACCATTTCTGCTTTCTTTACTCGGTTGAAAATGTTGTGGGATAAGTATGAATCCTTGATCCCGTTTACTGCCTGTGACGATGATGTTTCCCAGCAGAATATGAAACACCTTATTCAACAAAAATTGTTTCAATTCTTAATGGGATTAAACGAGTCTTACTCAGCGATTATGAGCCAGATTTTGCTTATGAAACCCTTGCCTACGGTGAATCAAGCTTATTCCATGATGATTCAAGAGGAATCGCAACGTTCTCATCTATTTGTAGTTGTTGTACCTGATTCGATGGCCTTGTTCTCTAGTTCTGTTGCTTCCTCTGAGCGAAAACGTTTTTCTGGTACTTGCGATTACTGCAAGATTAAAGGACACAAGAAGGACCAGTGCTATCGTCTAATTGGATTTCCTTCCAATTAGAAGTTTACTAAGAAGAAAGCAGTTTCGAATGCTGTGGCAAATTCAACAGTTTCTGTTGACCCGGTGACTGCTTCCACTCGACTCAATTCAACAGTTTCTTCTCCTCCGTTGTTCACTCAAGAACAATATGAACAAATCTTGCAGTTGCTGAACAAACCACTTGCAGACTCTGTTATTAACCTTGCAGGTACATTTACTAACGATCCTTTACATTCCAATGTTTCACTTAAATGGATCGTTGACACGGGAGCAACATACCATATTGTATTTGATTTTAAGAGCCTGAATTCTTTTAGTCCTTGTGATTCCTCTACTCGGTTTATTTATTTCCCTGATGGAAAAGAAGTCCCTGTCACTCATATTGGTTTTTGTTCTCTTACTTCAGATTATAGCCTTGACAATGTTCTTGTTGTTCCACAGTTTAAACATAATTTACTGTCAGTATCACGGCTTACTCATGATCTTGGTTGTTTTTTTACTTTTTACCCTGATTTTTGCCTTCTACAGGATCTTTGCACTGGAAGGATGAAGGGGATTGGTAAGCAGTCTAGAGGATTATATTTTTTTGAGTCTGCTTCTTTTTCTTCTGGTTTGTCCGTTCCTCAGCCCCCAGTCTTAAATCATTTTTCTTTTACTGCACCTTGTATGAATTCTGCCAAGCTTGACACTTGTATTTGGCATGCTAGATTAGGGCATGTTGCTTTATCTACAAAGAATAAAATAGATTGTTTGTAGTCTGTTAAGTTTCAACATGATTTGGTGCATAAATGTTCTATTTGTCCTTTAGCTAAACAAAATAGATTACCTTTTCCTATAAGTACCTCTAGGTCTGCCATCCCATTTCAGCTTATTTACATTGACTTATGGGGTACGTATAGAGTTTCTACACACAGTGGTCATAGGTTTTTTCTTACTATTGTTGATGATCACACTAGAATGACTTGGCTATATCTGTTGAAGCACAAAAATGATGCTCTTTCCTCTTTAAAACAGTTCATTTCTTTAGTCAAAACTCAATTTTCTACCTCTGTTAAAGTAATTAGGAGTGACAATGGCTCTGAATTTTTTAATTCAGAATGTTCCCCTTTCTTTTCTTCCCTTGGCATTGTTCATCAAAGTTCTTGTGTGGGCACTCCTCAGCAGAATGGTGTTGCTGAAAGGAAACATAGACACATCTTAGAGGTTACCCGGGTCCTTCATTTTCGTTCTAATATTCCTATTAAATTTTGGGGAGAGTGTGTACTCACTGCATGTTACATTATCAATAGGCTTCCCTCCTCTGTGATCAAATGGAAAACACCATTTGAGATGCTTTATCACCAACCACCATCTTTTCCCATCTTAAAGTCTTTGGTTGTTTATGTTATGCCACTAAGCCACACTATAGTGATAGATTCTCATTAAAAGTCATTCCTGCTGTGTTCTTAGGTTACAATGCTACTCAAAAAGGCTACATTCTCTTTAATCTTAACTTGAAAACGTTTTTTGTTAACCGAGATGTCATCTTTCATGAAGATGTCTTTCCATTTAAATTTGCTTCCTCCAATCAATCTTTTTTTTCCTCCTCATCATGATATACCCGACTCTGCATTTTTGTAACTCTCATTCCCTTCCTCACTTAACCAAATTCCTTCCTCAGATTCTGTTTTGCCTTCAGATTCTTCAGAAATCTCCACTAATCCTTCTTCAACTGATTCAAATGATCTTTCTAATACTTCAACAGATGTAGTTCCAATCATTATTCGTCAAGCTTCTGTTCCTAACCCTGTGACTACTAGAACATCTTCTAGAGTTTCAAAACCTCTATCTTGGTTACATGATTATGTTCATACCTGCCAATCTACTTCTCCTTCAGGTCAGTGTCCTATATCTCACTATATTTCTTATTCTCATTTACCAAAATATACATAATCTTTTGTTCTTTTTGTTTCTCATTTCTCTGAACCAAAAACTTTTCAAGAAGCCCAATCTGATCCTAGATGGGTTAAGGCGATGCAAGAGGAAATTCATGCTCTTGAGTTAAATAAAACTTGGTCTCTTGTTCCCTTGCCCCCAGGAAAAGTATGCATTGGATGTAAATGGGTATTTCACATTAAGTTTAAAGCCTCAGGTGAAGTTGAGATGTTCAAGGCAAGATTTGTGGCTAAGGGTTATAATCAAATAGAGGGAGTTGATTTTGTGGATAATTTTTCCCCTATTGCTAAGCTTACCATAGTTCGTTTTGTTATTGCACTTGCTGCCATTTTGGCTTGGTCTTTATGGCAAATGGATGTTCACAATGCTTTCTTGCAAGGTGATTTACTTTAGGAAGTTTACATGGAGTTGTCTCAAGGTTTTTGTAGTCAGGGGGAGAATGTTGTGTGTAGACTACAAAAGTATCTCTATGGTTTAAAGCAAACCTCGAGACAATAGAATGCCAAGCTCACAGAATCCCTCATCTTAGCATGATATAGTCAAAGCAAACATGATTATTCTATGTTTACTAAGAGACAAGGGGATTGTATAGCAGTACTTCTGGTTTATGTTGATGATCTGCTAATCACAGGAAATGATGCTAAGATGATTTCAGAGTTGAAAGTGGTGCTTCATAAGAACTTCAAGATGAAAGACTTGGGAGAACTGAAATATTTTCTGGGCTTGGAAGTTTTGAGAAAAAAAGAAGGGATATTATTAAACCAGAGGAAATATACCCTTGAACTTATTCAAGATGAAGGGTTAGGGGGTGCAAAACCTGCTGCAACGCCCTTAGAACAGAATACTAAACTCACTACAATGGAATATGATCATTTCCTGCAACAAGAGAACAAAGATGAGGATTGTTTAGTTGACAAAGCATAATTTCAAAGGTTAATTGGCAGGCTGCTTTATTTGAAACATACAAGGCCTGCTATAGTTTTTTCAGTCCAACATCTTAGCCAGTTTATACATAAACCGAAGAAAGAGCACTTGGAGGCAGCTCTTAGAGTGGTAAGGTACATAAAGAATAATACTAGGTTGGGGATTATCTTGAAAGCTTCAAGTGGTTGTCAGCTGGTGGCTAGCTGTGATTCGGATTGGGCAACATATCCAATGACAAGGAAGTCAGTGACAAGTTTCTATGTAAAGCTAGGTGATTCACTAGCTTTATGGAAATCAAAGAAACAAAGTACCATAGCGAGATCTTCAGCAGAAGCTGAGTATAGAAGTATGACAGTAACAACTTCAGAACTGATATGGTTGCAAGGGTTGTTAAAGGAGCTTGGTGTTAACAATAATCAACCTGCAAAGATCTTCAGTGATAAAAAAACAGCCCTACAAATTGTAGCAAATCCTGTGTTTCATAAGAGAACAAAGCATATTGGGATAGATTGTCATTTCATAAGAGAACAAATTCAGCAAGTCCTAGTTCAAACAAAATTTGTACCAACTGCAGAGTAACAAGCAGATATTCTGACAAAGGCTCTTGGAGTTGCACAACATAAGTGTAACACCCCCAACCCGTACCCGACCTGGATACGAGTATGAGATGTCACATTACCTTTTTAAAGCATTATTCTTAACAAAATAACAAAACATTTGAATTATATTAAGAAAATACGATAATATATATATATAGGTTTATACAAAGTTCACAAAATACTCAGAGTATACACAACTTAACATTCTATTACATGCCAACACTGATTTACATAACAAAATGACATACTATTAAGTTGCTTCTGATCTGATAGTTGCAGGAGTAATGTTGTCCAGCTGCTTAACCTTGATCGTCTACTTTATCGGATCCTACGTGTGAAACACTCACACGCTAAGTCATCGACTTAGTGAGGCAATATATTAATAACAATAAAATATAATGAAAATGTCAAAATGAGATAGATTGCAAAGATAATATGTATGTAAACCATGCAATAATCATAATCATATTTCTTACACATAGACTTATCAAATTCACATTCATAAATTCACTAGCCCATGATATCATAATGAGAACCTAAGGTATATGAGTACTGTGAGGTTGTGCACTATGCTGTCACCACAGCTCGTATAAATGCACCGAAGTGCCACGTAGAATTGCACCGTAGTGCCATATAAGATTGTCCCTAAGGACCACTTAGATAATTCCTTAAGAATCATATACATATGCCAAGGATCAAGTATGTGTCTCAAAAGACCTCACACATGTTCCAAAGAATACATATATGTCCCGAACGACCGCGTAGACCCTCTACTCTTGGCATGCCAACTATACCTATAGTTTTTATCTACAAAACATGGGCTTTTCCCAAATTACATAATATATATCACATAGACATATCATTTCCTTACCTTCATCACATTGCTCATATAACTTTGCATACATATTCATTTAAAACATGCTACACAATGCACATAGTATGAATTCATATCATGCTTTACAATATGAAATGAATCATGCATCAATGTATTGAATCTAGACTTCTCACAAGTCTAGAACTAGTTATATCATTATAATCATGTTATGTATATGCACTCACCTATATTTCCTTGCTTTTCCTCGATCGATCCTACTACGAAATCGTTCTGGAACTTGTTTAGGCTCGGTATCTACATAGTAATTCATTGATACTTATCAATATACTAATGAATATATTCTAACTATCATTTCTTAGGCTAAAAGAAAAGCTATTTCATTTCTAAATAAAGGTATGCATTGATGCACTCTACAGTGTATCGATACACTCCTTAGTGTGTGCATCGATGCACTACCTGTGCATCGGTACAAAAATTACATTCGATGTTTTCTTCTTAAGGAGGTGCATTGATGCACTCCTTATGCATCGATGCACTGAGGGCATTCGATGTTCATTTAATTGAAAATGCATCGATGCAGTCCTTATGCATCGATGCACTGACGACATTCGATGTTCAATTACTTGAGGATGCATCGATGCACATTCATGCACTCTACCCAGAATTGTCATTTTAAGCACGAAATCTCTTTATAATCCTCTCCACACTTCATAATTCACCTCCTTTTATATCCCTAACTTGCATACACTTATTTAAACTAATTATTATCCATTCAACACCTCTAAAACTTAAAAACCCAATCTCCCATATAGAATTTAAGAATCTTACTCAAATTCCAACCTGTTCAAATTTTAATTCTATTGCCTCATACTTCTTAATTAGCTTTATGACAAGTCAAATCCAACTTCTAATTCTTATTATGAATTATATTTCAAGATTTCATTCAATGGCTCTTAACCTTTAATCTCCCTTAACGTACAATTCTTTGAGTTTCTAAGTCCTTGTTTCTCTCCAACATCTTTCTTAAATCTTCCTTAACCAAAACCATGTCTAACTCATAAGAATTAATCCAAAAGAAGACAACTCACATTTGCTTGCAAGCTTCACGGTTGAAGAAGAAGAAGAAGAAGAAAGAAATATCTAGAACTTTGTTTTCTCTCATTTGCTTTCCACGTGGTTTATTAAATAACCTCAAGTAATATTTAATTATTTCTCTTGCTAAAAGACTCATTTTCCCTCTTAATTTCCCTTATTTGCTTATCCATCATACATGAAACACTCTCATTAAATCTTTCGACTATTCAATTTATCTACTTTGGTCACTAAATTTTAAAATTTCACAATTTGATCACTAACCCGGTATGGAGGATGTTACAATAAGTATCTCTTATCCAAGTTGGGAGTTGAAGATGTATTTCATTTCCCAACTTGAGGGGGAGTGTTAAGAATAAAAGTTGTTAGGGAAGTTAGAAATCTGTTAGAGGATTAGTTAGGCAGTTAGCCTATGTTGTAAATACTATATAAGTGATGTAAATGTGATAACTTAATGTATTGAGGCATTTTCAGTAATTCCCTTGTTTTAACAGAACATAAGGAGAGTCTTTGGATGCAAAAATCTCTGTTCAATTGGATTATTAACGAAGTTCGAAACACAAAATTCTATCCCTCTTATACGCGAATTAGACGAAAACGAAACACATTCTTTCTCTCAAGCAAGCGGATGATTCTTGGTGCTCGGATCATGGAGAACTAGGTCGCTTAGCAATCGACTTCTTCGAAAGCCTCTTTACTAGTGGTGGCTCATTCGGTTATACCTATAATGTCCGTGGCTATTTCCCTCGTTTGTCGAATGCTTCCATTTCGGGAATTTCTGATACAGTTACCAATGATGAGATTTGCCAAACTATCTTTAGTATAGATCCTTCCAAAGCTCTAAGTATCGGTGATTTTCATGTTTTCCTCTTTAAAAAAACTGGGATATGGTGTGCAAGGAGATGTGTCAACTTGTCCGCGACTGTTTTGCTAGTAGAACGGTCACTACGGATATGAACAAAATGATTCGTGTGCTTGTTCCTAAAAGTAGTGCACCAGAATCTATATCTCAGTTGAGGTTGATAAGCCTTTGTATATTTCTTTATAAGGTGGTTACTAAGGTGATTGTGAACTGTCTTAAACCTCTTTTACCGAAGCTGATTTCGAAAAGTCAAACCAGCTTTGTTCCATGGCGCAGCATTACAGACAATATTAATATTGCTCAGGAGGTCATCATTCGAGGTGTAGGAAGAAAGGAAGAAAGGGATGGATGAAAATTAAAACCGATCTTGAAAAGGCTTATGGTCGGTTGGAATGATCCTTCATCAACGATACCCTCCATGATATGGGTTGCACGAATGGTCTCTAAAAATTTATGTGTTTCGACAGGTTTTACCTGGGGGTGTAATTGGTTCGGTTCAGTTTTTTTACTAAAAATTGAACCGAATCGAAATAAACGGTTTTTTAGAATGTAAACCGAAATCGAATGGTTAAAAACTGAATTATGTGAAACTGATTTTTTCAGTTCAGTTCGGTTTGATAATGCGATTTTGTCGGTTCGATTCGGTTTATCAGTTTTTCAATGAAAAATTCACTTGAAACTATAAATTAAAAAAATTGTCTATTCGGTTCAATATGAAACAAATGGGTTCCATATGGAAAACTCGAACCAAACCGAATCAATATAATTGATTCTTTAAACCAACCCAAAAACTGAACCGTATAAGGTCAAACTGAACCATTTTACTCGATTCGTGTCAGTTTTTTCGGTTTCATTGCTCAACCCTAGTATTTTTTACTTTTACCCAAGTGTAGTGGAATGGTGCTTTATTGGAGAAGTTTAAACCTTCTCGGGTATTCGACAAGGGGATCCCTCTCACCTTACCTTTTTGTGTTGTGTATGGAACGTCTTGTTCATGCAATTCGAAAGGAAGTCACAGCAGGTAATTGGATTCCAATTACTCTTTCTCGTGGGGGCCACCCTGACTCATCTCTTTTTTGTTGAAGACTTGGTATTGTTGGTTGAAGCTTCTCTTGAGCAACTTGATATGGTCTAACCAGTTCTTAGTAATTTTTGTTTTAGTTCGGGTCGTCATGTGAGTTAAGCAAAAACGAATATTTGTTTCTCTGGCAATGTGGATATGAATCTTTGCAATGAAATACGTGGTGATTTTCAATTTACTCATGTTGAAGATCTTGGAAGGTACTTGGGTGTTCCTCTTCTTTATAAGTGAGTTACCCATAACACCTTAACTTGCATCGTCCAAAGGATACGTGATCGACTTGCGGGTTGGAAATTGAAAATCTCATCTCTGGCCGGTAAATTTACTCTTGTAAAATCAGTATTAAATATCATTTCATCTTATGTGATGCAAACTAACAGTATTCCAAAAACGGTGTGTGATGAAATTGAGAGTGATGAGTTATTTAATTCGTACATGTTTATTGATAATTATTCATCGTTGTTTATATGATGTTGTTTTGGGTTGTTTTTTATTCATTTTTGTGCATTCGCTTATTTTCTGGAAACAACATTAAAAGGGACGAGTTATATATTTTTTTATTTTTTGGAATCATGGCTGGAAACATGAGCATAACCTGAGGCAAGACTATTCTGATGTGACAGTTTCTATAAGGCTCAGTCAACAACAGTAGTAGTTTATAGAAAGTCCAATCAATACTCTCTAGAATGTGAACGAACAGAGTAATCTTAGAATGAGTTGTTTTAGGAAATTAAGTTTGAATTTAAAAACATTTTAAGATTTAACTTTTGATTGTCTTTATGATATTTTTATTTTGAATTTTCATGTTATTTTTAGGAATTCCAAGACTATAAATACCCACGTTTGGTTCACGGAATGTAAGATTACCAGTGATAATAAATGATTATCGGGGAATAGGATTACTGGTAATGTTGTATTTTGTGTTTGTTTGGTTTAGCATGAATGTAAGATAAAACTGTTTGATTAAAGGAATAAAATATTATTGGAATGTATATTTTATCAAATTGTACTTATTATATATATTTTTTAACAATTTGAATTCTACTATAATATTACTATAATTAATTTATATATTTTCTTTAAAAATTTTAAATTCATAAAATTTATATAATTTTTTTTTACAAAATTGAAAAGATAAATAGGTTTAATGAAAGGGTAAAATTCTATTTTAACCCTTGAACTTCATATAAAATTTTAATTATAGACTTTTTTTTGTAAATCTAAAATAGATTAAGGATAAATTTGTAATTTAATCTTCGTAGAATTTTCATTATTCAATGACAGAAGAATGATAATTTTGAAGAAAAAAATAAGGGTATTTTAGTCCAAAATGTCGATAATCCAACAATACCTAAAGGAAGGGGGTAATCACATTCCCTGTAGTATACCCCTAAAATACCACTGTTTGTAATAAAAGATTAACGGGGGCTGGGAATGTTGGCTAACCAAACGGGGGAATGAGGATTACATTCCCCGGTAATAAGATATGACGTGAACTAAATAGCCCCTTAGGGTAAAGCTTGAATTTACTTATTTCTTTGGTTTTTATAAAATTCTCGGTTTTTTATTAAAAGTTTATTTTCTTTTATCTTTATTTTCTTTAGTTTTCTTTTACTCTCTGTTTAAGAAAATGTTAATTATAATTTCAGTCATGCTTAGCTAAACTTTAAATTAGCCAAATACTTAGCGATGAATCAATTTTGTTTGTCAGAATTGAAAAGCACTTAATATCTTTGGATTACATTCACTGTTTTCTAAAATCTTGGTTTGGCAATCGACCTTATCTTTAAAATATTTACATTTGCTTTTCAAAAAGTGCATGTTAGATTGAATGATGTTTGGATTTACAGTTTGGGAGAAAGAATCCATTGGTCGTAATTCAAATTCCTAGGAACAAATTTAGCGGCGATCTGCTAAGGTAAATTGAGATCGAATTCGATTCTCGTTGAGATATCATAATCTGAGCATGGGCTTTTCTAGTGCTTAAAGCTATATTGTTACTAAATGCTATAGCCGTGGATAGTTCAAGTAGCAACTAAATTCCATAGATAAACTTGAGAATATTGGTTTACATAAGAGAAAATTGAGTAACAAGAGTTAGGCCTTATAGATTATAACTGACATTTATATGGAGTAAAATCTCTTTCAATGATCAATTAGAATTGAGACGAAACAAAGTCTAAGGCTATTTTTATAGATTTCTTTAAAGATTTACTTTATTCTATTTTTTTTCTTTTAATTCTTGAATTCTTTCTTTTCAATTATAAAACCCCTTTTTTCTTTTCTTTATTTTTCGTTTTAGAATCAAGACAATCTAAAATTAGAAGCTCAGAAATCCATGTGATCGACCCTTCTTCTTTTTACTATGCGTTATTTTATTTATTTTATTAGAGAATAAAAAATTTTATTTGACAATTACGATGTTGGTTAGTGAGACTTACAAGAAAATTCATATGGGGGTATACGCCTACAACAAAAGGGGTCAATCTCGTTTGTTGGGATCAGGTTTGTTTGCCAACTAAGGAAGGCGGACTTGGTTTACGAAGAATGGTGCCTCATAATGAAGTGTTCCTCATGAAGTTTGTCTTCCGTCTGCTCGTAGATAATTATCAATTATGAGTGAAGGTCATAACGACTGCTCTTGAATTTGGAGGGGTTTGGATGTGGTCTGGTTTGAAGTTCAATAAGGAATTGTTTGAACTCTTGGTTCAGGTACAAAGGTTGATTTTTGGAAGGATAATTGGGTGGGAGACAACGGTCCTTTGATCGATCATTACGTCGGTACCCAGTTGGATCCTACAGCTTTAATTTCGATGAGTGATATGGTTGGTCCAGATGGTGACTAGCGTTGGAACCAAGTTCGCTCGTTCCTATTGGATTCCGTGCTCTTAGCAATCACTGCGGTTAAGCCTATTTCACCTTTGGAAGGGATAGATCGGCCTGCTTGGAAGTGGGATACATATCAGAGGTTTACCACGTCTTGTGCTTATGCTAGGCGACTTGGTAAGCATGGTGAATCATAATTGAAGCTGTGGCGAAGCATTTCTCGTTACAAAGGCCTTCCCCGAGTGCGAATGCTCTTGTGGCTAATATGTAAGAATCGGTTGATGACGAACGAGGAAAGAGTCCGTCACCACCTGTCTGATTCCCCGGGATGTTCTATTTGTGGATCAACTTCAGAATAAGTTTCTCATATTTTTTGGGATTATGTAATTGCTTGATCTGCTTAGTCTACTATCATTAAACTGGAACGGCTTAATGAATTTTTACAAATGAACATGCTTGATTGGAAATTTGGAATCATATTAATATTGATAATCACAGGTGCTTTCCGATTAATGCTGATGATTGGGATTTATTTTTTGGCTCATTACTTTGGAGCATTTAGATTAGGCTTAACAAGTTTATTTTCACCCCAGATACTATGGTCAATGAAAGTGTGTGCTTGATCGAGCACATAAGCTGTAGATAGAGGCTCGACAGGTCGCAGTTCAACAAAGCATAATTCGTACGGGCTCTTTGGCGTCTCGACGGATTTTAACATTGTGGAGGCTATCACTGGAAGGATGGGTGAAATTCAATACTAATGGTGCTCGCAATTTATCCTCTAGTTTTGCCACTTGTGGAGGGGTTCTTCGCAATTCAAACGACAATTGGTTATTTGGCTTTTCTAAGAGTCTGGTGAAATGCTCGATGTTAGATGCTGAGGTTTGGGCGCTTACGAAAGCCTAAATGTTGCTTGGGAGCCGGATCTTCAAAATATAATTGTCGAAACTGATTGTCGAGAGGTTTCTTCTCTCCTGCTGGTAGGTGAAGTCATGGATCGGATCTCTCACATAGTTCCTCATCTTGTCGAGTTGCTCTCTTGTAGCTGAGAGGTTCAGGTTGCTTATGTTTCGCGTGACGGGAAGAAGCCTGTAGATACGATATCAAAAATCGGTTGGACGCAACTGCTTGGTCTGGTTCGATATGCTCAACGCCCCCCCCCCCGGCCCGCGACGACAGAAGATTTGGTTCTTGCCACTACTTTCTAACATGTTTGTTTCCCACTTGTATTAAAAAAATATTATTATTATTATTATTAAAATATTGTCTTTATTAACACATTGTCTGGATTTTAATAAATTAGTACTTATATTAAACCAAATTAACAATTTAGAATTGAAATAAAATTGAATTTTAGTTTAATAATGCATTCTATACATATTACATACCATAAAATTTAGTGGCATTTAATATATTCACACTACAACACCAACTAGAGGTATTTACTAGTTTGGTTAGGGTTAGGTTAAACCTATGTATGAGATCAGTTTGGTTAGGGTTAGGTTAAATCTATGTATGATATCAGCCTCATATATTTCAATTCCAGTTTAGTATGAAATATAAGTATTAAACTTTTATAAATTAATTAATATTTGTAAATAATTAACTTAAATTTGCTTGTATCTGTATTATTTTTCAATACATACTTTTCTATTTAATAATAATATATAATTTTACTTTTTTAAACATAACCAGTTCAATTCGTACATTCTTCTTTTTTTTAGTTTTTTTACGTAGAGTGTCATATATTTAAACGTCGTTACAATACATAAAAAAATTGACCTATTATGAAATTAATTAATTGAGCTTAAGTCCATCTTCTTTCTTCAAATAAATTTTCTAAACTTTTCAAAATATGGACATATCTTCTAATTTAGATAGTTAATTATAAATAATATAATTATTAAACATATTTTTTTCTAATAGAAATTGTTAGGCCAACCTAAAACAATAAATTTAATTTATTATCTAACACCTAGTATTTGTGACTACAGACATAAATGAGCCGAGTTGAATTTGAGTAATGCTGAGTTCGACTCGACTTGAAAATTTACAAGTTTAAAATTATCAAGCTCGACTTAAACTCGAAATAAAAAATTGAAGCTCGACTCAAAAGCTCGTGAGCTCAAAATTTTAAAACCTGACTAGAAATAAAAGAAAATTTGAAACTTGACTCGAGCTCGAGAAAACTTGAACTCAAAATATTCTCAGACTTAACTCGATTAAAGCTCAAACTCAACCTCGGTTCAAGCTCAAACTCAAATTTAAACATGAACCTTAAGTACATGAAAGACTTATAATATTGTATTTAAAAGAACATATAAATGTTAATATTATTAACTATTTAATTTAAACTTTTAATATATTATTTTTTGAATTGTTGTGAATTTTTTTATTCAGATATTAAATAATTAATTTTAACTCTTGAAAATTTGAATCAAATATGTTCAATCTAAATATTAACTAAATTTTAATTAAAGGCAAAAAGACATCGAAAGCCCTCCAACTTTCAAAAAAAACGTAGCCACTATCTTTTTTTTGTCAAAGTAAACTTCCAACTCCCGAAAAAACTCAATGTGACCTTTTAACTAACGGAACTATTATTTTTTAACTAACGGAACTATTATTTTTTGCTGATGTGGCACGTGAAGCTGCCTAGCTCACCTGTTTAATGATGACTGAGCGTTGAATGGGTTAATATGAGTTGAGGTGAAAAGAAATTAAAATAAAATTACATTGGAAACCTAAACTAAATCAATTAAACTTACTTGCACACTATTCTTCGTACATTGAAGGAAAAGTTAACAGATTCTTCTTTGAATCCAAAATCGAATTGTTCAGTTTCTTCTTTGAATCAAACAGAATAAAACCTTTGCATCCCTGAAAAAAACATCTTCCTTTGAATTAAACCCTAAACCCATAAAACCCATAATGAAAACCAACATTGCTTCATTCTTCAGTCCGAAAAAACCCATAATTGAACTATACCTGATTTACTCGTCAACTGAAAAGCCAATAATCAAACTCATAACGGAAACCAACATTACTTTCTTCTTCAGTAAAAAAACCCCAAAATCAAACCATGCATGTTTTATTCGTCAGTTGAAAAACTCATAATCGAGACCCATTTTAAGGACCATTGCAGCATAAATCGGTAAGAATCATTATTTACTTTGAGTGTTTATTTCAAAAAATCATTTTTTATTATTTTGTTTAACTTTCGTCTTTTATTTTTGTTCTCACAGGTGAATGTTGTTGAAAGGAATATAACAACGAAGAGGTGAGATCTTTATTATAATGTTTTTGTTTACCACATTATTGGAAGGATTTTGGTTTACTATAGTTTTCTGTAACAGTTATGTTTCCTTTTTTTTATTATATATATTGATGTTTGACTGGTATGAAATTTTTATTTGGTTTTACTGGTTTACTTGATGATATTTATGTTTCCTGTAATAGTTATGATTTACTTGGTTTTACTGGTATGAGATCTTTATTGATGTTTAACTATTATTGTGTTATGCTTTGGGATTATGTGTGATAGCATGTAAGAATTTAATTTGATTTGGGGTGGCATGTGGTGCACGTGGTTGATGTGGTGCATGCGTTTTGTGTTGTGCTTTGGGATTCTTTATGGTTTTGTCTATTAGTATGTATATTTATCATATGTATTTAGTATGTGGTTCATGTGGATTATTTTTCTTTATAGTTTTGTTTGTTAGCATATGTCATTGTTTTAAAGATTTTTTGTCTTTTACATTATGACGTGTGTTACTTCTGAAGATAATTGTAGTTGATGTGCTAATGTTAGCTTTTTTCTGTTGATGTTGTACTATGGCTGGTGATATTTGTGTTCTGCAATATTTTCATGGTGGTAGATTTAAGACAAGTATGAGATTTGAATATGTAAATGAAGCCATTAAAAATTTTCAAGTTGATCCAGATGTGTTATGCTTATGGGATATATTAGGGAATGTGGAACTGTTAGGATATGGGTCGCACAAATTTGTGTACTATAAGGTAACTAATGTGAAGTTTAACTGTGATAAGTTGGTATTGATTCACAATAATGATATAGTTAGGCATGTGATGGATTTATTGCTCAAGTATGATATTGTAGATATTTATGTTGACTACAAAATTAATGAAGATGTGGTTGTTGAGGGTGTTAATAAGGTTGTTGAGGGTGGGATAAATATGAGTAAGGCAAATGAAATAATTTTTGGCCTACTAATGTTGTAACACCCTCAACCCGTACCCGACCCGGATACGAGTCCGAGATGTCACATTGACTTTAAAAACAATATTCTTACAAAATATCATAACATTTGGACTTATATTAAGAAAATACAATAAATATATTGTTGAATTATGTTCGTTATAACAAATTTAAGGCAAAAATGTTTTTATGAATAGTATTATACTGTATGAATAGTATCGATACTGTGTAAATATTACCGTGAACAGTGTACCGATGCACAAAAACATCGAATTTAAAATGTGTATCGATGCACTGCTACAGTGTACCGATGCACTGCTACAGTAATTTCAGCCCAACATATATAAAACTCATAAAAATTTAAACTTTCATCACTATAAAGTTACCATTTACATAAATACGTTTAAAACATTACAAAACTCGATCATAGCATACATACTTAATTTACCTACTTTATTTACCTGCCAACCTATTTATCACATAACAAGACATACTGTGTAATTTACTTCTGATATGATCTTTAAGCAGAGATATGTTGTTCCTTTGAACTTAGCTTTGATCATCCTGCTTCTCAGTACCTACGTGTAAATCACTTACACGCTAAGTCATAGACTTAGTGAGACATAAAATATAATAATAATGCATTTCCTATAAATATGAGCATATAACAAATCATTCAATCATGTCACATGTACTTCAGTGTAAAGAATAATAACATGAAAAACATATAACAATAACAACACTTTTAATACTTCTTGTAAGCTCATGTACATTACTGAACTTAAGGTATGTGAGTACATTGAGGTTGTGTACAATTATGCTGTCACCACAACTCAATCGATGTCCCGAATGACCAATCCATATGCTCCGAAGAACATAGGTAATCAGTCCATATGTCTCTGAGAACATAGGTAATCAGTCAATATGTCCCGAAGAACATATGTAAACAGTCCATATGTTCCGAAGAACATAGGTAACCCTCAACTCTTGGCATGCCAACTATACCCCTAGCTCTCATATCACATAACATGGGCACTATCATTATGCTTCATTTATTTATGTATTCATATCATTGCTCTTATGATCACATATATCTTTTCTTCTGTCACATATCACATGTATGTGTAAACATCTATATCATATCATATATCATTTCTCATGAGTTCATGTAGACATGTATGACATATCTTATTCACATATGTTCCTACCGATTATGGTCACATATATAATAACATATACCCATTTTCATTTACTCATGCACGCATAAGAATCACATCAATCATATAACTTTTAAGAGTCACTTTTTACCATGGTAACTCCGTCACTAGCTCATTGCAAGCCAATGTTTATTCAATAACATAAGTACAAATTAAATTGCACTCACCTTAGCCTTGGAATATGATTACGTTCTATATCTACATAACAATACATAAATCCATATCAATATTCCTATTGATATACTCTAATCTTCCCTTTCTTAAACTAAAGGAAAAGCTACTTTTATTTCTTGTTTAACGTATGTATCGGTACACTCTATAGTGTATCGATACATTCCTTAACTTATGTATCGGTACACTACCTATGTATCGTTACATAAATTACATTCGATGTTTTCATTTTAAGGGTGCATCGATACACTTCCTGTGGATCGATACACTTATTGCATTTAATGTTTCTTCATTTAAGGGTGTATTGGTACATATTGAATGTGTACCGATACACCTTGCCCAGAATTCATATTTTAAGCACGAAAATTCACTCCTTTCAACTTCAATACCCCTTTTATGCTATTAACTCAAGTACACATACTTAAACCAATTTATACTCATTTATCACATCTTAAACCTCAAAATCTTATTCTCCATATATAAATCAATAATCATACCAAATTTTCAAGATGTTTTAAATCCAATTCTATCACTTCATATCTCTTAATTTAGTTGATGACAAGTTAAATTCCATCTCAAAGTTCTTTTATCAACTCTTTTTCATAAATTCATTTAGAAACTTCTTATCTTTAATCTCTTATAACTTCTTCATCTTTTAAAATCAACTAATCAACAAATAATCAACAAATAATCAACTAACAAAGAAACTCACCTTTTCTCCCTTGGGTTAACGGTAGAGAAGAAGAAGAAGAAGGAAAGAATTTCTGGAGAAATCTCTCAACCTTATCCCCATATATATCCTTATATTATCCATTTCTAAGTCAAATGATCATTTTGCCCTTTAATTCTTTTAATAATTACTAACAACCCTTCATAACTTATTTTCAAATAAGTCATTGAACTATTCAACTATTTTATTTTAATCACCAAATTATGAAGTTTTACAATTTAGTCACTAACCCGTAGTTTGGGATTTTACAATTTAATACTTAATGTGAGTATTTCATCTATTCGCCTTACTGCCAATTTAAATTCTTTTATATTGAATAGATGTATGAAATATTGAAAATATTTAGTTTAATTGAAGTTGGTTAATTATATTGAATACATGTATGAAATGGTGGAAATTTAGTTGATAAAATGTATGAATATATTTGTTAAACTTCTTTGCAGCCTGAATTGTTGAGTGAAAGGGTTATATCAGCCCCTACTAGTGCCCCAAGAAAGATTGGAGCTCGTAATTCCTAATTTCATATATATGGTAAGGTCCCAGAATTAAATGGAAAGCGAAGAAGGCTGTCAGTACTACACAACTTGAGCAAGAACATTCGGATGCCTCTCGAAAGCATCATGGAATTTGAATGACACAATGAATGCTTGGTGTCAACTTTTGTATTTTGATCTTTTGCTTTGTATGAAACAAGTTGGTCTTTTGTTTAGTATGCAACAAGCTGGTTGATGAAACTTATATGATAGTACAAACAATGCTTGTTATAATTGACTTTGATTTGTATTTGTAAAATATTATCATATGTATATATTGTCAAGGTCATTTTTTTGTAATTACAGTTGTAGCATTATTTCCCTTTCACCTTGAAATTAACTACAAATTTTATTAGAATAATTCAACATATTAGAACAATATTAAACTGCAAATATAATAAACCATAATTCTTAATCCATTCCATAACTAAATTAAACATCAGTCAATAAATCAAAAATGACTAAACAAAAAACAGTAAATCTAAATGCTTAAACATTAACCCATAAACCTAAATGCTTAAACATTTAACCCATAAACACCAATACAACTACTATACAAATTATTCAAGAAAATAGTATCCCATTACGATATAAATTTCCCATCCTCCTAAATTTATGATTATGTTCTGCTTCAAAAATTAATTGCTCTTGAAATGAATTCATCTGAAACTTCAGTTCTTGATATGAGAAAATATCATTACATGGCGTCACTTTTTTTAACTCCCCATTTTCTTTTTACAACTCGTAAATTAAGAACTTCACTCTTTCAAACATTTCTTCATCATATTAATTGAAGAACTTATAATCTGAATTCTTTGTAGACACTCGTTTTTGTCTGAGTTATAAATATTATATTAAAATTATATTATTATTATTATTACAACTATTATATTATAATACATTATTATTATTATTATTATTATTACTATTATTAATGTTACATATTATATTTTATAGGCCCAAAACCCAGTTACAAATATCAACCCAATTACAAGATGGTTCAAGCCCAAGACCCGGATCCGGTTACAAGATCCGACCCGCCAGCCACCAGAAATGTGTGTGCTTCACTACTGCTCCCATCTGCGTGAATGAGGTCGCCAATCATGCCACCATTGAAGCTGCACAAATCATCCAACAATCACATGCCAAAGTCAAAAACAGATTCCACCTACCCAAACCTAATCCATCAATAAATTCAAGGCAGTGGTTGCAGCATATTATTAAAAAAAAAGGCAATTAAGGGTGGAATTATTTTTACTGATGGGATTTCGAGCAATAAATAGAAGGAGAAAACAAAGGAAAAAATGAGGAGGAACGAAAAAGGGAGGAGGCCAAACACCAAAGAAAAACGAAAGCAAGAACATATCAAGAGGAGAGTACTCATAGATATGAACAAGAGGTGTCCATTCAAACAGGAGGTGGTTCTCGGTTTTCAACAGTAAATTTCCAGCAATAATTGTAAGGGGATAGTGGGTTTTGCTAGGCTATTCGAAAATTAAAAAACAGTGTAATATCTTAGTTTAAAAATAAAAAACAACGTCTACAGATTTTCGTTTCAAGGTATTTTTCATCAATTTCTTATGTTTTTTGTTATTTTATTTTTGTGTACTATTATTATTTAAAAAACAAAATAAACAGGGAAATAGGAGTAATATTACCTTAGCCATGGATTTTTGCCTAGGAGAGCTTTCTTTGAAGATTAAATTTGATTTAGGGGTCTAATATTACCTTGGCCATGTGTGAAAGAAAAAAAAGAGAATGAAGAGTGAAGCTGAGCGGCAGGATGGTTTCAATGTTTCATGCGTGTAAATTAGCTTAGGTTTAGACATAAGTTAGTTTTATATTAAATGTTTTGGGTAAATTAAACTCTTAGTCATCGTACTTGTTAGGATAAATTATTTTTATGTCATTAAAATTCACATGTTTATAATTTTGTTCCTTTATTTTATGTGCGTTCAATTTCAATCCCAAGCAGCATTATTGTATTTAACTTCTATTGTTTTAGACATTTAACCTCTAATATTTGTATGTTTCGTTTTGGTCCTACGTATATTTAGGGTTTATTATAATTTTAGTCCCTTATGGTAATGATTTGTTTTATTTTGGTTTCATTGTTTATTATGTGTGCTATTCACGTGTCCATTAGCATTTTGTTTGTATTTTAATCTATTTTAGATAGTAAAATTATGTTTAATATAATTTAGTTTGTATTTTGTTTGTATTCACGTGTCCATTAGTATTTGAGTCATATTCGTGTATTACATATATATATATATATATATATATATATATATATATAAATAGGTTATAATGTAATTATAAAAATGTGTAATTGCAATTCTTCATATGTTATTCATTAATCATATTTTTTAGTTAAATCGTATGTTACCCTCAAGTGCATAACTCGACACTATTATATAATTTGATTAAGGGTAATATTCTTTTAATTTAAAATTGTTTTAAGTGGGTTGTCTTAACTGATTAGATATCCGCTTTTGACGATTTTAAACTAGAAGTGTATCTCATTAGTGACACCTAAAAAATGATCAATCACTTTAAAATTTGGGAATGGAAGAAAAATAAATATTCGGCTATTTAAATTTATCGAGAAAATGTAGTTAGAACTTATCTAAGATATTGTCTCGATATTTATAAATAATCGAATATTCTTTATCTTTCTAAAGGTTGGGTAATTTTAACTTAATCTATTTTGGTGTTTTTGAATAATGTAAAATTCATGTGTTGTTTTTTCGGGGATCATAAACCAAATTAAACTCGAATTTGTATATTTCATTGCAAAGACATTAATTAATCGACGAGGTACCGATTTAGGGCGTTGTGGGGGTGCTAATCCTTCCCCACACGTAACTGACTTTCGAACTCATTTTTTGGTAACACGGACCTAAATTGGTTGTTTTAATTAAAATTAATTTTTTATTTAAAATGACAAAACGTTTTGGGTGCCCAATCACATCCTAATCAAAGATTGGTGGCGACTCCTCGAACCGTATGATTTTCATATCATTAAGGAATTTCCAAATTTTCGAAACGAGAGGTTTTCTAAGATCACATTATTTTTAATTAAAAATAAACCATAAAAAGAATAATTAAAAATGACGCGGTTTTCAAAATCTCGCTTCCCCACTGAAAAAAATCGTTTCGACAGCTTGACGATTCCACTGGGACTTTTTTTAGAAAGTCAGGCCTATAGTCGATTAATTGATTGTCTTTGCAATTGAAAGTTATAAATTCGTTTTAATTTGGTTTTTGATTCCTTATTTGATTTTAATATTTTTGTTAATAATTTGACTAACAAATAAATAGTTGTATTGATCTGTTTGCTAATAGTTTCAGATTAATTGTGTGTATAAGATGATTGATTTTTTTAGTGTTATGTGATTATGTGTTGTTTTATTTTTGCTTTTCCTCACACACTGCACAGTTCCATTTGCATAACATGAGCTAAAACCCCGCTATGTCCTATTTAAGTATGAATGAGAAACTACTCCCTCATGTGGTTTTCACCTCCGCATGGGATAGTGGATCACTCCTGGACACGCCTTATGATCCTCGTGAGGCTTTCACCTCCGCATGGACATAAGGAGGTGTGTTACCTCAAAATTTAACTCGATCCCCTAAAGCTTGTGATGGACCAGGATTAAGGGTTCGATAGCCCAAGGGGGCACCAACAAGTACAATTTGAGAACCTATTACTTTAGTACCAAACCCAACATATAGTGAACATAGCGACTGAATATAGGTCGAGCTTAACCCGAACCTTAAGAGTCCCGTGAGGAGGGTATACAAGGAAAAGCTTTTTTGAGTCATTTAATTTCATTTTCTGAATAAACGCATGTGAACTAGAAATCATGTGGTTAGATTTATTTTCTCGAACAAGCATGCGAATTAGATATCATGCGGTTAGGATTTTTAGTGAATAACAAAGCATGGGGGTAGATATCATGTTGGGTAGGATCTACTAAGCATGATTAGGTAGTCAGCATGTGAGGGTAGGTTTTATTTGTTACGATACTCATCATTTTGTTGTTTATACTATGTGTACTAACCCATTTTGGTTTTATGTCCATTTTTATTTTGGATTTATTGCATTTGCATCTTCATGTCATTCAAAGGTATTAATTCGTAAGTGATTGACTAATAAGAAGGTTGGTCATAATGAGGCAAGAAATTCTTAACCATGTAGTCAAAAATCGGGAGATCCAAAGACATTCAAGTGATTCATGAAAAAGGACGTCCGATGAATGAAGAAATTTGAACCTAATTGAAGAACGATTCATGAAGATGGGCATCCGATGAATGAAGAAATCTGAAACTGATTGAAGACCGATCCATGAAGAAAGACATCCGATGAATGAAGTTTGAAGTTGATCGAAGACTTTTTTCAAAGGAGCGGAGGCCGAAGATGTTCCCTCAGGAGATAGATGCAGTAATGCCAAGGACTTCACAAAGACATGAAGACCACTTTGCATTGAAAGTGATGATAGAGATTCCAAAATTCAATTTAGAGATGTCCGATGTCATCAAGGATGATAAAATACGCCGACTACTTTGGAGGTGCAATGTCAGATTCCATAAAGAGTACGACCCAAGGAAATGGAGAGATGAAGAATCACAATCGTATTTTAACTACATGGTGTAATGAAATCTTGTTGTCTAAATGGAGGTTGTTCTATGGTGGTCACTTTTGGAATTAACACCTTTTGCATTTGCATTTAGCATTTACATTTAGCATTTAGCATTTGCATTTGCATTGCATGTATTTATTTAAGCATTTTTTATGAAAACATGGAAGTAACTGGTGGGAGATTATGTGACAATAATAACAAGATCATTCATTCATAGTACTGCTCATCATCATGAACAAACAAATAGAAGCAATGGAGCAATATAATGAGAAATCAAAAGATCAGTTACAAAAGCAGTTGGCTGGATTACCACAAGATAGCAGGAATCAAGCGTCGTGTTCCCTGCAAGGTGTATCAAATCAAATGACCCAGGTGTTGGCAATCAAGGCTATTGGTAGAGACGAAATCGTTGATAAAGGACATCAATCTTTTCAGACTGGTACATCAAGAACGATAATTTACCCTGGAGCATCTAACTTAGACCTAGGGATGAGCCTCGTCAATTTTGAGCAATTTGAAGACGAGTTCAGGTGGTTGAATAAAGCCATTAAAGATATGAAGGTCGTTAATGCCTCTCACAAGGAGCTAGAAGCTAGGGAACTCAGTTTGATCCCTGATTTGGTCATCCCACATGAATTTAGGGTGCCTAATTTTGAGAAATATAATGGCACTAGTTGTCCCCTAATACATTTGAGGATGTTTTGTCGAAAGGTGGATGGGTACCTAAATGATGTTAATTTGTTGATTCATTTCTTCCATGACAGTCTTGTTGGGCCAGCTGTAGTATGGTACAATTGTTTAAACAAAGAGCAGATCAAGACATGGGTCAACATAACTGGTGTTTTTCTGGGGCAATATCGATATGTTAAAGACTTAACCTAAAAATGTCATGACCTTCAAAGGATAAAGATGAAAGCCACTGATAGCTTTAGAGAATATGCCCTAAGATGGAGAAGGGTGGCAGCACAGGTTCAGCCTCCTATGTTAAAAGAAGAAATATCATACATGTTCCGCATTTCTCTTCCGACCCATTTCTTTGAGTCGATACTGGAAAATTCAACAAAGGACTTCGAAGACCTTGTGACAGATGGGGAATTACTTGAAAATGCAATCATCAAAAGAAACTTGAAAGATATTCTCAAGAGCCCAACTGATCAAAAGGCGAAAGTTGATGCTGTAACTAAATGTCAGGATCAAAGCTCCTACAACCGCAAAAGAGAAAGGGCAATAGGTTACTCGAGTCGTCCAAAGAAAGTCCCGAGATCGAAAAATACTTTGAAAGTGTTCCAAACTTCTATCTCAAAATTTATATCCCCATTTGGTTAAAGATCAATACCTCACACCAAGGCCAGTGAAAGTGCAACCAGACCCTTCTGCTCACAGCTATGATCAAGTTAGTGTTTGTGATTTTCACTTGGGGGCATTAGGGCATTATACGGGAAATTGTAGGTCGCTTTTAAAAGAGATAGAGATGCTTGTGGAAAAGGGGTCATTGACTCAGGAATTGGTGAAACAATGGATGATGAGCTCGAGTGGGGCACCAGAGCCAAATGTATAACACCCGATCGAGTTAAACACCACTACATCAGAAGAATAATGGGGCATCCTAATTATACAAAAAATCATTCCTTTTGTCATTTTTCTCAACTTTTTGAAAGGATTTTTAAAATGAACTTACGTCACTTTCCAAAGGTCATGAGCAATAAATAAAGTTTGAATCTTGTAATTCTTTGAATATCAAATGAGTTAAAGGTTGTTTTGATACTTCATTAATTATATTCTTTTGACAAGAGGGAAGATTAGATCTTTCATATCTCATATAAAGCCGAAAGAAACGTTGTTGGGTTTCTTACCCAAAATAACACCGAGACTAAACATTGACATCACTTCCCCAACCTCAATAAATCCTGGGGGCATGACGAGGACCTTTCCTACAAGAAAGACAAGATGGAGCGTAACAGATCAAGGGCATGCTAGGACTAAAAAGAAGAAGAAGAAATAAAGAAAATCATTGAAATAATTCTATCATGCATTAATTATATTGTTTTCACGTAAATAAGGTTAATCCTGAATATACGTCCCCCTGGGGATACCTCTTTTACGAAGACTTCCATGTATGAGATGATGAACGGCTTTGTTTCATTTATCTCTTCAAATATATGTATATAAACCCCTTGTTGTCCCCTTTTGAGCCTATAGTATTCTTCTTCGGATTCAACCCAAACCAAGGATCACCCTCCACACTGGGGGGCAAAGGTGAATAACATCTGCTCGCATGAGTAAAGATTATCAGTCCGGATTTTGCTACAGAAGCAAGTCATAACACCATGAGGCATACCAAATACAAAGAGCTCTAAGATCATATTGAGTTGACATCATAAAGAGAAAGAAGAGAAATGTAGAAAGAGAAAAAGAAAAGAAAAGATGAAAAAAAGAGAAAAATATTGGAAATGAAAAATGAAAAAAGAAAGAAAGAAAGAAAACTCACCTAAAACTTCAAGACGAGCGATTCAAACATCTCAAATCTATCGTGAAACATTGAAGTAAAAAAGAAGAATATAAAATGCATGAGCATATTCAAATCAGACAGAGCAAGGTTGAAGACAGCAAAACGAATTGATCCTTGGTTCAATCACCCTTAAACACTTGTTTGAGCCTATTTATCCATTTCTTTCATAACCATGAGCCTTGGCCTGCATTACGTGCCTGAAAAGTCCCTTGTAATCATACATGGATTTCTAAGTGGAGAGACTATCTTCAGATTTCATTTCGCCCCTCAGGTTTAATTGTATTTGTAAATAGTTTTTTAAAATAAAATCTTTAATACATGATAGGAAAAAATATAAAAGGAGGGTTCAAGACGTAAAATTTTAGATAACGTCTTGAAACTAAAGGAGAATTCAAGTTGAAAACCTGAAAAGGCAGCTCGAACACAAAGATTGTCAACTACTGTACAGAAGGGTGATCTTATACATCTCCTGATAAAGCATCGCACATTCCAAAGGCGCTCACGAAGGCTGAGAACCAATGAACATTTCCAGAAGAGAAGCAAAATGGTTGCTTCATCAGATCAATAAAACGCCATAATCAAGGATACAAGAAGCTAACCTGAAACACATTTCCTTCCCAAGTTAGCCTAAGCCTTTTGTCAGTATTAATCTTTACTCTTTTCAAATGTATATAATTTTTGAAGGATTAAAAGAGAATTTGACTTATTTGATATTCATTAAACTCTTGTTTTACAATTTGTTTTGATTGTGAGTCTGAAGAAAAGACAGCATTTTTGAAATTTATTCATAAATTTTTCACATTCCTTAAAAATAAGAGAAGGAATAAAAACATTTTCAAACAGGGCAAGTTTCAAACGTGAAAAGTCCTTGCAGCTGGTGAGGCTCATTATGCCTCTATTGGAATAAAGAGAATAAACGGTGCCAGAACATGAAGCATTCCACGCCCTTGAAGCAGATGGTCCAAGAGATCAGAATGGATGAAGGAAAAAATTGTAATATTTCATTGTGACGTTGTCAGTAACCCGTCAGGAAGAATAAGCGATGCCAGAACATGAAGCATTTCGTGATTTTAAAGCAGATGCTTTAAGAAATCGGAATAGATGAATAACACTTTCTTGGGCTGTCATCGGTAACCCATCAAGAAATAGATGCTCACCATATTTGAAAGAGGCACATATCTCAGCCCGAATGAAAATGCAAGACATTGTGTTAGAAGGGTTGATCACTTCTTAAGTAGCATGAAGAAAAGCCCTCAAACTATTTGACAACATTACTGTGTAGTGATACCAGAATGAGAACATTCAGGTTATGATATGTTGGGGCAAGACTGAACCCACATCAGGTTGAGATGACAAGATTCAGACCGAGGAGGCATGAAGAATGAGCCTTACAATTTGAGGTGATGGGGCATTTTGAAGGCCTGTACTAGTATAAGACAATGTTGGGGCACGACTGAACCCACATCGTGTTGAGATGACAAGATTCAGACCAATAAGGCATTGAGAATGTGCCTTACAGTCTGAGTTGTTGGGGCACTAGTGAAGTCTTGTTTCAGCTAGAGGTATTAATGTGGGGCATCTTTGGAAGCCTATGACGACCTGTGGAAATATCATTGAATTGAACAAGTAGTTTAAATGGGATAGAAATGTATGAAAAGTGAAAATGGTAAAACAGTGACAGTGGAGTTTATTGTACATGATCATTTTGTCCATCGTCATTTGCATTACTCTTGTGATTTCATATGCATTAATGTGGGCAATCCGATATCCCACTTTAATTTCCATTGAGTTTTGATATCCTTGTAATACCATGTGAAAACTCTGAGTGCTACGCAAAGAGCTTCCCTTGTTGAAAGATATGGGCAGAAGCCACGTGAAAAGAAGAATGTGTTGTTAAATGTTTTACGAACCAATGAATATGATGTTAAATCAATGTTGCGATCATGTGTTATTTCCATTACCCAAGATGAATGTTGTCTTACGCAACTCCAAGGTTAAAATGAGAAATGATTTGGTGACATAAAGAATTGGGGAAGATCCTCCTTGGGATGTTCTGCAAGAGTTAAATCAGAATAGATGTTGTTATCCCGTTGATCTTTGTGGAGTTTGGCGCAGTCATATACATAGTCTCCAAAAATAGGGCAACACAGTTATATTTCTGACCATAATAAGAAGTTGAGAGAGACAACACTTTCTCCGAAATGAATGTAGGAAACAAGGACGGTAAAAAGACAAAAGAAGATTAGATGGATCTTCAAAGATGCAAGTTAAAAATTATGAGTTGCTACATGGGTGTCTAAGGCAAACTCTGGAAAAGAATGATCAAATGGAAGAATACCGAGCTCACCACTCTGGAGCCAAGTGAAGATTGATTCAACATTTATGCATTCATAAAAACATCATTTGCATAAAAGAAAATGTATTATACTGATACATTGAATTACATTCGTGTTTCTTGTATAAATACATGATTTTGACAGGTCTTTCAGTGAAAAGAGAAGATGCAAGATGTTAAAATCTCAACGATTGAAAGGAAGATTTCAAACCTCAAACTCAAAGAATCATATTTAGAGATACATACCCTGAAGAATTGAGAGGTCTAATCCACAGAAGAAGCATTACTCTAAAATGATGACCATCGGATATTGAAGAAAAACAAAGATTCTTGTGTATGAAAAAGTGAATCAATCGATTTAAGTGACTTGCATACAGAAGATTGGAGCAAAATCAATCTTAAGCCTTCATCGAAGAGTAGTGAAGCAAATCAATCTTAAGCCTTCACCAAGGAGATTGGAGCAAAGTCAATCTTAAACCTTCACCGAAGAGTAGTAAAGCAAATAAATCTTAAGCCTTCACCAAAGAATAATGAAGCAAGTCGATCTTAAGCCTTCACCAAAGAGTAGTGAAGCTAATCTATCATAAGCCTTCACCGAAGAGTAATGAAGCAAACCGTCTTAAGCCTTCACTGAAGAGTAGTGAAGCAAATCCTTTTTAAGTCTTCTCAGAAGAGTGTTGGAGCAAACCATCAGACCATCAGATGTAGGAGAAAAAGCAAAAGTTTTCAAGTACAAAGAAGCTGATCACTTGATTAAAAGGAAATACACATGAGGAGCCATTAACCGATTCAGGGTCCCAGGAAGGGAGAGGTTCAAATGGTAATCAAATAACATTTAATTGCGACGAGACAAGCTCTCAGAAGAGAAAATGATTCGAAAAGATTCTCTTAAATTCTAAATTTTTGAGTATAATGTTTTTCAAATTTTCAAGCATACATTAATGATTGATAATGTTTGATTTTCAGGTTCGACCTTCGAAGCAAATCAAACTTAAGCCTTCACGAAAGAGTAGTGAATCAAATCCTCTAGAAGCCTTCACAAATAAGTAGTGAGGCAAAAGAAGATTGTTCGAGTTCCATACTTCCTAAAGAAAGAGGGAGCGAACCCATAGGAAGAAGATTATTCGAGTTCTATACTTCCTGAAAGAAAGAGGGAGCGAACCCGTTTGTAGAAGATTATTCGAGTTCTAAACTTCCTGAAAGAAAGAGGGGGCGAACCCGTTTGTAGAAGATTATTCAAGTTCTATACTTCCTGAAAGAAAGAGGGAGCGAACCCGTTTGTAGAAGATTATTCGAGTTTTATACTTCCTAAGAAAAGAGGGAGCGAACCCGTTTGCAGATTGTTCGAGTTCTATACTCCCTGAAGAAAGAGGGAGCGAACCCGTTTGCAGAAGATTATTCGAGCTCTATACTTTCTGAAAGAAAGAGGGAGCGAACCCGTTTGCAGAAGATTATTCGAGTTATATACTTCCTGAAAGAAAGAGGTAGAGAACCCGTTTGCAGAAGATTATTCGAGTTCTATACTTCCTGAAAGAAAGAGAGAGTGAACCCGATTGTTGAAGATTGTTCGAGTCTTATACTCTCTGAAGGAATAGGGAGCATACACGATTATTGAAGATTGTTTGAGTCTTATACTCTCTGAAGGAATAGGGAGAAGACACGATTGTTGAAGATTGTTCGAGTCTTATACTCTCTGAATGAATAGGGAGCAAACACGATTGTTGAAGATTGTTTGAGTCCTATACTCTCTGAAGGAATAGGGAGCGAACACGTTTGTTGAAGATCAAGTCCTATACTCTCTGAAGGAATAGGGAGCGGACACGTTTGTTGAAGATTTGTTCAAGTCCTATACTCTCTGAAGGAATAGGGAGCAGACACGTTTGTTGAAGATAGAGTCCTATACTCTCTGAAGAAATAGGGAATGAACCCGTTTTATGAAGATTGTTTGAGTTTTACACTCCCTGAAGCAAGAAGAAGCGAACCCGTTGGTCGAAGATTGTTCAAAAAAGAGGGAGCAAATCCCTCATCAAGTTTCAAAGCACAAAGAAATAACTGGACAAAAATGCACTGTCTTTTTTATCTTTGCCCTATTCTTGTTAACATAAAAATGGGTAAAGAGTGGCAGCTGTAGACACTCGTTTTTGTCTGGGTTATAAATATTATATTAAAATCATATTATTATTATTATTATTATAACTATTATATTATAATACATTATTATTATTATTATTACTATTATTAATGTTACATATTATTTTTACAGGCCCAAAACCCAGTTACAAATATCAACCCAATTACAAGATAGTTCAAGCCCAAGACCCGGATCCAGATCCGGTTACAAGATCCGACCCTCCAGCCACCAGAAATGTGTGTGCTTCACTACTGCTCCCATTTGCGTGAATGAGGCCGCCAATCATGCCACCATTGAAGCTGCACAACTCATCCAGCAATCACATGCCAAAGTCAAAAACAGATTCCACCTACCCAAACCTAATCCATCAACAAATTCAAGGCTGTGGGGGCAACATATTATTAAAAAAAGGAAATTAAGGGTGGAATTATTTTTACTGATGGGATTTCGAGCAATAAATAGAAGGAGAAAACAGAGGAAAAAATGAGGAGGAACGAAAAAGGGAGGAGGCCAAACACCAAAGAAAAACAAAAACAAGAACATATCAAGAGGAGAGTAATCAAAGATATGAACAAGAGGTGTCCATTCAAACAGGAGGTGGTTCTCGGTTTTCAACAGTAAATTTCCAGCAACAATTGTAAGGGGATAATGGGTTTTGCTAGGCAATTCGAAAATTAAAAAAACATTGTAATATCTTAGTTTAAAAATAAAAAACAACGTCTACAGATTTTCGTTTCAAGGTATTATTCATCAATTTCTTATTTTTTTGTTATTTTATTTTTGTGTGCTATTATTATTTAAAAACAAAATAAACAAGGAAATAGGGGTAATATTACCTTAACCATGGATTTCTGTCGAGAGGTATGAGAGTTTTCTTTGAAGATTACACTAGCTTAGGTTTAGACATAAGTTAGTTTTATATTAAATGTTTTGAGTAAATTAAACTCTTAGTCATCGTACTTGTTAGGGTAAATTATTTTTATGTCATTAAAATTCACATGTTTATAATTTTGTTCCTTTATTTTATGTGCGTTCAATTTCAATCCCAATCAGCATTATTGTATTTAACTTCTATTGTTTTAGACATTTAACCTCTAATGTTTGTATGTTTCGTTTTGGTCCTACGTATATTTAGGGTTTATTATAATTTTAGTCCCTTATGGTAATGATTTGTTTTATTTTGGTTTCATTGTTTATTATGTGTGCTATTCACGTGTCCATTAGCATTTTGTTTGTATTTTAATCTATTTTAGATAGTAAAATTATGTTTAATATAATTTAGTTTGTATTTTGTTTGTATTCACGTGTCCATTAGCATTTGAGTCATATTCGTGTATTACATGTATATATATAAATAGGATATAATGTAATTATAAAAATGTGTAATTGCAATTCTTCATATGTTATTCATTAATCATATTTTTTAGTTAAACCGTATGTTACCCTCAAGTGCATAACTCGACACTATTATATAATTTGATTAAGGGTAATATTCTTTTAATTTAAAATTATTTTAAGTGGGTTGTCTTAACTGATTAGATGTCCGCTTTTGACGATTTTAAACTAGAAGTGTATCCCATTAGTGACACCTAAAAAATGATCAATCACTTTAAAATTTGGGAATGGAAGAAAAAGAAATATTCGGCTATTTAAATTTATCGAGAAAAGGTAGTTAGAACTTATCTAAGATATTGTCTCGATATTTATAAATAATAGAATATTCTTTATCTTTCTAAAGGTTGGGTAATTTTAACTTAATCTATTTTGGTGCTTTTGAATAATGTAAAATTCATGTGTTGTTTTGTCGGGGATCATAAACCAAATTAAACTCGAATTTGTAAATTTCATTGCAAAGACATTAATTAATCGTTGAGGTACCGATTTAGGGCGTTGTGGGGGTATTAATCATTCCCCACACTTAACCGACTCTCGAACTCATTTTTTGGTAACGCAAACCTAAATTGGTTGTTTTAATTAAAATTAATTTTTTATTTAAAATGACAAAACGTTTTGGGTGCCCAATCACACTCTAATCAAATATTGGTGGCGACTCCTCGAACCGTATGATTTTCATATCATTAAGGAATTTCCAAATTTTCGAAACGAGAGGTTTTCTAAGATCACATTATTTTTAATTAAAAATAAACCATAAAAAGAATAATTAAAAATGATGCGGTTTTCAAAATCTCGCTTCCCCACTGAAAATAATCGTTTCGACATTCTTGAGAGCAGCTAAAAATCTTCTACCTGCAATTTTCCTTTTCCAAGATGTCCACATAGAACATTTCAAAACACATATACAATACACAACGTTTCCATCATATTCCCACGAGAAAGATGAATGAACATTGATTACACGACTGCTTTCAGTTGTCGAACTCGTCGAATTACTCATGGTGTTTATAACACTACTGAAAATATTTTAAATATTTCATTTAAAGAAAAGTTCCATTTAATATTTCATTAGGGTATACTGATTATATGGAAAGTTTAGGAAAAGAATAAAAATCGAAAAAGATGAAAGGAGAGTAGATTAGAGATTTAGAGATGAAAGAGTGTTTTTATATTAAAAATCCAATAGATTAGAAATGAAAAACTTACACAAATCTTATGATGATGTCCAACATATGAAGGTGACCAAAGGAGTTGCTGCTTTTCAAAACCACGATAGGATTAGATGAATTTTAGGATAGTAGCAAAATTTAGGGTTTTTAAATTAGATTTTAAGGTAAAAATCTTTTATTATTTTTTTAATTGCTTACTTTCCAGGTCAACTCATTTAAACATATGCAACACCCAAACAAAATTAAACAGATTAAGCTGGGAAACCGTTAGTCAAAGACGAAACCGTTGGTCAAAGAATTATATTAAATTTTTTTTCCAAAGTTTAAAGACTACATTGATTTAGGAAAAAAAAAAGATGAGCCACGCTAGTTTTTTTTTTAAGTTGGAGGGCCTTTGATATTATTTTGCCTTAATTAAATCACGGTCAAATAATTTACATTATATCTGATATGATTTACAACTTTTTTTTGTATAATTACCAGTATTTGATCTATTAATCGATCATCTGAATCGAATACTACAAAGATAAATACGACCCTCTCAATTTAATTTTCTTCATTTACAATTATTAAAATTCAAATATTTAACCATACTTAAAATATATATATAATGTATCATCTAACTTTATTGCTGTTGGTGATTTACAACCTTATTTGTGACGTGCAAATGGCCGGCTCGATTAGCTTCCTCGCATGGGGACCGCAGTGCTCCACCAATGGCACATCATTCCAATTTCTACACACTTGACACTCTATGCCTTCGTCCTTCCAATTTCATAAAGACATTAAAATCTTTTATGTCTGGTTGAGGATCTGTACAGCAAAAATAAAAAAAAGAACTAATGTTTTTTTTTTAATTTAGTGGTCTAAGATCAAAGTCGTTTGTAGCTTTACCTTATTCTCAGTTCTGTTTGTTTGTACCTTCTTGTGACTAAACCTTTTTCATTTTCTGTTCCATTAAAATTAATTTTTATATCAAAATTTTCAATTTTACCTTTTTAATTATTTAACACTTATTTAGTAATAAAATATATTTTTTAAAAATCTTTTTAAAGCCTGACTTAAGTTCAATGAATAGTGGCAAGCCCAATTAATGTATCGCCGATGTACATGGGCCTAACTACAGCATTTAACAACCATGGGTGAAGTGTAACTTGTATGATAAATTTTCAAGATTTAATTAAAAAATAAATATTTAAATTATATTTTATTATTTGATTTAGTTGTCCAACGTTTCTTTTGATTAAAGTACGTTTTTAAAGTTTCTTAATTATTATTTTAAGTGTTTGATTTATTATAAATGTTAAAAAAATATATAAGAGAACAATCAATTAATCAATGTTTAATAAGCAGTCTAATTTTTAATTTTTTTAAATTTTAGACTAAAAGGCTAATCAGTGTCTGATCCCATGATTAAATCCATTATATTTTATTATTCGTTGTTAGTTACTTGTTAAGTTCACCAGCTTTACCTTTTTAATTATACGTGAAATCTAGAAATTAATAATTTAGTATATTTCTTGTTAGTTATTAAAAAAAATTAGTAGTAATTTAGCATTTTCTTATTATCTATAAATAATTATTAATTAGACTTTTTTAATGAAATAATTTTTAAGGTAACTATTAAAAGAAAATAAAAATATTAATGAATTTATCCAGTTGAGTTTTCTTACTCAACTCAATTCATTAAGGTTTCGAGTTGAACTCGAACTTAAACTAAATCAACTCGATTCCAGCACTAATCAAATTTTAACCGAATTGAATTATATAACTTTTATATTGCAATCATCTTAAATTATATTAGCGTACCATAAAACTACCTAAATTCTTTGATTGAAGATAACCCAAAGAAATCAACCTACGATTTACCGGGAATTTCATCGGACATATTAAACTTGAAAAACAGAAACAAAATTATATTTTTTAATAAATACCACATTAAATGATTCAGGCCTCTTAGACATCCCTAGACAGATAGTTCTGCTATATGACAGTCTTAATATACGATTAAGAAAATACTCTACTAAAAATGTTAATATATTTAATCATTTTCGGTACAGCGTTACCTAAAACAATATTTTTTTTACTGAAAATGTTAATTTCGCTACCTAATTTTTCAGTAGAAAAAATAACATTTTAGGTAGCGCCCAATATTAACATTTTCGGTAGAAAAAATAGTGTTTTAGGTAGCGCTTTACTGAAAATGTTAAAAATTTTAAGTAACGCCTAATTTTAACATTTTCGGTAAAAAAATAATATTTTAAGTAATGCTTTACCAGAAATATTAAAAAAATATTAACATTTCCGATAACATATTTGATTAACCGTATATTAAGGCTACCATACTTTAGACATCACTAGATATACCTAAGAACATGTTCACATAATATGTGTCCGACAACTTTTTTGAAAAATAGATACTTAAGTTATTCTAAAGATATATGTTTGAGTTGAAAACTCACATTTAGAAGATGGTTCGGAGTTCCGATAAGTGTCGAAAACAATTTTGCTTTTCAGTTATTCAACGATTTAAAAATAAGATATTCTTAAAATTTTGAGTTTTGATGTATTTATTATCAAATTAAATTCGAATAAATTTGAATCAACTTCATTGTTATAAGCTTACAAGTTAAACGTCGTATAAAAAGTAAAATCTTTTTTTGAACGGAAGCAGCTAATTTTATTTAAAATATACAATATCTTAAATTACAATAAAGATTTATAATCATTAAATATTATATTAATAAAATATATTAAATATTTAATAATTACATCCCAAATAATAATAATTTAATTAAAAGTAGATTAATAGAAAACGACTAGTTATTTTATGTGTAATTTTTTTCGATTAAATTATTTTATGTGTAATTTTTTTCGATTAAATTATTTTATGTGTAATTTTAGTTAAAATAACAGAATTACAAATGTTTAAAATGTAAATGGAGAGTAACATTTTCAAAATTAATAATATGAGTCAGAGCTGACGTGTCGGAATCCAAGTGCTTGCAAAATATTAGAGACCAAGTGAGTAATGTGCAGGAGGTTTGACAAAATGATTTTAGGCCCACTCCCCATTGTTCGTTTTTCAGGAATTTATACAGTGCGATTTATTTATATATAATTAAAAAAATGTTATCGATTTTATTATTATTTAAATAATAAAATAAGTAAAAATTTATTTAAAATATTATTATTTTTATTTAAAATATTAATATTTTTTAATATTTTCGGTAAGATGTTAAACAATAATAAAATCAATAGAAAAGTAACAAAACATGTAATATTTTACTAATTTTATTAACAAAATCAATAAAACGTCTAATAATAATAAAATCAGTATAAATAATAATATTTTTGATAATTTTTTACTTATTTTATCATTTAAATAATAACAAAATCAGTAACATCTTTTTTTTTTAATAATATATTAATACTATCCACGTAATCATTTATATTTTCGTTTTTCTCTCTCTTCTTTCGCGCTTCTATTGGTAGTTCTTCTTGGGTGGGCTCATCTGCCCAACTCAATCTTATGTGCAGATCTGCAAATTATTAATAATTTGCACAAACCCCTAAATCAATGATGAATTTAGATATGAGTATTTAATCGAGATAAAAAAAAATTAGTTATTCATTCTAATGAATCATATTTAAAAAATTTGAGTCTAATTATTTAAGTTTCTCTATAATTTTTATGATAATTATTTATAGTATTATAATAATGATTGATTCCCATTTTTGTATTTTCTCTAACCATAATATATATATATATATATATATATATTTATATTTTTTTAATATTATAATGTTATTTAATATATTAAATATAATATAAAATTATAAAAAATATATATAATATTATGTTTTGAGGGTAAGATATTGATGAGAGTATTAAATAGTCAATGAATTTACGCGAAGAAAAAATTTATAAACAATAGCAAGTAAAATGTCAGATTTAGTAAAATGCAAAATTAAGAGAGAGGATAGTTTTAGTAAAAAAAAATAGGATTTGAAGTTGCATACGTATTCTATAATGGCATATGAGTAGAGATGGCAACATGTCAGGTTATGTCGGGTTTTTGGTCAACCTGTTCTGACCAGAAAAATAGTATCATCCACCCGAATTCGACCCGAAAATTATATATCATTCACCTGAATCTGACTTGATTTCGATCGATTCAAATTTTTAGAGTATAAATAAGATTTGACTCAGTATAAAAATAATGACTTAATTAATAAAATAATAATTGTTTTTAAAAAAATTTACATTATTTTTTTGGGGATAAATCATAATTTTATTATCCAAATAGCAAAGTAGCCACAAAATACAATTAGGGTTTGAAACATAACAATACATACAAAAAATAATCAATGATCAACTATACCCCAATAATTACAAAGAGTAATATTCACACTATTTACTCTGTTAAAAGTTCTACCCCTTAGTTGTAAACTAACTATTTATTTGACATCCTTGAATAAATCACTATCAGACCTCGAACGACCTTGGAACAGTCGTTTGTTTCGTTCCTCCCAGAGTTGGTAAACCAGTGCGTTAAGAAGCAGCTTCATGATTGTTGTTATCATTGACTTGCCCCTTCATGTTGAACAAGCCCTAGCCACAAATACGTCCCAAGAACAGTATGCAAACTACAGACTAGAGAAAGCAAATGCAGAATTCCACAGCAGAGCAGCAGTAGGGCATTTTAGGAAGAAATGCTCTCTAGTTTCCAATTCGGCATTGCAAAATACACATAAATAATCATTAATAAGTCCCATTCGGTGAAGCCTTTCCTTGGTAGGGAGTTTATCAAGTAAAACCATCCAGGTTATCAAACTATGCTTGGGGATATGGAGGGGAAACCAGATTAATTTCTGCTAAGAGACTTTAGGCATTTTCACCCGAATAGAATCCCATATAGAACTAGCTTTGACGTTGCCTGAAGATAAGAGATGTTGCACTTCTGGTCTCAATTTCAGAAGCTTTTTTATGCTCCAGCTGACAGAGGTATTAATTCCAACAGTCCATAAATCTTTGCCCTTGAATACGTAATTGTTGAGCCATGCAACCCAGAGGGAACCTTCGCATGCGAGGATGCTTTTAATTAACAAGACCATGCAAGATTTATTCCAGGATTTCATGTCTTTAATACCGAGACCTCCTTTAGATTTTAAAAGCCAGATGTTATTCCAGCTCACCCTGGCTCCTGTTGATGCTTTGTCATACCCTTTCTAGAAGAAACGAGAACATAGTTGTTCAATTTTCCTCAGTAGAAAGTTGGAAAGAAAAAGTTGTGTGCACCAGAAATTTGCAATAGAAGAAAGTATTGTTCTAATGAGCTCCAACCTGTCTGCATAACTTAGCATTTTATTAGACCAGTAATGCAACCCTGATTTAATATTATCGATAAGGGTCACACAATCCTTCTCAGATATTTTCCTTGTGAGCAAAGGAATGCCTAAATATCGCACAGGAAGAGAACCAAGTTTAAACCCAGTGATTTGCTTAATGTTCTCAATAATAGCAGTGGGCATACCAACAACAAAGAATTCACTTTTTGAAGCATTTATCTTAAGTCCCGACATTTTATAGAAAGAGTCCAAAACACTAATCACCCAATAATCGATTCAACAGTACCTTTACAAAAAAATAAGAGATCATCAGTAAAGGACAAGTGAGTAATGTGCAGGAGGTTTGGCAAAATGATTTTAGGCCCACTCCCCATTGTTCATTTTTCTCTCTCTTCTTTCGCGCTTCTTTAAGTAGTTCTTCTTGGGTGGGACCCACCTGCCCAACTCAATCTTCTGGGCAAATATGCAAATTATTAATAATTTGCACAAACCCCTAAATCAATGATGAATTTTGAGTAATATTTAATCGAATCGAGATAAAAAAAATTAATTATTTGAGTTTATTAGTCTGATTTAAAAAGTTTGACTTTAGTTATTTAAGTTTCTATATAATATTTATGATAATTATTTATAGTATTATAGTAATAATTGACTTTTATTTTTGTATTTTTTCTAACCATAATATATATTTTTATATTCTTTTTATATTATAATGTTATTTAATATATATAATACAATCTAAAATTAAAAAATATATATATAATATATATATAATATTTTATTTTAAATAATAAATTTTCGATGATAAAGTATTGATAAGAGTATTAAATAGTTAATGAATTGATAGGAAGAAAAAAGTTATAAACAATATCAAGTAAAATGTCAGTTTTAATAAAATACAAAGTTAAGAGAGATGATATTTTTAGTAAAAAAAAATTGAAATTATATAGGTATTCTATAATGATATAGGAGTAGAAATGGCAATGAGTCAGGTTGTGTCGGGTTTTTGGTCAACCTGGTCCGACCAGAAAAATAGTATCATCCACCCGAATCCGACCCAAAATTTATATATCATTCACTCAACTCTGACTTGACTTCGGTCGATCCAAATTTTTATAGTATAAATTCGATCTAATCTGACGCAATATAAAATAATGAATTAATTAATAAAATAATATTCTTAAGAAAATTACATTATTATTTTCATGTTGGGTTAGAGTTTTTTCACCCTCCACTTGAACTCAACTTGAGCCGACCTCACTCCCTTAAAAAATCTAACTCAACTTGAACTTGATTTTTTTAAAACAAAAAAATCCAAACCTATTGAATCAGGCCAGGTCAGAACTCGTCAATCTCATATTAAATTGTCATCCCTATAGGAGCATATGATTCAAATTTGGTAAAAAAATAGACTTAAAATGAAGAATAAATTGAATAAATTGAAGAAATAAGATAATCATGAAAAGTTGAGGGACTAAATAAAAAAACTATTATAAAAAAAGGAATTGAAACACAAAAGTATTATAGGATGATTTAGAAGCATGTGATTCAAATTTGGTAAAAATTGACTTAAAATGAAGGAGGAATTGAATGAATATGAAAATCAAAGACTAAATCGCAAAAATATCAAAATTGTCAACTTTTTTTATTTTTTAGAGTAACTTAAAATTTTCAAATGTCATCTTGACTCAAACTTAAAAACCAAATCGACTCGAATTACTTAAAATTAAAGAAAAAAATTAATTCTCAAACATTTAAATTTGTAAGTGTATGTGCGTTGTGAATTACTAAACAAATATTTTAAAATATACTATGTTATAATAATATTATTCAAAAAGAAAAATATAACCTAAAACTTTATGTCAATTTAAACAATATGTCATAGACTTAAAGACGAAAGAGGATATAACATAAGTGCAGATGATGCTGTTTAGATGCATGATAAGCAGTTATGTGTAAAATTTTATATTAAGAACAATAAATTTCATAAATTTTGTCAAATAATTTGATATGATATTTTGTTGTATAACTCATACATATAATAAAAATAAAACAAGAAAAAATGTAGAAACAAATACATATCTACATCAATGAAAGTATATATATCTCTTAATATCTCAGTACATAGAAATGGACACATACTTATATTGACCTAAGAATATGTATTTTTAAAAAATAAAAGAAATAAAAATATATATTAAATAATTTATTCAAAAACTATATATATATATAAATTAAAAATAATAAAATGCATATTTTTGTAAATTTGTTTATAAATATTTTTACTTTTATATTAAAATTTTAATTTGTTAAAAATAAAATATATTTCGTGTAAGAATGTGTACGCACCAATATTTTACCAAACTTACAGTAGGCTATGCCCTGCTGCTGCCTCACCCCTACCACCAAACAGCAGCCTCATGCCTTCAACCGTCACCGCCATTTTTCAAGCCTCCTGCAGAGATATCAACAAACCCCGGAATATCCGGAGCATTAAAAACACTTCATTATTAACACAGTGGATCCACAATATAGCTAGGATTATTTTTATCGTTTTTAGCTATGTAAAATTGGTTATAAGAACCAAAAGCATGTAACAAGAGGGGGGATCTGGCTCTCGATTATTCAGACCGAAAAATAGAAAAAAAAATATATCAAGGGTCTTCTTCCTCTCGGTTTTTTTTCAAGCAGAAATACAAGAGCCTTTTTGAAGGTAGTTTTTTTTCCTAATCGTTTTCTCTTTGTTGTTTAAAAGATAATAGAAACAAAACCAAAAAAAATAAATTAGAAGTAGAAGAGTAAGAGCAAGAGTACCTTGAGTTTGTGGTGCTCCTCTGTGAATAGGGTCGTAGGGGAGGTGATAGGAGTCGGGTTAGTCAAGTTCGGGCATCGACGCCGCCGTATATGGTGGTGGTTTTTTAGTTTCGAACCTCTCGACCAAATGATGGACGAAGAGGCTCGGATGGGTTTTCATCGGGGTTTATGGGCATTGGGTTTCGACGAGGCGATGGGTTTCGACGAGAGAAGGACCACCCATGTAGGGTGGCCGGGATGGTGGGCGTTTTGTTTCTTTGGTGAGTAGCCACCATGAGTTGAAGGAGAAGAGGAAAGGGAAATGAAAGTGGGGGAAGAAAACCATCGTGCAAATATGATTCTGGAAAGGGGAGATGTTTTTATTTTTAGTTTTTGGGGTAAATCATGCTTTAAGTCCCCCATTTTAGTGTGTTTCATGCTTAGTTATTAGTTTCAGGTTTAATCGTGTCACAGGTCCTCCTAGTTTTAGATTTTTTTGCAATTTAGTCACCATTTCCTTTTATTTTCTAAGATTTACGAATTAGATGCATGGTTTTGTATTATTTTAATTTAGTCCTCTGTTGTATGTTTTTTTTTCCGAAATTTGGTGCTGATATTTATGATATTCCATTTTAATCCTATAGTTATGGTTTTATTATGATTATAGTGCTTCTGTTTTGGTTATTTTCTTGTTTCATGCCATGATTTTTGTTTATTAATGTTTAATATCCTAAGGTTATTATATATATTTTTTTGTCACCATATAGTAAGTAGATTCATATGTATATTATTTATTTTACCATTAAAGTATGTTTTATGTTTTATATATTTATTTTGTTTGTATTATTATATATTACTTTGTATATAATATTATAGCATGATAGAAAAATTTTATTTTATATTTTTATTATATTTTAGAATAAATATCATGTGTTATGTTTAATAATATTTAGAAAATATGTATATATTTATAAAGTAATATAAAGTTAAAAATAAATTTAAAATGGTTCTTTTAATACACGTGTTTATATTTTTTCTCTAAGTGCTTCAATGTATCATATTTTATTTTGTTTAAAAGTCTCATTAGCATAACTTAACTGATTGCATAATTGGATTAAGGGTAGTATTTATGTGTATTAAAATATTAAGAAGGGACAGTCTTAAAACAACTAGATGTCCTTTTTCGATATTTTAAAATAAATAAATATCCCACTAGAAAAAGCTAAAAAATTGATTGTACTTAAAATTAATTAGTTTTGAGGGGAAAAGGAAATATTCATTATTTTAAACTTATCAAGACAATTTGCTAATTTTATTAGAGATTAAGTCTCGGTGTTTTTAAATTATTGAGTATCCCTTATCTTTTCTAATAATATTCGGATTAATAAATTAAATTTCTTTCTTTGGTAGAATAATTTTTTTTATATGGAATCCTTAGGAAAAATTATTATATTCTTTTTATTTCAGTTGAGAAGAGAAATATTCGTCCTAAAGTATTTTAGGGAGTATTTTATCTTCAATTGGAAATAAGAGAATATTTATATTTTTCCTTAGAATTTTTGTTCTATAATATTTGTATGGTTGAATTAGGAATAATGGAATCGCGATCTAAATATATATTCGAATTCTTAGATTTCTACTATTTAGAGACAATATATAATCGATGGGTACCAATTTTGGGCGTTGTGGGGGTGCTAATCCTTCCCCACACGTAATCGACCCCCGAACTTTTTTTTTATTAAAAGTGAATTTCTGGTTATACGTGGATCGATGCATCTTTTAAAATGAGGTTTTTTTCTTTAAAAAAAACTCTTTTAAAAGAAGATTTTTGGGTATTCGGCCTACCTAACCCAAAAGGTCGATGGCGACTCCGAAACATTTCTTTTACAAAATCGGGTTTTCACGAAATGAGTTGAGACTCGTCGTATCGCCGGAAATCGGTTACGAAAGCTTGGCGACTCCGCTGGGGACATTAGAGGCTCAAGCCTTAAATCGATTATATATGGTGTCTATAGTTAGAAATTGAGAATTCGGTTATATTTAATTTACGATTCCTTTGATTCCTTTCAATTGTTATTTAATATCTTTGTATACTAATGAGTGTATTTGATTAATTTTTAGATGTTAAAGTCTCAGATTCGCTTTAGTTCATTTTGTGTCGTTGTTTGTCAAAGGTTTGATAATTTCTCCTCACACACAACACTTGCATTGCATAACATAAGCTATATACATGAGCTCTTCCTTTTAAGTGGGAGTGAAAGCGACGTCTTCGTGAGAATTTATTCTCCGTGTCAAACCTAGCAATTAGCTTCCGGGGTACATATATCCTATGTCTTCGTGAGAATTTATTCTCCGTGTCAAGCATAGGGAAATGTGCCCCCTCGAATTGAACTCGATCCGCTTAAGCCTATAATGGGTGAGGATTGAGGGTCTGGCTCGCCCAAGGGGGCACCAACAAGGACAATTCGAGTACCTTTACTCTTAGAACCGAAACACTGCATATAATAAACCATAGAAACCCACCCGATTTAAGACCAAGCCGAAACTCTGTCCATAGGTACCCAAATAAGTGTACACAAAGGAGAAATGAACTCTAACCTTTTTTTAAATTTATTTTTATAAATGCATGTGAATTAGAAAATTATGCGGTTTAAGGTTTATCTTATTATTTTAAGTATATGGGTTAGAAAGCATGATTGGGTAGGATTGTTATTTATTAAAAAGTATGTTTGGGTAGCTATCATGATGGGTAGGGTTTTTTTTTCTTTTTTCAAAATTTTATTAACTCATTACATGTACTAACTCGTTTCATTTTCTTGTTTCCTTTCATTTTTTATATTTGCATTGCAGCATTCAAGATTGAGGGTGTTGATCTTTAGTTAATCATCAAATTGGAAAGCTTTCAGTAATGGACGAAAAGTATTCGAGTCAAATTGTTCAAAACTCCGAGGTACGACAGTGGTCTGAAGCACTACAAAGACAAGAAGGGGACAGTTTGCAAGCCGATCATGTGTCAGAATTATTGGGTTATGCTCCTATTTCTCTTAAAAGAAATGACGTCCAAGACTTACGAGACATTTGGGAAAAATGGGAATCAAGTAAGAAACTGCAGTTTTACCAGTGTTATGGGGACATTTCCTATCTGTTGTATGTTGACATAGAGGATGAGCTGCTCCGAGCCTTGATTCAATTTTGGAATCCAGGTTACAACTGCTTTACTTTCAATCAAGAAGATATGGTTCCTACCATCGAAGAATATATTGCTTTGTTGCACATAGAAGAGGCTCAAGAGAATCGGATTTATTCCAAGTCCATCAAAACTCAACCCTTCAAAATCAAATTAGCAAAAATTGCGGGAGTGCGCGAGGAATGGGTGGTTGCTCGTACCAAACAAAAAGGCGAAAGCGAAGGTATTTCTTGGAGTGCTATTAAAGAAATTATTCAAAGTCATCCTGACGAGAAAATTCGATTTGATCTTTTTGCACTGGGTATTTATGGCTTAGTCATCTTCCCGAAGGCCTTGGGATATATTGAAGCTGCAGTTGTGGATTTATTTGAACAATTGCCAAAAAAAATCAACCCTGCTCCTGTGATTTTAGCAGAGACCTTCCGATCCTTGAATGCTTGTCGAAGACTTGGAGGTGGTCGATTTTCAGGGTGCGCACAACTACTATATGTCTGGATACGTAGTCATTTTTGGAAAATTGAAAAGATTTCATATCATCGTTTTAGTACCAGCTACTCGCCTTTGAGAGAATTCCTCGAGCAAGATTGGCCAAAAGGAGTCACTAAAGACATGTGGATAGATGCCTTTAGAAATATACGAGACAAAGACATTGTTTGGCGCGCCCCTTGGCAAATACAAAGTGAACTCCTCTATAAATGTGGTGACTACAATTGGGTGATGTTGCTTGGTTTGTGGGGAGGAATTGGGTACGTACCCCTTTTGGTTTTGAGGCAATATGATGGCCGTCAATTTGTCCCAGTCACTGCTGGATTGCACTCATCTGAATTCGTGTTTCACGGAAACAATTATAAGAAAAACATCCTTCAGGCAGTTAGAGCATGGAAAAGGACTTTCCGTACTAGAGCTGGGGCAGCTAAAGTGATGTTGACCCCAGATTATGAGGAGTGGAGATATGCTAGAAAGAATGAAAATATTCCTCTACCTTACCAAAATGAGGATATCTCTATGGAAGAAAGAATTCAGATAGTCCCATCAGAGGTAGAGATCTTGAGAACGGAGTTCGAGGCAGAGAAAGAAGGTTGGTCAAAAGAATTGGAACAGATGCGACAAGACAAATACATGTTGAGTATCGATGCTGACTTTCATGCTGCACAATTTGCAATGCTAAAAGTGAGAAAAGAAAAAATAGAATCGGATTTAAAAGATCTGAAGAAGGATTACTACAAGCTGCAAAAATCTAGGTCCACAGTTGGGTCAAGCAGAACGTCAGCACAATTAACCAAAGAGTTAAACGAAGAGAAACATCGAGTCAAAAGTATGAAGGCAAGAAACGATCGTCTACTCAAGAGCTTAGAGAAAGGGAAGCAAAAAGTAGAAGAGCTTGAGCTTGTTAAGAGGGAGCGGATCATAAAATATAAAGCTGAGAATCGCGAAGCTATGAAAGAATTAAAAAGGGAGAAAGATCGTGTCAAAGAACTGGAAGACGAAAAGAATAGCATTCTTGAGGGGTTCGAGGCTGAGAAGACCATCATGTTCAGAGGATTTGAAGCCGAAATGAATAACATGCTTGTCGAACTTGATGATAGAGGATAAAGAATCGAAGAATTAGATACTGAAAGGAATAGATGGGAATTGGAAAAGCAACACTTCAATACTACGCTTGAAGCAAGGCAAGAGACAACCAACGGTTGGATAAAAAGGTGTGGAGACAAAAATACAGAAGTACGAAGTCTCAATCGAAGGATGCAGGAAAGACATACAAGACTTGAAGAGGATCTGGCTCAGTGTCGGGCTAAAAACACAGAATTCAGTGATTACATCCTACAACTCGAAGAATCCTTGTTCCAAGAAAATATTCTTCAGGGACCGAGTGATCTTCAGGAAAGTCTTGAAGAGAATGCCTTGCTGCGAAAGCAAATTCAACATCTGGAAAGTGCACTGCAGAGTTGTAATGTACGAATTAATGAGCTAGAGCAAAATTTTCAAGGAACTACTGAACAGTGGCAAAAATCAAATGATTTCTATGAAGAACAAAATGCAGCCAGAAGCAACATGGTAGCCGAGGCCATAATACAGATGAGTGAAGTTGCCAGATACATTGGAGAACTAGCTGTCGAAGCAAAGGTCATCGAGCACCACATCAATCCGATTTCTAAGTGTGGGAAGAAGATGTTGTGGATGATTAGTGAAATTGCTGAGCTTAATAGAAGAGCTAGGCCGTATCTGTGAACTATTATGTAATGAAACTTTTTGTTGCAATGGATGTTAAACTAAGCCGTATCTGTAGAAGTGAACTATTATGTAATGAAAACTTTTTGTTATAATGGAAGTTGTTCTATGACAATTAACTTTTTTGGATCAATACCTCTTGCATACATTCATTCTTCATTTGTATTTATTTATGTATGAATTTTAAATATTTCGCATTAAGACATGCATTCATTAATTAAAAGCACCAAAATAATACGATAAGGTTTCCAATCGCAGCTACCCTGGCCCCTGTTAGCAACAAAGAAACGCAACATTCTTACTATACCAGGAAAGTGAGTAAGAAGATGGACGACAAATTGGACCGTCTCGAGCAAGAGCAGAAAGTCATGCAGGCAGAAATGAGAAGTAAATTTGAAAAGATTGAGACCGACATTGCCAGTTCACAACTGAATATGCTACAGAAATTAGAGGACCTTTTCAAGAAACATGCTGAAAAGAGTCATGCTGGAAATCCCGCCTCCTCTAACCAAGATTCCATACCCCCTCCAGGGATCACAACAGAATCTGGTCCTCCTCTTGGTTTCACACCTATACACATCTCTGCTCGTTCTTCGATACCTCAAGAAGCTCGATCTCATGCATATGTCAGCAATGATAATCAACAACAATAAATGGGATCCACATTCCCAAATAGCTATCAGTCTGTTCCAGGAATAAGGCTAGGAGAATTTAGTACTGAGCACCTAATCCCAGATCTAAATGAGTTAGCCGAAAAGGAGAAAGCCAATGAAGAAATAACTCAACAGTTGAAGAATTTGGAAGAAAGGGTAAAATCGGTAGAAGTGGTTGAATCATTCTATGGGTTTGACGCTAGAGAGCTGAGTTTGGTACCAGACTTGATCATCCCTATGAAGTTCAAGGTTCTCGAATTTGAAAAATACGATGGTACCACATGCCCTTCATCTCATATCACCATGTTTTGCCGAAGGATGGCCGGCCATGTACAAGACGAAAAGCTACTGATTCACTGTTTTCAAGACAGTCTGAAAGGATCTGCCGCCAAATGGTACAACCAATTAACTAGGGCTCACATTAAATCATGGAGAGACTTGGCAAAGGCATTCCTAGAACAGTATCGCCATGTCACAGATATGGTTCCTGATCGGTGGACTCTTCAGAATATGGAAAAGAGAAATAATGAGACTTTCCGACAATATGCCCAGAGGTGGCGTGACGTAGCCGCACAGGTCCAACCCCCTTTACTTGAAAAAGAAGCTACTGTAATTTTTGTCAATACCTTGAAGGCTCCGTACTTAGGGCATTTACTTGGAAATGCCACTAAAAACTTTGCTGATCTAGTTATCTCAGGGGAGCTCATCGAGAACGCTATAAAGAGTGGCAAGATCGAGGCAGTTGATGGGTCCAGTTCAAAAAAACCAGTATACCGGAAAAAAGAAAACGAAGTTAATAATGCAAATGTATACAACAAGAATACTTCAAAAAGTGTCACAATAACCCAACCAAGAGATGAAAGGAATGACACGAGCACCGCCAGAAATGATTCCAAGGGACCTCGCAAGGAGAATGAGAGAATGTCCTTCACACCACTACCAGTACCCTACTCTGAGATATACGCCTCGTTGTTAAAGGCGGATGTGGTGCGCCCTTATCGTTTGACTCCTCTGCAACCACCGTACCCTCATTGGTATGACGTAAATGCACATTGTGATTACCACGATGGAATTACTGGTCACTCTATTGAGAACTGTTTGGCCTTCAAAAAAGTTGTGCAAAATCTGATTAATACTGGGGGATTGCAATTTGATTCACCTGATGTATCAACACACCCACTACCGAATCATGGAGGTAAAGGTGTAAACGCAGTCCATGAGGAGAATAGGAAAAAAACGAAGACAGATGTTGATGAAATCAAATCTCCCTTCATTTGGGTGTTCCAACAACTTTATCATGTCGGCATGGTTCAACAAGATCCTAAACCAAAACCCAATGAATGCGAAAATTATTGTGAATATCACCAAGAAGAAGGACACAAAATTCAACTTTGCCCTGAATTTAGGGGGTTACTACAAAAGTTGATCGACAACAAGGAAATAGAATTCTTTGAGAAAGATGAGGAAAAAAGAGGAGAAGATGTCTGCACAACCGAAAATTCCAAGCCAATGCATAAAACAAATAAGCATGTGGTCATCACTGTGAGACCATCTGCGATGAATTCCACGTCAGTGAAGCCAAAAGTTGTTATCACGGCCCCTTCACCATTTCCGTTTAAAGATACCCACAAGGTACCTTGGAACTACACTGCCAGTGTTTCAATGATAAGGGGACCTGGTTCGCTAGAGGAAACAAAAGTAGCTGAAGAAAATGATAAAACACCAGGAAGCAGCTTGAAGAATGAAATAGTGAGTGAAGTAGGGCACTTTACAAAAAGTGGAAGGTGTTACTCTCCTGAAACATCAAAAGAAGCAGACAATGGGAAATTGAAAGGAAAAGCTGCAGTGGTACCGCAAAGGATATTTAATGATGAGCCCCTACCACTAATCAATGAGTCGGTAACTGAAGCACAAGCACAAGAATTCTTGAAATTCTTAAAACATAGTGAGTATAGTGTAGTAGAGCAGCTACATAAGCAACAAGCACGAATTTTAATTCTGGATCTGTTAATGAATTTAGAAGTACATCGGAATGCTCTACTTAGAGTGCTCAATCAAACATTTGTGCCTGAGGATATAACAGTGAACAAGTTGGATCGAATTGTGGGGCATATAGCTGCAGACAATTACATAACATTCACTGATGATGAAATTCCTGATGGTGGAATGGGATCGGTAAAAGCCCTCAATATCACAACCCACTGCCATGGTCATGTTTTACCAGGTGTTTTGATTGACAATGGGTCGGCACTCAATGTTATGCCTATGGCCACATTACGAAGATTACCAGTGGACAACTCACATATGAGGGCCTACCAAAATGTTGTTAGAGCCTTTGATGGAACCCAGCGGGATGTCCTTGGAAAGATGGAGGTACCATTATTGATTGGACCAACTGTTTACAATATTGATTTTGTGGTAATGGATATCAACCCATCATATAACTGCTTGCTTGGGAGACCATGGATTCATTCTGCAGGGGCAGTCCCTTCGTCATTGCATCAGAAATTGAAATTTGTGACAGATGGCCAGTTAATCAGTATTGGGGCAGAGGAAGAGATCATTGCTTCCGTGACGACTGACACCCCTTACATTGAGACCAATGAGAATGCCCTAGAGTGTTCCTTCAGAGCCTTAGAATTTGTCAACGCTACTTTCATTGCTGAAGGAAACAAGATTCCTCACCCGCATTTATATGAGTGCACTAAGATGACTGTGCGAGAGACTCTAGGAAAAGGAGCTAAAATTGGAAAGGGTCTCGGTAGATGCTTGCAGGGGACTTTACATACCAAATTTGTTATGATGAAGAGCGACTGATTTGGGCTTGGGTTTGAGCCTGATTCTCAGCAAAGAAAGAAAGAATTAAAGAGGAGATGTGAAGTAAGAAGAGCTAGACTGAAAAGAGAGGACATTCCGTGGGATCGTATGTTTTTCCCTCCCTTAAAGAGCTCATTCAAGTTTGGAGGAGTGAACGATATGGAGCAACAGTTAGCCAGAGCAACTGATGAAGGAAAGTAGATGAAAGACAAAGACTTGTTTGACGAAGCCATGGAGGGTTTGGTCATCAACATGATAACTGGGGACGATAAAGCGGGAAAATATTTGGCTAGAATTCGTCCTTGCTTCTCAGGAGAAACGCTGAAAAATTGGACTGCAGAGGATCTCCCTGTAGTTGTTAAGATTAATTCAGAGTAATACCCAAAACTAATCCTTATACTTGTGCCCGCGAGTATTAAGGAATCTTTTTGTAAGGGCAGCTATGTTAACTCTACTTGCTTTCAATGAAAGACATATTTTTGTTTCTCAAATGGCCATCATTATTTACATTTTCATTCTTTGTTCTTCATCCTTTACATTCATTTCATAAATTTTGTCTCTCCTCCCAAATATATATTCGATTCAATTTTTTCCCTTTGCAGGTGTCACAATATCAATAGCATGAATGTTTCTAAATTTAATCCTGAGATAAACTTTGAGCGACCCATATGTTTGGAAGAACTCAATGAGTGTCAGGATGAGGTAGAATGTGATGTTCCTAACGAACTAGTAAGACTGGTGGAAAATGAGGAAAACAGATCTTATCTCACCAGGAGGAGACTGAGATTATAAACTTGGGAACTGATGATGAAAAGAGAGAAGTAAAAATTGGCAGTGCACTTTCAGTTAAAATAAGACGAGACCTAATAGATATGCTCCGAGAATTCAAAGACATCTTTGCGTAGTCTTACCAAGATATGCCAGGGTTGAGTACAAACATAGTGGTGCACAAGCTTCCAATAAAGCCTGAGTGTAAGCCAGTTCAACAAAAGCTCAGAAGAATGAGGCCAGAAATGCTGTTAAAAATTAAAGAGGAAGTGATGAAACAGATTGATGCAGGGTTTCTTTAGGCAGCAAAATATCCGGAATGGGTCGCTAACATAGTCCCCGTGCCAAAGAAAAATGGAAAAGTTCGCATGTGTGTGGATTATAGAGATCTCAACAGAGCAAGCCCAAAAGACAATTTTCCGTTGCCTCATATAGATACTCTAGTGGATAACATTGCTGGGCATTCGTGGTTTTCTTTTATGGATGGCTTCTCTGGCTATAACCAAATCAAAATGAACACTGAAGACATGGAAAAAACCACATTTGTGACTATGTGGGGCACATTTTGCTATAAAGTGATGCCATTTGGTTTGAAAAATGCTGGGGCAACTTACCAAAGAGCTATGGTGACTCTTTTCCACGATATGATGCACAAAGAGATTGAAGTGTACGTAGATGACATGATTGCCAAATCCAAGACTGAAGAAGAACACATTCAAAACTTGAAGAAACTTTTCCAAAGATTGAGAAAATATCAATTGAAACTCAATCCAACTAAATGTACCTTCGGGGTAATGTCAGGGAAACTCTTAGGCTTCGTGGTTAGTCAAAGAGGAATTGAGATCGATCCGGACAAAGTAAAGGCCATTCAAGATCTTCCACCACCTCGTACACAAAAAGAAGTTCGAGGTTTTCTGGGAAGGTTAAATTATATATCTCGATTCATTTCGCAATTAACTGAGAAATGCGACCCAGTTTTCAAGTTGCTTCGAAAGAACAACCCCGAAGTTTGGAATGACGAGTGCCAAAATACTTTAGAGATAATCAAGAAATATTTGTCCAATGCTCCAATTCTGGTATCACCAGTCCCTGGTAAACCATTAATCCTTTACCTAACGGTCTTTGAGAATTCGATGGGGTGTGTGTTAGGGCAGCACGATGAATCTGGAAGGAAAGAGAGAGCCATCTATTATTTGAGCAAAAAGTTCACAGATTATGAGATCCGATATCCGCCAATTCAAAAGTTATGTTGTGCTTTGGTATGGGCTACCAGAAGGCTCAGGCAATACATGTTGTACCATACTACCTGGTTGATATCCAAACTTGACCCATTGAAATATTTGATGGAATCACCGGCTCTAGCTGGTAGATTGGCTAGGTGGCAGATGTTGTTATCAGAATTTGACATTGTGTATGTAAACAAAAAAGCGGTCAAAGGGAGTGTCATAGCAGATTTTCTTGCAAGTCGTGCCTCGGATGATTATGAGTCCTTAAACTTTAATTTTCCTGACGAAGATCTGATGTGCGTCACAATCGAGGATGAAACAGTTTCAAATGATAAGTCTTGGAGGTTATATTTTGATGGGGCATCCAATGCTTTAGGACGAGGAATTGGAGCTGTACTAATTTCCCCGGAAGATGTATACTATCCTTTTACAAGCATATTGGAGTTCTTGTGCACCAATAATATGTCAGAATATGAGGCTTGTGCCATGGGGTTAAGAGCGGCCATGGAAAGGAAAATTAAAGAGCTCAAAGTATATGGAGATTCCTCACTGGTGGTGTACCAATTGCGTGTAGAATGGGAAACAAGAGATCCGAAGTTAGTGGAATACAAAAGATTGATCCTTGAATTGGTAAAAGAATTTGAAGATGTCACTTTCAATTATCTCCCTAGAGAAGATAATCAAATGGCAGATGCTTTGGCCACACTGGCTGCAATATTTCAAGCAAATAGAAAAACTGACATGACACCAATTAAAATGCAAATATATAAAACCCCGGCACACTGTTATATCCTAGAAGAAGAGGTAGATGGTCGTCCATGGTATTATGACATCTTGCAATACATCAAGCATCAAACTTACCCACAACAGGCGTCTGAGATTGATAAAAAGACAATAAGGAGAATGGCTGTTGGATATATCTTGGATGGGGAAGTTTTGTACAGAAAGGGTAGTGATCAAGTTTTGATGAGATGCGTGGATGCCCGAGAAGCAAGAAGTATACTTGAAGAGGTGCATGAAGGGATATGTGGAACACATGCAAATGGGCTTTCTATGGCCAAGAAGATCATGAGATACGGATACTATTGGGCCACTATGCATTCAGACTGTGTTGATTACGCAAGAAGATGTCACAAATGTCAAATCTATGGAGATAAGATCCATACACCTCCGTCACCTTTGCACGTGATGACTGCACCATGGCCGTTTTCTATGTGGGGTATGGATGTCATTGGGGCAATTACACCAAAGGCTTCGAATGGACATCGCTTCATACTTGTGGCAATTGATTACTTCACTAAGTGGGTTGAGGCCGTCTCATATGCCAATATCACGAGATCTACAGTTTTCAAATTCATAAAGAAAGAGATAATTTGTCGGTATGGGCTGCCAGAAAGAATCATCACAGATAACGCCACCAATCTGAATAACACAATGATGGTAGAACTTTGTGCTCAGTTCAAGATAAAACATTCTAATTCAGTGACTTACCGTCCAAAGATGAATGGAGTAGTGGAAGCAGCAAATAAAAATATTAAGAGGATCATTACAAAGACCACTGATACTTATAGAGATTGGCACGACAAATTACCCTTTGCTTTGTATGCATATCGAACTACAGTGCGAACTTCGATAGGGACAACACCTTTCTCTTTAGTCTATGGGGTGGAGGCAGTCTTGCCAGTGGAAGTGGAAATCCCATCACTTCGAATTTTGAAAGAGGTGAAGTTGGATGAAGCTGAATGGGTTCAGGCTCGGTTTGACCAGTTGAATCTCTTTGAAGAAAAGAGATTAAAAGCTATTTGCCACGGTCAGATGTATCAGAAACGGATGATGAGAGCTCATGATAAGAAGATTCATCCAAGAGAATTTCGAGAGGGTGATCTGGTGCTAAAAAAGATCCTGCCAATTCATAAAGATTTCCGAGGGAAATGGATGCCTAATTGGGAAGGTCCATATGTTGTCAATAAGGCCTTTTCTGGGGGAGCGTTGATTTTGGCAGAGATGGATGGAAAAAAACTGAGAAATCCGGTAAACTCAGATTCTGTCAAGAAGTACTATGCTTGAAAAAAAATGAATGGAAAAATGAAAAAGTGAAAAAGAAAAAAATAAGAAAAAAAATGAAAAAAATGAAAAAAGGAAAAGGAAAAAAGAAAAAGGAGGGTTCGAGATGAAAATCCACAAAGGACATCTTGAAACCAAAGGAAGGCTTTGAGTTGAAAACCTGAAAATGCGGCTCAAAGGTATTTTGAGATTAGACATCAGGCAGATAAACCCTCTCGACAGTCTGATATTTTGAGAGAAGCTTCACGTCTACAGACATTCTGGCAACCCTTGAAGTCCTCCAGACAGAAGCTCAATTCAATGCTCCGAGTTATATCAAGTGGATTGGTTCAGGAATACTCGTGCTAGTGACTTATAGGGACATCTGACTTGTAGTTCTAAATTTCCACTATTTATATGATTGCCATCACTTTGTAAAATCAATTCCTTGTCAGTAAATTCGAAGTTTGTTATTTCAAGCCCAATTCTATTCGTTCTGTACATACACATAAACATCTTGTAAGTAGATTGACATGGCACTAAAAAGAAAATAAAAGATTTCTTGGTATTACTTTGAACTAATATTTCCACTACATAGAGTCTAAAATAAGTCAGGACCCTATTACTCGTGTATATAGTCGAAGAGTGTAGGGTAAAACATGGCCAAGGAAAATGCAAGTGAGCTGAAATCTCGAAAAGCACATTGAAAACAATGATATTTTGGTGTGTGCTAAGACTGAATCTTGTCAATAAATTATTTACCTGACAGAGATGAGCAGTTCAAATGGAAGCGAAAAAGGATTTGTATGGGAACGAGAAAAATGAGAACTTGTATAAAGTAGCCCAAGCAAAGTGTGGAACGCAAATGAAGGATCACATGACGCATTTGAATTGAATATTTGCATGACAACAGAGCTCACCATATTAAAACAACATCATGCATACATCAGTAGGCATCTATAAATAGGAGCATACTCACACATTCATGTTCATTGAAATGCTTTGACAGAAATGCAGGGATATTAACAACAACTCAAATCCACTGCAGAAGGAGGTGAACCAACATTTCCAGAAGAGTTCATAATGAGAAGAACTCGTCCTAAAGGAGAAGGTTCGTAATGAGAAGAGCATGTTCCTTTCAAATCCACCACAGAAGGAGGTGACCCAACATTTCCAGAAGAGTTCATAATGAGAAGAACTCATCCTAAAGGAGAAGGTTCGTAATGAGAAGAGCCTGTTCCTTTCAAATTCACCCAGAAGGAGGTGAACCGACATTTCCAGAAGAGTTCATAATGAGAAGAACTCGTCCTAAAGGAGAAGGTTTGTAATGAGAAGAACTTGTTCCTTTCAAATTCACACCAGAAGGAGGTGAATCAACATTTCCAGAAGAGTTCATAATGAGAAGAACTCATCCAAAAAAAAGAGAAGAAGTTCATAATGAGAAGAACTTGTTCAACCTTAGCTCGATTCATCGCATATGGAGTTGAATCAACAACACCTCACTTGAGGGATCAACACTTCAAATGGAGAGTTCATAATGAGAAGAACTCATCCGATAAAGGGAGAAGAAGTTCATAATGAGAAGAGCTTGTTCGACCTATCACTTGATTCATTATATTTTGAATCAGTGACGCCTCGCTTGAGGGAATGACATTTCATATGGAGAGTTCATAATGAGAAGAACTCATCTGACAGAGGGAGAAGAAGTTCATAATGAGAAGAGCTTGTTCGACCTATTGCTCGATTCACAACACTTCGAATCAACAATACCTCGCTTGAAGGATCAACATTTTCAGTGGAGAGTTCATAATGAGAAGAACTTATCCGATGAGAGGAAAGAAGTTCGTAATGAGAAGAACTTGTTCAACCTTAACTTGTTTCCATCGCATATGGAGTTGGAACAACACCAACATTTTGTTCATCACAGAATGAGGTGGATCAACATTTTCATTTCACTTAAATCCATCACATAAGGATTTGGATCAACATCACCTTGAGTCAACCATCGAAGAAGATAGTTGGATTGACGTCCCCAGCGAAGAGTTCATAATGAGAAGAACTCACCCGATAAGAAGAACTTGGAGCTCGAGTGTTTGACGGTCCGATCAGAAGAAAAATTGGTGCTTTATGTCTTTGCTCTATTCCTGTTCCACAGCAACGAGCAAAGAGGGGCAGCTGTACGCATCAATATTTTACCAAACTTACAGTAGGCTATGCCCTGCTACTGCCTCACCCCTACCACCAAACAGCAGCCTCATGCCTTCAACCGTCACCGCCATTTTTCAAGCCTCCTGCAGAGATATCAACAAACCCCGGAATATCCGGAGCATTAAAAACACTTCATTATTAACACAGTGGATCCACAATATAGCTAGGATTATTTTTATCGTTTTTAGCTATGTAAAATTGGTTATAAGAACCAAAAGCATGTAACAAGAGGGGGGATCTGGCTCTCGGTTATTCAGACCGAAAAATAGAAAAAAAAATATATCAAGGGTCTTCTTCCTCTCGGTTTTTTTTCAAGCAGAAATACAAGAGCCCTTTTGAAGGTAGTTTTTTTTTCCTAATCGTTTTCTCTTTGTTGTTTAAAAGATAATAGAAACAAAACAAAACAAAAAATAAATTAGAAGTAGAAGAGTAAGAGCAAGAGTACCTTGAGTTTGTGGTGCTCCTCTGTGAATAGGGTCGTAGGGGAGGTGATAGGAGTCGGGTTAGTCAAGTTCGGGCATCGGCGCCGCCGTATATGGTGGTGGTTTTTTAGTTTCGGACCTCTCGACCAAATGATGGACGAAGAGGCTCGGATGGGTTTTCATCGGGGTTTATGGGCATTGGGTTTCGACGAGGCGATGGGTTTCGACGAGAGAAGGACCACCCATGTAGGGTGGCCGGGATGGTGGGCGTTTTGTTTCTTTGGTGAGTAGCCACCATGAGTTGAAGGAGAAGAGGAAAGGGAAATGAAAGTGGGGGAAGAAAACCATCGTGCAAATATTATTCTGGAAAGGGGAGATGTTTTTATTTTTAGTTTTTGGGGTAAATCATGCTTTAAGTCCCCAATTTTAGTGTGTTTCATGCTTAGTTATTAGTTTCAGGTTTAATCGTGTCACAGGTCCTCCTAGTTTTAGATTTTTTTGCAATTTAGTCACCATTTCCTTTTATTTTCTAAGATTTACGAATTAGATGCATGGTTTTGTATTATTTTAATTTAGTCCTCTGTTGTATGTTTTTTTTTCGAAATTTGGTGCTGATATTTATGATATTCCATTTTAATCCTATAGTTATGGTTTTATTATGATTATAGTGCTTCTGTTTTGGTTATGTTCTTGTTTCATGCCATGATTTTTGTTTATTAATGTTTAATATCCTAAGGTTATTATATATATTTTTTTGTCACCATATAGTAAGTAGATTCATATGTATATTATTTATTTTACCATTAAAGTATGTTTTATGTTTTATATATTTATTTTGTTTGTATTATTATATATTACTTTGTATATAATATTATAGCATGATAGAAAAATTTTATTTTATATTTTTATTATATTTTAGAATAAATATCATGTGTTATGTTTAATAATATTTAGAAAATATGTATATATTTATAAAGTAATATAAAGTTAAAAATAAATTTAAAATGGTTCTTTTAATACACGTGTTTATATTTTTTCTCTAAGTGCTTCAATGTATCATATTTTATTTTGTTTAAAAGTCTCATTAGCATAACTTAACCGATTACATAATTGGATTAAGGGTAGTATTTATGTGTATTAAAATATTAAGAAGGGACAGTCTTAAAACAACTATATGTCCTTTTTTCGATATTTTAAAATAAATAAATATCCCACTAGAAAAAGCTAAAAAATTGATTGTACTTAAAATTAATTAGTTTTGAGGGGAAAAGGAAATATTCATTATTTTAAACTTATCAAGACAATTTGCTAATTTTATTAGAGATTAAGTCTCGGTGTTTTTAAATTATTGAGTATCCCTTATCTTTTCTAATAATATTCGGATTAATAAATTAAATTTCTTTCTTTGGTAGAATAATTTTTTTTATATGGAATCCTTAGGAAAAATTATTATATTCTTTTTATTTCAGTTGGGAAGAGAAATATTCGTCCTAAAGTATTTTAGGGAGTATTTTCTCTTCAATTGGAAATAAGAGAATATTTATATTTTTCCTTAGAATTTTTGTTCTATAATATTTGTATGGTTGAATTAGGAATAATGGAATCGCGATCTAAATATATATTCGAATTCTTAGATTTCTACTATTTAGAGACAATATATAATCGATGGGTATCAATTTTGGGCGTTGTGGGGGTGCTAATCCTTCCCCACACGTAATCGACCCCCGAACTTTTTTTTTATTAAAAGTGAATTTCTGGTTATACGTGGATCGATGCATCTTTTAAAATGAGGTTTTTTTCTTAAAAAAAAACTCTTTTAAAAGAAGATTTTTGGGTATTCGGCCTACCTAACCCAAAAGGTCGATGGCGACTCCGAAACATTTCTTTTACAAAATCGGGTTTTCACGAAATGAGTCGAGACTCGTCGTATCGCCGGAAATCGGTTACGACAGAATGTCATTTTCAATAATATATTAAATAATATTATATTCTAATAGTTTGCGGTAGACTAAAAAACGGTTAAAATAAGGCGTTATCGGTTTTGTTATTGTGTTAAATAATAAAACCGGTAAAAATTACCAGAAACATTATTAAGCGCTATTGATTTTGTTATTATTGGGTGTTTTTACCGGATTTTCGAAAAAAAAATACCGGAAACATTATTAGGCTTAAAAAATGACCGGATTAACATAATATTTTAGGTAATTACCAGAAAAAATTTAGATACTTTTTACCGATTTTATTATTTAAACAATAATAAAATCGATAACACCTTATTTTAACCGTTTTTAAGTTTACCACACTGTAGAACTTCACTCGTTTCTAGTTATTCAATTTACTTGGATCTCAAAGAAACCAAGACTATGAGTCCAAGTACAACCCTGGTAAATCGGAGAAAGGGTTGAGCGAATTAGGAAGAAATGAAAATATATTTAGTTTTTTACCGAGACTAATTATTATCGAATAACTAATTTTAAATGTGAATACAAACATAAAATTTTATATTAGAAAATAAATTTTAAATTTTTTAAAAAGATTATATTTATAAAATTTTAAAAGAATAAAATTAAATTTATAAAAAAATATAAAAAAATAAAGATATTTAGTAATTTTAAATTTTAAAAAGAGGATTCGTCTTAATCAATGGGTACTTAAATGCAAACTCCAAGCTTTGTCTAGATCGTGTGAGGTGAACCGATGGGTTAAAAGGTCCCTTCGACTCACTGTTAAGGGCAACTCCAACCTTTGTCTAGATTGTCTTAGGTCGTTCCATAAAAGTATGAACATGCTTACCTGTCACTTGGCTGTTGCCTTCAGCAAGAAACATCAATCATTGCCATCCCATGAGTTTAATAATGACGAATATAACTTGCCTTCAGCAGGTAAATAAATCTTTAACATTCTTTTCTAAAACAGGCAAATAGTAATTATTCTTAAAATCTTAGGGTTTCATTTTCATTCGTGAAGGAGACGACAATTCAGTCAAATAGTATTCTTCTTCTTCTTCCATCTGGAGAGTCATGTGGACAAACAGTTTATACACCGGTTGCTTTTGTCATCCCTGATGAGTCCCCTGCCGCAGCTATTCTGTAGGAGTGGCTGCATGCTCCATCTGTATCGAGAAGCCAATATCTCTTAGGAGGCTTGGACCATTTAACCCAACGTGAATCTCTGATAACGCCTAATTTCTCAATTTCTTTAGCTTTTTGTATAATTTTCACCCACTACAGCAAAAATAGTTTTTAGCGGCGGATGTACCGGCGTTTTTACTGCAAACGCCGGTAATTGTTTACATATAGCGGCGTTTTGAACAAACGCCGCAAAATATTATACTTTAGTGGCGTTTGTATAAAAACGCCGCTAAAGAATCGTAATGTAGTGGCATTTTTATACAAACGCCGCTATAAACTAGTATTTTAGTGGCGTTTTTATACAAACGCTGCTATAGACACGTACTTTTGTGGCATTTTAATACCAAACGACGCTATAGACTCATACTTTAGTGGCATTTTTACACAAACGCCGCTATAGACAAGTACTTTTGTGGCGTTTTAATACCAAATACCGCTATAGATTCGTACTTTAGTGGCGTTTTTACACAAACGCCGCTATAGACACGTACTTTTGTGGCGTTTTAATAACAAACGCCGCTATAGACTCGTACTTTAGTGGCGTTTTAATACCAAACACCGCAATTGTCATATAACCTAGTGGCGTTTACGTAAAAAAATGTTGCTACTGAAAACTACTTTAACATATCGAAACAAAACCCTAATTTCATAGATTCAGTCTGGGCATCGAAATATATCTCCCCTCCCTTTTATCTCTTCGCATCCACTATCATCCTTTGATCCTTCGACCTCCATTGTTCGATCCATCTTCCCCTTACATTCAACCCAGATATCTCCATTCTTTTCATTCCCCTCTTTCATTGCTTTTAGACATCTCTCTCTTCCATTTCTCTCTGCAGGCACAAGGCGCAACAATGGCTTCCAAATTTCTGCAGCTCTATGGTAAAATTCGGCTTTTAAATTCCTTCAGAAACCGTTTATTTCGTATTTCTTGAGTTTATTTACTTCTGGTTTTGATAGTCTACGATTATAATATCAGCAACAGTGATGTGAGTTTTGAGTTTAAAATAATAATAATAATTATGGCATGATTATAATATGATTAGGAATGCATTACAACTTTACCAATGTAGAAATGTTTTAGTTTCATTTGATTGTACTAGGACTAGTAGGACAAGTGTAGAATGTTTTGTTCAATCATTTGATTGTTAATAGAAATCCAAGTGGGTGTCAGAAACTAGTTCTAGTTTAAATTTATTGTAGACACATGTCCTTGTACTGATGGTCCAAGTTAAAATCTCTTGGATTAATGGGTTATTTTCTAATACTCTTAGGTTCGGTGGTTGGGAGATGATTGGTTTCTTTACTTGAAGTAAGGTTTCGAATAGATGAGAATATAAGCTTCATCTTAAATATCCTTTTAATTTTTGCTTCTAATCTTGTTTATTTGCTTCAATTTTTGATTTTATTTCCATATTTGAGTTCTTTCTCAGATATTTTATCTTGTTAACCATCAAGCCTTTTTTTGCAGGTCTCTCTGGATCTTGTGAAAAGTTTATATGCAAAGTTTATTGATTGGGATTCTGAGATGATAGATTATGAGACTGGTATTCCTTCACATGCAACGAAGTAAGTATTTTTTCCAAGAAATCAATTAGTTGGAGTGCCCTTCTTAGTATACAAAGCTGGTAGCTAAGTTGATGTCACTCAAACTGAACATTATCTGTTCAAATGTTTGAGTCTTGTATGACTTGGCACACTTAACTCTCCTTTTGTTTATCTTTCTCCCTTTTGTTTTTACTTTTCACAACTCTTACCTCTCTCTTTTTTTCCTTACTATATTATTAAGTTTATTTTTACAACTAAAACTTTGTTATATAGGAGTTGTTTTTGAAAAGAATTATATGCAATTATTTAGCTACATGGTTGGATTCTGCCATAGATTTTAGTGAATGTATATATTTGATAAAATTGGTTTGTTTTTATGTGGCAGCACAGCAATAAGTGAGGACCTTGGACAAGTTGAGTACATAATGACTGACAAAACTGGAACACTAACTGAAAATAGAATGATCTTTAGAAGATGCTGCATTAATGGCGTTTTCTATGGAAATGAGAGTGGTGATGCGCTGAAAGGTTCGTTATCTATTTTTCACCTTCTTGCTCATTACCTAATCTTTTCTCATTGAATCCATTTTTAGGTTCATATTCTCATTGAATCCATTTTTTAGGTTTTCATTTCTGTTGAATGAAATTGTCTTGCTTGAAATAATCAGGGACAATTTGACTTTTTATATCTTGCAAATGAAAGCTGATATTTTATAATTGAGGGGGGTCCAAAATTGGGAATGGAGTTTAATAAGTTATTTTGCCCGTGGGCCGTAAATTCTATGTTTAAGATGAGAATACAAATTTCATCTTTAACATCCTTATTTTGCTTCAAGTTCATAGCTCTTGTAAATTCTGATTTATCATTTCAAATAGTCTTTAATAAGTTAATTTTTATGGTTTTAGTTTTTATTCTTGGAAATAACATAATGACTTGAAGCAAATTGCATGCTTTTAGATAAATGAGCTCAGTATTCTTAATATTTTATGATTCTTATTTTGCTAGAAATAGTTTGAAATTCATTCGGAGGATCTTTAAATCAGTTAGAGTTTCTTTTGGTTTCCAAATATTGAAGACATTTTCATGTAAACTATGATTATGACTGATTTTGCCACGGGTGCACAGATGATAAGCTGCTTAATGCTGTTGCTGGTAGCTCTCTTGACGTTATTCAATTTGTCACAGTTATGGCTATATGTAATATTGTTATTCCTATAAAGAGGTGATTCTATCTTCTATCTTGGTAGAATCTTTTAGCTGCAATTTAGAGATAGATCATAACAGTGTCATAACTTTGTTCTTAATTTCAAAAATTCTGTTGCATACATTTGCTAATACATATCATCCTGACCTGTTTTTATCATCTGTAGCAAAATCGGAGCCATCTTGTACAAGGCACAATCTCATGATGAAGATGCTCTTGTTAATGCTGCTGCTCAATTGCATATGGTTTATGCCAATAAGAATGCAAATATTCTAGGTAAAAATCCGTCCCTTTTTTATGTAAAGAAGTTGATCGCTAGGATGATTATTTATGGTTTCCTGTATTAAATACCGTACAGAGATCAGGTTCAATGGTTCAATAATTAAGTATGAACTATTGGAAATTTTGGAGTTCACTTCTGATAGGAAAAGAATGTCAGTGGTTGTTAAAGATTGCCAGAACGGAAAAATTTTACTTTTGTCAAAAGGTGCAGATGAAGCAATTCTCCCTTATGCTTATGATGGTAATGTTTTTTTTTTCAATCTTTTGCTCATCATGTTATTATTTTTAACTTCAATCTATTTGTTTGATGGTTGATTTCATTGGCAGTTAGATTCTTGTTTGTCTGCATGATTTAATTTTTTGATGATTGTTGCACCTATGTGCACGGATCGCCTTTTTTCTTTGAGGAATATCTTTGGCTTACTGGCATAAATAACTGTTGCTATCCTGCCTTGAACAATGACCATGTGCATCGATTCGAGGATGGGGTGTTGGAGGTTTGGATCTTGTAGTTAAGTCCATGTTAACCTATATATTTGTTTCAACTTCAAGTCTCATTCTTGTCATTTCATTTTCATGAACTTATATTTTTTAGGTTTGGAATTTCTTTAATATCCTTTTTGGGACCTCATTCTAATCAGAGAAGTACTTACTAAATTTTAGAAGCTAAAAAGGTTTCTTATGGTGGCTTCTGTTGTTTCTGTCTTTATCACAGGTTATCTCCATTATGGGTCTTGATGCTGTTGGGCTATTACTTTATACATTTATGGGACTTTGACTGTTTTCCTAGTTGATTTCCCCCGCTTTTGTATATAATTCTGGATCATGCATCAAGAATCATAAACTTGCCTTACCCCTCATCATGCTGGCTTGCTAATATATTTATATTTTTTAATGATTGGAAAGTTTTTGTGGGGCTTGTAATGTATTGAGATTCACCGATATAAGTTCTTGTTATTGCATGTTAGAAAAGGTAATTTTTAAAAGGACAATAGATATTAGTGACTGAATCGGTTGGTTTTCTATATGATATAATCATTACCTTTCCAGGGCAACAAACAAGAACATTTATTGAAGTGGTAGAACAATATGCTCAATTGGGGCTACGTACTTTATGCTTAGCTTGGCGTGAATTGAAAGAAGATGAGTATCAAGAGTGGTCTTTGATGTTCAAAGAGGCTAGTAGCACATTAGTTGACAGGGAGGTGAAGTACTATCTAATGATCTTTTTGTGTTCTCCATTTGTTTATGTTTTACCTTATTGCACACTTTTGGTCAAGTTTGGTGATGAGTGACTCAGTTCCTCTTATCAACACATTCTGCAGTGGAGGATTGCTGAGGTTTGCCAAAGATTAGAACATGAGTTTGAGGTTCTTGGAGTCACTGCAATAGAAGACTGTCTACAGGTAAAGTTGAGCTATTAAATCCAACTTGCATATAAAACCTTTTTCATTTATATTTAAGTCAAATATACATTATATCCATGGAATGTATTTTGGATGTTAACATTTGTCCCTTTATTTTATTTTTAATTGTTTTAGGATGGTGTACCTGAAACAATTGAAACACTCAGGAAAGCAGGAATAAATTTTTGGATGCTGACCGGAGACAAGCAGAATACTGCCATACAGATCGCCCTTTCTTGCAATTTTATTTCCCCTGGTAGGTTAACCATTTACATAAATTTCAATTCATTGTGTGAATTACATGTTCGGCTGTTTATGTTGTTTCAAATATCTAGGTCAATTGGAAGGACTAGTTTTCATGGTTCCTAAATGTTTGAAACTATGCTACTTGTATGATTTGTTGCTTGGATTGAACAAATACATTTATTCAAGTTCTCATTTCTTGCATCTCTCCACATGCCTGCAAATACTTCGTGTTGTTGACTGCTGGGACTGACCATGCAGAAATGTGTTGTTAACTTTTTAACGTAAGATATAATGGATTTTCATATAAACTGATGATTTATTTGGATATGAAACTAGAGATCGGGTTTGCATTGCCATGGATGGGGCCTTTTCAAGTGGCATGCCAATTGGAGTAAGACCTCATGAAGCAAAATATCTGTGCAAGAAATGACAGGACGATACTAGCTCTGCATCATTGTTTTCCCATATAAACTGGATTTATCTCTTTGAATTTAAGCGCCTCATTGTGACGAAGAGTTTTGAAGAATGTGTAAGATTAGAAACAAAATATCTTAGATATTATTGTTTATTATAGTTAATAATGTTGAACTACATTATATTTTACGTTAATGTAAACTTTGATTTATTATTATGGATTTCATTTTTCTTGTTATGGATTTTAAGTTTGTTGTTATCGATGTCAAGTTTATTGGAAAATGCTACAGGTTAAATTTGGGTAATAAAAGAGTAGAAAACAACATTTGACAAATTAGTTTTAATTTGCAAAATCAATTTCTTTTAGCTATAGAGAGGTAATTAGCGGCGTTTGTATCTTAAAACGCCGCTATATACCAGATCTTTTGCGGTGTTTGTGGGAAAAACGCCGCTAAATATCAAGACCTATTGCGTCATTTGTGGACAAAACGCCGCTAAATATCAACACCTATTGCGGCGTTTGTGGAAAAAACGCCGCTAAATCTCAACACATATTGCGGCGTTTGTTGGAAAAACGCCGCTAAATATCAATACATATTGCAGCGTTTGTTGGAAAAAACCACCAAATATCAACACCTATTGCGGCGTTTGTTGGACAAACGCCGCTATATATCGTTACCTATTGCGGCGTTTTTTGTTACCAAACGCCGCGAACTTTAGCGACGCTATTTACAACGGTGCTTTTTGCGGCGTTTGTTATAGCGCCGCATGTGTTTGTTGCGGCGCTTAAAAACGCCGCTATAGGTATAAAAAACACCGCAAATGTACAGTTTTATTGTAGTGACCATATGTAAATTATGTACGATATGATTTTGGTTTATTGACGCTTATACATGAAATTTCTTTTATTGTATTCTATTTTAAATCTAATTAAATATTTAATAGTTAATTTAAATTATGCGATATTACCATATATAATATTTATATTTATACTTTTTAACTCTTTAAAAAACTTACCATTATGCATTTATTCATTCCTACATAATTTATAAATATATTTTAATCCTTCCGAGTTTAAAAGAAACAAATTATTTTATATATATATAAAATTATTAATGACTTTAATGGTAAAAGAGAGTGTTGTCCCCTTCAAAATATCAAATTTGAACAACTAATTTTGCATGTTGTATATGTATTATCAAGAGTATACGTGAACATTCAATCGAGTCGAGTAAAAAAATTCAAGTTATTCGAGTTGACGAGTCATATCTTATGACTAAAACTTAACTTGAAAATTATACGAGTTATTCGAGTTTCAATACAAAATTAATTGTAATTATTTATAATATTATGATATTATTTGTTCTAATTTTTCATTTTTCTCTAACCATATATACACACTATTTATTCACATTTGTTCCCATTATAACATTATTTAATATATCAAATACAATCTAAAAGTATAAAATATGTTTAAATATTATATTTTAAATAATGTATTTTGAAGGTAAAGTATTAAATATAATGGAGTTAATGAGATGATGAGAAAAAAAATTGCAATCAAAAGGCTAAATTCAATAAAATGCAAAGTTAAGAGATTAAATTAAAAAAGAGTATACTTTTAGTAAAAAAAATAGTAATTGAAGTTAAATATGTATTTTATAGTGGTATAGGAGCATGTGATTTAAATTTGGTCAAAAACAAACTTAAAATGAAGGATAAATTCTACAAAATAATAAGTAAATCATGAAAAATTGAAGGACTCTATTAAAGAATAGAAAACTTGTTATCAAAAAGAGTCATTGAAAGTACATAGGTATTATACTATGGTTTAGGAATATACTATATAAATTTGTTAAAAATGACTTAAAATAAATAAGGAATTGAAGGAGTAAGGAAATAATAAGGTAAATAGCAAAACTATCAAAATACTTACTCAATTTTAACTCGAAATTTTTAAATTTCAACTTGACTCGAACTCAAAAATCGATTTGATAGTTCGAATTGACTCAAATAATTTAAATGTGAAAAAATAGATTTTTTGAGTCTAATCGAGTTTTTCTCACTCCTAATCAATAAAATAAGAAAATTATAAATAAATACTACATTTTAATTATCTTAAATTATTAAAAAATAAAGTAAAAATATTATTTTAGTCTCTTTTAAAATTGCAAAATTTTAATTTAAAACAATTATAGATGACATTTTGAGTCCTTTTTTTCTAACCTAATTCCTAAATATCTAAATATGTATATATCGTTAACAAAACAGAGGGCGGCTTGCCGGAGAATCATCAATTATTTTCAAGTTCCAATGCTCTTCTTCACAATTCGAAAGGCTGGATAACGTCTCTCACGTATACAGGGGATTGTCTCCGAAAAGACAGGTTAATATATAGCGTTAGCAGATACATTAAAAGATATTTGATAAATGTGATTTAGCACTATCGAAAATATTAAGTAATAATAATGTAATAGATGAGAATCATGAAGAAATATTAATAAATTTGACAACCGGCAAACTTAGATTGTCGGTTTGTGCCGATATTTTATAAAAATATATTGATCTATAACAATATAATAAGTAAAAAAATGACAAAATCGGTATATAAATGACAAAACAAATAAAGCGCTACCAGATATATTGAAAGTGTCGATACTTTATAAAAATGTATCGATCCATAACAATATAATAGGTAAAAAAATGACAAAACCGGTCTATAAATGACTAAACAGATAAAGCGCTACCGGATATGTTGATAGTGTCGATATTTTATTATAAGTATCGACACTTTTGGAATTTAAAAGAGAAAAAGTTATAGCGTTAATAAAGTGTCGATACTTTATAAAAATGTATCGATCTATAACAATATAACAGGTAAAAATATGATAAAATCGGTCTCGAAATGATAAAATCGGTAAAGAGCTACCGGATATGTTGATAGTGTCGATACTTTATTATAAGTATCGTTACTTTTGGAATTTAAAAGAAAAGAAGTTATAGCGCCAATAAAGTGTCGATACTTTATAAAAATGTATCAATCTATAACAATATAACAGGTAAAAATATGACAAAATCGATCTCGAAATGACAAAATCGATAGTGAAAAAAGTGTGCTTGTGTGGTATTTTTATTTCAAAATTTTTATTTTTTAATACAAAAAGTTGAATATTTTAAACAAAACCCAGTAAAAAAAATAAAAACTTTACAGTAACAAAAGAATAACATTGGAAAACTCACCATGTTATCAGTTTCTCAAATAACAAAAACCCAGAAACAGACATATCTTAACGCAAACTTATGATATACTCTTATTATCTCCATAGGATAAAGTTGTATCAATCCCAAAAACATTAAAACCGATAATTATAATGTAATAGGTAAATTTACAATGTTACTGGTTTAAATATACATGTTTAATTAGAAAATAGGTCAATATAAACGCTACTTATTACATTATATAAACGCTACCTAATATATTATTGTACTTGATAATATTTCTGATTAAATGATATAACATAATTAATTTAAATTTTAATCTATTACTTATTTAACATGTGACATCATTTTTTAATAATTTTTAGATCACTCGTATACAGTACAATGCATGCCTTACTGAAATCACTGATTGCTCAACACTCGAGGAAATATCTCAATTTTCATTTACTCCGTTATTTAAAGAAAAATTGGAAATCCCACGTGGCGATATACAGACGGTCCAATAAATGGAAGCTGCTCGATTTTTAACTCCAGAGATTGTTGCTATATAAACGCACCTCCTTCACCATCAGTCACCACTAGTCACCACTCGCATTCTTTGTATTTGAGAGAATATCAAGCCATCGGTATAAGGAAGCATTCCCTTAGTTGGAGCGCGGTTCTGCTGAGTTTTCTTAGCTTTGAAGTAAACAAGAGTTTCAAGCCTTTCAGCACTGTTGACGGCATAAAGACCTAAGCTAAGCTTAGCCGGCTACCGGTGAGTTCGTTTGGAGTTCCGAGTCGTCAATTGTGAAATTCGATTCTAGTTTTACATGTGGATTCTTTCTTTTGAGTAAACTGTTCATTTTCCCACTCTTTGGTGACTTTGTTGCTGCTTCCGTGCTGATCATGAAACGAGATGTGATTTGGATTTTGGAGTTTATGTGATCTGATTTTTGTTTGTTAATGTAGCTTACAGTGGATTGTTTTCCCCTCTTTGGTGACTTTGTTGCCGGTTCCGTGTTGATCATGATCGTGAAATGAGACTTGATTTGGATTTTATGATCTGCTTCTTTTTTTTTTGAGATTTTGAAGAATTTTCTAAGTTTTTTTTGCTTTGCTCCATGGAGGAAAACTGAGCAATGATGAGTTTATGACTATGGAGTAAGGAGTTATGAATTCTAGCAATCGATATCGCTAGAATTGCTTGATTATGAATTATGATCTTGCTCCTACGATGCCTAGATAGGATTTTGATCTAATTTTTTAAAATCTCTGTTTAATTCAAAATTCATCACCCTTTGATATTTTGCTAACTTTATAATATAAATTATCATCTCTTTTTTCTTCTTCTGTATTAATCATCGGGGCTGTTTTTCTCGTGGATCGGTCCAAACTTGGTCTTTTCTATGTAACTCTCAGCAATCATTTTTCCCTTTATTTTATTAAAAAAATCATTACTTTAAAGTGCAAAAATTAGGAGTTTGATTTTCATTTTTCTAAAAAAGAGGAGCTTTATTGGAGTCGGAAAAGATCACTGTGGTCCACCGGTGTCCTTTCCTCTTCCGAATTTTTGTTTTTTTCTCCATTATTTTATTAATTTCGCGACGAACTGGAGAGTGGAGATTAAACACCCCACATGAAAATAAATAAATAATTGCTTTCTTTTTGCTTCGTGCCTTATCAACTTAGATATCATATTTCTCCACGGAGAGAATATTTTATCCCAATAAACAATGAAAACAAATATACCGAGCAACAGAAAGTGTGGTGGTGGCTAAATTAGAGCAATAGTGCTCTACAAAGAAAGCAGAAGGAATAAAGTGTTCGAGTTTTTATTTAAAGATTTGGAGTATTTTTGTCATGAAATTCTTTGAATTTTATATTATTAGATGTTAATTTTTTTTAACTTATTTAAATATAAATATATTGTTTAAATTTAATATTTGTAGTATTCTGCAGTTATCAGGTGCTCATCATCAACGATGACCGTCAGACAAAGAATTTCAATCAACGCTGGGAACCTTGTGGTTCACGGGAAGACCATCCTCACCGGTGTGCCAGACAACATCGTTCTGACCCCAGGATCCGGTGTCGGCCTTGTTGCTGGTGCTTTCATTGGTGCTACTGCTTCGGATAGCAAAAGCCTTCATGTCTTTCCTATTGGTATTTTAGAGTAAGCACAATTTCTCCTTTTTTTTTCAAACTCTATTATCCTCCGGTTTTGACATTCATAGCCACTTTTTATTAGTTGAAAATGACCTTCTTTTAGTAATTTCCTGTTCGTGATTTGGTAATGCAATAAATTGGAATCTAGAGTTTCGTATTGTTTGAAATATGATACTTGAGGATTATAAAACCTGTAAGTTCTGGAGGATTATGGTGTGGATGAGTATCCCAAAGTCATGACTTGTTCTTATGTTATTTTTTCCTGTCACAGGGGTCTCCGATTCATGTGCCTTTTCCGATTCAAACTATGGTGGATGACTCAGAGAATGGGAACGTGTGGTAAAGATGTCCCTTTGGAGACTCAATTCATGCTTCTAGAGAGCAAGGAAGAAGATGATCCTAATGCTTCAACAATCTACACTATTTTCCTCCCACTCCTTGAAGGGCAGTTCCGTGCTGTCCTTCAAGGCAATGACAAGAATGAGATCGAGATATGCCTTGAGAGTGGTGAGTAGCATATGGCACTCGTGGCATTTGCTATATACGTCATATCTATCATGTAATTGCATGAGGCGAACCTTTAGTTATCTCCTTATCGGCCATAAATGAAGGAAGCAAACCATGTGAAACCATCAATCATGGGTGGAGTTGTCATTTCTCATTAGTGTGAACAACCATGGTGGAGAAAGGATTAATGGCTGTCCCAATACATCACGATAAATGACATACATAGCATTTTTGTGAAGAGAATAGGTTGAAAGGTTGGAGTTCCAAAGAACCAAAACGACTTGTTCTTTTTGGTGTGATTTGGTTTTGCAGGTGATAACACTGTCGCAACAAGCCGAGGCCTTTACCTTGTCTACATGCATGGTGGGACCAATCCATTTGAAGTTATCAACCAGGCTGTGAAGTGAGTAGATTTGCTTCTTCACGCGTTTTTTTCACATTCTTTTATCCTTACAGAAACAAAAGTTGTCTGTGTTTTCTCTCTGGAAATTGTGGATTACTTGCGATCATATATCAAGATTTTTGTTTGATTTCCTAAATATATTGTGTTTCTTATTGTTTATTAATTAGTTCTTCCATGAACCAATCAGGGCTATGGAGAAACACATGCAAACTTTCCATCACCGAGAGAAGAAGAAGGTATAATTACTTGCATTGATGTTTACCTCCCGTCATTTATATAATTTTTTATTATTGGTTTGTGACAAAGTTAAGATTGTCTTTTCAAATATTTTTCTGATATTTTTCTGTTGTTTGTGAATAGCTTCCCTCATTTCTCGATTGGTTTGGCTGGTGCACATGGGATGCTTTCTACACCGATGTCACTGCAGAGGGTGTTAAGGAAGGCCTCAAAAGGTAGTAGAAAATTGTAGCAGTTGAGTAGTTTCAGATGGATAGAAACTGCTGCGATGGTAATTAAGATGGCCATCCCTGAATTATGTCTTTTAATTGCAGTCTATCAGAAGGAGGGACTCCACCTCGATTTTTGATCATAGATGATGGTTGGCAGCAGATTGAAAATAAACACAATGAGAGTGATTGCGCTGTACAAGAAGGGGCACAGTAAGATTCTCTCTGTCTCACACACACATGCATGACTGAGGGTTTGCCTTTTATATTGCCTCTATATCACATATAATTATAATACTCAGGTGAATCCTTGTTGGTGGTAAATATCCCTTTGATCATGTTCTGTTTTTACTTGCGGGGTCCTAGTTCAGTTCTTGCTCTTGGGTTTTAGCACAATCCTAGTACTTCATTGCATGTGTGAATCACACGGACTGAGACCAACTCTGTCGATAACATGTTGTCTTCTTTTTCCATCACATTTTAAGCTCTTCCACCTTCAATTAATTATAAATGTTTTTTCTTTTTTTGGACGAAGGTCTTACACATTTAGCAATTCATCTCTAAAGTTGGATTTATGGTGTTCAATTGCTTCTTGTAGGTTCGCAAGCAGGTTGACTGGGATTAAAGAGAATGCAAAGTTCCAAAAGAATGACCAAAACAATGAACACGTCTCTGGCCTGAAAGTTGTTGTAGATGAAGCCAAGCAGCATCATAATGTAAAGTAAGTGGTCCAAATTATTCTGGTTTTTATTGTTTATCAGTTGATTCTGGTGCATTCTACTATGAATACTCTCATGAAAGCAAAAGGACTACTATACATGCTATGCAGATGTATTCCTCTAAAAGGAGTGTTTTCTTATAAGAAAAATTAATTAGCTCTTTCAGTTACATGATGAGTAATTGATCAATTTCTAGATATCTACTTTTAGAAAACTTTAAATGATCATACAACAAGCCCTGCAGCTCTAAGCTTGTTTTGGTTCATTCTGGAGCTGCGATGACAAGTGAATCTATGCGGGTTTAAGAGTCCACCTTGCAAATCCACCATGTAGCACTCTCGACTAGAAAAAGAAATACAAATTCGACTTGTTCATCATAGTCATGAAAATGATAACTGCCACTTGGTCATTAATCCTATATTGATCTTGAATAAAAAGAGCATGTGTCGGCTACTAGTATATTTGAGTAGAGAAAGTCTACTTAATTATTTTTAGCCCATCCCCTTCAATTTCTCTCTAAATTTTGTTGATTTTTATTACAAGTAACATTTTGGCTTAATTTGTGCATAGGAATGTATATGTGTGGCATGCTTTGGCAGGCTATTGGGGCGGAGTCAAACCAGCAGCTGCTGGTATGGACCATTATGATACGGCATTGGCATATCCTGTTCAGTCCCCTGGTGTGTTGGGCAACCAGCCAGACATAGTCATGGACAGCCTTGCTGTTCATGGCCTGGGTTTGGTGCATCCAAAGAAGGCTTTCGATTTCTACAACGAGCTTCATGCCTATCTGGCTTCATGTGGAGTTGATGGAGTGAAGGTTGATGTGCAAAACATTATAGAGACCCTTGGTGCTGGACACGGTGGTAGGGTATCTCTTACCCGCAGTTATGTACAGGCCCTTGAAGCCTCAATCGCCCGAAACTTTCCTGACAATGGATGCATAGCATGCATGTGTCATAACACTGATGGAATCTACAGCACCAAGCAGACAGCTGTTGTTAGAGCTTCTGATGACTTTTATCCTCGCGACCCTGCTTCACACACTATCCACATTTCGTCAGTGGCCTACAACACTCTTTTTCTCGGAGAATTTATGCAACCTGATTGGGATATGTTCCACGTAAGACAGTATAAGTGAAGTTCTCTTTATTTCCAATGTTAATTTAAGTTAACTAAAAAAATTATAAAAACAAGAGGGTTCATTTGGCACTCATGAAACATAGCTGGTTTGCAGAGCTTACACCCAGCTGCGGAATATCATGCTGCTTCTCGTGCTATCGGTGGATGTGCCATCTATGTCAGGTATGTCATGCTAAAGTCGATTTCTATTTTTTTACTAATCCTAATGACTCGCTGACAAATTTCTAATGTGCATTTTGTGTTGGTGTTGTTCTATGCAGCGATAAGCCTGGAAACCACAACTTCGAGCCCTTGAAGAAATTGGTCCTTCCTGATGGATCGGTTCTCCGTGCCCAACTGCCGGGCAGGCCAACTGTTGACTGTCTGTTTGCTGATCCGGCTAGAGACGGGATCAGGTCTGTAGCATTCTTTCTCGTTGCTTATTGCACGTCGCGAGTCTTTTACCGTAGTTACCAACACAGAATTCTAATTTTCAGCTTGCTCAAGATATGGAATGTTAACAAGTGTTCCGGTGTGGTGGGCGTTTTTAACTGCCAAGGTGCTGGTTGGTGCAAGATCTCCAAGAAAACCCGCATTCATGATGCATCACCCGGTACACTTACTGGTTCTGTTTGTGCCAACGATGTTGATTCGATCACCCAGGTTGCTGGTGTAGACTGGAACGGGGAGGCTGTGGTTTTTGCTCATAGATCAGGTAACTCTTTCTGCCTCTAGTTGTCCTAGCAGTGGTTTCCTTGCACCGAGGTTGATTTATGCATTTATGACGTATAATGTTAAAAAAAAATGCCTTTCGACTTTCAGGAGAGGTGGTAAGGTTACCTAAAGGTGCTTCGCAGCCGGTAACACTCAAGGTTCTCGAGTATGAGCTGTTCCACTTCTGTCCGGTCAAGGTTAGTTTCTTCCCTTCCGTTTAGGCTACTTCTGGTAATTAGACTATGGTGGCTCGAATGCATTTTCCTATGGTGCAGCATATTACCAACAATGTTTCATTTGCACCAATCGGCCTGCTCGACATGTTCAACAGCAGCGGTGCCGTGGAGCAGTATGAAGCACAAACATCTGGCGAGAAATCCCAGTTCTTTGATGGCGAGGTTTCCTCAGAGTTAACATCATCTTTCAGCAACAACTGGTGTCCAACCACGACGATCAGCCTCAAAGTCAGGGGTTGTGGGAGGTTCGGTGCTTACTCATCCCAACGTCCATTGAAGTGCAGCGTGGACAATGTTGAGACTTGCTTCGACTATGACTCGGCCACTGGATTGGTAACACTGACTCTGCCGGTTCCATCGGAGGAGATGTACAGATGGCTTGTAGAAATTCAAGTCTTAAGTTAGGTTCCGGTCATTAGCATCAGCATATTGAAAATGTACCATTGTCATGGGGTAATGTAGTTGGGTACTGTACTGTGTTGTAGGCACTTTTTTCTTCAATAAAATTGAACGCATTGCAATATTAGTTTCCATGGTAAAGAATACAGTAAAACTCCATTGCAGCATCTTAAGCCAACTGATGATCACTTGCATTTACGTAAAACTCCATTTAGTCCATGTATGAATCTCCAATCTTTCCTCTCAAGTTGTTGGCATTAGGTCTTCAGCAGTGCAACTTCTGCTCTTGTTTTCTATCCATCCTTCTCTGTCGTTCTCCCCGTTACCGCCAGATAGCCGACCGACTTGCCCTGCCATAACGGCTAGGGTGGCGATCACTGCTAGCACTACAATCAGTGTTTCGATCGATCGATGCAAATATCGGCTTGGTTACCTCAACCTAGGTGGTGCCTCAAACACTGATCATTCAAACCTGTTACCAGAGTTCCTGTAACCCTGAAAACGGAACTATGTGCTCATAACCGAAACAAAAGGAGAAAAATCCAAACAGAGAAGCCCATCAGACGTGTGAATAGACCACAGACAATCCAAAAAAGAGTTGAAGATGAGATCCAGATCAGAGTGTCAGTCTCAAAATTTGTTGAAATTCGTCCATGTTCTATCAACATTATACAATAAAATTGAACCTCTCCAAATCAACTTTTATTTCGTACAAGATAACCGTACTTCTGTTATATAAAAGTTCAATTTCTAATAAAAATTACTAAAAAAATTATAAAAATGTAAATAATTAAGGGTGTTCCTTTAATTCACATGCATCTTATCATGGATGACTTTGGTTTAAGCTTAATGGCATTATTGCATTGTTATACTTTTACTAGTTAAGAAACAAATGCAATGTGCAAGTTTTGCAGGATGAGGATGCTTCTGCATCTAGAATGGATAAAGTTAAGATTCATTTCACGAGGAAGTCATGTGCATAAAGAAACTGGCAGCCGAAAGTTCCAAATCGATTCGGCAGAGATCATCAAGAAACATCCACAAACAAACAAAGCAAACTCGTTATTATAGATCTAATAGCAGTAAGCCATTAGGGCCAACAAATTCAAAAAAGTTCCAGATTTTAAGCTGAAGCAGCCAACACACCAACAACCCATTAAAGTCCGAAAACAAAACATATAGCTATAGTTCAAACAAGCTTAGACATTATTTAAAACCAGAAAAGGCCACCTACAGACACAGACCACCCTTTGAAAAAATATTATGTTTTTTTATATTGATCTAATTAAAAATATGTATTTAAATTATATGCAAGAAAAAATAAACGTGGGTAGAATATTGCTTTTTATTCAATCTCTAAATTATTTAAAATATCAACATGCTTATATAACGTATCTACAAAAATGAACTACTTTCTAACTAACTGAATGTAAAAAATTAAACTATCATTTACAATTCTCTAAATTCCAACACTCCCCGTCATGTTGGAGGTTGAAAGATACATTTCATCCCCAACTTGGAAATAAAGTATTCATGTCGTTGAACTCCAAAAACTTTTATCAACACATCTGCCAGTTGCTCAGTTGTCTTCACATACTCTGTCTAGATCAGTTTTTTTCTTGAATCTTTTCTCTTATGAAATGGCAGTCTATTTCAATATGTTTGGTTCTCTTATGAAAAATCGGATTTGCTGAAATTTGAAGGGTTGCTTTGCTGTCACTGTACAAAATTACCGATTGTTTCAACATTACTCCTAGTTCTTCCAACATTCCCATTAACAGACTATCCCTGTTGCAGTGATAACCATACTTTTATATTCTGCTTCAGTAAATGGCCTGACAACTGTATTTTGCTTCTTAGACTTCTAAGAAATCAATGAATCTCCTAATTTCACACAGGGAAAGACACCCAGTCAGAATCACAGAAAGCCTCAAGTTGCCATTTATTCCCTCCCATCGATAAGATTCCTTTAATTGGATCATTCTTTAGATATCTCACAATTCTAGGTGTTGATTCCATATGTGAATTGGCTGCCACATACGTGATATCTGGCCTTGTATGGGTTAGATAAATAATTTTTCCAATCAACCTTTGGAAAACAGTCTTGTCCTCTGGTTCACTATCTTCTTGTTGTTGACTACCCACATGTCTATCAAATTTTGTTGTTGTAAATTTTACATTCTGCTGTAAGGGAGTTGCTGCTGGTTTAGCTCCCCCTAAACATGAGCATTCAATCAATTCCAATATATATTTTCTTTGACTTGGTAAAATTCCCTCCTTAGTCCTCAAGTTTTCCAACCCTATGTAATATTTCAACTCTTCTAGGTCTTTTATCTTGAAGTTTTGATTCAAGATGCCCATTTATTAACCCAAAATCAGCTCATATTATTAGCAAAGCATCCACATAAATGAGTATAATTACAAGTTTATTCCCAACTTTCTTTGTGAATAAAGAATAATTCAATTTACTCTGCTGATAGCCTTCTGCAGTCAAAGCTTCAGTCAACTTGAAGTTCCACTACCTTGAAGCTTGTTTTAACTCATATGAGGACTTTTGCAGCCTACATACCATATTTTCCTCTAACTGCAATTTCCTTATGGCAATGTCATGTATATTTCTTCAAAAATATCACTACGAAGGAATGCATTGTGGTCATCCATTTGCGAGAGAGGCCACTGAGACATGGCAGCAAGAGTAAGAACTAACCTAACAGTGATAGGCTTGGCTACGGGAGATAATGTGCTAACATATTCTATACCCTCAATTTGGTTGTAGCCTTTGGCAACAAGGCGAACCTTAAAACACTCAACAGATCTATCAGCCTTGTATTTAAACCGATAAACCCATTTTCAACATATGGACCTTACCAGGTGGTAATTGTAACACCCCATACCCAGTCACGAAGAAATACCCAGATACTTAAGTGTACATTAGAATTCAAATTTGTTAGACATAACAAAAACCCTAAAGCACGTATACTATGCAAAAGCATACACATTTTAATCATGCATCATACAACACGTAGCGGCGTACAATAACGAGTAATTTTAAATCTCGCAACAATCGAAACAAAGCATGATAATTGCAGCTAATCAGTCGGGGGTAAATCAGTCCTTTTGCATAGCCAAATGTCTCGGAAGTAAAATACCAAATTAAGTTTGCAAACATTCAATTCTAATCCTTAATAGGTGACATGCAAATTTTCAAATCTATCGGACATAGACAAGGATCTAATTGAACATGCTTTTCTAGGGACTAAAATGTAAACAAATTTAAAGTTATTTACAACCAACAAACATGAAATTGACACCTTCATTATTATGTAATTAAATACACTTAAGTGTGACAAAACAAGTCTCATCAAAGTTCAAGTTAAAACCTAATATTAATTAACAAATCAATTTCTAGACCTTTTTGAACTTATATAAACATCTCGGGGTCAAATTAAGACTTATGAACACTTATGACCTTTAATGAATATAATTTTACAATTTTTCATCGAGGTGACAACGAAGGAGGATCGAGTATTCCATGGAACAATTTTTACTCGTCAATAACTTGGCAGCTTTGGAAAAGGCGTAATGCTTTTATTTTCTCCGGCACTAACCTTTCCAATAGCAATCTGTTAAGTTTGAGTCTCCACTGGGCTAAACTTTATGAGGATCCCAACTCCTGCCATGATAGCCCTTCTTGCTTTCCCTCGGATGATCATGTCTGGCACGCTCCTTCACCTAGTTGGATTGCGCTTAACTGGTGATGGAGTTGTGTCCACCTCGTCCTCACTCGGCTTGGCTAGGTGGCTTCTCAAAGCCTTTTGGATCAACAACCGTCATTCAAGCAGAACTCCGGGGCTTGTTTGAGGGGCTAAATTTTGCTTGGTCACAAGGTTTTGAAAAGATTTAGTGCCAGCTTGATAATTATATATGATATTTACTCCATGGTCTCATCTCCAAATGCAAACTCTAGTCCTTTATCACCTGTCAACTCTTTCCATGATCGGGATTGATTTGTGGATTACAAACTCGTTCGTCGTGAAGCCAACTCCGCGGTTGATGCCCTTGCCTAGTTCTCCCTCCGGCAAGATGTTGTTCATTCCTTCCTTGGTTCATACCCGCCTTTTCTCCAGAATATTTTACTCGGTGATATTAGCAGCATCCCTCGGGATGCTTCCTAAGTTGTAACGGCTTTGCCTTCAATTTACGTTAAAAATATTATAATCATAAAAATATTCTTTTTTGAGAAGAATTATACTATATTTTTTACATTTAAAATATAGAGAATATTATAAATAATTAGTAAAAATCAAAGTGAAGAATGGATATCTAACAGCGGTCGTGGTTGTTAAGATAATTATGCATCAATAGTTTATTTAAAGAAACATTTAACTTCCACGGAAATGAAAACATATGTTCAAATGTAATTTGATTTACATAATTGAGCGGTTGCTTAACTTGTGGGGAAGTTTAAATCTAAAATTAGAGGTTTAATTTAAGAAAGATAAAATTAGTAAAAATAAAACATGGAAGCAAAAGAGGAAGAAGAAGCAATATCAACATGGCGCCGTTTCCATTGTCCCCGGATCTTTTCTATAACGATCAACGACTACTTTATCTGGCACAAGCTCTCCATTATCATTTCCCATTCGCTTTCAAATCCAACCAAAGAGGCATATATCACATTCATCTTTCTTTTGAGTTGCCAGTTCTTCATATCTCTTTCCCTTCTCTTCCTTGAACTCGTAGAGATATCTCTCGCTAAAGGTAGCGTTCTCGTCTTCTTCTTCGATCATCGTCTGTTTTTGCTTTTCTCTGCTATAATCAAGGGCAACGCCATTGCCTTGATCATTTCCTTTGGGGGTTATCGACATCCATTTTTTCGTGTTTCGTTTGATGTTTGTTGATATGGGTACGCTTGATACTGTCTCAGTTTTACTGGTCTTTTTTTTTATCTTCGTGTGCATGATGTTGATATCCAATTTTCTGCTTGATATTGTCTTTAAACTCTCGTTTGCTAAGTGTAGGAAGCTTTTAATATCATCAGCTATGTATGTGATTTTATTTGTAACTTGTTACCACTGAGCATTGGAGATTAAAGAAGACCTTAGATTTTATTCAAGTTTTGAGCGATTGTTTGGCTCATCCATGGTGGAAAAGTCAAACAAAGGTGCTAGAAAATTAAATAAAGGGAGATGCATTTTCAACTAAGGGAGGCCACAGAATTCGGTGGAATTGTGCACCGAATTCGGTACAATATATGTGTTGAATTTTTTTGGGTAATTACAATTTCAGTAATTGCAATTTTTAGAGTATTTATAATATTAGTCCATATGCTTTAATTATAAATACTCTAGCCCATTTAGCTTCAAAATCATCCCAAAATCCCAAATCATTTTCTTTCTCCCAATACTAGAGAGCTTTCTTGTGAGTAGTGAGTGTTTTATAAACACCAATAAATTTTCTCTCTTAGTAAAAGATCTGCAGCAGTCCGGAGACGTAGGCACAATTGGCTGAACTCCGTTATCAATTTCGGGTATTATTTTTCCGCTTTTATTTCACATTCTCACTAATCTGGTTATAGGGAAATTACTCGTACTCTGTTTATTTCCCAACAACTGGTATCAGAACTTTTGGTTGTGAATTTTGTCAATTTTTTGCGAGGTTACTATTCATTACTATTCACGTGAATAGTAAATTTCGTGAATAGTGAAATTTTATCGGCGATACGAATTTGTCGACGGAGGTGTTCTAATACACGGTGGTTCGCAAGAATTGTCAGAAACGATCCAAACGAAGCCAGATTCGAGTGGGAGCGGTGGCTGCAGACGAAGGGAATGTGAAAATTGAAAAGTTCGATGGTGCGGACTTTGACTTTTAGACGATGCAGATTGAAGATTTTTTATACCAGAAAAATCTATATCAACCTCTTTCAGGAAAGCAACCAGAGGGCATGAAGAATGAAGACTGGGCTCTTCTCGATGAAAAAGCCCTCGGAGTTATCCGACTGACGTTATCTCGCAATGTTGCTTTCAACATAGCAAAGGAAAAGACCACGGCGGATCTTATGGCGGCTCTCTCCAGTATGTATGAAAAGCCATCGGCCTCAAACAAAATTCATTTGATGAGGCGATTATTCAATTTGCGGATAGCGGAAGGGGTATCAGTGGCTCAACACCTAAATGAACTCAACACAATTACAACCCAGTTGAGTTCCGTGGAAATTGAATTTGATGATGAAGTTCGAGCTTTAATTCTCTTATCATCTCTACCAGACAGTTGGAATACTACTGTTATAGCAATTAGTAGCTCGCTGGGAAACATTAAATTGAAATTCGATGATGTTCAGGACCTGGTACTGAGTGAAGAAATTTGACGGAGAGAATCGGGTGAAGCATCAACCTCCTCAGCCTTGCACACGGAGTCTAGAGGGAGAACTTCAGAAAGAAATTCAAATCATGACAGATCCAAATCCAGAAGGGGAAAATCAAGAATGGGAAAGAAAGATTATACTTGTTATAATTGTGGCAAGAAAAGTCACTTTAAAAGAGATTGCCGAGCACTGAAGAAAGATACTGGCGCACAAGGATCTGCCAACATGACAGAGGAGACATGTGATGCCATGATTTTAAGCGTCAATAGTCTGATTGAATCATTGATCTTGGATTTAGGGGCATCTTTTCACTTTACCCTATGCCGAGAAATCATGGAGAACTATATCAGTGGTGATTTTGGGAATGTTCATCTAGCTGATGATGAAACCTTGAAGATTGTCGAAAAATGAGACATCCGATTAAAGTTGCCAAACCAGACCACTTGGACGCTGAAAGGAGTGAGATATATCCATGGCCTCAAAATAAATTTTATTTCTGTAGGACAGCTTGATGGAGAATGATATAACACAACATTTTCAGGCTGTGAATGGAAGATTACCAAAGGAGCACTCGTCATAGCTCGTGGTAAGAAGACTGGTACTCTATATGTAACCTCAAATTTAGAGAATATCATTGCAGTAGTAGATGCTGATGGAAAATCAAACCTATGACACCAAAGACTTGGCCATATGAGCGAGAAAGGGATGAAGACACTTTTATCAAAAGGGAAACTACCGAATCTAAAGAGTGTAGATGTCAGACTATGCGAGGATTACATCTTTGGAAAACAAAAGAAAGCCAGCTTTGCAAAGATTGGTAAGACACCCAAGGCTGAAAAGTTAGAGTTGGTTCATACTGATGTATGAGGACCATCTCCAGTTTCATCTCTTGCAGGCTCATTATATTATGTCACATTCATCGATGATTCTACAAGGAAGGTGTGGGTTTATTTTATGAAGAAGAAATCAGAAGTCTTTGATACCTTCAGAAAATGGAAGGCCATGGTGGAAAATGAGACTGGTATGAAAGTCAAGCGGTTGAGATCTGACAATGGAGGAGAGTACAGAAATCGTAGATTCAGAGATTTCTACGCAAACAATGGGATCAAGATGGAGACAATAGTTCCCATGACACCGCAGCAGAATGGCGTAGCAGAGCGCATGAACAGAAATCTGAATGAATGTGCTAGAAGCATGAGGATACATGTCGGATTACCCAAATTTCTATGGGCTGAAGCTATCAACACTGCAGCTTACCTGATCAACCGTGGGCCCTCAGTTCCTTTGGATGGCAGAATACCAGAGGAAGTTTGGAGCAAGAAAGAAATAAACCTTTCACACTTAAGAGTGTTTGGTTGTATTTCTTATGTACACATAGATTCTACTGAAAGAAGTAAACTTGATGTCAAGTCCAACAAATGCACCTTTGTTGGTTATGGTGGTGATGAGTTCGGTTGCCGATTTTGGGATTCCGAAAATCGAAAGATCATCAGAAGCAGAGATGTCATTTTCAATGAGAATGTGATGTACAAAGAGAGGTCAACTGTAGAACCAAGAAGCTCCAATACCAAAGCTAAAACAAAGGAATTTGCTGAGTTCGAGGAGATTTCTAAAAATGATGTTCAGATCAATTATGAAGCAGTTCAAGAAGAACCAGGCACACCAAAACTGAGACGCTCCTCCAGAATTCTTAAACCAACCCAACGATATTCTCCTTCTTTGCACTACTTGTTGCTAACTGAGAATGGTGAACCAGAGTACTATGATGAAGCAAAGCAAGTGGAGGATTCAGTCAAGTGGGAGTCTTTCATGAAAGATGAGATGGACTCGCTTATGTCAAATCAGACGTGGGAATTAGCTGAATTACCATCAGGCAAGAAAGCGCTCCATAACAAGTGGATTTACAAGATCAAAGAAGAGCACGATGAAAGTAAACACTACAAAGTAAGATTGGTTGTTAAAGGTTTTCAGCAAAAAGAAGGTATTGACTACAATGAAATTTTCTCTCCAGTCGTAAAACTATCTACAATCAAACTGGTGTTGAAAATTGTAGCTGCATAGAATTTACATCTTGAGCAGTTAGATGTAAAGACAGCTTTCCTTCATGGGGATTTGGAGGAAGAAATCTATATGAGGCAGCCAGAAGGCTTTATAGAGGCAGGCAAGAAAAACCAGGTATGCAGGTTGAAGAAGAGCTTGTATGGTTTAAAACAAGCTCCTAGACAGTGGTTTTACCAGATGCCAAGCAGATCATTGTTGCTACATCAAGAGGTTCGACAACAGCTTCATTATTTTATTGTTGTACGTTGATGACATGCTCGTTGCAGGCTCAGACATGCAAGAGATTTTACACTTGAAGCAAGAATTGTCGAAGCAATTTGCTATGAAGGATCTGGGCGCTGCAAAGCAGATTCTTGGATGAGGATCAAAAGAGACACAAAGTCGGGGGCTTTGATGTTATCACAGGCTGAGTACATCAACAAAGTACTCTCCAGGTTCAACATGCAAGATGCTAAACCAGTAAGTACACCTTTAAGTGTTCATTTTAGACTCTCCAAAGAACAATCACCAAAGACGGAGGAAGAACGTGCACGCATGGTGAATGTACTATATGCCTCAGCAATTGGAAGTCTGATGTATGTCATGGTTTATACCAGACCATATATTGCTCATGCAGTAGGAGCTGTTAGCAGGTACATGAATAATCAAGGCAAGGTACACTGGGAAGCTGTCAAATAGATCCTCAGATATCTGCGGGGTACTACAAACAAAACACTTTGTTTCAAAGGTGGAGATACGATACTGATAGGCTATGTAGATGTTGACTTAGCCGGAAATGTTGACATCAGAAAGAGCACTACAGGGTATGTCTATACTCTAGGAGGTACTGCAGTGAGTTGGGTTTCTCAACTACAGAAGATAGTTGCTCTCTCCACAACTGAAGCAGAATATGTCGCTGTTACGGAAGCCAACAAGGAGATGGTTTGGCTCCAAAGTTTCTTGGAAGAGTTAGGCAAGAAACAAGAAAACAATGTCTTGTATTGTGATAGGCAACAAGGAGATACGATGCATATACAATTGAGATATCATTTTATCCGGTCTCTTCTGGAAGATGATATTTTGAAACTTGAAAATATTAGTGGAGCTCAAAATCCGGCAGACATGTTGACAAAGATGGTGACCACAAACAAACTGAAGTTGTGTTCAACTTCAGTTGGCATACTAGAGTAACAAGACCAGAAATGTTGCTGCATTGATCGAGGTGTGAAGACAGATTAAAATCAAGTGGGAGATTGTTGGAAAAGTCAAACAAAGGGGCTAAAGAATTAAACAAAGGGAGATGCATTTTCAACTAAGGGAGGCCACCGAATTCGGTGCAATAAATGTGTTGAATTTTTTTGGGGTAATTGCAACTTTAGTCATTGCAATTTTTAGGGTATTTACAAGATTAGTCCCTATGCTTCAACTATAAATACCCTAGCCCATTTAGCTTCAAAATCATCCCAAAATCCCAAATCATTTTCTTTCTCCCAATACTAGAGAACTTTCTTGTGAGTAGTGAGTGTTTTGTAAACACCAGTAAATTTTCTCTCTTAGTAAAAGATCTGCAGCAGTCCGGAGACATAGGCATAATTGGCTGAACTCCGTTATCAATTTCGGGTATTATTTTTTCGCTTTTATTTCGCATTCTAACTAATCTGGTTATAGGGAAATTAGTTGTACTCTGTTTATTTCCCAACAATCCAATTCAATTACATTTTGCTTATTGATCCCTTTATTGATAGAGCAGGATGGAATGTAACTGTTGCTTACAATGGCTTATTGCTAAAGACTGAAAAACCGCGCTGTTATAGAAAGCTAAACTGATTTGAGCTTTTTCCCCGAGTTATATTGTTATTATTTTGAATGTAACTTAATTTTCCTTGCATCATTTGATTCCTGTATTTTCCCCAGTAAGTTTTTTGTAACTTACAGACAGCTAAAGGTTGGATTCTTAATCTCAGTGATACAGAAGAATTCCTAGAAATGGCTAGCGCTGCAAAAGTTGTGGATCCTGCATTTCAGGGAGTTGGTCAGAAACCGTATCCTTAAAACAAAGGATTTATATATGTATATATGTCTTTCATTCTTTTATACGATTATATGGGTATTTTTTGGTCTTTTAATCATAAGAGAACTGAAATCAAATTCTAGTTTTTTCCCAATTACCAACGTGAAAAAAAGTAAACAAAAATGACATTCTTTTTTCTTCTTGTTGAGGTTTGTGCTAATGTTCAGTATGTCTCCTGATATTTTGTTTGCATAAAGGCTGTTGGACTTAACATCTTGTAGTGGGATTGAAATCTGGCGTATTGAGAATTTTCAGCCGGTTCCGTTGCCAAAGTCTGACTATGGAAAATTCTACATGGGGGATTCTTACATTGTTTTACATGTATATAATCTACTTGTCTCTCGTTTACCATCCATATGACATACATTTCTATGTGAACCATTTCCTTTCGATTTTTTTGCATGTATTTTCGTAGACGGCACAGGGCAAGTTTGGTTCCTATATGTATGACATACACTTCTGGATTGGGAAAGATACCACTCAGGTGTGCTTTTCCTACATCTTCTTATCTTATTTTGTTAAGGATTTAAATGTTCCTTCAAATGAACTAAAAAAACATTTTGAGATAATGTTTCCGTATGCAGGATGAATCTGGAACCGCTGCCATCAAAACCGTTGAGCTAGATGCAGCACTAGGAGGCCGAGCTGTGCAGCACAGGGAACTTCAAGGCCATGAATCTGACAAATTTTTGTCATACTTTAAGCCTTGCATTGTACCATTGGAGGGTGGTATTGCTTCCGGATTCAAAAAACCAGAGGAAGAAGTGTTTGAAACACGGTTGTATGTCTGCAGAGGAAAACGAGTTGTCAAATTGAAGCAGGTATCCGATGATCTTTACATAAGCTTGATGAGCATGGATACAAAGAAGAAAGAAAGATAAAAAAGAGTTACCTGAAATACCATTTTGGATTATGCTCTTGCAGGTTCCTTTTGCTCGGTCTTCGCTGAATCACGATGATGTATTCATCCTGGACTCTGAGAAAAAGATTTATCAGTTCAATGGTGCAAACTCTAATATTCAAGAAAGGGCTAAGGCATTAGAAGTTATCCAGTTTTTAAAGGAAAAGTATCATGATGGAGTGTGCGGCGTTGCAATTGTTGGTAAGGATGATGCATTTACAGTATCGATTGATGATGATGTTTTTCCAGATTTTCTACTTCCTCTGCAAGTATTAATTGAATTCTGTACAAGGTTTACTTTATCTTACTCTATCTAAAGCCGCAACTTTTTTAACGGTAATCGTCCTGACAGATGATGGAAAATTGGACACCGAATCTGACTCTGGCGAGTTCTGGGTCCTGTTTGGTGGTTTTGCTCCAATAGGCAAGAAGGTTAGCCATGAAGATGACGTTATTCCCGAGTCTACCCCGGCTAAACTTTATAGGTAATTGTATCTTCTAAAACTTTGCTAAACACTATTACCATGCATCCTATTTGTATGTTGGTGATGATTCTTCAGTTTTGTTGTGATTGTAACCAGGTTACTAGAGGCCTGTAGGCTCAACTTCTAAGGAAATCACCATATAAATTAAGCAAATGTGCTTAGAAATCATTTAGAGGTCACAAAGATAAATCGATTATCTTTACGAGCTAGAAATCGGAAATCGAATTCTTTAATGTGTTATCATGAGGCAGAAATTATAGATTAAGGCCTGAAATCATTTAAATGTACCCGACATCAATTGCTTCTTTTTCCTTGTAAAGAAATGAAAGGAGAAAATGTTTTTTGTTAACTAATGATTTGGAATCACTGATTCCTATAGCATAACTGATGGCAAGGTGACACCCATCGAAGGCAAACTATTGAAAAGCCTCTTGGAAAACAACAAATGTTATCTACTAGACTGTGGTTTCGAGGTTTTTGTTTGGGTTGGAAAGGTGACACAATTAGAGGAGAGAAAAGCCGCCAATCAAGCCACTGAGGTAGCGATAGAGGCGTGGTACTGGTTTCTTTATGTACATCAAGAATATGAATTCTCATTCCCTACCTTTTATCTCCAGGCCTTTATTGCTAGCAACAATAGACCAAAATCAACACGCCTAACCCGTCTCACCCAAGGTTATGAAACCAGTTCATTCAAGTCCCACTTCGACTCTTGGCGGCTCAATCTACAGCTACTGGGGGTGATGATGGAAAGGGAAAAGTAGCCGGTACGGATCACTTAAGAGTCTACAATTGATACTATTATATTGTGTGGTTAACATTATTTGAATACCACTATTTTACTGCCAGCTTTGTTGAAGCAACAAAAAGTTGCTGTCAAGGGGGTGACCAAACCTGCTCCTGCTGCTGTACAAGAAGTTGCTTTGCTTGAAGGAGGCGGAAAGTTGGAGGTCAAGTTAACAGTTTTAGTTAGTTATTGATATTTGACTGATAGACACAAAATATTTATATGACTATGGCGTTGCTTGTTTTTCAGGTATGGTGCATCAATGAGGGTGCGAAGACGCCGTTGGAAAAAGAGGATATTGGTAAATTCTATAGTGGAGACTGCTATATTGTGCTTTACACATACCACTCAGGTGAGAGGAAAGAAGATTTCCTTCTGTGCTGGTGGATTGGAAAGGATAGCGTTGAGGTAATTTGCATTGCTCATAGTTAGTATTGAATAATTTAAATAATATGCCCAATATATATAATTCTTGTTGATTTTTAAGTGTCTGCAATAAGTTGCCTTCTACAATTTGTGCACGTCAACTTGGACTGCCATTTTTTATTTTTAAGCTGCACTTTAGTCGTCAATGTTGATTTTTAAGAATTGCTTTCTAGCTCGTTTACTGGCGACACTGTATCTACTTCATACGACTTGTTCGCTGCATTGAATCTAAATCCCTTCTTTTCATTATTTTCGCGTTCATAGCTTCCACCTTAATGTGTTATAGGATAAAGTTCATTTTCTAAAAGTATACATGTTTCTTAATTCAGGAGGACCAAAAGACGGCGGTCAAGTTGGCTAATTCAACATTTAACTCACTTAAGGGGAGGCCTGTTCAGGTACTATATTACCTTTGGCTGAGTACTGTTAATATAATGCTTGTGTTTCTAATAGATGCTTCTTGCAGGGTCGTATATTTGAAGGTAAAGAGCCACCCCAATTCATTGCACTTTTTCAACCTATGGTACTCCTCATGGTATTCATTTTGACCTTACTTTTAGAATCTTACTTTCAATGTACCATTGCGTGGGGATTTTTTTGGCTTGAAATCGAAAGTTAGCAATTTTAGCATGACCGATTCCCATTTAGGGTGGCCTAAGCGCTGGTTACAAAAAGAGTATACAAGACAAAGGCTTGACTGATGGAACATACACAGCAGATTCCGTTGCTCTGTTTCAGATTGCAGGAACTTCTCCACTCGATAGTAAAGTACTGCAAGTTGCTGCGGTATGCGTTAGTTGGTTTTCTCTTGTCACCTTTTCCTTTTTAAATTTTATTTGGTTGGTTTGGTTTTTCCAAAAAACATCATGCAAACAAGTAGTTTAATTTTGTATTGCATCCCAGTAGTTTAAGACCCTAACATTTTCTGTTGCCGCCGTTGACTGTACAATCTTATTTGATTTAACACCTTATCCGATTTGCTATTTTCATAATCTCTTCATTATTTTAGTGGTAGTGAGGTACGAGCTACTTTTATTGGACATCAAATGTGTTGTGATGGCTGTATTCCTGATGGGTTTTTTTTTATGATGTGTGTTGTACGACTGCCTATTCCTCTTGTAACCTAACATGTATAATGCTGGATATCCCTATTCTTGGATTTCTAATCATTGTTTAGGTGGCAAAATCATTGAACTCGACTGAGTGTTTCGTCCTGCAAACTGGACCTTCGACAAGTTTCACTTGGTTTGGTAATCAAAGCTCCAAAGAACAGCAGGATTTGGCTACGAAAGTTGTTGAATTTTTTAAGGTATACTCTACAAAAAGTTATTTACTTTTTGGCTCTTCTTGTGACACAAGATTAAGGGTCAATTTGGTCAGGGTTTTTTAAAAGTGAATTCTAAAAATACCGTAGATTTTTTTTTAAAAAAAGTGTTATTTAAAAGTGTAGTTTAAAATTTAATTGTTTGTATTGTTATTAAAAAGTGAGTTTGAAAAGATAAAATGTTCATTATAGACATTATATTGTAAATTAAAAATATAGAATTTAAATTAGTAAGGATACAATTTTAATTTTCTTCCAAATGCAAAACTGAAAATGAAAAAACTATAAATCTTAACTTTTACGGTTGATTTGAAACCATCGTTTTTACCGTAATTTTCTTTTTTTATTTTTACCACGTTTATCATTAAATTTACTATCAAAGCAGAATTTTTACTAAAAATACTTTTAGAAAGCCACGCCAAACGGACAAAGCACATAGGTTTTATTGAGAAGCCTGGTAATAACTTGATATAGTTACAGTTTAAAATTGTCTCCCCCCATGTCGATCGATCATCTAATAATCTTTTGCATTCAGCCGGGAGTTACTCGGAAACATTGTAAAGAAGGAGCAGAGGTTTCTGCCTTCTGGTCTCCACTTGGTGGGAAAGACAGTTATTCCTACACCAAAAAAGAACCTGATGAGACTGTCAGGGATCCCCATTTGTTCAGTATCTCTCTTAATAAAGGTGTATTTCTCAACCAAAAACGTGATTTGCTTTGCCTCAGTTATTAATGAAGAAGCTTATTACCATTCTAACTGTTTTTCCATGGTTTTATCTTTTCGGACATGGATGCCTCAGGAAAGTTTGAGGTGATTTTTTCCTTCTGTAATTTAAAACTTGTTCTTAATATATGCAAGATACATATCCAAAGTCCTATATGTAAGTTTACATTCCATTGTGCAGGTTGAGGAAGTTTACAATTTCTCACAAGACGATCTCTTGACTGAAGATATTTTGGTACTCGACACGCATGCTGAAGTGTTTGTTTGGGTTGGTCAGTGTGTAGACACCAAAGAAAAACAAAGTGCTTTCGAAATCGGTCAGGTAATACAAAAATTTGAAGTTTTTCCATAGTAATATCCTTTTCGTTTGGCCGTCATTCATTTTAGAAAATTCCATGCAGAAATTCATAGACAGGGCTGTATATCTAGAGGGTTTGTCTCCAAAGGTTGCACTTTTCAAAGTTATTGAAGGAAACGAGCCCTGCTTCTTCACTGCATTCTTTTCATGGGATTCTCATCGAGCTATTGTATGTGTTTCCTTGACTAGATTAATGTTATATCGCTTTCGTTTTCATCAGCAACAAATTGAAGTTATACTCTCGGTTTATCAACATAAACTGGGGTGAAAATTGATAAAATGCAATTGAAACGCTTTTAATGAATGTCATTGTTTTCTAGATATAGAAATGGTTGCATGCATAGAGAGTCTCTATGAGATAACTATACCTGTAACTTCGGTTTCACCAATTTCTTGTCTGCACCTAAAAGGGTCAAAAGTAGTATAGTAATGTTATATGGCTCAGAGAATTGATTAGCATAGCACACTTGTTTTAAAGAAAGTACTGTTTAATTCTTCCAAAAATTAGACTCTGAGGACTATCTTATTGAGGGCATCTTGTATCTTGTATGAGACATCCATTACCCTGTTAATAGTACGCATGCTCCGAAAATTTTATGAAATGCCCTGTTGTTTTCTCTAAGCCTTACAGCTCTTTGTATGGCATGGTTCATCCTTGCTTTCATATGTATTGCTTCCACTGCATCTGTTTGATATTTATGCTTTTGAAGTTATCTGTCGAACACAGGTGCTCGGAAACTCGTTCCAGAAGAAGGTGGCGTTGCTCTTTGGGGTTACCCATGCAGAGGTAATTTCTTTACAGTATATTAAGTTTCTGTCTAGTATACAGAGACATTTAGATCGTAAAAGTCGAATCGAAAGTTCAATGAGAAACAGGGGCTTTCATTTCGGAAAATTATTTGTTTTCCCCATCTGCTTTCAGTTAGCTTCAGCCTGATAATGCATTTGTTTCCCTTCATTTTGATTGTTTCGAAGATTAGTTCAGCTTTGTTTTCGTGTATAATGATCATTACCGAAGTGTTGTGTATTTTGAGAATTCAAAACATTCAGTTAGATTGCTTATTACAGCAGCAGGATAAATCTGATGGAGGTCAAGGACCTAGGCAAAGAGCTGAAGCTTTAGCTGCCTTGACATCTGCATTTAATCCATCATCAGACACCAAAACCTCAGCTCCGAAGCCTTCCGCCGCTGGTCAGGGATCGCAGCGAAAAGCCGCTGTAGCTGCTCTCTCCGGGGTTCTTACTGCTGAAAAGAAGAAATCACCTGATGGATCCCCTAGAAAATCCACTAGCAGCCCTCCTTGTAGGTATCCTCGTACTCTTTGCATAAGACCAATACGTCTGATCTCGGTGCAATTTCCGATACGTAAAATCAATGTACGTTTTTCTGTATTATTCTCAAACTGTATTTGATGAGATTGTGCAGCTGATGCAAAGGGAGAACTGGATCCTTCCGAAGCACATGATTCTCAGGAGACAGCCGAAGCCGAGACAGGCGAAAACAACCAAGAGACAGGTGATGCTGGGGATGGGGGTGAAAAGCGTACATATAGTTACGATCAACTGAAGTCCAAGTCCGAAAATCCTGCTCCTGGAATTGACCTCAAACGTCGAGAGGTTCGTCCCACCATCGATGTTTTTAAGCTCACTCTTATCCTTTTTCAAATCATATCAGTGTTCTTACTCCTTTATCTTTGATTCATCAGATTTATTTGGCGGACGAGGAGTTCGAGACGATATTCGGGATGACAAGAGAAGCATTTTACAAATTGCCAAAGTGGAAGCAAGACTCTAAGAAGAAGGAAGTTGATTTGTTCTAGAGCATCATGCACTTAAAACAAGTGATTTAAGTTCTTCTCAATGCATTCTTCCTAGCAATCCCTCTTCAACTCTGCCTGAAAATCATTTCGTTGTTATAGGATGCCTGGATTACCACTTTTGCTCCGTTTTTCCCGTTCCGATTAGTATTAAGATCGATTCCGATGTGACATGGATTACCATGATCATGTATTGTAATGTTTTGCAGGCCAATAACATTCTTTGGTTTACAATATATCTCATCCCATCTTTTTGGTTAATCACTTGATTGAATTAATCATTTAATAACATATGGTTTTCTTGCTGATCCTTATTACTCCTTGATCAAAGATCCAAGGTTAACTTACCATTTTAATAGTGTAAAAGTTTGTGCCAGAATTTCAAAGAAAGATATCCCTTCTTTTTATATTCTATAATATTTGGGGACCAATGAACAAATTTTACAGCTAGCATTTGCACACTGTATCTTAAAATGTCACTGTCAAATAAAAGAAAAATAAGGCCTTATTGAATTTGGGCGATTTTACCCAAATATTATAATATTTATTGTTACACACTGTTTTCTTAAATTTTATCAATTTAGCCCCTTTATAATAAGGCATATTATGTAAAACACGCTTTTACTTAGACCGAAATCACGAAGCACGCCTTTTATTGAAAATGTTAACATGCATCACATGAAAAGATACATTGAAAATGTTAACATGCATCACATGAAAAGACACATTTCAAGGGATTCACCTTCCAATCTTTTTTTGCTACGTAAGATTCACTAAAAGCATATTAAAAAAATATGTTTTAAAAAAATTAAAAAATAAAACTACAAGAACTAACATCGTAATTTAATACATATTAGTTCCATGAGTTGAAAAGCATAACGAGGTTAGTTTATATAGGCATATTAGAGTGTTTAGATTATGTTTATTGACAATGTGAGATAAAAGCTAAAAGGTGTATTCCTAACTTTTTTATCTCTATATGTAATGAATCTACTTATACACTATTGTTAAATATGTTAATATTTATTATTAATAATTAAGATTATATATTTTTATATGTTAATATATTTAAATATTTATTTTTAATTATGATTTCAAAAATTTTATGTAACACAAATTAAAAATATTTCATTGACATATAAATGTATTATTTATTGAATATAATTAATTAGATCTATAATTTAAGTTGAATCTAATATAAAAATATTAAAAAAATATTGTTTGGTGCCATGAACATGTAAGACGTGAGGTTTATATAATTTAAGATGTAAGAGAAATGAAAATTCATCTATGATTTGATCCTACACAAGACTAATATAATTATGTAATTTTATAGACTCATACTGAGATTATGTAAGTGTGATATAATTTGTTTGTAATTTTAAAAGCAAAATTGATATTTTTAAATTATATGGATTGACAATAGTATTTAATACATATAAAAAATATATAATATTAATTAATATAAACTTTAATAATAAATATTAACCTAATGTGATTTAACAATAGTGTATAAGTAGATTTATTAGATATAGAGATAAAAAAGTTAAGGAATACGCATTTTAGTTTTTATCTCACATTGTCAAGAAACATAACCTAAACACTCCAATATGTATATATTAACTAACCCTATTAAGCTATTTAACTCGTGTAACTGATATGTATTAAATTATGATGTTAGTTTCTATAATTTTATTTTTCAATTTTTAAAGCATATTTTTTTTAAAATGTTTTTAAGGGATCAATGTGGCAATAAAATCTTAGAAGGCGCGCCCTTCTTTTCTATTAGTGTCATGTCAACATTTCTCTTAGAATATGTGTTTTAAATAATTCTTTGGTCCACCTAAGTAAAGGTGTATTTCATGTAATGCGCCTTATTATAAAGGTGCTAGATCGATAAAATTTGAAAAAATGATTCTTGACAAGTAATATTATAATATTTAGGTAATTTTCGGGTAAAAACACCTTGAATTTTCTTCATTTTCTTTCCTCAATAATTCATGATGTGTACATCTTGGTATATGTTTATATCTTTATTTTAACCAATATATTATTTATAAAATTAATCTAAATTTTAAATTTAAATTAAATACTTTAATTCGACAAGTTCAATAATAACACATCTAAATACATATTGATCCTTATGATGGGTATAAGATTTTAAAATTTAAAATTAATTTTTATCTTAACCATTTAAATACTTTACAAAATCTTATTGAAACTAATCAGCATGTAAATATGTTTTTTTTATTATTAAAATGCTACATGTGCATTTGGGGTTGGGGCCAATGACTTCAACTGTTAAAAATCAAAATCAAAATGAAAGGTGGGTGTAAATGTTCATGTATGAATCATGTGATGAAACGTGGCACGCTATAGGGTGTCGGTGGGGATTGAGTTTTGCATATGTCGCCTGTCTGTGACGCTCAACATTTACCATCTCCTTTATAGCAATTTATTTTAGGGTAAACTATAGCATTGACCACCTAATTATAGATCATTTTCATTTTGATTATTATTTTTGAATTTTTTAAATAAAGTCACCCAACTATTTAAATGCATTCAATCAGGCCACATGACGTTAACATTTAATGGGAGAGGTGAAATGATAGTTAATAAAATTAGTATAATTACACATTTGATCACTATTACTTACATATTTTATTAATTTAATCTCAATTTTAATAAATTAAAATAAATTTAATAATTGAATCATATCATGCCATGTGTCAGATAGAAAGAAAATTAAAGAAGATGAAAAATGGGGTAGTTCTGCGGTGCGACGCCTAAAAAACGGCTAATATACGGCGTGACCGGTTAAACAAGTGACCGGTTAAAATTTAGACCGGTTATGTTATATTATTTAACCGGAAATATTATAAAGTACAATAACATACTAGGTAGCGCTTATATAATGTAATAGGTAGCGCTTATATTGACCTATTTTATAAGTAAACTGGTATATTTATACCGATAGCATTGCAAATTTACCTATTACATTATAATATGTTGAAAGTGTCTATACTTTTTTATAAAAAAGATCGATACTTTTTTTAAAGTTATGTAATTTATGTTTCAATTTTTTAATATTGTTTCATGTTTTCCACCTACAATATTAATTTAATAATTTCATTTGCACAAAAAATTATTTGATTGTTTTGATATTTTATAAAATAATATTTAGAATTTAAATTTAATAATATTAACCAAAGATAATAATAAATATGTAATAAATATGTTTATTGTTTTTAATTTAATGATAATATATACCGTAACATAAAAAATAAATCATTAGATACATATAATTACTAAATTGATATCTTAAAACTCACTCAAAAGATAACCTTAAATTAATGTTTTCCACAGTGAAATAAGTATGGACACTTTTATAAAAAGGATAGATATTTTACGATATAAGCACTACCTATTACATTATATAAACGCTATCTATTACATTATATAAGCGCTACCTATTACATCATATTTTTACCTATTATATTGAAAGTGTTCATACTTTTTATAAAAAAGATCGATACTTTTTTTAAAGTTATGTAATTTATGTTTCAATTTTTTTTAATAGTGTTTCATGTTTTCCACTTTCAATATTAATTTAATAATTTCATTTGCACAAAAAATTATTTGATTGTTTTGATATTTTATAAAATAATATTTAGAATTTAAATTTAACAATATTAACCAAAGATAATAATAAATATGTAATATATATGTTTATTGTTTTTAATTTAATAATAATATATATCGTAACGTAAAAAACAAATCATTAGACGCCTATAATTACTAAATTAATATCTTAAAACTCACTCAAAAGATAACCTTAAATTAATGTTTTCCACAGTGAAAATAGTATGGACACTTTTATAAAAAAGATAGATACTTTACAATATAAGCACTACCTATTACATTATATAAACGCTACCTATTACATTATATAAGCGCTACCTATTACATCATATTTTTACCTATTATATTGAAAGTGTACATACTTTTTATAAAAAGGATCGATACTTTTTTTAAAGTTATGTAATTTATGTTTCAATTTTTTTAATAGTGTTTCATGTTTTCCACCTACAATATTAATTTAATAATTTCATTTGCACAAAAAATTATTTGATTGTTTTGATATTTTATAAAATAATATTTAGAATTTAAATTTAACAATATTAACCAAAGATAATAATAAATATGTAATATATATGTTTATTGTTTTTAATTTAATAATAATATATATCGTAACGTAAAAAACAAATCATTAGATACATATAATTACTAAATTGATATCTTAAAACTCACTCAAAAGATAACCTTAAATTAATGTTTTCCACAGTGAAAAAAGTATGGACACTTTTATAAAAAGGATAGATACTTTACAATATAAGCACTACCTATTACATTATATAAACACAACCTATTACATTATATAAGCGTTACCTATTACATCATATTTTTACCTATTATATTGAAAGTGTTCATACTTTTTATAAAAAGGATCGATACTTTTTTTAAAGTTATGTAATTTATGTTTCAATTTTTTTAATAGTGTTTCATGTTTTCCACCTACAATATTAATTTAATAATTTCATTTACACAAAAAATTATTTGATTGTTTTGATATTTTATAAAATATTATTTAGTATTTAAATTTAACAATATTAACCAAAGATAATAATAAATATGTAATATATATGTTTATTATTTTTAATTTAATAATAATATATACCGTAACGTAAAAAATAAATCATTAGACGCCTATAATTACTAAATTAATATCTTAAAACTCACTCAAAAGATGTACATACCTAAATATGTAGTTATTGTACATACCTAAATATGTAATTATTGTACATACCTAAATTTAATGATAATATATACTTGTAGTTATTGTACATACCTAAATATGTACTGCGAATTTAATGTTGTATCCACCCTTTAACTACCACCACCAATACCACATCCTATTGAAAGCAGCACGACTGAAACATGTTCAAAATGAACCTTTGCTTACATCTCCATCAACTCCTGGACCACTGAACTTGCACAACAAAATTTTTTCCATGGATAATACTGATGTAGACAATGTTAAGCCAACCGAGGAATGCCATGAAGTACGTAATGTTGATGAATCTGACAGATTGGTTGGTCAGCTCTTCTGTTCACGTGATCAAGCTTGGTACTTTTACAAGGGATTCGCACGGGAACATGGGTTTAGTGCACGTAAGGGAACAACACGGCTTGACGTGGAAGGGAATGTGAAGACACAAGAATTTTATTGTTCCAAAGAAGGGTTTCGAGTATCAAAAGTCAATACTGTTGATCGTCAACGTGCTCATATGCCAGTCACAAGAATAGGATGTAAGGCTAGAGTCGTAGTTACAGCAACAAATACAAACGATCAGTGGGTTATAAGTAACTCTGATCAGAAACATAATCATGCATTGTGCACACCTGCTATGACACCATTTATGCGTTCTAATAGAGCTGTAAGTAAGGCTGATATCGATGAGGCAACAACATTGAAAGAGGTCGGTGTTGGAACGTCACAAGTAATGAACTATTTAACGCAGCAGGCAGGGGGCTATCATAATGTTGGATTTACACATAAAGACCTCTACAATGCACTTCAAATAGGTAAAGCAAATGAAATCATCGATGGGGATGTGAATGCGCTTATTGCCTACTTTGATTATAAGAAACATGATGATCCCGGGTTTTTTATGACATACTCGGTAGACGAATCGGGGGCATTGTATAATCTTATTTGGTCGGATTCTACATCGAGATCGGATTACACATGCTTCGGTGATGTAATTGCGGTCGACACAACGTACAAAGATAATTTGTATGGTCGACCAATTATGCCTATTGTTGGTGTCAATCATCACCATAACACAATTGTGTTTGCCACTGCCATAATCGCTGACGAGACGTCTCAATCTTTAGAGTGCGTGCTACATAATTTTTTAGAAGCCATGATGAATAAATCACCTATTTCAGTTGTCACCGATGGGGATAGGGCAGAGGGCTATCAAATCTGTTATCCCTTATGCTAAGCACAGATTATGTTCTTGGCATCTTTCTCGCAATGCACAAGCTAACATTGGTGACCCAAAGTTTACAGCAGCATTCTCAAAATACATGGCTTCCTGGTGGACAACCAAGGAATTTGATATTCAATGACGTTCGGTTGTTTCAGAATTCAACGTCCAAAAGCACCCATGGATGATTGAGAAGGGAAATACACGACACTTATGGGCACAAGCATATCTAACCGGTCATTTCTTTTCCAATATTCGCTCAACACAAAGGTGCGAGTCTATGAATGCTTCACTAGCTATTGCACTGAAACACAAGAAGACATATTTAGATGTTGTTCGTGCAATTGAAGATGGAATTAGTAGAATGCGTATGAACGAGTTGAAAGCGGATTACTTAAGTTCCCATACGAAGCCCTTCCAGATCAAAAAACTGGTCGACCTTGAAAGTCATGCCGCTGCGATTTTTACCCGCGAATCTTTTCGTGTGTTCCAAGATGAACTTATACGGGAGACATTGTACCGGATTGAGGCAGAGATTAAGTCCTTATCATATGAATTTCAACATTATATTTTTTTCAAAGTACGCAGAAAAAAATAGGAAATTTGAAATTAGTTTTGATTCTCGTACGAAAACTCTAATTTGCTCCTGCAAAAAATTCGTGACCGTTGGACTTCCGTGTCGCTATCAACTTCACATTTTGAAGCACTTGGACTACACATATTTGCCCGGGACTTTGATTCAAAGTAGGTGGACTAATGATGCGAAGGCTTCTGCACCCAGTTATGTTGATTTGAATGTGTCTCCAGAAGTGATGCAAATGGCAAGGTTCGCTGCTCTACGTTCAATGTCAAGTAGGTTATGCTACATTGCATCAAAGACAGACGAGTCTTTCAAAACCGTAAGAGATGAGATGAAAAAACTAATAGAAGAATTAGAAAACTCGTTTGGTTTGAATGATTCAGTCAACCAGAGCATTGTAGTAAACAACGTTTGTGACCCTCAACGAAAACAACACAAGCGAAAAGAAGTGCCGAAGAACAAGGTCGAGAAGAAAATTAGGCGATGTGGGTACTGCAACGGTGAGGGACATAACAAACTAACATGTCCTCAAGTCAAGCTCAGTTTGAGTACAAGCACACAACCTACATCAACTGATTTTTTCGAAGACGGAATGGAATGACAACGATCTCCATATATCGTAAGTATATACATGACTCCTATTGTATGTACATATAAATATTTTGAATGAAGGAAGAAAACCCGCGTTACTTAAAATTACCGACACAATATTAAAAAGTGTCGATATAGGTTGTAGACCTATTCGCTCATAAAACCGGTATATTTATACCGGTTATATTACAAAATTATCTATTACATTATAATTCTGGGTTCCGATGTGTAAATGTCGACACTTTTTGACAAGGTATAGACACATTTTTCTTCTAATCTGGACATAAAGTACCGACACAATATTAAAAAGTGTCGATATAGGTTGTAGACCTATTCGCTCATAAAACCGGTATATTTATACCGGTTATATTACAAAATTATCTATTACATTATAATTATGGGTTCCGATGTGTAAATTTCGACACTTTTTGACAAGGTATCGACACATTTTTCTTCCAATCTGGACATAAAGTACCGACACAATATTAAAAAGTGTCGATATAGGTTGTAGACCTATTCGCTCATAAAACCGGTATATTTATACCGGTTATATTACAAAATTATCTATTACATTATAATTTTGGGTTCCGATGTGTAAATGTCGACACTTTTTGACAAGGTATCGACACATTTTTCTTCCAATATGGACATAAAGTACCGACACAATATTAAAAAGTGTCGATATAGGTTGTAGACTTATTCGCTCATAAAACCGTTATATTTACACCTGTTATATTATAAAATTATCTATTACATTATAATTCTGGGTTCCGATGTGTAAATGTCGACACTTTTTGACAAGGTATCGACACATTTTTCTTCCAATCTGGACATAAAGTACCGACACAATATTAAAAAGTGTCGATATAGGTTGTAGACCTATTCGCTCATAAAATCGGTATATTTATACCGGTTATATTACAAAATTATCTATTACATTATAATTCTAGGTTCCGATGTGTAAATGTCAACACTTTTTGACAATGTATCGACATATTTTTCTTCCAATCTGGACATAAAGTAGCCACACAATATTAAAAAAGTGTCGATATAGGTTGTAGACCTATTCGCTCATAAAATCGATATATTTATACCGGTTATATTACAAAATTATCTATTACATTATAATTCTGGCTTCCGATGTGTAAATGTCGACACTTTTTGACAAGGTATCGACACATTTTTCTTCCAATCTAGACATAAAGTACCGACACAATATTAAAAAGTGTCGATATAGGTTGTAGACCTATTCGCTCATAAAACCGGTATATTTATACCGGTTATATTACAAAATTATCTATTACATTATAATTCTAGGTTCCGATGTGTAAATGTCAACACTTTTTGACAAGGTATCGACACATTTTTCTTCCAATCTGGACATAAAGTACCGACACAATATTAAAAAGTGTTGATATATGTTATAGACCTATTCGATCATAAAACCGGTATATTTATACCGGTTATATTACAAAATTATCTATTATATTATAATTCTGGGTTCCGATGTGTAAATGTCGACACTTTTTGACAAGGTATCGACACATTTTTCTTCCATTCTGGACATAAAGTACCGATACAATATTAAAAAGTGTAAAAACTTTGTTGTGGATATCATGGAAAACAATGATATAGTAATGTGTTTCGATACATTTGCAAGCAGATGTAAAATACATTAATAACTAGTATTGATAACAATCCTCAAATGTATATGTATACAGAGAAGCAAATATGGAATAATTAATGAAAATATACACACAATATAATCACTCCAAAATATACATACACAAGAATGTTCAACTAATGTACCGGCAAACGAAATTAATCCGATGAAAAAGGGTTATTTCTAACGAAGTCCGGAACATTAGAGGCCTTCAACAAATTTTCCAAATACTCTCGTATGTTTCCACCTTTTTCTGAGGACATACATAAATAATTTCAATTATCAAACTAATGAGGTGCAATTTTACTAACAATAAACTAAATTCGCATAAGCATGAATAAATTTGTGTCATACCTAGAGCATTGTCGTTCGAATGGGAAGCAGTGTCAAAGGTATGTGGACATATGTAATTGTATTTCTATATAAACACATAAGTTGTTAAAATAATCAATGTCTGAACACCTGTTCAACTGGAAAAACATATTGCATAAATGCAACTTGCCGGATTATAAATCATTTTTCCACTGAATCATCGACGAAAAGTGTATTTAGCTCGTTAAAATCTGGACACGCGTTCCAAACATCATTGAGATCTTTACAGTAGGTAACAGTATTGTATGTTTTGCATTTTTCTTGATCCTGTTCACAAACAGTCGAACATAAATATGTAGGAATCATAGACAATGAAAAGTCAGCAAACTGTAATGACATTCATCTTACCCACACGAATAGAAAATGCTCAGAAAATAAAGGTAGTTTCTCAAGTACACGGTCGACGTTATGCCTGAGATTGTAATCAAGTTTGAATGTTAACATTCAAATGCATATTAACGATTTTGACTACAGTAATTCAATTGCTCCAAACATGTTCTAACCTCATCTTTGAAGACCAAAGGGCAACAACAAAATTGTCGACACAAAATTGCATAAATTCAAATAATCCTGTTCTGAGGACAACATCTACAACATGAAGAAAATGAGATTAAAGTTCTACGCTTATATGTTAAAATAATGGATACAAAAGAATAGAATTAAAACCTGCAGGCAGTCTTGGGATGTAGGAAAAGACACCATTGAGATCAAAAATTAAAAGTTTTCTTGAAGGCGGCGTTGCAGACACGATATACTTGTTTGGATCATCATCATCATCGTCATCATCATTGTCATCTTCATCGTCAGCTTCATCTTCATTGACCGCTTGGTTGTCCACATCTGTTAAAAGAAAATAAAATACAGTTCAGAACGTGTAAATGTTTAGAAACATAAATAATGAATTACCTAACTCGTTTGATGTCGTTGACGTAATTCGTCACGCAATATGGAGACTTCATGTTGCAATGATGAAATATCGGATCGCATTCCACTCACAAGGGAATCAATATGCTCCCGAAAATTGACCATGTATTCCATCACGGTCTTAATTGTGACATCCTCTGCAACTGGAGCTTCTTCCATCATTGCGTCTCCACTTGGTTGCTCTTCTTCATGGCCAACGGGGTCCATTTCCTCCTTCTCTTGATCTAATCCGACCTCCTTGACACGCTTTCAACCGAGTTTTTCAACAAAATCATATCCTGCTTTTTTAATAAATACCATGTCAATCTTGCGGGTTAATCGAACAGGGGCGTCATGCGAAAAATCAACTTCCTTCTTCTTCAACAGATGAGTGATGACACATCCATATGGTAGTGTAGTTGAAATTGTTGCTCCCTTTGTGACCATATATACAATTGTATTAAATATGAGTTTTGCAATGTTTGGAGCCGTTTTGGATTTGTATTTATACTTTGTTATCCACCAATAATCGCTGTCTTGAAGCGTTGAATGTTTTCCCCCACTAGGCCGGATATACCATGTGAGCATTTTGTGAAACACTCTCGACTCTACATCGAGGTGAATTGGGCTATTTCTAGTAACCCGTTTAATTGTAGACCAATCTACACCATTTTCATCTGAATCCCCTTTATTCGCTACACCTAAACCCTCCGCAATAGTTTCCGGAGATATATATATATCCTTCCCCATGACATGTGCATTAATTCCTATTATATTAGTCTTATTAGGCTCGTGCTGTAAGGAATCATTGTTGTAGAAGACTCTAACTAGGTTGGGATAATATCTTGGTTCTACACCAAGGAATTCAAGCCAACCCCAAGATGTAAATGTGGATTTAAAACTAAATACATATTTATCATCAAACAAGAAACCCAGGTCAATGACACGTTCGGGACAAATCTTCCTTACTTTAAAACTCGTCTGCCATCTTTGTTTCTCCATATCGGATCTAAAGTTCAGATTTTCGAAGGACATGATTTCCTCAGAAGAATCGTTTATTTCAGAAGGAGGTTGTGGTTGAGAAGAACTGGGTTGAGAAGAGCTTTGAGAAAGACCGCGCTTCTGACGCTGACGTTTTGGAGCCATTTTGGTTGGATGCTATTACAATGGAACACAAACACATTCATGAAAAAAACTCCAATATAGAAATCAATCAAACCCATAAAATATCGATAAATTTACCTTAATATCTGATCGTCACTGTTATGATAACGCTAGTATTCTTCGGAGAGGAAGAGTTATCTTCTGCCTGCTTGCCTTTATGTTTAGGGTTTTTCGATTTAGAGTACTATATATAATGAACGGTGGAAAAACACTTGATATTTAAATTAGTATCTACAAAACATTAAACAGTGTCGATACATATTATATACCAATTCTCTCATAAAACCGGTATACTTGTACCGGTTAGATTGAAAAATTACCTATTACATTATACTTATGGGTTTCGATGTTTATGGGATCGACACTTTTTATATATGGATCGACACTTTATTGTTGCACCCTGTTTGCCATTCATTCTGGACCAAAAATATCGACACAAACTAAAAAAAGTGTCGACACATTATTTAGACCTATTCTCTCATAAAACCGGTATACTTGTACCGGTTAGATTGAAAAATTACCTATTACATTATAGTTATGGGTTTCGATGTTTATGGGATCAACACTTTTTATATATGGATCGACACTTTATTGTTGCACCCTGTTTGCCATTCATTCTGTACCAAAAATATCGACACAAACTACAAAAGTGTCGACACATTATTTAGACCTATTCTCTCATAAAACCGGTATACTTGTACCGGTTAGATTGAAAAATTACATATTACATTATACTTTTGGGTTTCGATGTTTATGGATCGACACTTTTTATATATGGATCGACACTTTATGGTTGCACCCTGTTTGCCATTCATTCTGGACCAAAAATATCGACACAAACTACAAAAGTGTCGACACATTATTTAGACCTATTCTCTCATAAAACCGGTATACTTGTACCGGTTAGATTGAAAAATTACATATTACATTATACTTTTAGGTTTCGATGTTTGTGGGATCGATAATTTTTATATATGGATCGACACTTTATTGTTGCACCCTGTTTGCCATTCATTCTGGACCAAAAATATCGACACAAACTACAAAAGTGTCGATACATTATTTAGACATATTCTCTCATAAAACCGGTATACTTGTACCGATTAGATTGAAAAATTACCTATTACATTATACTTTTGGGTTTCGATGTTTATGGGATCGACACTTTTTATATATGGATCGACACTTTATGGTTGCACCCTGTTTGCCATATTGTAAATTTGCCTTTTACTTTAAAGTATCAACATGACCCTTAATGTGTATAAGAAATATGTACAACAACATACTGCTAACTTTTCTCATCTCATTCATAATTATATTCACATACAAAATTATAAATCTTATACAAAATTAACCCTACATTTACATCATTGCATCCTTTTGTTATTCTTATGTATCATGGCAGCTTTTGTTATCTCCTGTCTTCGTTGATTTTGATTGTGGCTTACGAGATCGTTTCATATTCGCGATCGATCCCACTCTCCAACAACCTATATTCAAATTGTCAGAACGTTAAGTATTGTAAACTACAAAATTCAATCTATGACTTTTAACAATTTTACCACAAACGAATTTTTCTTTCCACTTACAAAATCACCAGTTGCCCCTGTAGAACCGATCGATTCCATCCACATCATCACATACATGCCGCAATCATGTCTGTTACAAAATTTGAAAACCACACATGTCAATTATGATGAATACTGCATAAATTAAGCTTTCTATTTGTGATAACATCTCATACCCATTCAATTGCTTATTCTTCTTATGCTCCATAAATTTGAAATTTTTCAAGGGATACTTTCCTATAGATCCACAGGATTCAACCCAAATGCGTTTCTTATTATAAAAATCTAATATTTTAATCTGCATTAAAATAGAAGAAGTTATGATCCAAAAAAATTATGCATTATAATTTACATAATGTCCTTTCATACATACATCAATACCGGTTTTGTCATAGTTTTACCTGTTATATCGTTTTGGATCGACACATTTTTAATTTGGATCGACACGAACTGACAAGTTAAGTTTAACGGTTGCATAATTTTTTAATATTTCTTCATGACTTAGACCTACTACATTATTATTAGTCAACATTTCCGGTAGCGCTAAACCGAATTTGTTAAATATCTTTTAATATATCTAATAACGCCGTATATTAACTGTATATTAACCCATCTTTCCTGAGACAATCCCTGAAAAAGGAGAGCGCAAGAGGATCAAACTTAGTTCCTGAGGAGCTTCAGCAGCTATTTAACCTTTGAATCAAGCAAGCCTTTTGGTTTTTAATGTACTACATATCCTATATATATTGAATACTAGTCTAAACTTAAATTTTTTATTTTATTTTATATATCTTATCTTAAATTCACATATTAAATTAAATTAACATATTAACATTAAAAATATATATTTTATTCTTATTTTAACTTAAAATTATTTTTATTGTTTTTTAACTTAAAGAATATATTTTAGTCATTTATTAAATTTAAAAATAATTTATTCTTATCTTAAGTTAAATATTTATATTTTATTCTTATAATATTTTAAAATTAAGATAAAAATAAAATATATTTTTAAATTAAAAATAATAAAATATACATTTTAAATAAAAAATATGTTTATGTTAAAATAAGGATAAATTATATTTAATAATTTAAGGTAAGACTATAATATATTTAATAATTTAAGTTAATAATATAATATATGTAATAAGTAAAAATAAAAATAAGATATATTTTTAAAAGTTAAGATAAAATAAAATATATTTTTAACTTATGATAAAATTAAAATATATTTTTAAGTTAAAATAAAATATATTTTTATATTAAGACAATAATAAAATAGATTTAATAATTTAAAATAAAAAAATATTCTTAATATTAATAAAAATTAGTTGACCCTAATCTCATATGTAATGAGTGAGGGGGAGGTAAGGTAGTAGGCTGTCCTCAACGCCAGGTTGAGAGCAGCTTTCGTGGAAGACATCCTGCAGTCAGAATTATGAATTTGCCTATCGTAAAATTTGATCCCACAATCACAAGATTAAAAACCTTACGCTCTACCAACTGAATAAATTTAAGTTAAAATATATAGCACTATATAAAATATTAAGAATTTACGTTTACATCAATATACAAAATATATATCATATGTTGTCTATTCCAAACCAAATAATTCGCTTGGTACGATGGTGGGAAGGCTGCCCTCTCAACCTTAAGTCCTAATGTCAATTCAACTCTCTCCCATCTTAACAACTTTAATTTTCTTTCTACAAGAGAGAGAGAGAGAGGATGTCTCTTATCAAATGATGACATGTGTCATAATACTTGATATTGATGATAAATGATATAATTTAATTTAAAAGTTAAATTTATTTTAATTTATTAAAATTAAGATATGACTAAATTGATAGAATTTTAAGTAACAATGATCAAATGTATAATTATATCAATTGTATCAATTGTCATGTTAATACTTTCGTTAAATGTTAATGACAAGTGATCTGATACAATATATTTAAATAGTTAGATGTCTTATTGACAAAAAATAAAAAATGATGATTAAAAAAGAATAAGCTATAGTTAGGTGTCATTGATATAGTTTACCATTTATTTTATTCTCAGTTTAAACTCTAAACCCCAAAAACTATGCCTATCTTGGGATGGTCATGTGACTCGAACTCGACGGATTCTAATCAGATCAATTGGGTCGGGGTTTTTTTTAAAAAAATTGGGTTCAGATCGGGTTTTTTAACGGTGGTGTTCGAGTTAGGTCGGATTCGAGTTTAGGATGTAAAATACTCGGTCTGACCCGACCTAGAAAAATAATAATTTTACCTTATATATTTAAAAATAATTACAATAATACTCATTTATATATTATTTTTTAATTAAATCATTATTTGTATTAAATAAAAATAATAATTTTTATTATTTCAAGTTAAATCGATTCGGGTTCCGATTTTATATAAAAAAATCATTTCTCGTTCAAATAAGGTGGAGGGTATATATTTTTTGTGTCGGGTAAAAAATATAAATTTTTTTGATCTTATCGGGTTATCTCAAACCCGACCCATGCCTTTCCCTATGCCTACCTCCCTCCTTGGAAATAATTTCTTCTTTGTTAAGTCTGTACAGCAGGATCCGTATTTTTATATTTATTATTAACAATATTTTATAATTTAATTTTTAAATATTATTTTGATTAATAGAGAATAAGATTTAATTTTATTTTAATTTTTAGTTTGAATTAATTTAAATTATTTATTTAAATTTTAAATAATCAAAAAATAAATATAACTTACATCACTTTTTTAACTAATAATTTAATTGTTTTGTGATTTATCTCTAATTTTATAAAAAAAAAATCTCTTCATCTTACAACTTTATTCAGTATCATTATCTAAATGTAATTCTTTATATTTTCTTTATTTTCATTAATCTCTTGGATCTATTATACTTTTTTTTCCTCAAAATTTATTCTTTTGAAAAATATTATAATTTTATATAATATCTAATTTATTAGATAATATTATAAATCTTATATATATATATATGAAAAATATGATATATATTATAAATAATTAAAAAACTATTTAATTTAGAATCAATTAATATCATAATATTATAAATAATTATAGTTAAAACTTACAAAAATTAATAAAATATATTGAATTTTATTTAAATTTATTCTAAAAAAATCAACTAAAAATTATAAATAAAATTTAAATGATGAATTAATACACAATAATTCAGTTACTTCAATTTTTTTCTCTGACTCGATGAAATAAATACTCGCCCATAATCTTGATACTGCTAAAAACAGAGAAAATCTTATTGGGAATACCAATCACCTAGTTAATTTCCTGCCCTTCTCACATAGTTATTTTGTTATTAAATTAATGTGATTATAAGTAGTATTTTTTTTTAAATATTTTTAATTATTTGATAATAAATATTCAATCATTCTATTGCAATCCTCGAATTTATAAATTTAAAAGACAATAATAATTTATTTAATCATTAAAGTACGTTGGTTAGTGTCCCGCATGATTAATTTTTTATATAAAAATACTGTTTAATAGCATGTTATATATGAATAGTAACAATCATTTTAGTTTATATGTTAAAAGTAATAAATGAATAGCTTATTTGACTGGCATCAGTTTGACAGGGGAGCAGAATTAGATCACAGTCACATCCACGTGGTGCTAATCAATATGTTCACGATATCCTAGGCCAATAATTTGAATTTTATACTTGATCAGTTATTCCCTCAAAAACCATATATACTTGATCAGTTATTTTCTTTCAAGATACATTCATGAAAACAAAAAATACAAGTATATAAAAAAACGTCAAAATTGTAAATAAATATTAAAATGATACTTTGTTTTTATTAATTATGTAATGCGTTTACATATAATCATTTGATTTACCTTGTTTGTAAGGAAAAAGATTTGGTATTGGGGACAGATAAAAGGTGGAAAAATTAGTCTTAGAGTCCTCTCCAGGTCGCAAGGAACACTACGGGTATTATTTTATTTTCCCATGCATTATCAACCATTTTTGCCGGTTTTTGTTCTTTAGTTTTTTTTTTTTTTTGGCTTTTGGAATAAAGTGGGAGAAAATGAAGAAGGAATTTTAGCAATGGGTAAACAATTTTCATGATTGGATCAAATCAATCACGAAAGTCACCTCCTTTACTGTGGAAATTGTAGTTTAACAATGATTGCACCTAAAATCCATTGCTTTTTTTAATATATTTATATTTACTAAATTCACATTATTTATCAATTAATTATAAATTAAAAGATATGAAGGCAAAAATCCAAGGTCAAATTATTTTATTTATATTTATCGTTTTCTTTTACAATTTAATTATAAAAACGAGTTTTAGCCATCATGTATCTGACGAAACGACACCGTTGCTTGCTTTCAAGCAAAATATAGACATGGTCACAGATTCATTGTCCAATCAACTAGGTGAAAAATTGCAAAGTAGATACCCATAAAATATAAATTAAATACGATTTTGGTATAATGAAACTTTTAGACCCTCAAACTTTTAAAAATAGATATTTTAATCCTTAAACCTTTTTCTGCCAATTTTGACATACAATTTTTTTATTTAATCAACTAACAAAAATGTAACAGAATTTTTTTATTATTCTTATGTATTTTTTTACAATGTTAATATTTTTATAATTTTTATATCTTACATTTTGAAAAAATTAATTATGTTTTCATATGTTTTGGAAATATATTTATAATTTTTAAATATTTGCTGTTTTTAAATTTCACTTAAAAGATCAAATAACTAACATTACCACTAATAAAAAATACAAAATATTCAGCACTACCTTAACAAATTTATTACTTTTTTTCATTCGGTTAATTTAATATTCTAAGGTTATTTTCTTTTAATATAAAGGCCAGAAATGTTTTAAAACCTACAATATTTTTACTCCTTTATTTATTGCCTCATATCTACTAGACAGATTAAACCGTACCATTTTTTCATTTATTACAAAATTTATGTATCAAATTTATAACATAAATTATGGATCTAGCGTGTATAAAAACGGATCCAAAGTTATTTAATTACTGGGATTATAAATTATAAATTACTAGACTAATAAATTATATATAGAAAATGAAAATTAATTCACAATTAGGAAATAATGACAAAATAACAAAAGGAAGAGAAAAGGTTGATCATTCAAACGAAATTATATTCTTTATTGGGCTAGTAAATCAATCCCTATAATCTAAAACTATTTATACATTAAAAAAACAAAAAAGAAGAATATATATATATATATATATATATATATATTCAAAGGGCTATTTAATATATTATATTTTCTAACAATCCCTATAAACGTAAGAATTTGTTTCCGATAAGCATATTAGCTGCATAATTATGGGATGAAGATCATGGTTACTATTACCGCGTTGTATTATTGAATAATCTGCTGCAGCTGAGTTGGACCTGGAACCCGTTAGTGAACTCGCTTCCTGAATTGACTCGCTTGATGTGATCACGTCAACATTCTTCAGTACATGCCCATTGCCGACGAGTTGACTCAAGATCTCTGACTCGGATATCGAATTCTTCTTCTTATGCTGCATGGTAGCTCTAACAATCTCCGTCAACATTGCATTGGCTAACCTCCGAATCCCTCTAGCTCCACCCATCAAAATCGCCGAGTTAATTTGAGAATGAGACTGGGTTTTATCCGAGTTCCTCTTGCCATGCTTGCCGGAGCTGCTTTCCTTTGTTAATAAATAAACTGACTCGGGACTCCGATTCCTGACACGGCCGAGTGGGTCACTCAGTATCATCAAGCTTTTAACATCCAATAACATTATATGCTTAAAATTCCGCCTGATTCTTCCTAATAGCATCGGATAACAAGCCCATCTTCTGAAACTCATCGAAACGTGATCTAAAAACCCAGCCAGCGAGTTCTCTGGATCCAGCTCGTTCACATCGAATCCCACAACCGAGCCGTAAGTCAACCGAGTTGACTCACCTTCAGCTTCAGTTGAATTACTACAAGAATTCCCTCCGGGGCCCTTCTTTCCCCAAATAGTCTCCCCAACCTCTTTCTTCCCAGATTTCCAAAACTGGGTCGAGTCAAAACCGAACACCGAGTCACTGTGCCCTTTATTATTAGACTCTTTGTAGTGTTGAATGAGTTTCAAGAACGACTCGTTCTCTTCATGAATAACGTTGCTGAATCTGGAAGATAAGGGAGAAGAAGACGAATCAAAAAGAAAAACAATGTCGGCTTTCGAAGTGATACCGGACCTATGCAAGACTCTTAGGAAAAGCCTGAGCTCTTCTTCAGTCAAACCTTCAACAACATGGCCGACAATAAGATCGTTCATGGCTTTCGTCCCACGTCTATACAAAATTCCCATCCTCTGCAGAGCGAAAGAAGAGGGAGAAACACTGGGTTTCTGTTTGGCATTCGGTGGTTTAAAGTCCCAAATAGGGAAGAACCCTTTAAAAGGAGGAGAAGGAAGAGGAAATTGAGTCTTCTGGGACAATATTCGATGAGGGTTTTTGATGGTGGGGGAGGGTTCAAAAGTAGAGAGAGTGAAGAGAAGAAGAGTAATGAAAACCAAGAGAAGGCAAATCGAAATGGTAGATTTAGCTTTGGAGGAAAGGAGAGTGGAACTGGTTGTTCTTCTCATGAATCTTGTTGGTGTAGTATTAGTGGTATTGATTTGGTCATTAATGGCTGTGGAATCGGTGGTGATTTTGGTTTGGTCTCCTCCGCCATGGAAGAACACCAAGAGTAAACCCATGACCTTGCTTTCTTTGTTGCCGTTGCTAGTATTAGCGTCTGCTTTAACTGATGCGAAACCCATTTTCTCTTTCTCTCTATCCATCTATTTCCATTTTCACATCTTCTCATGGCCTAAGCTTTCGGCTTCAAGTGGGGTGGGACTGCTGTTTTCACAAGGACATATAGGAGGGCCGAAGGCAAAGACCTGCGTGGCTCAGGCCATTCGCTCTTTGGATGATCACTTTACAACTTATAAGCTCAATTTAATTTTTTAGTTATTTGATTATTATTTTTATATATATTTATATTAAATATGATAAATTCTCATCTATGCATTTGATTATAATAAAAATTAAATTAAAGTTTTTTTCATTAATATGAAAAATTATAAAATAATATATATTCAAATATAACTCTCAATCATATAACATAAAATGCTCACACCCTTAATATTTTTGTGCTCGAACATGAGACCTTAAGGAACAACAATAATTCTTTTACCATCGAAGTCCTCTTAATTTGTGCTAAAAATTAAAGTTAATCACATTGTACATCCCTAAATTATAATATTTATTCTAAATTAGTTTTTAAATTTTTAAATATTTTGATTTCATCTCTAAACTATGAGTTTTATTCTAAATTAGTCTTAAACTTTTGAACATTCTAAGTTTATATCGAAATTATAATTCTTATTTCATATTGATTCTCAAACTTTTGAATGATCCAATTTCATCTCCAAACTTTTGAATGATTTTGGGGGACATTATCAAGTGTTTAAAAGTTTGGGAATTAATTTAGAATGAGAATAAGAATTTGGAATGTTAAAAATTTTTGAATGATTTTTAAGTTGAATTTGACATATCTACAACTGATTAAGATGACGTTTATTTGTTATAATATTGATCTTTCTTGCTTTGGACCTTTGGGTTGAATTTAAATACGTAATTTACGTTCATAGATAGTTTTTTTAAGATGTCTCACTTTGATTTATATTTTTCGATGATATTTCAATAATTTAATATTTTGTTGTGGTTTATTTGTCGGTATAGTCAGATCTGTTTGTTTGTATCCATTTGTTTGTTTGATTTTTTCATTTTTTTTCTTGTATGATCCTTGTGCAATCTCGAGTGTCTACTTTATTATGTCAATAATTTTAGGAGAAGATTTTAATTATATATATAATTATGGTCATAAACTTTCATTATAATTTTAGATATATATATATATATATATATATATATATATATATATATATATTGAATTAATTGTTTCTATTGTCAACAAAAAAAAATTAAATATTTCATTAATATAATAACAATTTATTTATTTTTAATTTATTTATCAAAATAATTTAAAAATACATCAAATATGAATTTATTTTTTAAAGAAAATTGTTACCATTTTCGTAATTACAGGTGAATTGCACTTACAAAACACGTGCTTTAACAAGAGCATGCTATCTCTCAAAGAATAATATGTTTTTACTATTTTTCGATTCACTTGTCTTTTCGTTGTCGCCTATGACATTTAGTAAGATTTGATTTCTTTAATATCAATACATTTAGAAAAATTTTACAACACCGCTAAACACTACTAATAATTAATATCATTCATTTAATTTATAAAAATTAAAATTTTAAAAAATTTATTTTTTAATTATAAATTAATTAAAAAATTAAAGATAAATTAGTTAAAATAAAATATCAATTATATTGTTTTCCAAATTTTTTGGGTAAACTATAATAGTGATAATCTAACTATTGTACCTTTTCATTTTGATCACCATTTTTGAAATTTTATCAATAAGGTCACTAAACTATTTAAATGCATTCAATCAAGCCACTTGCCGTTAACAATTAATAGGAGTACTGATGTGACAGTTAATAAAATTTGTATAATTACACATTTAGTTCTTATTACTTACACAATCTATCAAATTAGTCATATTTTTTAAATTAATTAAAAAACGAATGTAGTCTTTAACATCAATTGTTCAAGGTCATAGCCTCTAATAGTTGGTCTTGAAACAATAGAGATATAGAGCAAATACTTGATGTATTTTATGTTGGATATTGACATTGAAGTTTATAAGCATATTATTAAGTTAATGTAGGTGTTTGAAAACTGTGTTTGTTCATATATCTTGTTTAATTATAAAAATTTTATAGGAATGTCTATTGTAAATAAAAAAAACACTCACACACAAACATTTTTAAATTTGTAAATATTTTGGACTTTTAAAATCATGTTATCAGTTCCATGCTCAAATATATGAACAAAAATAAGTTCTATTAAAAAAAACTCGGGATAACATGACATATACCTAGTATGAATGGAAAGCTCACAGGAATATTAGCATATTACTAGTATTTCGAGAGGAACAGAGAATAAGATATGGGGGAAATACACATACTTATATGAGTATTAAATTAAATTATAATTCTAACATCATAATATTTGGTCATAAATACATACAAGCAAGATGTCTCAAACCTTATTTTTCCTTTACCACATATCATTCGAGGCCAATTTGATAGGTTGTGTAAGTAATAATGATTAAATGTGTAATTATAATTTTTTATTAATTGTCTCGTCAACACTTTCGTTAATTGTTAACGACAAGTGACTTGACTGAATGTATTTAAATAGTTTAATGACCTGATTGCCAAAATTTCAAAAATTATGGTCAAAATGAAAATGGGTTAGGTGGCCACTATTATAGTTAATCAAAAAAATTATAGAAAATAATATAATTAATATTTTATTTTAATTAAATTATCTTTAAAATTTTAACTAATTTATAAATATATGTTGAGTCTTTTAGGATTTTAAATTTTTATAAATTAAATTAATAATACTCATCGTTAGTAGTGTAATTTAAATAATTAATAATTAATTTCACTAATTTTAATCACATTATGAAAGTTGAAACCAAGAAAAAAAACTGTTTTATAAATATTAAATCAATGGGTCGAACCGTTTATGTAATTTTGCATATTATTTTTATAAAACAATAACCTCTACTTTATCTTTATATATTTTTAAAACAATTGTTATAAAGGGTGATTTTCCCGATATATCACCGTCCATCGGTTTTTTTACCGATCAGACATCGTTCAGACAATATTTTTCGATCTAATACCTTTTGCAGAAAGGCGCGTCCCTTGCAGAGCGCTTTAAGTTGATTTGGTGTCACGTAGGGTAAGGCGCGCCCCTTGAAGCGCGCCTTATGCTGACATAGTATACACGTGTGTAAAGCTCGACCCCGGGCCTTAGACCACCTAGGAGTATTACGCAGGGCAGGGGGTCGCGCCTTACCTTTAACACAATTATATTATGCGTGGAATAGGGACCGCGTCTTAGCTTTATCTAATATAATTATGTAAGGCGCGGTGCATGTACCGCGTCTTGTAGCTTTTCCTGGCTATAAATACCCTTTCCCCGGTGTAACTCCTCACATCTCCTCCTCACATCTCCTCTCTATTAGAAAAAAAATTAATACAACAATCTGACAATCTTTTCATATTTGATTCAGAAGTTCGTGCGATTTTTCGTTATAAGGTAATTTTGTAATAATTTTTTTTATTATACTTATTGTTTATTATGATTATTTGAAAAAAATATTATACTAACTATTGTCAAGTAATTTCTGTGTTTGTAAAATTAGAAAGCTAGAATATACGTCGAAACAATTTTGCGGTACAAGTAATAATATAAAATTATATTATTTAAATTATTTATGTTTATGTGTAAAAATTTTATTGTGTTATATTTTCGTTCATATATTATTTATTTAGTCAGCATTGTTTTAGTTGTTTTTTTACAGATATAATATTACCGCACTTTTAAACTCAAAGAATGACGCGACTTTCAGCTATTGTTTATTATGATGGTGAAATTCGAGAAGATGAAACCGGCGTTGTTTTCATATCAAATGAGCGTGTTAAAATATCATTGAAGAGAAACATAACTCTTGAGGAGCTGATAACGAAGATTTCGAGGAAGATTCATGTTGGAAGTAGTAGAAGAATGTCGTCGTTGCAGTATAGATTTCCAACACCATTGTTGCCATTAACTTATACATCGTTCGAACTTTTGAACAATGATGATGTTGAAATGATGGTTGAAGCTCAAAGTAATTATTTAGACGCTGATATTGAGATGCATTCAAATTTTATTTAAGTGCTTGTTGTTCGGGGTCAATCATTAAGCTCCCACTATAGGCTGGCTGAACAAGTTGATCAAGTTGACAGCCCGACGATAATAATGTGTAATGATTTTAATGCCATAATGGGAAGACATTCATCCGTAACTTCTTACGATATGTACCGAGGTGGGTCGACGAACAATCCGTATGGCAACATCGCGTCCAGTTCAAGGTGAAGGCATTCATATGTAAATCCCTTTGACCTTAATATAGAGATGCAATCGACGCAACAATCTGTGCAGTTTTCATTTGACACGATGGCTTCAAGCTCCAGGGGGAGGCATTCGACTGCGAGCTTTTTCAATCTGAATGTCGATATGCCTTCCAGTTCAAGGGGAAGGCGTGCAAGTAGTAGGTTCTTCGACCTAAATGTGGAGAGCATGGAGGAACCATCATCTCCACCAGAAGAACCGCTTCGTGAGCCTGGTGCGGATGGTGCTGAGACTGGACTATTTATTCACCCATAATCACCGCAATTCAACTTCGATGATGATGATGATGTGGATGAAGTTCCAGCAAATGTGGCACAAACTGACCCTCCAACACACATGTATGAAGCTGATTATGGTGCAATGTATGGGCCAAAATTTGCGGATATGTCTCATCTCGGTGACTATATATATTACTCATTAATAAATAATGGTGAGTTATATTTAGTCATGGAGTTTTCAAGCAAAGAAGAAGCGATTGTGGCTATAAAAAATTACAATATCTGTAATTCTGTTCAATCGAGAGTCGAACGCTCCACGATAGAAAAATATGTATGCTACTGTGCCCGACGCGAAAACGGATGCAATTGGATGGTACGCGTATCGAAGAGGAAGAGGGAAAACAACAGATGAGAACTAACAATATACAACGGTCCTCACACATATTGTGCTGGAGGGGACAACTAAGATCATCCCAACTTGGACTCTGAAGTGATATACCAAGCCATCATGCCCATGGTAAAAGCAAGCTCTCATATAGCTGTTGCTGTGTTGATTTCAACTATACAATCGCAGTATGAGTACAATGTCTCTTATAAAAAAGCTTGGTTGGAAAAACAAAATGTCATTGTCAAACTTCATGGCGAATGGGATGCATCTTACAACGAACTTCCAGGCTGGATTAGGCTGGTGCGGAGGTTGAATCCTAGGACAATTGTGGACTTCGAAACCTCCTATGCATACCATAATGATCGAGTTCTCCGCGATCGATGCCAATTCTACCAGGTTTTTTGGACTTACCTATAGTGCGTTAATGCTGTCAAATACTACAAGCCTGTGGTCCAGATCGACGAGACTTTCTTGTATGGAAAATACAAGCAAGTTTTATTATTGGCAGTTGTCCAAGATGTCAATCGCAACATTCTTCCAGTTGCTAAGATACATATTCTTGAGCTTTTTTCCTCCGAAATTTATGTACACATGTTATCAAGAGGGAAAAAATCTGTGTCATTTCAGATCGCGGAGCTGGGATCAAAGCAGCAATGGAGTCTTTGGGTCCAATGTGGAAACCACCCTTTGTCCAACATAGGTATTGTCTCCAACACATTGTTGCGAACTACCATGGAAGATACAAGAAGAATTATGAGCATCAATTACTTGTGTGCATGGGTAAGTGAAACTGATGTAGTTTGTTTTCTTTCGATCCTTTTTATCAGGTTAGTAAGTTATACATTTTTTGATCAGGTTACGAACTACTTCCTCGAATCTTTGAATCAACGCTTCAAGATTTACAGGCGAAGAACGAGGAATGATACGATTACATCAACCTCATCGATAAAGAAATGTGGACGAACACATATGATGGTGGATATCGATATAGACACATGACGACCAACATGGCAGAGGCAATTAATTCAACCTTAAAGGGTGCACGTCACTTACCTATAGCGGCTTTGGTAAAGACTATATATTTTCGTTTGGGGGCGTTTTTTGCGAAGGTCGAGGGACAAGCTCAAATCTGGATGCAAGGCGGTCATGTGTATCACCCTAGATTAGTTGCAGAGCTACAGAAAAAAATTGTTGCATCAAATGGGATGTCTGTAACAAGTTTCTCTAGAAGGCATGAAATGTTTCGTGTCACAGAGTTTCCACGACCTCTTCAAAGGATTGAAGCAGTGTCGTTAAGAGTAAATCTAAGGGATAGAACGTGTGACTGCGGGTATTTTTAAGCTATGAAATATCCATGCTCTCATATGATAGCAACATGTTCGCATACACATCAAGACTATAACTAATTTGTGGATCACATATACCTACTATCTGAAGTTTTTAAGGTATACGAATTTGAGTTCCCCCCATAGGTAATGACAAAGACCGTGACGAGGTTTAAAATTGGCTTCCGATTGTACCAAATTCGAGTTTATTGAGGGAGCGTGGTCGTCCAAAATCCAATCGAATTCATTGCGATATGGATATTCGAGAAAGATCTAGACAAGACAGAAGATGTGGGCATTGTAGAAACCCAGGACACACTAGAAAAACATGTCCACTTCTGTTGTCATCAAGTAACAATTGATGATGAAATGATGTAGTTGTTTATCAATTAATAATTTTTGTACTTTAATTTGCATTTACTTCAAGTTAATGTTATTTGATAACCGCTGATGAAGATTAAAAAAAACGATACAATTATACGAGATTGGACGTTGTCGTTATATTAACAAATAACTGATATTAACGATACAATAAGTATTAAATGATAAATGATAACCAAATTACAATAACTAATATTAAATGGTAATAAACAAAATTAAGCAAAATAAATTAACAAAAAGTCCAACAAATTTATTGTTGAGTTAATCGATCTATGAATATGGCCAAGATGGGGTGAATTGGCAAATAAAAATTCCGGTGGATACTTATGCAGAAAATTGAAAGTAATTGCGCAGGGATTTAGAGTGGTTCGACTTTCTCAACCAAAGTCTACATCCACTACCTTAGCTATCCATACTAAGGATTTTCCACAAATTCACTAATTTGTCTTTCTTTTGAGGACAAAGAGTAACCTTACAAATCCCTCAAGAATTATACCCAAATTCTTGAGAACACTCTCTCCCAAAGAGAACAATACAAATTTTGCAAACTTACAAGAAAATCCTCAAAAGGAAAGATGTTTGCATAATTCTAGAACAAAGAAAGAATACTCAAGAATAATACAATTGAGAACAATAAGTGTTTTTGAAAGCAAAAATAAATATTGAATGAAATAGGCTTGAAATTGCTCAAACTTGAGGTTTGATGCTTTCTCTTTGTTTCTCTCTTGATTCTTGTTGTTGATCAATGGATTCTAAGCTTGTTTAAATACATCTTCAATTGATTCTGAACGTTGGGGATGATTAGTGGAGTTATTGGAGCCGTTTAAGTGTGAAAACAATTAATAAAATAGCTTGGAACGTGGGGGGAATCGATACCCCCTCATGGGGAATCGGTTTCCTAAGTGTAAAATTCAAATATCTCGACCGTTGATCAGGGGGAATCGGTACCCCCTTGAGGGGGAATCAGTTCCCTCCGAGCATTCTGTTTTTTTCTTCTCGGAGCCAAACCATTCAGGGGGAATCGGTTCCCTTTGGACATACTAGAATTTTTTGCTTTGAAATTGTTCGAAATACTTTGTAAAATTATTTTGAAATTATTTTAAGATTAAAACTTAATTTTACACTTGAGTAAGGATTAAAAATGACATTTGAAAGATTTGGAGTAATATTTTGATATTCGAATAATTATATCGAATATACTTAGAAAATCTTTTGGAAAATCTTAAAATTCATTTATCTTAATTTGTTATATCGAAATATCAAAATGTATTCAACAATCTCCCCATTTTTGATATAACAAAACATTTTGGTAATTTTAAGATTTTGAAATCAAGTTTGAAATTACTCCCTCTTACTCTAACACTACTCCTCTTTAAAACGCTTTTAACATTTCTCCCCATTTTTGTTAAATCAAAAAGACTCGTAAACGATTTTAAACAAGGTTTTGAAATCATTTAGCCAATTGATTATATATATATATATATAGCTTAAGCTGGTAAGATCACAATCAAGATAAACGTTAGCCATTAGTTTTATAATCAATATTCATAAACAATGTAATATGGCAAAATTGGTCATAAATCTAACATGATGTAAATGATACAATAATGAATAAATTTAACCACACCAAATATATAGAAATATAAGTTCAAACTATCCATAAATCCAAACAAATTCAAAGTCAAACAATCCATAAATTCAAACATTCCAAAATATCCAAAATGTTAAAACAATAAGTTTGAAGTTTTGATCCAATAAAGCTAAGCAAGAACAGGGCCTAATCGTCCATCGGTGCATCAGGAGGAGATAAATGTGACCAAATATTGGTCACATCACGTGAAAGTGCATCGACCCTTTTGTCCAACGAATCAAAAAGACGATTCATCGTTTCGGTGGTAGCAGTCAGATTGGAATCGATAGATGCAAGCCTCAAATCAATGTTCTCCATAAAAGATCGGAAGTATGGAGGCATTTGATACTCTGGACGAGGTTGTTCCTCTGGAGGTGCTTGTTCCTCGTACTACTCCGGCTCATTGTCGAAGTCGTCTTCTTCCGGAGGTTGCTCACCGGTACGAACCCAAAGACCAGTTTCTTCATTGATCTTCCATCCCGATTTAGTTAAAGAGAATAGATTGATTTGATTTTAAGGGGAAATGAAGCATCAAGACCAACTCTAAGCCCAGCCTTCTTAAACAGATTACTAAGAATACAACCGTAAACTAAAGAAGAAAATAATTTCTTATTGGGAACAAGATTTACGGTTTCAACAAGTTTAGCAAAAATAATCTGTGGAAGGTTAATTTTGAGATTATTTTGGACACAATGAAGCCAAAATAGATCTAAGGCTCGAAGAGTAGAGTAACGACCTCCGGATGGTCGAAACCACCAAGAGATCATTAGGTGAAGAAAACGGTCATGAAGGTCTAGAACACTTGCACTATCCCTTCGCTTATACTGAGATCCTACCGTAAGTTTTTCATTGTCTAACCCTTCATTATCTAATCCTAATGCTTTGGTAATGGATTCCGAGTCAAGATGAAAGAATCATCCTAGAAGATAGGATCGGATCCTTGTGGTTAAGGTTTTCTCTCAGTTTTTAATGCAAACGGCATTAAAGTAGAAGATACAAACAAGTTGATGGTAGACAATTGGTTCAAACTCGAAGAGTTTGTCAAATTTCCACTCATGAAGAGTAGGAAGATGACGAAAATTGATGTCTAACATGGCTTGAAGAGATGGAATACGTTCTTCCTGGATTTTGTAGGACTCAAAGTATTGACAAAACCTAAAGTAGAGATTTTGTTTACGACCGGGTTCATTGAAACAAGAATTACGAATGGTTATGTTTGGATCATTGGGATTAGGAATAGGAATTTGTGGGATAGGTGGAGGATTTGGAAGTGAGTTTGGAGGTTAGCTAGAACGACTAGAGGATGCCCTAGAACGTTTATGAGACATGATTTAAGATAATCGGAATGGAAAGATAACCTGCAATTTTAAAAAAATATGTATGCAAAATAATCAATCCCAAAACACAATTGAGTCCTCAATATTTCAAGGTTCTTTATACCAATCCTAATGGGCAAAGTTTTTGAAAAACTATTGAAAAATAAGGTTTTGAGAGTCAATATATGTATAGTTTTCATAAGAACATAATTCAATCAAAAACAATAATTTGAAAAATATTTTTTTATTATTTCAAAAATTTCAAAGAATTTTGGAAAATTCTTATGTTTTTGATGAAATTAGTTGTAAAATCTAGTTTCTAATAACTAAACAATCAATGCCTGATCTAAAGTTCAACCTAGAACTAATTAAAACTAGTTCTAAAATAAAAATTGATGAAATAGAAGTTTTAGAAAAATACCTTGAAGAATTTCAGATTTGAGTGAGATTAGATGAAGTTTGCACGATTTTGATGATTCCAACATGTTTAGGAGATGAAATTTGAAGAGAATTCTGATTAAAAACGTTGTTGTGATAGAATATGGAGATATGGTGAGTGTAGAGAGGAAGAATGACTAAGAGAGAAGAAGAGAGGGTTTGAGATAAATGTGTATTCTGCCCGTGTTAAAAACAAAACCCCAGGGGGGTATCGATTCCTCTACAGAGGAGAATCAGTTCCCCTTCAAAGGGGGAATCGATTCCCCTTCAAGGGGGGTATCGATTCCCTCTTCACCAAAACTGATAAAATCTTATTTTAAACACTCAAAATGCTAAATTAATTTTCTCTAGTGGTATTGGCAACTCATATATTGAAAATTAATCATGTTCAAACAAACAAATTTATCATTAAAAATTACTTGAACATAAAGTTAATTTTCACCAAGAATCATAAACTCCCCCTAACTAAAAGCAATAAATGCAATAAAAATTACTATTATATGCATTTTTCATTTATTCTTAAAAGTGCTAAAATTATTTTAAACACTAAGTGAAGATAGACCAGTTAAACCTAATTATCTCCTAATTGTCCAAAAACGTTCATTGTCTAAAGGTTTTGTAAAGATATCCGCTAATTGATGCAAAGTATCAACAAATTCTAGAACTACATATTTCTTAGTGACATGGTCTCTAATGAAGTGATGTCTTATTTCAATGTGGTTAGTTCTAGAGTGTTGGATGGGATTTTTAGTGAGACAAATAGCACTAGTATTGTCACACTTGATAGGAATGGTACCTACTTCAATTCCATAATCAAAAAGTTGTTGTTTCATCCATAAAACTTGTGCACAACAACTACCAGCTGAAATGTATTCGACTTCAGTGGTAGATAATGCAACACAATTTTGTTTCTTTGAAAACCAAGAAATCAACATATTTTCAAGGAATTGGCAAGAACCGGAGGTGCTTTTCCTATCTAATTTGCATCATCCATAATCCGCATTAGAAAAGGCATGCAAGCTAAAGCTAGAGTTTCTAGGATATCAAAGTCCTAAACTAGGAGTGTCCTTAAGGTATCTAAAGATCCTCTTAACAGCTAGTAAATGTGATTCCTTAGGGCATGATTGAAATCTAGCACATAAGCAAACACTAAACATAATATCCGTTCTACTTGCAGTCAGATAAAGTAAAGATCCAATCATTGACCTATATAATTTAACATCCACACATTTACCTCTTTCATCTAAGTCAAGCTTATTGATGAGCTCATTGAAGTGTCATAAGGTTTCCCATTTTCCAGCCCAAACTTCTTGAGCATATATTTGACGTACTTAGCTTGATTGATGAAGATGTCATCTTTTCTTTGCTTGATTTGGAATCCCAAGAAAAATGAGAGCTCCCCCATCATGCTCATCTCAAATTCACTTTGCATTAGCTTAGAAAATTCTTGGCAAAGAACATCATTAGTAGAACCAAATATTATATCATCAACATAAATTTGAACTACTAATAAATCTTTACCTTTATGCTTTAAAAACAATGTAGTGTCAACCTTCCCTTTTAAAAAACTTTTTTCAATTAAAAAGTTTGACAATCTTTCATACCAAGCTCTAGGAGCTTGTTTTAAATCATAAAGTGTTTTTGTCAATTTAAGAACATGATTTGGAAATTTTAAATCTTTAAAACCTAGAGGTTGTTCCACATACACTTCTTCCTTTATAAAACCATTTAAAAATGCACTTTTAACATCCATTTGATATAATTTAAATTCATGAAAACATGCAAATGCTAATAATATTCTAATTGCTTCCATCCTAGCTACGGGAGTGTATGTTTCATCATAGTCTATGCCCTCTTCTTGAGTATACCCTTGAGCAACAAGTCTAGCCTTGTTATTCACTATATTACCATTTTCATCAAGCTTATTTCTAAATACCCATCTAGTACCTACAGTAGATTTATTACTAGGCCTTTTAACTAATGTCCATACTTTACTCCTCTCAAATTGATTTAACTCTTCTTGCATAGCCATAATCCAATGTTCATCTTTTAATGCTTCTTTAATATTCTTAGGCTCTATGCATGAGATAAATACCACATAATTACAAATATTTCTAAGAGAGGATCGAGTTGTTACCCCTTTGGATGGATCACCTATAATCTCATCATCCTTAACATAGTTGTATTCCCTTGGGTAAGAGACTTCCCTTTCTTCAATGGTTGGATTCTCGAGAGGATCATGAGTTTCCTCATTTTTTGTTTCTTCCTTTGATAAAGGTTCTCCAACGTCATGTCTAACGTCATTTGTATTTATAACACCTACATCATCATTCATACAAGAATCCTTCCTCGGAAGGAGGTTATCATCGAAAACAACATGTATAGACTCTTCTACAACTAAAGTTCTTTTATTAAATACTCGATAAGCTTTAGAATTTAAGGAATAACCCAAAAAAATTCCTTCATCACTTTTAGCATCAAATTTGCCAAGATTGTCTTTACCGTTGTTTAAAAAAAACACTTATATCCAAAAGGATGAAAATAACTAATGTTAGGCTTTTTATTTTTGAAAAGTTCATATGGAATTTTCTTTAAAATAGGCCTAATCATTACTCGATTTATAACATAACAAGCTGTATTTGTAGCTTCCATCCAAAAATATTTTGGCAAATTGTTTTCACAAAGCATAGTTCTAGCCATTTCTTCTAAAGTTCAATTTTTCCTCTCAACAACTCCATTTTGTTGAGGGGTTCTAGGTGCTGAAAAATTATGGCTAATACCATTAGAATTACAAAACTCAGTAAATCCAAGATTTTCAAATTCAGTTCCAAGATCACTCCTAACACTAGTTATAGAGTAACCTTTTTTGTTTTGGATTACTTTTGAAAATGTTATGAATTTTTCTAATGCTTCATCTTTAGTACTTAAGAATAGAACCCAAGTATATCTAGAATAGTCATCTACCAAGACAAATGCATATTGTTTTCCACCCAAGCTAGTAGTTCAAGATGGCCCAAAAAGATCTAAATGGATCAATTGTAATACTCTACTAGTTGATACATCATTAATGGATTTAAAAAGAAATTCACTTTTGTTTTCCTTTAACACAAGCATAACAAATTTTATCATTATCAAATTTTAGTTTAGGCAGCCCTCGAACCAATTCTCCTTGAACTAACCATTATAAAACACTCATACTAGCATGTCCTAGTCTCCTATGCCATAACCAACTATCATGCTCATCCTTAGAAATTAGGCATAAATTAGACATTTTTATGGAGTCTAAATGCACCATGTATATGTTTCCTATTCTATGACCAACAAGCATAATTCGATTAGATGCAATGTCAATGACTTTACAACCATTAGTTTCAAATATGACATTGAATCCCTTATCACATAATTGACTAATACTCAAGAGATTATGCTTTAATCCATTCACATATAACACATTTTTAATTTGTATGGAAGAGGTATTACCTATTGTACCTATACCTTCAATGTGACATTTTGAATTATCACCAAAAGTCACTTCTCATCCATTTTTGGCGTTACGCTCTATGAACCGGCTTTTGTCTCCGGTCATGTATCTTGAGCATCAACTATCAATGCACCATGAATTTGAATTTGTTTCCCGTGCCTTGTAGCAATGCTCATTTTCCTACAAACATAGATTAATTTTTTATTTTTGGTACCCAAATTCTTTTGGGTCCATATTCATTAGTTTCCAAAATCCTAGCCCCCCTTAGGTATCCATTTGTGTAGGATATCTTTATCTTTAGTAGTAATGAGTTCTTTAGGAACCCATATACGTCTAACGATTTTTCCATTAGAGGTTCTTCGGGGACCTCTATGATTGTAGTTTTTAAAACTTTTTCTAACAAAGTTAGTTTTTGAATTTTCTCATTTTTCAAAACGTTTTGTTCCAACTTTATCGAAAGAAGCTTTAAGATAATCAATTTTCTTTTGATGATCATTATTAACCTTTGAAAGTAAATTTTGCAAATCCAAAATTTTCTTTTCAAACTCTTCTAGTTTGATTTGAAAATCTTTGATTTTACTTTCAAGATCATTGTTGGTCTTGGATATGAGATTCTTTTCATTTTTCAATTTTGAAATATCATTTTTATATTTTAAAAACAACTTCTCATAATCCGAAGCCAACCCATTATATTCCTCTAATAACTCATCATAAGATAAATCATCTAAATCAAATGAGTTAGAGGTTACCTTAGAATCTTCCCCAAATGCCATCAAACACAAGTTTGCTACTTCTTGTTCCTCTTCATCAGAACCTTCTTCATCACTCCATGTAGGCATATGAGCTTTGTGCTTAATTTTTGAATGACCATTCTTCTTCAATTGTGGGCAATCATATTTGACATGCCCTGGTTTTTTGCATTCATAGCAAATGATCGGGTCCTTCTCTTTTGGTTCATTTTTGAAGCTTTCATTTCGTTTAAATTTTCTTCCTCGGTTAGGCCTCATCATTTTTTTGAACCGTTTGGCAAACAATGCCATCTCCTCGTCATCGTCATCTTCATCCGAATCACTCTCATCTCTTGTTGATTTGAGAGCAACTCCCATGTTCTTCTTTTTCTCCATCTCCTTCTTTGGCTCGTCTCTTTTCTCAAGGTCTTTCTCTTCTTTAAGCATCATTTCGTGTGTGAGGAGGGAGCCAATAAGTTCATCGAGGGTCAAGAATTTTAAGTTCTTAGCCTCGATGATCGCCGTCTTCTTTGATTGCCAAGCTTTTGGAAGAGAGTAAACCAACTTCCTTACAAGCTTGTCATTTGGAATGATTTCTCCATATGATTTGAGACTATTGACAGTTGTGGAGAATCTATCCGTCATAGCTTTAACATCTTCATCCGGTTTCATCCTGAAATTTTCATAGCTATGAGTTAGAAGACTAATTTTAGATTCTTTTACCTCATTTGTGCCTTCATGAGTGACTTGTAGTTTGTCCTATATCTCCTTGGTTATTGTACAAGATGAAACTATCCCGTATTCATCTGGTCCAAGAGCACAAAAAATGTTATGAATGGCTTTGGAGTTGAGCTAAAACATTCTTGTCTCTCATGCACTCCACAACCTTGGATGAGTGGAAGGTTTGATGTATCCATCCTCTATGATATTCCATTCTCCCATGTCACTTGCTTGAATGAAATACATCATCCTATTCTTCCAATAAGCATAATTAGCTCCATTGAAGAAATGAGGCTTGTTAACAGGCAATGAATCAAGACTAAAGTCGGAGTTTGAAGTGCCGACCATTGATGACTTTAAAAATCGATGTAACTCTTCCCGGATCGACTCAAGAGGTGATTAAACCTTCAAATGAGTAAGGCTCTGATACCAATTATTGAGTTAATCGATCGATGAATATGGCCAAGAGTGGGGTGAATTGGCAAATAAAAATTCCGGTGGAAGCTTATGCAGAAAATTGAAAGTAATTGCGCAGCGATTTAGAGTGGTTCGACTTTCTCAACCAAAGTCTACGTCCACTACCTTAGCTATCCACACTAAGGATTTTCCAAAAATTCACTAATTTGTCTTTCTTTTGAGGACAAAGTGTAACCTTACAAATCCCTCAAGAATTATACCTCAAATTCTTGAGAACACTCTCTCCCAAAGAGAACAATACAAATTTTGCAAACTTACAAGAAAATCCTCACAAGGCAAGATGTTTGCAAAATTCTAGAACAAAGAAAGAACACTCAAGAATAATAAAATTGAGCACAATAAGTGTTCTTGAAAGCAAAAATGAATATTGAATGAAATAGGCTTGAAATTGCTCAAACTTGAGGTTTGATGCTTTCTCTTTGATTCTCTCTTGATTCTTGTTAATTCTTGTTTCTCGTTGTTGATCAATGGCTTCTAAGCTTGTTTAAATACACCTTCAATTGATTCTGAATGTTGGGGATGATTAGTGGAGTTATTGGAGCCATTTAAGTATGAAAACAATTAATAAAACAGGGGGAATCAGTTTCCTAAGTGTAAAATTCAAATATTTTGACTGTTGATCAAGGGGAATCGGTTCCCTCCGAGCATTCTGTTTTTTTTTTCTCAGAGCCAAACCATTCAGGGGGAATCGGAATCCCCTTGGGGGGGGGGAATCGGTTCCCTATGGACATACTGTAATTTTTTGCTTTGAAATGGTTCGAAATACTTTGTAAAATTATTTTGAAATTATTTTAAGATTAAAACTTAATTTTACACTTGAGTAAGGATTAAAAATGACATTTGAAAGATTTGGAGTAATATTTTGATATTCGAATAATTATATCGAATATACTTAGAAAATCTTTTGGAAAATCTTAAAATTCATTTATCTTAATTTGTTATATCGAAATATCAAAATGTATTCAACATTTATAAAAAAAAAAATTAAAATAAATTCAACCATATTAACGAATTAAAGTAAGCATTAAATGATAAATAAAAAAAGTATAATAAAAAAGTCTAATAAACAACTACAATAAAAAGTACTAAATACAAATATAATAAAAAAACAAAATCTATCGATGCCTGCGACGCGAATGTGTTCCGCAGAGCGGTGGCTGTCGGTCTCAAGGAGAATTTCTTCGTATCACTGGTTGTGACTCCTTACTGACATCATCATCACCATCATTGTCATTGTCGTCGTCGTCTTCCTGAGCAGCTAAATTTTGTTGATGAGGAGCTGATGAAGATGAAGCACCTCCATAGAATAAGGACCCTGGAGGTGTATTACTGACTATCCTACAGGCCTGCGAAAACTGGGAAAACTCATAAAACCCAGACATCGTTGAGTGTGAAAACTTTACAGGAGGTGAATGTGCTGCGGCCATGGGTGATGAGGCTGAACCCGCCAAATATCCAACATATGAACCCCAAGTCAGATCTACAAACATAGACCTATAATAGCCTCCAGGAGGGGTCATATAACTCTGTGAAGGTCCTGTTGGTGCAGCTGAGGATGAATCGGAAGCACCTGCTCTACGTCCACGAGTCGGGGGACGATGGTACTGTGTCAGTGAACGTCTCTGTCGACGTCGTGAAAAGGTCCGCCCTCGTGCATCCTCAGGAAATAGAAACGGTTTCCCGTTACTGTTGAACCACTCATAATAACCCTCAGCAACCATCAAGAGGTCAGTAAAAATGGGCTCTCTACGGGAAAGGCGCCGATGTTGATCCTCCCACAACACGACCCACTCATGATGCCTCACTAGCCATTCTATATCGATCTTGCCACGTCTATCTGTGCTATGCAACTCGTCCATATTGCGAGGTGCTTCCGAAATTGGTTGAAAACAACCAAATTTCCGGAGCATGCGATCAGTGGAGTGCCACTCGACGGTCGCATAATATATCAAAGGGACTATCACCATCTAAACATCTGATGGGCCCCTCAACTCAGGTGGAATCACCGTCCTCACATCATCATTAGAATATGACACCCATTCAAACTAAAACAAATATATATAATTTTTATCAAAATAATAATCTAATTATATAACTATAATCTAAAATCTGAGTTTTAAACATTAAAATTCATACATGTGTGCCAACCTTTTGATCGATGAGCACCCTAATTCTTTCTAAATCATCAGGTAGCTCCTGATGATTTTTCCTATCAGTAGACCACCTATTCAAGAAAAAAAATTTATTATACGCTATATAAAATGATTAATATATGAAATCAGTTTTATAATTACCTCAAGAGTAGCGGAAATACGAATGAGTTCTTCACAACGGGACATAAAAAGGGCAATCGATACCATGCCCAAGACTACAGTAGGAGGAGACATCCGCCGATAGCATTTCTCCTGTAGTCAGTGGCACGACACATCTCCCTGTACAATAAAACCAAAACTGCCGAGCCCCAACTGAGTGATTCGGCCAGACGAAAGTCGACAAGATGTCGCAACCACATACAATGAACTTGGTTGCACGATTTGTTCGGCATCAACAACCCTCATATCAGCTGCAGTATGCATGCCCTTGCATACATTTTAACTTCATCATCTGACGCGTCCTCGCTCAACTCCCGAAAATTGGCATCTAACCAATTTAACGGTATCCGACCACCGTTAAAACTTTTCGGGAAGCGTCCTAGATTATCCCGACACAAAGCAGTCCAGGAACCCTGCGCGATCCTCGATATCACATCTCCATCCACCGGAAGCCCAAGGTGCATAGCAACATCCTCAAGTATAATCATGCACTCTCCGCACGGAAGATGGAATGTGTGGGTCTCCGGCCTCCACCGCTCTACTAAGGCAGAAATAAGGTCTGGTTCTATCTTACAGTGACCCTGATATCTACCTATGTAACCGAATCTAGCCTCTACTAAATATGGCAAGACACGACTAGGTATCACTAACTTAAGATTCCTAATAAATGGATCTAATACACGGTCATTCTCCTAAAATTAAATAATTACAAAAATTAATTCTTAATCTAATAATCATGCATTAAATAAATCAACAAATAATTACTAATAATTTTAATTAAATTAAAACGTTAAAATGTTAACGTATCAGCAAAGTGTCGAGATATATGATTTCCATCCAAGCGAAGTAGACTGTCTTCCACTTTATATCTGCAAAAAAATTAATTAAATTAAATATTAAATAAATTAAATACAAAATACTAAAAATATAATAAAATATACCTTAGACAGAAATTAAAATAGTATTTGAGAGAAGTTGGTATGATGAAAGTGATTGAGGATATGTGTATTTATAGGGAGAGATTAAGGTGTGAAACGTCGGGGTAGGTGGGTAATTATAGCTAAGGCGCGGCGCAGGGGGCGTGCCTTTTTGATGCGTGGCAGATTTTGGGGTAAGGCGTGGCCCCTGCACCGCGCTATAACTCATTTACCCACGTGGCACCAGATCAGCATAAGGCGCGTTGCAGGGGGCGCACCTTATCCCACGTAGTACCAGATCAGCGTAAAGCGCGTTGTAAGGACACGTCTTTTTACAAAAGATGTTACATCAAAAAATATTATTTGAACGATGTCTGATCGATAAAAAAACCAATTGACGGTAATTTTTCGAGAAAAATGCCGTTATAAAGATACTTAAACTAAAAATCTAATAGTAACAGCTTTTATTAATCATTGTTGGCAATTCCGTCGGCTATATTAATTGGGAATAAAACGACCATAAAATCTGTGGATTTAAGGGCATTATTACTGCCGTACCGGGTAACCAGAATAACGCATTTCTCCGACACTATACTTGGGTCCCAATAGGCCACCCGGTCCGACAATCTCAACTGGACCTGTGTGTTGGCTTTTACAATTCAATTTAACCCGAACTGAGTTACTGTCTAAACAATACAAATTTAATATTGTTTTTTTTGGGGGTACAAAGCAACGTAAAGGAAAAGAGAGAAAACTAGTCTTAAGGCTCCTTCTCCAAGAACATCAGCGCCAGGCAAATCTGTTAATTTTAAGGGTGGGTTCGGAAGGATAACGAGGTTTTCTGTTTGATTTCTTGCCATGAGAGCGAGTTTGTCTGCGCATCTGTTTCATTCTATTTGAATATGTTTGGCTTCCCAGGTGTTGCAAACCGTTAAGAGGTTTTTGCAGTCTCTTACCAAAACATTGCATGGGTGTTCTTCCATGTCCTCGTCGCTCAAAGCATCTACAACCTTTTTGGCATCCATCTCGAGAATGAGGTTCTCAGCTCCAAGGGATTTTGCCAGTAACAGTCCTTGACGAGCTCCCCATAACTCTGCTAATACGCTACTAGTTTTCCCGATGCGAAGCATAAATCCACTGACCCATTCCCCATTAGCATTTCTGATCAGGCCCCCTGCTGTAGCGAATCCTGTTGCTTGGTTGCACGTGCCATCCGTATTGAGGATCCAAGTATTTTCTTGAGGTTTTTTCCAGCAGGTCCATCTAGGCTCTTTAGTCACCTGGTTGTGTTGTCGAGTCATGGCTTTCTCTGTATCTCTTGCGAGTTTGTAAGCACATTTAATTATGTGGTTTGGGGGCCTTCTCCTATTTGTCAATACTGAATACCATATCGTTTCTTTCTTTCCAGAGGCCCCGGATGGCAGTTAGGAAGAGGGTACCCCACTCAAGATCTTCTCTAGTTGCTTTACTAGAACGACCATTCATTCTTTGCCAATCTCTGAAATCTCTTGTGTAGAAGTTGTCATCGTATCGGTGTGCTTCTAGCTCGGTCCAAACTTGGTTTGTAATTGGACAGGATCGGAGGACGTGATCAATTGACTCGGTTAGGTCGTTGCAGGTTTTACAATTCACGTCTGAGGTCATCATCTTTTTGGCTCGATTCTCATTTGTGTTAGGCTTGTTGAAGACACATAACCACGTGAAGAATCTGATTTTTCTTTGGCTTTGGTTTTCCAAATCAAATTGAACATTCCTGCAGCTTGTTCATTCATTTCCATTTTCTTTATTGTAGTGAAAGCAGAAACAACAGTGAACTTACCATCCTTGGTAGGTCTCCATGTAACCTTGTCATGTTTTTGAGTGGCGATGGTATTTGGGATAGGGATGCCATATATTTGATTCCTTGAGGATTCTGATAAGGCGTTATGAATTTCTTGAAGGTTCCACTCTTTGTCCTCAATAATGAAGTGAGCAACTTTATCATTATTGGTGATCACCTCCATGGCTGGATGAGTCATGATGAGTGGCGCCACTCCAACCCACCAGTCATGCCAGAAGTTGACTTGTTGGATTGACCGGACCTTTACAGCCTTTTTTAAGCAATTTCCTATATTTCAGGATGCCCTTCCAGGTAGAGGAGCTATTTGACTGTTTGGTGACTTTGAAGATGATGTTTTGTTTCAAGATTTGTCCTTGAAAACTTTGTACCATAGGGAGTCTTGTCTGGTGAACAACTTCCAGCCATTTTTGGCCATTAGGGCTTGATTCATAAACCTCATGTTCCGGAGACCCAAACCACCTAGGGATTTAAAAGTGTAGACTTTGTCCCAATTGACCAAATGATTGTGGGAAAAGGTGGTTCCTCCACTCCAAAGGAAGTTACGGTTAACTTTATCGATTTTGTTGTAGATTCCCGAAGGCAGCATCGTGGTTTGCATTGTATGGACCGGTATGGCCGTTGTCACGTATTGGATTAGAGTTTTCCTTCTTGCCATGGAGAAAACCTTTCCCTTCCATCCAGATAATTTGTTCATCACCTTGTCGAACAACAGGGAATAGGTCATGTATTTAACCTCGTATAGATGATTAGGACTCTCAAGTAAGTGCCCAAGTCGTCTGTTAGGGGAATGTTACACGTTTCGCTTAGAATATTTGTCGTAATGGGATTTATATTGGGGGAAATAAATAGTTTGGATTTTTGTAAGTTCACCTATAGACCTGAAGCTTGGCTAAACTCATTGAGGCAGTTCTAGATGTAAGTGATTTGTTCCATGTTAGCTTCCACGAAGAGTAGCAAGTCATCCGCGAAGAAGAAGTGACTAATTTTAGGGTTATTCCTTGAGGTTTTAAGAGCCTTCCAAGTACCATTCTCTCTGTGGTCAAGGATCATATATGATAGTCTTTCCATGACCAGGATAAATAAGGAGGGAGAAAATGTTGAAAAGTCGAGCAACAATTGTTGAAAATCAACAAGTTGGTCAAAGTTTTCGATGCTTTTGGTGCACACCAAAATTGTGAAAAACATAGCTGATTTTGTTGAAATTAGGTAAGGGGAAAATTGCAAATTTAGTCCCTACACATTATGATATTTATAAGATGAGTCCTTAAGCTTCAACTATAAATACCCTAATCCATTTAGCTTCAAAATCATCCCAAATCATTCTAGCTTTCTCCCAATACTAGATAATTTAGAGAGTTTTCTTGAGAGTTATTTTCTCTTTTTTATCAAGAGAGAACTGTTATTGTTTTCTCCTTGTTAGATCGAGAGAAGTTGTAATTCCTATTTTCTCATAGTGAAATTCTTCTACCTTTGCCCGTAGTTTTTACCCTATATTATTTAGGGGTTTTCCACGTAAAATTTGTATCTTCTTTATCTTCATTTTATTTTCTCAAATTATCAGTTACGATTTTGCTTTATCCGATAGCCGTATTCCGCAACAATTGATATAAGAGCCAGATTAGAGTGTGTAATATCTACTTATTATCTTTGTGGTTGCCACCAAAAGATGGATCATCCAACATAATAAAGTAAAAAGTTATTACCCATTCTTTGAAGGTTCCAGAGAACTATTCACGATAGTGAAATAGTGGGAGCTATTCATAATAGAAGCTATCGAAACAAAATTTGATATTAAAAAGTTCAATGGGAGAAATTTATCATTGTGAAAATTGAAGATGAAAGCCATCCTGAGGAAAGACGGTTGTCTAGCAGCTATCAGTGAAAGGCCGATAGATTTTAAAGATGACAACAAATGGATCGAAATTGACGGGAATACTATGGAAAACTTTCATCTAGCATTAACAGATGAAGTATTGTCAGATATCGAGGAGAAGAAGACAACTAGAATGATATGAGATCATCTCACCAAAACTGTATTCTGATGGAGTAAAAGGGTATCGCTTGTGGGATCCCACTGCCCGCAAAGTGATCATCAGCAGGGATGTTATCTCTGTAGAAGATAAACTATGAAGAAAAGAAGACGAAGATATCGCTGAAAAGTCAGAGACTACACAGATAGATGTGGAAAAGGAGTTTGAACAAGGATATTCTTCTGAAGCAGAACCAACACATGATGAATAAGAACCAGAGAGTTCTGAAGCTCCAACAACTCGTCAATCAAATCGTGTGAGAAGACGTCCCAATTGGCACTCAGATTATGTTATAGAAAGAAATATTGCATACTGTCTTTTAACAGAGGACGGTGAGCCATCAACATATCAGGAGGCAATAAACAGCTCAGATGCTTCACTATGGATGATGGCGATGCAAGAAGAAATTGAAACCCTTCATAAAAATAATACATGGGACCTTGTGCCATAACCACAAGGAAGAAAGCCAATTGATAACAAATGGGTCTTCAAAATCAAGTGAAATGGTAACGATCAAATTGAGAGGTATCGTGCAAGACTGGCGGTCAAAGAATATGCTCAAAAAGAAGGTATTGATTTCAATGAAATCTTTTCTCCTGTGGTTTGACTAACAATAGTTCGAGTAGTCTTGGAAATGTGTGCTACATGAACTTACATCTAGAGCAACTAGATGTTAAAACAACTTTTCTTTATGGAAAACTTGAAGAAGAGATTTATATGCTCCCGCCTAAAGGTTTTGAAGAAAAAGAAAAGAAGAACTTGGTTTGCAGGTTGAACAAATATATGTACGGTCTTAAGCAGGTGCCAAGGTATTGGTATAAGAGATTTGATTCCTTCATTATGTGCTTTGGATACAACAGGCTTAATGCATACCCTTGTGCTTATTTCAAGAGGTTTGGTGATAACGATTTTGTTATATTACTGTTGTATGTGGATGACATGTTGGTTGCAGGACCCAACAAAGATCATATTGAAGAATTGAAGGCACAACTGGCTAGGAAATTTGAAATAAAGGACTTGAGATCAGCAAACAAGATTCTAGGGATACAAATTCACCGAGACAGAAGTAATAGGAATATTTGGCTTTCACAAAAGAATTACTTGAAGAAAATCTTGTCACGATCCAGCATGCAAGATTGTAAGCCAATTTCTACCCCTCTTCCTATTAACTTCAAATTATCCTCCAGTATGAGTCTTAGTAGTGAAGAAGAGAGGATAGAGATGTTTCGAGTGTCGTATGCATTGACAGTGGGAAGTTTAATGTTCATTATGATATGCACAAGACCAGACATTGCACAAGCAGTAGGAGTGGTTAGTCGGTACATGGCGAATCCAGGCAAAGAGCATTGAAATATAGTAAAGTGGATTCTTAGATACATCAAAGGGACCTCAAATATTGCATTATGTTACGGAGGATCAAACTTACTTATCAATGGGTATGTCGATTATGACTATGTAGAGGATTTGGATAAAAGCAAATCTACTACAGGATATGTGTTCAAAGTTGCTGGTAGAGCTGTAAGTTGGGTTTCAAAATTGCAATCAGTTGTGTGGCTACATCCACAACAGAAGCAGAATATGTACCAGCTACACAAGCCAGTAAAGAAGCAATCTGGTTGAAGATGCTATTGGAGGAGCTTGGGCACAATCAAGGGTATATCTCTATGTTTTATGATAGTCAAAGCGCCTTGCATTTAGCAAGGAATCCAACATTTCATTCAAGGACAAAACACATACGATTTCAGTACTATTTTAATCGTGAAAAGGTGGAAGAAGGGATGATATATATATGCAGAAGATCCATACCAAAGACAACATAACAGATTTCATGACAAATGCGGCCAATGCCGATAAATTTACTTGGTGTCGATCCTCTTGTGGCCTGTCAGAGACATAAGCAACATGAATAGTACAAGGAAGAAAGAATGGTGTGAAGATATGATTATTCCAATCAAATCTTCAAGTGAGAGATTGTTGAAAAGTCAAGCAATAATTGTTGAAAATCAACAAGTTGGCCAAAGTTTTTGGTGGCTTTCGGTGCACACCGAAATTTTGAAAAAAAATAACTGATTTTGTTGAAATTGGGTAATGGGAAAATTGTAAATTTAGTCCCTACACTTTATGGTATTTAGAAGATGAGTCCTTAAGCTTCAACTATAAATACCATAACCCATTTAGCTTCAAAATCATCCCAAATCATTCTAGCTTTCTCCTAATACTAGAGAATTTATAGAGTTTTCTTGGGAGTTTTTTTTCTCATTTTTGAAGTTGTAATTCCTATTTTCTCATAGTAAAATTCTTCTACCTTTGTCCGTGGTTTTTACCCTATATTATTTAGGGGTTTTCCACGTAAAATTTGTGTCTTCTTTATCTTCATTTTTATTTTTTTAAATTATCAGTTGCGATTTTGCTCTATCCGATAGTCATATTCCGTAACAAAAAAGGGTCTCCCTGACGTAAGCCTTTTTTGAATGCAAAACTCTCGGTTGTTTCACCATTCCAGAGTGGTTTAATTATGCAGGTTTGGACGCAAGCCATAAGGAGTCTAATTGTCTCCTCAGGGAAGTTAAAAACTCGAAGGGTTTCACTGAAGAAGAGCTAATTCACATTGTCGAATACCTTGCGAAGATCGATTTTCATAATAAGGTACCTTTTTGTCCTTGCATGTTCATCATAGTTGTACAGCTTCCTAGACGATTAAGATGTTGTCAGTTGAGCTCTTGCTAGCTATAAAACTGCTCTGGTAAGGTCCAATTAGTTTTTGCATGACTGGTCTAAGGCGATGAACTAGAACTTTACAGAAGATTTTGTAAGAAATGTTGAGGATACTAATGGGGCGGTACTTGGTAATTCTGTTTGCTGATGTAGATTTCGATATGAGAACTATGAAAGATTTCAGAATTTATGGATCGAGGTTACCTCTTGTCATGGTGGAGTTAACAAAACTGTATAGGGTTTTTTTTAACTATATCACAGTGTCATTTGTAAAACACGGATTGTATTCCATTGGGTCCTGGGGCTTTTAAGCCTTTCATATCGAAAAGTACGGACCAAACTTCTTTCATCATTACCTGTTTAGTCATATTGGATTGTTCCTTTTCAAAGACAAGGGATTTGAAGCTGTTATAATCTTTAGAGAGGTTCTGGTAGAGTTTCTCATAAAAAAGACTTTTGTAGTAGCTTACTACATGGTTACAAATGGTGTTTTTATCCATTATCCAATCATTATTGACGTACAAACCAACGAATTTATTACACTTATGTTTGATTAGGGTTGAGAGATGAAAGAATTTGGTATTGCGTTATCCCTTGAGGATCTAGTCGAGAAGAGATTTCTGAAGCCAAAAGATTTCTTCTTGAGATAGAGTTTGATGGTATTCATCTTTGAGGAATTTCTCTAAATCTTGGAGGTAAGTAGAGTAGAAGTAATTAGGTGAGTTTTGGATACCAGTAATACGCTTCATGAGAGTCTTCTTGCGTTTGAAAATATCACCAAAAATGGTTTCTTTACAGATCATAATTTTCTTTTTAGTTACCTCCACCGCTTAAAAGAGACTTTTTCTTTTCATCTCAGGCTTGTTTGAAAACAGTTGGGAAGTCTTCATGTGTAAGCCAGACAGCTTCAAACCTAAAGGGTCTCTTAGTTTTGTCAACTTGTTGGGTGACATTGGTGTTAATGGTTATGGTCGGACTGGATGCGGGTGAGGTAGAAGACACAAAGATTGGGAAAAGAGGTTACCATACTAGCATTGTAGAGTGCCCTATCCAACCTTTCTTGGAGAATAACCTTCCCATGTTTTTTACGGGTCAAGATGAATTTGTTACCAACACAACCATCATCTAAAAGGTTACAGTTATCCCATCTTTCTCGAAAGGTGATAATACGGTGTGTGTAATCCGTCGCACTGCCTTCAAATTCATCATTGACATCAATGTCGATGAAGTCACCCACAACCAACCACGACTTATTGAAGGTTCTCGAGAAGATGCAAAGGTTTTCCCAGAATTTAGTTTTCTTGGAGTGGTGGGGGTTGCATATAAGCTACGGAAAGGATCCGTTCTTTGACTCGTTATTGATCGTACAGTGGATAACCTGGTTAATAAAGTGGCTAACTCTAACAACCCGTTTGGTTCACAGATTTCTTCATTCCTGGGAGGAATTTCCCCCCCAGATTAAGATACCCATGTTTGGATAGCCCATATTCTCAAGTGAGGGTAAAAACTAAATACCAACAATGGATTTTTTATTCTGTTCAACTGGGTATCCAAATACCACATCTCCCTTAGGTATTTGTTTATACCCGTCATCTGTTGGCTAAAATACCCTTCTCCCCGTTAGCTTGGTTCTGGCTAAAACAAAATTTCTTCTTCTTCAATTTGGCAAGAGTTGCGAAGATCTGTCTATTACTTCTCTAACGGACTTCTTCTGTGGTGCTCTAGCTCTATCTGCTAATCTGTTGCTAGGTTTGTCTCTCTCTCTCCCTACTTGTAGTTTTTGTTCCTCCCCAGTAGTACTATTAACTCCACGCGTTTCTATTATTCAAAGGTTACTCCTCCATCTTTGTCTTCTCAGTTCTGTCTTGTCTAGCAGTCGATCTTGAACTGGGCTTTTATGGGTATTTGGTTTCGAGTTTAGTTATTTCGTTTGATTCATCAACTTGATGGTTGAATTTGAAAATTGGGTTTTCATGGTCTAGGGAAACAATTGTTCGCTTCTTTTTATGGTTTAGGGAAACAAAGGTTTAGGGTTATTTTGAGTTATTTTCATTAAACGTAACTAATCATTTTTCTCAGTGGTTATTTTGAGTTATTTTCCTAGCATCATGTCCTATCCTTCCATTATTTAGTGGGTTTTTTGGGGGTTAAATGGAAGTCTTGATACATCACCTGAATAGAATTCAGGAGGTTGATAAGTCTTGGTTGAGCCTCATTCTCTCAATTGTTTCATTTACATCATAACTTGGTTTCTGATAATTGTTTGTTAGAAAGCAAAGTTAATTCTTGGGTGAAAAACTGCAGTTGCAACTCTTGTTCAAGAGTTACACGGTTCCCTTACTACAATGACCCACTGAAGGTATGAAGCTGTAATACTTCGTTCTACCATTATCTTCTTTTTTCTTTTCCTTGTGTGTGGGGTTCAAGTATCAATTGTTGAATTTTCTCCATTTCTTTTTTGCAACTTGTAGAAACAAGAAAGGGGCATTGTGGAGAGTGGGTCAATTGCTTCACATTGTACTATCGTGCTTTTGGCTATGACTCTCGTCTGGTTAGTCATTTATATGCCAATTCATCTTCCAAATCCAACTGACTAAAACACAACTCTTTCTATCGTTAAAAAGAATATGGTTAAGCTAATTTATAATAAGAAATAAATTTGTTTTGACTGCTGTACTTGCAATATATATGTGTGGTATATATGGACCTGGAATTGTTATTCTTTCGATCTGAAGCTTTTAATGACAATATATCTGTAATATCTAGTCCACTAAATAGAAGAATTTGGAAATTCAGTGAAGATAAACCTTTTATTTGATATTAGGACAATGTTTGACCTGGATTATTTTGATTCTGTATTGTCTGCCAAACAAAGAACATGTTCAAGATAGATTTAAAGAATTTTGAAATGGTATGTTTGTTTATGTATAATATTTTGATGTCTTTGACATTGTAAATGAAACCCATTTTTTGCTTTATAAATGAGTGGTTCACTGGTTCCTTTGATGCTAATTGTATAAATTGAAGTTATTGATTTTGCAATATATGAAATCAATATTTACGGTGGCATGGAATGTATATAGAATTGTGTACTTTAATAGTAAATGCGTGCATAGTTGCATACATTTTAATTAGCTCTAGCAGTTTAAAGATGACATTCCATGGGACTTCGGATAATTTGCTTGCTTGAGATGATGTTTTTGCACCAACTCTTTATTTTCAGGTCCTTGATTTTACAGACCATGTTTGGACAGAGTGCTATTCAGAAGCCATGGGAAGGTAAAAAAAACCAAATTGATGCCTTTTAATCTTCAATTGGGAAGGATCCCTATTATGTAGCAAAGAGACTAAACTATATGGTCATTTCACGAACTAATTATTCATTCATTTTTGTACAGGTGGATGCATCTTGATCCTTGTAAAGCAATCTATGACAGACCGCTATTATATGAAAAAGGGAACTCTAATTTGTGATATTATCCATTTTTCAGGAAAAAAATATTTTGTTTTTGTTTTGATACTACAGTTATAGTAAATGCTTCCTTTCTACAGGTGGAAAAAGAAATTAAATTATGTAATTGCTATTGCAAAAGATGGAGTTTATGATGTCACTAAACGTTACACATGGAATTGGAATGAGGTAATTATGATAAAAAAATAGCATTTTATTGCCTATAATGCTTATTTATTCTTATTCTTAGTATTGTTTATCTATGCATTGTTATGAAGAAACATGATTCTCTTCCCCAAACTCATCTTTTTGTTCATTACCATTTTTTAGGTCTTGTCTAGACGAACCATTACCAGAGAGTCCTCTCTGGTGTCTGTTCTCACTTCAATGATCAAAGAATGCCGGAGTAACTTTACATCTCAAATTCTTTCAGTATTGGAAGACTGTGATAAAATTGAAATGGAAGCTCTAGACAGAGATTTACTTTCTACTGATGATGCTCCGATCTCTTTACCAGGGAGGCAAAGTGGGGATAAGCAATGACGCATTGCAAGATCAGAATTTGGGATTGACTCTCTAAGTTCATCTGCTTATGAAGTTCGTATATGCAGAGACGAGCACGTCACAAAAATCTATAATACCTTTTCTTCTATACTTCATAAGTTTGTTGAAGAATCTCTAATTGCTTCAAGATTCTTAGAGCAACCGTTGTAGATCTCAAGAAATTACCGTATAAAAAAAGGAGAGCTTTTTTAAAGTCAAACTCAATTGTTGGCACATCTTTGTTGCATCGGTTGCTGCAATCCTTTAAGGAATTTCTCAATGCTCTTTAACTGAAGAATTTTTTGTGTATATAATATCGCCAACATATATGATTAAGTTTAGAATGTCATGGCTTTTATCTTTTGCAAGTCTAAACATTGTTGTTGATTTTGATGGTTAATGTTATACTTATTTTTGTTTTGTAAGCTAAACAAAGAATGTAAGCTTATCTCTTATCCTTCAGTTTGCACTTTTACTTTTCATTTTGACTTTAGAACATTGTTGCTGCTTCCCAGTCTTTCTCATAAATGTTGCATCGTAATGGGTATCAAGAATACCACATGTTTTGTGTTCATCTAGCCCTGTCTACAAAATAAAATGAATCTGATGTGTTGTAATAAAAAGGGTCTTGCAAAGTGTTGAAACATTTTAATATTTCGATATAACAAATTAAGTTAAATGGATTTTAAGATTTTCCAAATGATTTTCTAAGTATATTCGATATAACTATTCGAATATCAAAACATTACTCCAAATATTTCAAAAATCATTTTTGATCCTTACTTAAGTGTAAAATTAAGTTTTAATCATAAAAACAATTTCAAAATAATTTTACAAAGTATTTCGAACCAATTCAAAGCCAAAAATTCCAGATTGCTCAGAGGGAACCGATGCCCCCCCATAGGAGGAACCGATTCCCCCTGAATGGTTTGGCTCCGAGATTTCCAGAATGCTCGGAGGGAACCGATTCCCCCCAAGGGGGTACCGATTCCCCCTGTTCAACGGTCGAAATATTTGAATTTTACACTTAGGGAACCGATTCCCTATGAGAGGGAACCGATTCCCCCCACGCTCCAAGATGTTTTATTAAATGTTTTCACACTAAAACGGCTATAATATCTTCTCTAATCATCCCCAACGTTCAGAAGTGATCCAAGGTGTATTTAAGCAAGCTTAGAAGCCATTGATCAAATAAGAAACATCAAGCAACTAGAATCAAGAGAGAATCAAAGAGAAAGCATCAAACCTCAAGTTTGAGCATTTCAAGCCTATTTTCATTCAATATTCATTTTGCTTTCAAGAACACTTTTTGTGCTCAATTGTATTCATCTTTGAGTGTTCTTTTCTTTGTTTTAGAATTGTGCAAACATCTTACCTTGTGAGGTTTTCTTGTAAGTTTGCAAATTTGTAATCTTCTCTTTGAGAAAAGAGTGTTCTCAAGAGTTGGGGTATACTCTTGAGGGAATTGTAAGGTTATCTCTTTGGCCTCAAAAGAAAGAACAAATTAGTGAATTTGTTGGAAAATCCTTAGTGTGGATAGCTAAGGTAGTGGACGTAAACTTTGTTTGAGAAAGTCGAACCACTGTAAATCGCTGTGCAATTACTTTCAATTTTCTGCAAAAGCTTCCACAAATTTTTTTTATTGCCAATTCACCCCCCTCTTGGCCAATTTCGTCATTCGATTAACTCAACAATTGGCATCAAATCCTAACTCATTTGAAGGTTTTATCGCCTCTTGAGTCGATTCGGGAAGAGTTATATCGATTATTAAAGTCATCAATGGCCTCCGCTTCAAACTTCGACTCCGGTCTCGATTCGATGCCCGTCAACAAGCCTCCTTTCTTCAATGGAGCTAACTACGCCTATTGGAAGAATAGAATGATGTACTTCATTCAAGCAAGTGACATGGGAGCATGGAATGCCATAGAAGAAGGATACATTAAGCCTATCACTCATCCAAGGTTGTGGAGTGAAGGAGATACAAAAATGTTCCAGCTCAACTCCAAAGCCATCCATATTATCTTTTGTGCTCTTGGACCAGATGAATACGGAAGAGTTTCATCGTGTACAACCGCCAAAGAAATATGGGACAAGCTTCAAGTCACACATGAAGGTACCGATGAGGTAAAGAAATCAAAAATTAGTATTCTAACGCATAGCTATGAAAATTTCAGGATGAAACCAAATGAAGACATCAAAGCTATGACGGATAGATTTTCAACGATTGTCAATGGTCTCAAATCATATGGAGAGATCATCTCAATTGAAAAGCTTGTGAGGAAGTTAGTCTACTCTCTCCCAAAATCATGGCAATCAAAGAAGACGACAATCATCGAGTCTAAGGACCTATCGTCCTTAACTCTTGAAGAACTTATCGGTTCACTCCTCACTCATGAGATGATGCTTGAAGATGAGGTGGACCTTGATAAAGTTGAAGAGACACCAAAGGAGAAGGAGAAGAAGAAAAACATTGGAGTTGCTCTCAAATCCACAAAAGATGAGAGTGATTCTAATGATGATGATGATGACGAGGAAATCGCATTGTTTGCCAAACGATTCAGAAAAATGATGAGACCTTACCAAGGAAGAAAATTCAAACGAAACGAAGGCCTCAAAAATGAACCAAAAGAGAAGGACCCAATCATTTGCTATGAATGCAAAAACCCGGGGCATGTCAAATATGATTGCCCACAATTGAAGAAAAAGGGTCAATCAAAAAATAAGCACAAGGCTCATGTGGCTACATGGAGCGATGAAGAAGGTTCCGATGAAGAAGAACAAGAAGTAGCAAACTTGTGCTTAATGGCATTTGGGGAAGATTCTAAGGTAACCTCTAACTCATCTGATTTTGATGATTTATCTTATGATGAGCTATTAGAGGAATATAATGGGTTGGCTTCGGACTATGAGAAATTATTTTTAAAATATAAAAATGATGTTTCAAAGTTGAAAAATGAAAATAAACTCATATCCAAAACCAACAATGATCTTGAAAGTAAAATCAAAGATTTGCAAATCAAACTAGAAGAGTTTGAAAAGAAAAATTTAGATTTGCAAAATTTACTTTCAAAGGTCAATGATGATCATCAAAAGAAAATTGATGATCTTAAAACTTCTTTTGATAAAGTTGGAACAAAACGTTTTGAAAAAGGAGAAAATTCAAAATCCAACTTTGTTAGAAAAGATTTTAGAAACTACAATCATATAAATCCTCAACGAACCTTAAATGGTAAAATCTTTAGAAGTATATGGGTTCCTAAAGGACTCAATACTACTAAAGATAAAGATATCCTACACAAATGGATACCTAAGGGAACTAGGATTTTGGAAACTAATGAATATGGACCCAAAAGAATTTGGGTACCAAAAATCAAAAATTAATCTATGTTTGTAGGGAAAGGAGCATTGCTACAAGGCACGGGAAACAAATTCAAACTCATGGTACCTTGATAGTGGATGCTCAAGACACATGACCGGAGACAAAAGCCGGTTCATAGAGCTTAACGTCAAAAATGGAGGAGAAGTGACTTTTGGTGATAATTCAAAAGGTCACATTGAAGGTATTGGTACAATAGGTAATACCTCTTCCATACAAATTAAAAATGTTTTATATGTGAATGGATTAAAGCATAATCTATTAAGTATTAGTCAATTATGCGATAAGGGATTCAATGTCTTGTTTGAAATTAATGGTTGTAAAGTTATTGACATTGCATCTAATCGGATTATGCTTATTGGTCATAGAATAGGAAACATTTACATGGTGCATTTAGATTCTATTGATATGACTAATTTATGCCTAGTTGCTAAGGATGAACATGATAGTTGGTTATGGCATAGGAGACTAGGACATGCTAGTATGAGTGTTTTGCAACGGCTAATTCAAGGTGATTTAGTTCGAGGGTTGCCTAAGCTTAAATTTGATAATGATAAAATCTGTGATGCTTGTGCTAAAGGAAAACAAAAACGAGTTTCTTTTAAATCTATTAATGATGTATCAACTAGTAGAGTATTACAATTGATCCATTTAGATCTTTTTGGGCCAACTAGAACTACTAGCTTGGGAGGAAAACAATATGCATTTGTCTTGGTAGATGACTATTCTAGATACACTTGGGTTCTATTCTTAAGTACTAAAGATGAAGCATTAGAAAATTTCATCACATTTTCAAAAATAATCCAAAATGAAAAAGGTTACTCTATCACTAGTGTTAGAAGTGATCATGGAACTGAATTTGAAAATCTTGGATTTATTGAGTTTTGTAATTCTAATGGTATTAGCCACAATTTTTCAGCACCTAGAACCCCTCAACAAAATGGAGTTGTTGAGAGGAAAAATCGAACTTTAGAAGAAATGGCTAGAACCATGCTTTGTGAAAATAATTTGCCAAAATATTTTTGGGCGGAAGCCACAAATACCGCTTGTTATGTTGTAAATCGAGCAATGATTAGGCCAATTTTAAAGAAAACTCCATATGAAATTCTCAAAAATAAAAATCCTAACATTAGCTATTTTCATCCTTTTGGATGTAAATGTTTTGTTTTAAACAACGGTAAAGAAAATCTTGGTAAATTTGATGCTAAAAGTGATGAAGGAATTTTTCTGGGTTATTCCTTAAATTCTAAAGCTTATCGTGTATTTAATAAAAGAACTTTAGTTGTAGAAGAGTCTATACATGTTGTTTTCGATGATAATCCCCTTCCGAGGAAGGATTCTTCTGTTAATGATGATGTAGGTATTGTACAAGCAAATGACGTTAGACATGACGTTGGAGAATCATCATCAAAGGAAGAAACAAAAGATGATGAAACTCATGATCCCCTCGAGAATCCAACCATTGAAGAAAGGGAAGTATCTTTTCCAAGAGAGTACAATTATGTCAAGGATGGTGAAATTATAGGTGATCCATCAAAAGGGGTAACTACTCGATCTTCTCTTAGAAATATCTGTAATTATGTTGCATTTATTTCATGCATAGAGCCTAAGAACATCAAAGAAGCATTAAAAGATGAACATTGGATTATGGCTATGCAAGAAGAATTAAATCAATTTGAGAGAAGTAAAGTATGGACATTAGTTGAAAGGCCTAGTAATAAATCTACTGTAGGTACTAGATGGGTTTTTAGAAATAAACTTGATGAAAGTGGTAATATAGTGAGGAACAAGGCTAGACTTGTTGCTCAAGGCTATACTCAAGAAGAAGGCATAGACTATGATGAAACATACGCTCCCGTAGCTAGGATGGAAGCAATTAGAATGTTATTAGCATTTGCATGTTTTCATGAATTTAAATTATATCAAATGGATGTTAAAAGTGCATTTTTAAATGGTTTTATAAAAGAAGAAGTGTACGTGGAACAACCTCCAGGTTTTGAAGATTCAAATTTTCCGGATCATGTTTTAAAATTGACAAAAGCTCTTTATGGTTTAAAACAAGCTCCTAGAGCTTGGTATGAAAGATTGTCAAACTTTTTAATTGAAAAAGGTTTTTTAAAAGGAAAGGTTGACACTACATTGTTTTTAAAGAGAAAAGGTAAAGATTTATTAGTAGTTCAAATTTATGTTGATGATATAATATTTGGTTCTACTAATGATGTTCTTTGTCAAGAATTTTCTAAGCTAATGCAAAGTGAGTTTGAGATGAGCATGATGGGGGAGCTCTCATTTTTCTTGGGACTCCAAATCAAGCAAAGAAAAGATGGCATCTTCATTAATCAAGCTAAGTACGTCAAAGATATGCTCAAGAAGTTTGGACTGGAAAATGGGAAACCTCATGACACTCCAATGAGCTCTTCAACAAAGCTTGACTTAGATGAAGGAGGTAAATGTGTAGATGTTAAATTATATAGGTCAATGATTGGCTCTTTGCTTTATCTAACTGCAAGTAGACCGGACATTATGTTTAGTGTTTGCTTATGTGCTAGATTTCAATCATGTCCTAAGGAATCACATTTACTAGCTGTTAAGAGAATCTTTAGATACCTTAAGGACACTCCTAGTTTAGGACTTTGGTATCCTAGAGACTCTAGCTTTAGCTTGCATGCTTTTTCTGATGCGGATTATGGAGGATACAAATTAGATAGGAAAAGCACCTCCGGTACTTGCCAATTCCTTGGAAATATGATGATTTCTTGGTTTTCAAAGAAACAAAATTGTGTTGCATTATCTACCACTGAAGCGGAATACATTTCAGCCGGTAGTTGCTGTGCACAAGTTTTATGGATGAAACAACAACTTTTTGATTATGGAATTGAAGTAGGTACCATTCCTATCAAGTGTGACAATACTAGTGCTATTTGTCTCACTAAAAATCCCATCCAACACTCTAGAACTAAGCACATTGAAATAAGACATCACTTCATTAGAGATCATGTCACTAAGGAAGATGTAGTTCTAGAATTTGTTGATACTTTGCACCAATTAGCGGATATCTTTACAAAACCCTTAGACAAGGAAAGATTTTGGACACTTAGGAGAGAATTAGGTTTGACCAACCTATCTTCACTTAGTGTTTAAAATAATTTTAGCACTTTTAATAAATCTTGAAAAATGCTTATAATAATAATTTTTGATTGCATTCTTGCTATTAGTTAGGGGGAGTTTGTGATTCTTAGTGAAAATTAATTTTATGTTCAAAAATCGATTAAAGATTAATTTAATTGTTTGAACATAATTAATTTTTGATATATGAGTTGCCAATACCACTAGAAAAGATTAATTTAGCATTTTGTGCTTAAAAAAAATCGGATTTTAGCATTTTGGTGTAGAGGGAATCGATCCCCCCTGAGGGAACCGATTCCCCCTTTGAAGGGGAACCGATTCCCCCCACAGGGGAATCGATACCCCCCTGGGGTTCTGTTAAAATCGACAGAACACCCCCAAAATCCCAAACCCTCATTTTCTTCTCTCTTCCGCCGTTTCTCACCTCCTACACCCTCAAATCTCCATTTTGTCTCAAATCGACGATATTAATCGGAATTTACTTCATATATCATCTTCTAAACCTGTTGAAATCATTAAAGTCGTGCAAACAACATCTAAATCCCCTCAATCTTCATCTTTCAAGGTAATTTTTCTAAACTCTTTATTTCATTATTTTTGAACATAGGATTAGTTTTAATTAGTTCTAGGTTGAAATAGTGATCGGGCATTGATTATTTAGTAATTAGAAACTAGATGTTACAACTAATTTCATAAAAAACACAAGAATTTTTCAATTTTTTTAATTTTCGAAATAAAAAAAATATTATTTTTCAAATTATTGTGTTTTGATTAAATTATGTTGTTATTATGAAAACTATACATATATTGTTTCTCAAAGCCATATTTTTCAAAAGTTTCTCAAAAACTTTGCCCATTAGGATTGATTTAGAGAACCTTGAAATATTGAGGACTCAATTGAGTTTTGGGATTAATTGAGTTGCATACATTTGTTTTAAAATTGCAGGTTATTCTATCTATTCCGATTTCCTTCACCATGTCAAATCCTAAACGTCCTAGGTCTTCATCTAGTCGTTCTAGTCGTCAACCAAATCCACCTCCAAATCCTCCTTCTATTCCAATTTCTAATCCCAATCCCACTGATCCTAACTTGACTATTCAAAATTCGTGTTTTAATCATCCTGGGTCTAGAAATCACCGATTTTGGTATTATCAATATTTCGATTCTTACAAAATCCGAGAAGAACGTATTCCTTCTCGTCAAGCTATGTTAGCTATCGATTTTAAATATCTTCCCATTTTACAAGAATGGAAATTTGATAAACTATTTGATCTTGAACCCATCGTTTACCATCAACTTGTTCGTATATTCTACTCTAATGCCGTATGTGTTAAAAACCAAGCTGAAACCGAAACCATAGGAATTCGTTCCTACCTCCTAGGACAATTCTTATATATTGACCCGGCATATATAGCCAATACATTTGGATTAGATAATGATGGTATTTCGAATGAAAAACAAATTTTAGGTTCTCGTTATAAAAGAAGAGATAGTGCGAGTATCTTAGACCTACATGAGCGTTTTCTTCATCTAATGATTTCTTGGTGGTTTCGACCATCCGGAGGTCGTTATTCTACTCTTAGTTTGGATCTTTGGTGTTTACATTGTTTCGAAAACCGTATTAAAATTAACCTACCTCAGATTATTTTTGCTGAAATTGTTGAAACCGTAAATCTTGTTCCTAACAAGAAACACTGTTCATCTCTAGTTTACGGTTGCTTTTTGAGTAATCTGTTTTCCAAAGCTGGGCTTAGAGTCGGTCTAGATGCCGTTTTTCCTCTTAAGAAACAAATAAATCTTCTTTCTTTAACGAGAGCGGGATGGGTAAAGGACAAAGAAACCGGTGAATGGGTTCGATCTTCTACTCCGGGAGCTAGTTCTTCACAAGCTCCACCCGAAGCTGACGAAGATCCCGAGCTTGAGCAATTAATGCACGATATTGATGAAGCCGAAGATGAGCCTGATCAGCCCGAAGAGCAGCCCGAGGAGCAAACACAACAAACGCATCAAATGCCTCCATATTTTCAATCCTTTATGGAGACATTCGATTTCCGATACGCTACCATGGACTCGCGCTTTTCCTCTATAGAGTCTCATTTATCCACAATGGGAGCTCAACAATTAGAGATTCTTCGGGAGATGCGTGCAAACAATGAATCAACCAACGCTCGTATCAATGAACTCACACACGAGATGGCCGCTATGCGAGCCCGTTTTCCTCCTACCGATCCGGATGCTTAATTTTATGTTTATCTTTAAAACTTTGAACAAAATGAATATTGTTTCAACATTTTGAATTGTTTGATTTTGTGGATTGTTGGATTTTGGATTTATGAATGATGTGAACTTATATGTTTGATGATTTATTCATTTTTGCATCATTTACATTATCATTAGCAATATGACCAATTTTGCCATATCACATTATTTATGAATATTGATTTATGAAACTAATGGCTAACCTCTCTTTTGATTGTGATCTTAGCAGCTTAAGCTTATAATTAATAAATCAATTGGCTAAATGATTTTCAAAACCTTGTTTTACAATGTCTTTTTGATTTAACAAAAAGGGGGAGAAGAATAAGTGTTAAATGTTTTACATGATAAATTGAAGAAGTGTTAAAGTAAGGGGGAGTAATTTCAAAACTTGATTTCAAAAATCTTAAAATTACTAAAATGTTTTGTTATATCAAAAAGGGGGAGATTGTTGAAACATTTTAAGATTTCGATATAACAAATTAAGTTAAATGGATTTTAAGATTTTCCAAATGATTTTCTAAGTATATTCGATATAACTATTCGAATATCAAAACATTACTCCAAATATTTCAAAAATCATTTTTGATCCTTACTTAAGTGTAAAATTAAGTTTTAATCATAAAAACAATTTCAAAATAATTTTACAAAGTATTTCGAACCAATTCAAAGCCAAAAATTCCAGATTGCTCAGAGGGAACCGATGCCCCCCTATAGGAGGAACCGATTCCCCCCTGAATGGTTTGGCTCCGAGATTTCCAGAATGCTCGGAGGGAACCGATTCCCCCCAAGGGGGTACCGATTCCCCCCTGTTCAACGGTCGAAATATTTGAATTTTACACTTAGGGAACCGATTCCCTATGAGAGGGAACCGATTCCCCCCACGCTCCAAGCTGTTTTATTAAATGTTTTCACACTAAAACGGCTATAATATCTTCTCTAATCATCCCCAACGTTCAGAAGTGATCCAAGGTGTATTTAAGCAAGCTTAGAAGCCATTGATCAAATAAGAAACATCAAGCAACTAGAATCAAGAGAGAATCAAAGAGAAAGCATCAAACCTCAAGTTTGAGCATTTCAAGCCTATTTTCATTCAATATTCATTTTGCTTTCAAGAACACTTTTTGTGCTCAATTGTATTCATCTTTGAGTGTTCTTTTCTTTGTTTTAGAATTGTGCAAACATCTTACCTTGTGAGGTTTTCTTGTAAGTTTGCAAATTTGTAATCTTCTCTTTGAGAAAAGAGTGTTCTCAAGAGTTGGGGTATACTCTTGAGGGAATTGTAAGGTTATCTCTTTGGCCTCAAAAGAAAGAACAAATTAGTGAATTTGTTGGAAAATCCTTAGTGTGGATAGCTAAGGTAGTGGACGTAGACTTTGTTTGGGAAAGTCGAACCACTGTAAATCGCTGTGCAATTACTTTCAATTTTCTGCAAAAGCTTCCACAAATTTTTTTTATTGCCAATTCACCCCCCCTCTTGGCCAATTTCGTCATTCGATTAACTCAACACAAAGTCAATAGGTTGTTGCTTGATATTGGATGCTGAGTTATGGTATTTATGAAAGTTTGAAGCTTCCATGGGAAATTTAACTCCATACTGGTAAGATGTTTCTGTTCAACATTAGAATAACTAAGTGGACAAGAGAATACTATCCCTTAATTATGTTCCGAACACCTATTTACTTCTCAATTTAATTCTTTATACCGGGTTGATCCTTATTCCATGTAAGCCTAGTTTAAATTGTTTTACTATATTGGGATGATAGGGCATTCCTAAAAAAGGGATTAATTGTTACTTGACAATGTTAAAAATAAAATTGGTAATGATTGCTAATGCTCTGCTCCAACCATGGACAAAAGATTCAACAGTCAGATTTTCGAATCGAACTTCAATCTTTGGGAATTCCAAATCCACTTTGCGACACCACAAACTAGATCAAATTTTAAACTACAATGAAGACCACTCTAGGAGAGAATAATCATAACAACCTCAATCAAGAACTTCAAAATAAAATGCTGAAATTATTGAATGAACAAATATAAATTTTAGCTTTTGTTCTAATTTTAAAAATGTTTAAATTATAAAATTTAGCTTTTGTTATCTTTAGGAGTAAAATAGTTTATCTATTAAAATTTTCATATGCTTATTTAATTAAATCATGATGTAAAATTTTAATATATTTTTAGATAATTAATATAAAAATTATATTATTTATAATTAAAATAATACATGATATATTTACTATTTTATTTTACTCATTTATCTTTTAAATTTTATAAAAAAAATTATATAAAAATTTTATTAAAAAGTATATAAATTTAAAATAATAAAGTAATATATTTTTATGCTTTTTTATATGAATATTTTAATTTAAATATTTAGAATTTCACTTGTTAACACATATAGCACAATGATAATTTGGTAAAATATACATTCTAGTAATCTCATATTCCTTAAACCAAAAACTGTAATCATACATTCCTGCCAAACAAACCAAACACAGTAATGTAACATTCCAGTAACATATTCCCTGGTAATCTTACATTCCCACTGTTAATCTTATATTCCGTGAACCAAACGCACTCTAAGGTGAATGTGGTTGGGATTCCAGAGAATGATGATGCCTCCGAGGAGGCCTTGAGCCGAGACTTCAAAGGTGTTTTCAAAATTCAATTTTTTCCAGATGGTTTCACAAGCACCTTTTTTAGATTTTGTTTCAATCAGACACATTACAGTTGAATTTTCAGTCCTGATGATGTTTCTATTGTTTCTAATGAAATTTTCATTTTTCACTCCTCTACTGTTCCAGGAAATACTCTTCAAGAAAAAGAGAGATGATGTTGTCTATTTTGAGTATTTTGAGAGCTTCTCATATTTGTAAAACTTGAATATTATGCTTTTATTTATTTTAGTATGGATGTATTTTTATCAAATGGTTATAATCAGTTCAGTTTTAAAAGAAATTTTTTTGGATTAACCACTTAGATGATTCTGTGTGACATCGTAATCTAGTGATCTTTGGGTCTGATTGGATTAGGGTGTTACAATTTCTAGTTCCATTTAAAATAATTCTCATTTCCATGATCTGAATTTGGACGGCCGGAAGGGTGAGAAAGTTTCGAAGTGTTGTCTTTCTATAGCTTAGCCTTAAAATTTTTGTCTTGTTATCTTACACACTCACCATTGCAGACTAGTTTTATATCTACTATGTATTATTCTCTTTATATTGATTTTTTTCTTTTTAGAATTTAAACACTTGTTTTGATATAAAAAGAAAGGAGATCATTTATTTTATAACCAATAAACATTAATGTATTTATTGACCAACAAACCAATTATTGAAGACAATGAAAAGGATTGGTTCACAAAAAAAGTCTCGCGTTGACCATAATATCAGTCTAACACACAATAGATCTTCGATTTGAGTAAATAAAATAATACGCCATTATTGGGAACGGAACCCAGGTCAACCGCGTGATAGGTGAAAATACTTACCAACATACTACAATGACTTATTATTTGTATAAACAATCTACAAGTTGATGTAATATTTGTCTTATATTAATTGAAAGTTTTTCATCTCATATTATATGTAATTAAATTATCTTTTATCTCTCCATCATGCATAAATCAATTTTTTTAAAATTTAAGTTAGTTTCATATAATTTGATAATTTATTATTTCATTAATTAATTTAAATAATTAATAGTATTATTGGCTATTTTAGTTTAAATGATCTTTAAATGCATCGTTTTAAGCTCATCGTGCATATTTTTTGTGTGGAGAGGATTGTGATATTTTGTTTGGTTCTTTAGTGTGGTGCAAGGGATGCATCAAAACAAAATGATATTCGATGCAAAATTTATTGTAAGCGAGAGTGTTTTGCAACAAGGACATCGTTTGGAAAAGGAAGTCCTTCGTGTGGTATCTCAAAGGAATTTTAGGAGGATTAATTGTATTCCAAGGGTGGACAGGACTATACGATGGAGTGCACCGCCTGAAAACTGGTTCAAATTGAATTCGGATGCGGCGAGGCGGAGTTCAACAGGATGGGCAGCGTGTGGAAGGGTTATTCGTAACCATTTTGGCACTTGGATGACAGGTTTTTCTAAGCGTATTGGGTTTTGTACGGTGCTAGATGATGAATTATTGGGCATTTACATTGTACTTCAATTGACTTGTGAAAAGAATATTCCCACGTTGCGGAATACGGTTATCAGATAGAGCAAAATGGTAACTGATAATTTGAGAAAATAAAAATGAAGATAAAGAGGACATAAATTTTACGTGGAAAACCCCTAAATAATATATGGTAAAAACCACGGGCAACAGTAGAAGAATTTCACTATGAGAAAATAAGAATTACAACTTCTCTCGATCTAACAAGAAGAAAACAATGACAATTCTCTCTTGATAAAAAGGAGAAAACAACTCTCAAGAAACTTTCTAATTTCTTTAGTATTGGGAGAAAACTAGAATGATTTGGGATGGTTTTGAAGCTAAATGAGTTAGGATATTTATAGTTGAAGCTTAAGGACTAATCTTGTAAATACACTATTCATTTTGCCCAAGCTCCTCTAATAACATATTTAACCATATTACTTCTTTACTGGCTTGTGTAGATGCTACATATTCTGCCTATGTTGTGTATGTAGTCACAACTGACTGCAATTTTGAAACCCAACTTACAGTTTCACCAGCAACTTTGAACACATATCCTGTGGTAGATTTGCTTTTATCCAAATCTCATGCATAGTCAGAATCGACATACCCATTGATAAGTAAGTTTGATCCTCCATAGCATAATGCAATATTTGAGGTCCCCTTTGATGTATCTCAGGATCCTCTTTACTATATTCCAATGCTCTTTGCCTAGATTCGCCATGTACCGACTAACCACTCTCACTGCTTGTGCAATGTCCGGTCTTGTGCATATCATAGCGAACATTAAACTTCCCACTGCCGATGCATACGGTACTCGAGACATCTCCATCCTCTCTTCTTCACTGCTAGGACTCATACTGGAGGATAATTTGAAGTTAATAGGAAGAGGGGTAGAAATTGACTTACAATATTGCATGTTAAATCTTGACAATATCTTCTTCAAGTAATTCTTTTGTGAAAACCAAATCTTCCTATTACTTCTGTCTCGGTGAATCTGTATCCCTAGAATCTTGTTTGCTGACCCCAAGTCCTTCATTTCAAATTCCCTAGCCAGTTGTGCATTCAATTCTTCAATATGATCTTTGTTGGGTTCTGCAACCAACATGTTATCCACATACAATAGCAATATAACAAAATCGTTATCACCAAACCTCTTGAAATAAGCACAAGGGTCTGCATTAAGTTTGTTGTATCCAAGGTATATAATGAAGGAATCAAATCTCTTATACCAACACCTCGGCGCCTACTTTAGATCGTACAGAGATTTGTTCAACCTGCAAACCAAGTTATTATTTTCTTTTTCTTTAAAACCTTCAGTCTTGAGCATGTAAATCTCTTCTTCAAGATTTCCATGAAGAAAAGTTGTTTTAACATCTAGCTGCTCTAGATGTAAGTTCAATGTAGCACACATTTCCAAGACTACTCGAACTGTTGTTAGTCGAACCATAAGAGAAAATATTTCATTGAAATCAATACCTTCTTTTTGAGCATATCCTTTGACCACCAGTCTTGCACGATACCTCTCAACTTGATCATTACCATTTCGCTTGATTTTGAAGAACCATTTGTTACCAATTGACTTCCTTCCTTGCGGTAATGGCACAAGGTCCCATGTATTATTTTTATGAAGGGCTTCGATTTCTTCTTGCATCATCATCATCCACATTGAAGCATCTGAACTATTTATTGCCTCCTGGAATATTGATGGCTCACCATCCTCTGTTAAAAGGCAGTATGCAATATTTCATTCTATAACATAATCTGAGTGCCAATTGGGATGTCTTCTCACACGATCTGATTGACGAGTTATTGGAGCTTCAAAACTCTCTGGTTCTTGTTCATCACGTGTTGGTTCTGCGTCAGAAGATTCTCCTTGTTCAAACTCATTTTCCACATGTATCTGTGTAGTCTCTGACTTTTCAGGGCTATCATCGTCCTCTTTTCTTCTTAGTTTATCTTCTACAAATATAACATCCCTGCTGATGATCACTTTGCGGGTAGTATGATCCCACAAGCGATACCCCTTTACTTCATCAGGATACCCCAAGAATTTGTATTTCCTGGATTTTGGATCCAACTTTGAAATTTCTAGGGAATTGTACATCATATACACAATACTTCCAAATACATGGAGGTTTGAATAATTAGTTGGATTACCAGTCACCATCCCCATTGGTGTCTTCAGCTCTATTGCAGTTGATGATTCACCAAATAACAGATAGTATTGACTGCTTCTGGCCAAAATGATTTTTCTAAGCCTGCAGCCCTCAACATTGCTCTTGTTTTTTCTAGCAAGGTTTTGTTCATCCGCTCTGCCACTCCATTTTGTTGAGGAGTGTTCACCACTATGAACTGTCTTTTAATGCCTTATTTCCTACAAAAGTCATCAAATTCTTTACTTGTGTATTCTCCTCCATTATCTGTTTTGAAACACTTGATTCTATTTCCAGAATCAAGTTTCATCTGTGCTTTGAAGTTTTTGAAAGTTGAAAACACGTCTGACTTCTTCTTAATAGGGTACACCCAATATCTCCTCGAGTAGTCATCAATAAATGAGACAAACTATTTTGCTCCGCCTAGGGATGTAACTGGTGCTTGCCATACATCATAATGAACCAATTCTAGAACACTTTTACCTCTAGAATTTGACCTGTTGAATTTCAACCGGTGCTGCTTACTTGTTATACAATGCTCACACAAAGTAAGTGATACATTTGTTAAGCCTGGATGTAGCTTTTGCTCCACAATAACTTTTATTTCTTGTTCTGACATGTGTCCAAATTTTTTATGCTATAGCATTATAGAATCTGAACTACATGAGGCAAAATAGGCTTCTACTTCTAGCAAAGTTTCTCCCTTCAGCATGTACAAGTTTGTTGTTATCTTTTTGCCTTTCATCACCACAAGCGCTCCACGTAACACCTTAATGATTCCTTTCCGTATTTCAATATTACATGCATTATTATCCAACAATCCGTAGGATAATAAATTTTTCTTCAGGCCTTTCACGTGCCGCACATCTCGAAAAACTTTAATTGTTCCATCATACATCTTCAATTTGATGGTTCTCACGCCAACAATCTCTAAGGCATGATCATTACAAATATATACAAATCCTCCTGAGACAGGTTCATAATGATGGAACCATTCTCTTCTTGAGGTCATGTGATATGTTGCTCCCGAATCAATGAGCCATATATCTACAAATCTTTTTTTGCCGTCCACGGTGGTTGACGCTTCACAACATAGAGCATCTCCATCATCTGAAGTGTTTGCGGTATTGCCTTGTGGATTGGAGTTTTTACTTAGACTCTAACAATCCTTCTTCAAGTGACCCTTCTTTCCACAGTTGTAGCACTTTAAATTCTTCTTTCTTCTTGACTTTGATATACCATGTTTGTAACTGCTGCTTTGGCCACGTTCTGTTGATCTCCCTCTCATCGTTATCAACGCTTCTGCTTGTTACAGATTTACTTATTTATCTTCCTTATTCTTGCGTCGATTTTCTTCTTGTAGAACAATAGCTGTAACGTCATCGAAGACTAGACTGGTGACATTACTGTTTGTCAAGTTGATGATGAGTTGATCATACGAATCAGGTAGACTTTGAAGTAGAAGTTTAGTACGTTCTTGTTCTTCTATTGTATAACTTAAGAATGTAAGCTGAGAAAATAAAGTGTTCAGTGTGTTTAAGTGCTCCGTCACTGAAGTAGATTCTGACATCCGGAGAGTATACAATTTTCTCTTAAGGAAAATTTTATTGTACAACGAAGTGGCCTCGTACAGTTTGGTGAGATGATCCCATATCTCCTTAGTTATCTTCTTCTCCTCGATGCTTGACAATACTTCATCTACTAATGCTTGATGAAAATTTTCCATAGCATTCCCATCCATTTTGATCCATTTGTTGTCATCTGTGAAATCTATCGGCCTTTCACTGATAGCTGTTTGATAACCATCTTTCCTCAGGATGGCCTTCATCTTCAATTTTCACAATGAGAAATTTCTCCCATTGAACTTTTCAATATCAAATTTTGTTTCCATAGCTTCTATTATGGATAGCTCCCACTATTTCACTATCGTGAATAGTTCTCTGGAACCTTCAAAGAATGTGTAATACCTTCTTACTTTCTTATGTTAGAGGATCCACCTTTTGGTGGCAACCACAAATACAATAAGTAAATTGTTGAGTTAATCAATCAATGAAATAGGCCAAGAGAGGAGGTGAATTGGCAATTAAAATTTTGGTAGAAGCGTTTACATAAAATTGAAAGAAGTTGCACAACGATTTAGAGTGGTTCGACTTTCTCAACCAAAGTCTACGTCTACTACCTTAGCTATCCATACTAAGAATTTTCCAACAAATTCACTAATTTGTTCTTTCTTTTGAGGCCAAAGAGATAACCTTACAACTCCCTCAAGAATATACCCCAATTCTTGAGAACACTCTTTTTCAAAGAGAAAACACAAATTTGCAAACTTACAAAGAAAACCTCACAAGGTAGATTGTTTGCATAATTCTAGAACAAAGAAAGAACACTCGAGAATGAATACAATTGAGTACAAGTAGTGTTCTTGAAAGCAAAATGAATATTGAATGAAAAATAGGCTTGAAGTGCTCAAACAATGAGTTTGATGCTTTCTCTTTGATTCTCACTTGATTCTTGTTTCTCGTTGTTTCTTGTTGTTGATCAATGGCTTCTAAACTTGTTTAAATACTCCTTCAATTGATTATGAACGTTGGGGATGATTAGTGGAGTCAATAGAGTCGTTTAAGTGTGAAAACAATTAATAAAACAGTTTGGAGCGTTTGGTGCATCGATGCATAAGGCTGGTGCATCTTCAAATATTTCGACCGTTGGACCCTTAGTTCATCGGTGCACTAAGAGTGCACCGATGCATGAAGTGCATTCGATGTTTCAAACAAGCCCGAGTGCATCGATGCATGGTCTGTGCATCGATGCATGAAATGCATTCGATGTTTTCATAAAACCCTGAGTGCATCGATGCATGGTATGTGCACCGATGCATAAAATACATTCGATGTTCAATTTATTCAATGGTGCATCGATGCATGGATTGGTGCATCGGTACACTCTTTTGAAAATTGATTTTAGGCTCGTTTTTTGTTCGAAATACTTTGTGAAAATTGTTTCAAAAATAGTTTAAGTATAAAACATAATTTTACATATTAGTAAGGATTGAAATTGATCTTTGAAAGACTTGGAGTAATATTTTTATATTCTAGTAATTAAATCGAATATACTTAGAAAATCATTTGTAAAATCTTAAAATTCATTTATACTTAGTTTGTCATATCGAAACATCAAAATATTTTCAACAATCTCCCCCCTTTTTGATATAACAAAACATTTTAGTAATTTTAAGATTTTCTAAAAATTTTGAAATCAATTTTGAAAAATTAAGTTTAAACTTACTCCCCCTTACTTTAACATTTCTCCCTTTTAACACCTTAACATTTCTCTCCGTTTTTGTTAAATCAAAAAGACTCTAAAACAATTTTAAAACAAGGATTTGAAAAACTTAGCCAATTGATTATAAACATATATAGCTTAAGCTGCTAAGATCAAAGATCAAGAGAAAGGTTAGCCATTAGTTTCATAATTCAATATTCATAATTAAATGTGAAATGGCATAATCGGTCATAATGCAACTAATATGGAAATGATGCAAAAATTAATAAACATTAAGCTCAAAATAAGAAAGTTAAAACCAAACCAAATATATATATAATAAGTTCAAACATCCAATCAACCAAATCATAACTCCAAACAAATTCAAACATTTAACAATCCAAACACATCAAATTGTTTATCAATCTAAGTTTTAAAACCAAGAAAGCATGAAAAAAGATCTACTCCATCGGAGGGTCGGGAGGAGGAGGATAATGAGCTCGTACTTCAAGAGTGAGAGCGTCCATACGTTCACGCATCTCCCGCTGAAACTCAGTTATCAGAGACTCCATGGAAGCAAACCTCAGATCAAACGACTCTAAGAAAAATAAAAAATAAGGTGGCGTTTGATCTTCTTGCCATGTTGGTTCCGGTGCCGGAGGAACATCGTCAGGTACTTCCTCATCAATATCTTGCATGAGCTGCTGAAGTTTTGGATCATCGTCTGCAGCTAGAGCCAGAGGAGGAGGAGGAGCACGAGAAGAGCTAGGAGCATCTCGTGAAGAACTAGCTCCTGGAGTTTGCTTATTGGGTCGAAAGACCCATAGACCAATTTCTTCGTCTTGTTTCCAATCAGCTTTCTTCAATGAGGTGAGATTGATTTGCTTTTAGAGAGGAATGGGATTGCTAAAAGAGATGTTAAGACCGAGTTTGATAAAAAGGTTACTAAGTATACACCCATAAACTAAAGTTTTGATATTTTTAGAAGGGACAATATTTATGGTATCTACTAATTCACTAAAAATAGTATGTGGCAAATTTATTTTTCTATTTTGCTGGATACAATACATCCACCATAAATCCCTGGTACGAAGAGTGGAGTACCTACCTCCGGATGGTCGAAACCACCAAGAGATCATTAAATGTAGAAAACGATCATGATGAGCACGTAAGGTACTAACACTAGCATTAGGAATATAGGGATATGCCATAGTTTCTTTCTCATTGTATAAACCATTGTCATCTAACCCAAAATGCTTAGTTATAGTCTCGGGGTCAATATGAATATATTGTCCTAAAAGATAGGATCTAATTCCTATAGTTCCACATTGAGTCTGGTTTTGAATACATACCGCATTAGAGTAGAAAATACGGACTAACTGATGATAGACAATTGGTTTAAGGTGAAAAAGTTTATCAAACTTCCAGGACTTGAGAGTCCGTAGGTATTGAAAGTTGATGTCTACCATGGCTTGAACAGAGAGAATACGTTCTTATCAGATTTTGTAGGATTGGAAGGAATCCAAATTCCTATGGTATAGTTCATCATTTAGGTTTGAATTTTGAGGTTGAGGAGGAATGGGATTAGGAGGTCGGATTGAATGACTTGTTGAAGTTTTAGGGCATTTAGGGTTTTCTAAATCGAATCTTAATGGGCATAGTTTTGAAAAACTATTTAGAAAACAATGTTTAAAAAATTATAATATGTATAGTTTTTCATGAAAACAACATAATTGAATCAAAAACATCAAATTTAAAATAAAATTAAGATTTTCGATTTTTTTATATTTTGAAAAATAAAAAATTCATTGAAAATTTGTGAGTTTTTGATGAAATTAATAGTAAAGTATAGTTTGTAATCATCAAACAATCAATGTCCGATATAATGTTCATCCTAGAACTAATTAAAACTAGTCCTAAGATCAAAAATAATAAAACAGAGGTTTTGAAATATTACCTTGAAAATTTTGGATTTGAGAGGAATCCGATCACGAATTAATGATATAAGCAGGAATGGGAGTTGAAGAACAATTGAAATCCGTCAAAAATACGTTGATTTTAAGCGAAAGGAGAGATAATAGAGAGAAAGGGACGAACGACTGTTTTGATAGAGTGACAAGGGTTTTGGGAAAATAAAGAAAAACAGGGTTTTTAACCAAAACCCGACGGATGCATCGATGCATGGCCTTGTGCATCGATGCACATTCAATGAGTGCATCAGTGTACCTTCATGGTGTATCGATGCACATTCAAAGGGATGCATCGATGCACTATTAAGTGTATCGATGCATTAAGCACAAAAATGTCAAAAATTCATTTTAAACACTCAAAATGCTAAATTAATTAGCTCTAGTGGTATTGGCAACTCATATATTGAAAATTAATCATATTCAATCAATCAAATTAATCCATAAACTACATTTGAACATAAAGTTAATTTTCACCAAAGAACATAAACTCCCCCTAACTAATAGCAAAGAATGCAATCAAAAATTATTATTATAAGCATTTTTATTTATTCTTAAAAGTGCTAAAAATATTTTAAACACTAAGTGAAGAAAGGTCAGTTAAACCTAATTCTCTCTTAAGTGTCCAAAATCTTTCTTTGTCTAAAGGTTTTGTAAAGATATCCGCTAATTGGTGCAAAGTATCAACAAATTCTAGAACTATATCTTCCTTAGTGACATGGTCTCTAATGAAGTGAAGTCTTATTTCAATGTGCTTAGTTCTAGAGTGTTGGATGGGATTTTTAGTGGGACAAATAGCACTAGTATTGTCACACTTGATAGGAATGGTACCTACTTCAATTCCATAATCAAAAAGTTGTTGTTTCATCCATAAAACTTGTGCACAACAACTACCGGCTGAAATGTATTCCTCTTCAGTGGTAGATAATGCAACACAATTTTGTTTCTTTGAAAACCAAGAAATCAACATATTTCCAAGGAATTGGCAATTACCGAAGGTGCTTTTCCTATCTAATTTGCATCCTCCATAATCCGCATCAGAAAAGACATGCAAGCTAAAGCTAGAGTCTCTAGGATACCAAAGTCCTAAACTAGGAGTGTCCTTAAGGTATCTAAAGATTCTTTTAACAACTAGTAAATGTGATTCCCTAGGACATGATTGAAATCTAGCACATAAGCAAACACTAAACATAATGTACGGTCTACTTGCAGTTAGATAAAGCAAAGAGCCAATCATTGACCTATAAAATTTAACATCCACACATTTACCTCATTCATCTATGTCAAGCTATGTTGATGAGCTCATTGGAGTGTCATGAGGTTTCCTATTTTCTAGTCCAAAGTTCTTGAGCATATTTTTTACGTACTTAGCTTGATTGATAAAGATGTCATCTTTTCTTTGCTTGATTTGGAGTCCCAAGAAAAATGAGAGCTATTCCATCATGCTCATAGCAAATTCACTTTGCATTAGCATAGAAAATTCTTGGCAAAGAACATGATTAGTAGAACCAAATATTATATCATCAATCTAAATTTGAACTACTAATAAATCTTTACCTTTATACTTTAAAAACAATGTAGTGTCAACCTTCCCTTTTGAAAAACCTTTTTCAATTAAAAAGTTTGACAATCTTTCATACCAAGCTCTAGGAGCTTATTTTAAACCATAAAACGCTTTTGTCAATTTAAGAACATGATTCGGAAATTTTGAATCTTCAAAACCTGGAGGTTGTTCCACATACACTTCTTCTTTTATAAAACCATTTAAAAATGCACTTTTAATATCCATTTGATATAATTTAAATTCATGAAAACATGCAAATGCTAATAACATTCTAATTGCTTCCATCCTAGCTACGAGAGCGTATGTTTCATCATAGTTTACACCCTCTTCTTGAGTGTACCCTTGAGCAACAAGTATAGCCTTGTTTCTCACTATATTACCACTTTCATCAAGCTTATTCCTAAATACCCATCTAGTACATACAGTAGATTTATTACTAGGCCTTTCAACTAATGTCCAAACTTTACTCCTCTCAAATTGATTTAACTCTTCTTGCATAGCCATAATCCAATATTCATCATTTAATGCTTCTTTAATATTCTTAGGCTCTATGCATGAGATAAATGCAACATAATTACAAACAATTCTAAGAGAGGATCGAGTTGTTACCCCTTTGGATGGATTACCTATTATTTCACCATCCTTGGCATAGTTGTACTCTCTTAGGTAAGATACTTTCCTTTCTATAATGGTTGGATTCTCGAGAGGATCTTGAGTTTCCTCATCTTTCGTTTCTTCCTTTGATGATGGTTCTCCAACGTCATTTCCAACTTCATTTGTATTTATAATGCCTACATCATCATTCACACAAGAATTCTTCCTCGGAAGGGGATTATCATCGAAAACAATATGTATAGACTCTTCTACAACTAAAGTTCTTTTATTAAATACTCAATAAGCTTTAGAATTTATGAAATAACCCAGAAAAATTCCTTCATCACTTTTAGCATCAAATTTGTCAATATTGTCTTTACCGTTGTTTAAAACAAAACATTTGCACCCAAAAGGATGAAAATAGCTAATGTTAGGCCTTTTATTTTTAAAAGTTCATATGGAGTTTTCTTCAAAATGTGCCTAATCATTACTCGATTAATAACATAACAAGCGGTATTTGTGGCTTCTGCCCAAAAATATTTTGGCAAATTGTTTTCACAAAGCATGGTTCTAGTCATTTCTTCTAAAGTTCGATTTTTCCTCTCAACAACTCCATTTTGTTGAGGGGTTCTAGGTGCTGAAAAATTATAGCTCATACCATTAGAATTACAAAATTCAGTAAATCCAAGATTTTCAAATTCAGTTCCATGATTACTCCTAACACTAGTTATAGAGTAACCTTTTTCGTTTTGGATTACTTTTGAAAATGTGATGAATTTTTCTAATGCTTCATCTTTAGTACTTAAGAATAGAACCTAAGTATATCTAGAATAGTCATCTACCAAAACAAATGCATATTATTTTCCACCCAAGCTAGTAGTTCTAGATGACCCAAAAAGATCTATATGGATCAACTGTAATACTCTACTAGTGGATACGTCATTAATGGATTTAAAAGAAATTCGCTTTTGTTTTCCTTTAGCACAAGCATCACAAAGTTTATTATTATCAAATTTTAGTTTAGGCAACCCTCGAACTAAATCTCCTTGAATTAGCCGTTGCAAATTCATACTAGCATGTCCTAGTCTCCTATGCCATAACCAACTATCATGCTCATCCTTAGCAACTAGGCATAAATTAGTCATATATATAGAATCTAAATGCACCATGTAAATGTTTCCTATTCTATGACCAACAAGCATAATCCGATTAGATGCAATGTCAATGACTTTACAACCATTAGTTTCAAACATGACATTGAATCCCTTATCACATAATTGACTAATACTCAAAAGATTATGTTTTAATCCATTCACATATAAAATATTTTTAATTTGTATGGAAGAGGTATTACCTATTGTACCTATACCTTCAATGTGACCTTTTGAGTTGTCACCAAAAGTTACTTCTCCTCCATTTTTGGCGTTGAACTCTATGAACTGGCTTTTGTCTCCGATCATGTGTCTTGAGCATCCACTATCAATGTACCATGAGTTTGAATTTGTTTCCCATGCCTTGTAGCAATGCTCTTTTTCCTACAAACATAGATTAATTTTTTATTTTTGGTACCCAAATTATTTTGGATTCATATTCATTAGTTTCCAAAATCCTAGTCCCCTTAGGTATCCATTTGTGTATGATATCTTTATCTTTAGTAGTAATGAGTTCTTTAGGAACCCACATACTTCTAACGATTTTTCCATTAGAGGTTCTTCGGGGACCTCTATGATTGTAGTTTTTAAAACTTTTTCTAACAAAGTTGGTTTTTGAATTTTCTCCTTTTTCAAAACGTTTTGTTCCAACTTTATCAAAAGAAGCTTTAAGATAATCAATTTTCTTTTGATGATCATCATTAACCTTTGAAAGTAAATTTTGCAAATCCAAATTTTTTTTTCAAACTCTTCTAGTTTGATTTGTAAATCTTTGATTTTACTTTCAAGATCATTGTTGGTCTTGGATATGAGATTCTTTTCATTTTTCAATTTTGAAATATCATTTTTATATTTTAAAAACAACTTCTCATAATCTGAAGCCAACCTAGTATATTCCTCTAATAACTCATCATAAGATAAATCATCTAAATCAAATGAGTTAGAGGTTACCTTAGAATCTTCCCCTAATGCCATCAAGCACAAGTTTGCTACTTCTTATTCCTCTTCATCAGAACCTTCTTCATCGCTCCATGTAGCCACGTGAGCCTTGTGCTTAATCTTTGATTGACCCTTCTTCTTCAATTGTAGGTAATCATATTTGGCATGCCCCGGTTTTTTGCATTCATAGCAAATGATCGGGTCCTTCTCTTTTGGTTTATTTTTGAAGCCTTCATTTCATTTGAATTTTCTTCCTTGGTTAGGCCTCATCATTTTTCTGAACCATTTGGCAAACAATGTCATTTCCTCGTCATCTTCATCTGAATCACTCTTATCTTTTGTTGATTTGAGAGCAACTCTCACGTTCTTCTTCTTCTCCGTCTCCTTCTTTGGATCATCTCTTCTCTCAAGGTCTTCCTCTTCTTTAAGCATCATTTCATGCATGAGGAGAGAGCCAATAAGTTCATCGAGGGTCAATGATTTTAAGTTCTTAGCCTCGATGATCGCCGTCTTCTTTGATTGCCAAGCTTTTGGAAGAGAGTAAACTAACTTCCTTACAAGCTTGTCATTTGGAATGATTTCTCCATATGATTTGAGACTATTGGCAATCGTGGAGAATCTATCCGTCATAACTTTGACATCTTCATCCGGTTTCATCCTGAAATTTTCATAGCTATGAGTTAGAAGACTAATTTTAGATTCTTTTACCTCGTTTGTGCCTTCATGAGTGACTTGTAGTTTGTCCCATATCTCCTTGGTGGTTGTGCAAGATAAAACTCTCTCGTATTCATCCGGTTCAAGAGCACAAAAGATAATATGGATAGCTTCGGAGTTGAGCTGAAACATTCTTGTCTCTCCTTCACTCCACAATCTTGGGTGAGTGGAGGGTTTGATGTATCCTTCTTCTATAATATTACATGCACTCATGTCACTTGCTTGAATGAAATACATCATCATATTCTTTGAATAAGCATAATTAGCTCCATTGAAGAAATGAGACTTGTTGACGGGCAATAAATCAAGACTGAAGTCGGAGTTTGAGGTAGAGGCCATTGATGACTTGATTATCGATGTAACTCTTCCCGAATCGACTCAAGAGACGATTAAACCTTTAAATGAGTGAGGCTCTGATACCAATTGTTGCGTTAATCGATCAATCGATCGATGAAATAGGCCAAGAGGTGGGTGAATTGGCAATTAAAATTTTGGTGAAAGCTTTTGCAGAAAATTGAAAGAAGTTGCACAGCGATTTAGAGTGGTTCGACTTTCTCAACCAAAGTCTATGTCCACTACCTTAGCTATCCACACTAAATATTTTCCAACAAATTCACTAATTTGTTCTTTCTTTTGAGGCCAAAGAGATAACCTTACAACTCTCTCAAGAATATACCCCAATTCTTGATAACACTCTTTTTCAAAGAGAAAAACACAAATTTGCAAACTTACAAGGAAAACCTCACAAGATAGATTGTTTGCACAATTCTAGAACAAAGAAAGAACACTCGAGAATGAATACAATTGAGTACAAGTAGTGTTCTTGAAAGCAAAATTAATATTGAATGAAAAACAGGCTTGAAGTGCTCAAACAATGAGTTTAATGCTTTCTCTTTGATTCTCACTTGATTCTTGTTTCTTGTTGTTTCTTGTTGTTGATCAATGGCTTTTAAGCTTGTTTAAATACTCCTTCAATTGATTCTGAACGTTGGGGATGATTAGTGGAGTCAATAGAGCCGTTTAAGTGTGAACACAATTAATAAAATAGTTGGGAGCGTTTGGTGCATCGGTGCATAAGGATGGTACATTGGTACACTATGTGTAAAATTCAAATATTTCGACCGTTGGACCCTTAGTGCATCGGTGCACTAAGAGTGCACCGATGCATGAAGTGCATTCGATGTTTCAAACAAGCCCGAGTGCATCGATGCATAAAATGCATTCGATGTTTTCATAAAACCCTGTGCATCGATGCATAGTATGTGCATCGATGCATAAAATGCATTCGATGTTCAATTTATTCAATGGTGCATTGATGCATGGATTGGTGCATCGGTACACTCTTTTGAAAAATTGATTTTAGGCTCGTTTTTTGTTCAAAATACTTTGTGAAAATTGTTTCAAAAATAGTTTAAGTATAAAACACAATTTTACACATTAGTAAGGATTGAAATTGATCTTTGAAAGACTTGGAGTAATATTTTGATATTCGAGTAATTAAATCGAATATAGAAAATCATTTGTAAAATCTTAAAATTTATTTATACTTAGTTTGTTATATCGAAACATAAAAATATTTTCAACATAGATATTACACACTCAAATCTGGCTCTGATACCAATTATTGCGGAATACGACTATCTGATAGAGCAAAATCGTAATTGCTAATTTGAGAAAATAAAAATAAAAATAAAAAAATACATAAATTTTACGTGAAAAACCCCTAAATAATATAGGGTAAAAACCACGGACAACGGTAGAAGAATTTCATTATGAAAAAATAGGAATTACAACTTCTCTCGATCTAACAATGAGAAAACAATGACAATTCTCTATTGATAAAAATGAGAAAACAACTCTCAAGAAACTCTCTAAATTCTCTAGTATTGAGAGAGAGTTAGAATGATTTTAGATGATTTTGAAGCTAAATGGATTAGAGTGTTTATAGTAGAAACTTAATGACTAATATTGTAAATACTCTAAAGTTCATAAACAAAAAAGAGCAATTTTTCATTGCCATTTTTCAACCAAAACATATTGCCTAATTTTGAATCACCTACAGCTGCCAAATTTGAAATTTGACTTGGACTTTCAATATCCCAAACTTCTTGCAGAAGTGGTTGTTGTCCTTCGTCGGGAGATAGGGGCAGGCAATATATCAGAGATGGTGTCGCACGTGCATGCTATGTTTGAACGGGGATGATGTCTTCATTTTTCTATATTCCCAGGTAGGGGAATTGTGACTAGCATGGGTTGGGGCAGTTAAAATGATTTTAAAATATACGTGGACGCTCTGGTAGAATTGCACGAGCAAATGGATAAAAATGCTGCTCATAACACAACTTTTTTTGTTGTTGGATAAGTACAAAACACAACTTTGTAATAGCTAGTTGATTTCCTTTCTTATTAAAAAATGCTTTTAGAAAAACTTATGGTAATATTTTAATAAGATAATTAATGATATTAATTATTTAAATATTAAGATTAATTGCTAATATCATAGATATTACGAATAAATTGTAAAGATTAAATAAAAAATTAAATCTCAAAATTACATTTTATATATTATATAAGAATACAAAATATGAAACGCGAGTAAAAATATCTATAAATAAATTATCCACTCTAAGAAGAGACAGACTAGATTTTGATTTCAATTTACATCTTTGAATAGATTTGAAAGAACAGATTTGAAGCGAAAGAAAGTCCGAAGAAGAAAAAAAAATACAGTTAGCTGCAACACAAATGGCGGACGCCTTTTGTTCAGACTGCAAGCGGAATACAGAGGCTGTTTTCGATCACTCGGCCGTTGACATGGTGTGTTCGGAGTGCGGGTTGGTGTTAGAATCGCATTCCATCGACGAGACATCAGAGTGGAGAACCTTCGCCAACGAGTCCGGTGATAATGATCCTGTCCGTGTCGGCGGTCCCACTAATCCGCTTTTGGCGGATGGCGGTTTATCCACCGTTATCGCTAAGCCCAACTGTGCTTCTGGAGAGTTCCTTTCTTCATCTCTGGGTCGATGGCAGAATCATGGGTCAAATCCGGATCGGGGGTTGATTCTCGCTTTTAAGACAATTACTACCATGTCTGACAGGTAATTAAATTAGTTTTTGTGTTTTTGGATTTTAGTTTTTTGCAATTGGTTTTTGTTGGTATTATGGAGTGTAGTTGGATGGTCAGAATTTTTTAGGAAAATAATTGAGAAAATGGATGTTAGTATTATGGTTCTTGTGTGAAATTATTAGAGTTCTGTTTGATTCGAGTTTGGGGTGTTCATTGCTTATGGAAATTAGTTGCTGGAAATGCCTAATATTTTGGGAGTTTTGATCTGTTTCCGGATTTGGGTTGCCATTTGAGAATCGATATGTTTTAATTGCTGGTAAAAACAATTTATACGGCAATTATTGTTAGCTTGTATACTTGTTTGTACTGGAGAAAATTGAACAAAGTTTGAGGGCTGATTCTAGGAAATTTAGTATCTATTTGGAAAGTGTTATGCTTTTCAATTTTATTTTCCTTTGGTAGAATCAAACTGGTCTTGAATATTAAGATTTCATGCTGATTGAATTTTAGCTCCTCTAGCACCGTTGTTGTTGAAACATACAAGAGGATGTGGGTTTGAACTTCGAATGTGCTTAAGCACGCAATATCCTCCATTTATGGGAATGGATGAGAAGGGGTTTGGATAATTTAGGCATTGTATAAAAATATTAAGATTTCATTAAAAGCATTGATGTTTTAATCTCTGTTATTACTTTGTGAAGAGTCCTAATACTGGTTTTCAATTACTATTCTGTTTTAGGTGTAAACATTTGCATATTTATTCACTTTCCCTTCCCCTTTTCGATGAAGGGAAGTTCTATGCTTGAGAGATGGTAATTACTACGAAATGTCACTTATTTATATAATTTTATGTTTCAGGTTGGGTCTTGTTGCTACCATCAAGGTATGCTACTTATTTCAATGTAGATATAATTTGAACCATAATACTATAGACTAACAAGCACATATGGCATATAATTGATATACTCTATGTTTAGTATTAATGTGTATGTTTATCATTGATATAAGATGTGGCTGAGCAATGAGCATTTAACAGTAGGAAAATGAGAGCAAGCACATTTGGCCAGTTGGCCAAGCTGCTCGTTTTTGTTGGGTTCTAGACCCATTAGGAGCATTCTCATTTCTTCCCTTGGAGTCCCCCTTCCCCTCCCCTCTAGGTAGGATTAGGATTAGATTTAGAATGTCAAAAAAAAAAAATCCAGTAGGAAAATGAATGGAAATCAAATTCTAAGTTTTAGTTGTCCTCTTTTTAAAAACATTATTTGTTGTATTCAAGTTTTTAAAAAGGGAAAACGATTTGTTAAAGATGGTCAGGAATAATTCTATGCAGTGGTTGTGAATTGGAAATTCACTTGTTCCCCACCTCGAAAAAAGTTATTTTCTTTTCAGAGGAGTTTTTTTTTGGGGGGGGGGGGGGAAGGGGAATAGTCGCATTTTGGTTAAATTTTGTTTTCTTCTGCTGGCAACTGAAATTTTCTTGGAATTTCGACCACTCTTTTTATACTTCTCAATGGTTGTCTTGTAAGATTGCACATAGTTTTTAGTATGTTGATGCTTCTAAGAGAAATTATTTTACGTCTGAAGTACTTGTTAAGCTAAATTGAGAATCTTCCTTATCTTGGCTGGAACATCTCATGCTTTACGTTTATACTTTTAGTTAGCTGACATGTTCATCTCTAATGGTATTTTTTCTTTTATCACATCTCTTCTTGTGTGATTTATGGGGGTTTTTTCATTGGTTGAAGGATCGAGCTAATGAGATATTTAAGAAGGTGGAAGACCAGAAGTCTAGTAGAGGAAGAAATCAGGATGCACTGTTGGCTGCTTGCCTATACATTGCTTGTCGACAAGAGGACAAGCCACACACTGTCAAGGGTACAGGCTATGATTCTTATAACATCTGGATGCTTCATGATTTATCTTTCCTAATCTCTATGAGCTTCCTTGAACCTGTGGATTTCAATTAGAAATTTGCTCTGTTGCCAACGGAGCCACCAAGAAAGAAATTGGCCGAGCAAAAGAATACATAGTGAAACAACTGGGATTGGAGACCGGTCGGTCTGTGGAAATGGGAGCCATTCATGCTGGTGACTTCATGGTGAGTTGCCTCGTCTGCCAAATGCTTGGAAGGCAGCACTTCCACGGTTGAATAATGAATTCTATTCATTTGTGCTCACCATTCAAGGTTTCCACTGACACTAATACGTTCAATTATCAGAGGCGTTTTTGTTCCAATCTTGGCATGAATAATCAAGCAGTTAAGGCTGCCCAGGAAGCAGTTCAGAAGGCTGAGGAGTTTGACATAAGGTAATTATTAGTCTATTTTCTTCATGAAATTTTGAGCCTATACTGAATTCCTTTTTAAGCATTTTTCTTTCAAACGATTTTATGTTCGGTGTCATCTCTGACTCAGATAAATCTGCATGGATCTATGTTATTCCGACACTTTAATTTTCTTTACCCATGTTTAACACTCATATCTGACATATACCAAGATACGAGTATAGAGATGATGATTCTCCAAATATGTGAAACCTTGAAATTAACATGCCAGTGTCGGTCACATACGTTGTCTTCGACACTCATTTGAATTCAAGGAACATAGGTGGACCTCTCAAGCTAACATAATGTATGATTAGGAAATGGGGATTTGAGTTGAGATATGGGAGTTCATAAGGGATCTTGGTGGTATTCATTTTTCAAAAGTCATGATTCAACTTCATTGATAGTTACTGTATCTCATGTTCTTGCGGGTTAGGCAGATTCCTGCAACCAATTTTTTATTCAATTTGGTTATTTTATCTTTGGCATGTATTGGATGCAGTACTTACTAATTTGTATCACTTTTGCAGGCGAAGCCCTATATCAATTGCAGCAGCAGTTATTTATATCGTAACACAGCTTTCAGATGATAAGAAGCTTCTTAAAGGTTTGATTTTTCCTATATTTCTTGTCGTGTTTCTACATGACACTTCCGACTCGTCGTGTTTCTAAAATTATCTATGTCGGAGACATGTTTGTATCCGACACACACCCATGACAAAGGAATGTGTCTGTAGGTTTGTCTATAAAAAATTCGAAAACCAAAACCAAGAACGGTGACTTAAAAAAACCTATGATTCTCTGAAAAGTGCACAGTTTTGATTAGAAAATGTGTGGGGTGCAGATATTTCAGTTGCTACCGGAGTTGCGGAAGGGACGATCCGGAATTCGTACAAGGATCTTTATCCCCATGTGTCAAAGATAATACCAAACTGGTATGCCAAGGAAGAAAATCTGAGGAACTTATCCATGATGAGAAGTCAATATTAGCCTAAATAAGCTCACCCTTAAATTAATTTGATGTCATTGCTTACATCAATTTAGTTAGGTGAAAATTAGGTATTTTTCTTATTTTTAATTTCAATGATTTAAATTATTTTGTGTTATTTTAATGAGTGATTTAGATTATTCTTGTAACCTATAAATATTCTATTTGTATTTGAGTTTTATCATCCAATAATAAAAGCTTAATTATAAGCATTTAAAAACTTTTTTAAGAGTTCATCTTTTGTAATTTTGTGAGATTATTCTAAATAGAATTTTTCTTCTTCTCGATCAATTAGAGTTTTTACTCTATTTTGATTTAACAATTAGCATCAGAGCCACGTTTTTAAAGTCTCTTGAAATTCTGAGTATGCTTTGTGGTTACAGTTTTAACTGATTTTCTACATCAAAAAAATTTCTTGAAATTATTGTCAGGGTTATTACAAACATTGTGGAGCTTCTTTATGTTTAGAGTAATTTAGTACTCCGCACGTTTGTTACTCAAGCTTGTTCGGTGTAGTCAAAGCATTGTCGTTACGATGGGTGACCTTCAAATAGTTGGAGAAATCAAGAAGCTCAACAATAAAAATTATAACACGTGGGCAACGTGTATAGAGTCTTACCTTCAAGGTCAATACTTGTGGGAGGTTGTCGGTGGTAATGAAGTTACACAACCGGCAGTGGAAGATGCTAACGATGTCTTGCGAAAGTGAAAAATTAAAGTAGACAAATCAATGTTTACTTTAAAGACCACAATAAAAGAAGAAATGTTGGAGCACATTCGGGATGCTAAATCACAGAAGGAAGCGTGGGAAACATTCGATACACTCTTTTCGAAGAGAAACGATACAAAATTGTAACTTTTCGAGAATGAACTTCTATCAATGGCGCAACGCGACATGGCGGTTGCCTAATACTTTCACAAGGTGAAGTCGATATGCAGTGAAATTTCAGAATTAGATCCGACAGCTGCTATTGGGGAAGCCATGATAAAAAGAATAATTGTTCATGGCTTGATACCTGAACACCGAAGCTTTGTAGCCGCTGTACAATGATGGCCGACACAACCATCACTTGTTGATTTTGAAAATTTGCTGACAGGCCAAGAAGCTATGACCAAGAAAATGGGAGGAGTCTCACTAAAGGGTAAAGAGGAAGATCATTACATCAACCAAAGTAGAGGTGGTTCAAGACATCACAACAAAGGCGGATATAGAAAGACTGGTGAACAGACAAAAAGTCATCAGGGAAGGAATGACTCTCGTTCAGAGGAAGCTTCCAAGAATCGTGGTAATAGTAGAAAGTTCGATAACAAGTGTTACATCTGCAGGAAGATGGACCACATGGCAAAAGACTATTGGACCAAGAAAAAGCCTATTGAAAGTAATAATGCTACTTCCAGCTCGAAGGAGAATAGTGAAGATGGTTGGGATGCTGAAGCGTTATTTGCTACGGAGGCAGAAGAATTAACTCTCACGGTAACAACAATAGAACGTAATGACTACAAGAATGATTGGATCATAGATTCGATCTGCTCAAATCATATGACATGTGACAAACAGAAGTTGCAAAACTTGTTTGAGTACAATGGAGGTCGTGTAGTAGTGACAGCTGACAACTCAAGGTTAGTGATAACTCACATCGGTAAGACGATAGTTACGTCTCGATATAATTCTAACAAAGTGCAACTTCAAGATGTTTAACATGTCCCAAGAATGAAGAAAATTTTGCTATTTATGGCTCAATTGACATCATCAGACCATTATGTCTTATTTGGTCCCCAAGACGTGAAGGTTTATCGTGACCTCAAAATATCAGAAACACCAACAATGGACGGACGACATTTGGAGTCAATCTACATGATGTCAGCAAAGTCTGCATATGTAGACAGGACAAGAAAAATGAGACATCAGATCTATGACACATGCAGTTAGGTCACGTTAGATATTCCAAGCTAAGTGTGATGGTGAAGAAGTCGATGCTTAAGGGGCTTCCTCAACTAGACGTGAGAACAGAGACGGTCTGTGCGAGATGCGAGTATGGTAAAGCACACCAGTTACCATATGACGAGTCAAAGTTTAAAGCAAAAGAAC